>NW_027256881.1:141293199-141908199 GCF_029215685.1 Pituophis catenifer annectens | reverse complement strand
GTTAACCCTGGGAATTAATAGTAGAAGGTTCACAGAGCAGTAGCAATCATTTTAATTTTGTTTATTGCCTTTACCCAAAACTGTTATCACCTCACTGTTTTTTTTTTCCCTTTCTTTTTTGTATTTTTCCTATATTTTAAGAGTAGGTTATCAGACACCAAGAGACAGGCAGCCTCCAAATTGTGCAAATAGAGTAAATGAAATGAACTTTTTGAGAAAATCTATATAAGCAGTTGAACTTTTGCTCCTAGAAATTTTAAGTAGCCATTTGGCTGTTGTTTGGTAATAGTAAATGGAGTAGCGTCAGCTAAAAGGTCCTGAGTTCAAATTTCTTCTCAGCCATTAGCTTATTGGTAACTTTTGATAAGGCAATTTTTCTGAGGTGCTCCATACCCATTTGTAATACAGCTGTAACTATCTATCATAGAAAGATTATTGAAGTGCTACACAGAGAGGAAACTATTCTTTTCCATTTGGGCATTGATTGCATAGCCATCATTTTTCTGTAAATGAACTCTCCATGAATTGTTCCCATAATGACCCTTTAGGCTTGGTTGGGCTGAAAGAAAATGACCAGTCCATAGTGATCCAGCTAAGCTTTTTTCTGACTAAATATTGGAAATGTTTAAAGAGATCTTCTTTATCAGGTCAAAGATACAATTTTTTTTCTCCTTTTTTATCTCTCACTATTATAACTAGATTTATTTCATAATCTAGGTTCATTGAGTCTCCCCTCCACTTTAAAGTTTTGTTTAATTCTTAATAGTGTTATTTGATCAGCACGTTGGATACTTCAGTTTTAGATGACATGATCAAATTGAAATATTTCCAGGATGGATGGTTGAGAGAGACTTTCTGTTCCAGGAACTGTGCATTTATTTATTTTCTCTGCCTTTCTGTTACCAGTGAATAGGAAGCCTTTTCCATTTATCCCATGATTATTATGTTTCCTCTAGAGTTTCCAGGGAAGGACTGGTGTAACCAAGTAAACAAGGATGATTCCAATCTGCACAGTTGTTGATACAAAGAACTCTGGATCCCTGAGTTAATTCCACATTCTCATTGTAGAATGTACATCTGTAGAGAATGCTGTAAAAATAAATATTTTCATCATTATTGAGCGCCTATTTTATTTTATTTTATTTGTCAAACATGTACAAAGTAACAAGTAGAAGTATGAACATAAACATGAACAAAGGAAATAAATACAGATAAATGGGGACCCTAGGTAGGCTATGTAATCTTGCTGGGTTTCATGGAAAAAGGAGTGAAAGTAAATAATTTTAATGGTTAAATTATTGGGAAATGATCCAATATTTTCTGAACTCAGTCATTCTGCTATGTTCTCTGTGCTAAAACAGAACATGTAACTTGGGAAGGGGACAAGGCCTGTGGTTTAATTGAAAATATAAAATAAATGTGCTTAACATAATCATTCTTTCAAACTTTTTTTCTGCTATGTTACATATTACAAATGTAATGTAGAAACTCAGTGCCTACCCCTCTTAGAAGAATGAAATATTTTGGGAAATATTAAAAAAAGACAGAATATTATATTTCTCCAAAGAGACAAATGGAAAACCTTTTTTTAGAGGCAGAAAGCAGCCCCCACTTTGCTTAATGGCCCACAGTAGATGTCAGCACTTAAGAGATAAACAGCTTATTGAAAGAGGAAGACAAGTATCTAGATAGCTCTATACATAGCCAAACCAAATACTGCAGGCAGAAATCCATTCAAGACAGGATATTTTGAAACTCCCTGCAGCAAAGTCTGAACAAAGGCAGAATGGTAGGATTAGAAGCAGCCCCCCTCACTCAAGATCCAAAATAGGACAAAAGCCATTAAGCCACAATAGGAATTGCCCAACATCCTTTCAGAATACAAGCCCCTTCATTGCACCATCCCAGAGCAGTCCAAACTTCACCTGGGAGCTCAGATAAACAATAAGCCAGAGGCTGACCAGATTAGCTCAGACAAACACCTAGGATTTGCATTTCCTCTTTTGCCTATAGAACCAGCTATGACCCTTACATGACCCCATAGGAATCTGACCACAGCCAATAGAATACATGTTTTTGTGC
Organism: Pituophis catenifer annectens; assembly: GCF_029215685.1. Lineage (NCBI taxonomy): Eukaryota > Metazoa > Chordata > Lepidosauria > Squamata > Colubridae > Pituophis > Pituophis catenifer. The sequence continues at coordinate 141,906,117 of NW_027256881.1, read as the reverse complement.
AGGAACAGGAAGCTCAAGTGCAAAGCCCAAAAGAAGGTATAAAAGCCACCCATTCTCAACTCCATTTTGGTCAGCTGCACCAGAACCACACACCCATGTGGTTCTACTTCATCAATAAACTATCTTTCCAGTGTCTTTCTCCCAGCTTGAAACTGAACCAGATGGACATTTCTTCCCACAGTGACATTTGAAGAGGCTCTGAAGCTACAGTCTGATCTTCAGAGGTTTCGTTTGGGTTCCCCCACCCCAGCCCCTGTCTTTCTGTCATGTAACTCCAGAGCTTTGTTTATCTTATAGTCTTCCATTCAAAGTATTGAAGAATTAGAAACAAGTTGCTGAATAACTTTTTGAATACCTGTTTTGTATTTTGGATTGCCCTGCAGCAACAGGACTTATTTTGTGCAGAAATATCCAAATGGCTAATAAAGACAACCTATAAATAAAAGTGTATTCAGTCTAAAAACAGTCTTTTCTGTTTCAGATTGTCAGTTAGATCGGGAGGTTTCGTTTCTTTTCCTTAATCTAATAATGCAGAACAGTGTGTTAACCATTATGTTTGGCTTGTTAAACATTTGACATTTACCCTTTGTTTACAAACAGAAGTGGTGACCCGGAGCTGCCTCTTTTTTTGACATTTGCTATTGGTCAAGGCATTAAACATGAAAAAGCACAGGGCAAGTAAACACAGAGATCATGCCGCGTCTACATGATTTTTCAATTTTTTTAGTGAATCATGAACTTTTATTATAAATATTCAGGTACATATGTAGCAGAAACACCAGTCTGACTGGGAAGTTGGATGATCAGGCCCACCAAAGTCATTCTTCTTCAGCAGCTTTTCCTTAGGTTTACATGCAGCCATATATAGAAAGACTCTCTAAATATTTAGTAGTGTACTATAATTGTAACCCTTATATGAATCTAGCAACTAAATGTTACGTATAGAGAAAAATATACTCTGAATTTCTTCTTTTATTTGGATTCATAAAGACGTTCATACTGGGGGACACACACACACACACACACACCGGCCTCAAAAATTGGTTCAACTCCTTTCAACCTGATAGGTGCTTCTTGTATTTTAAAAGTCATTTGTAGGAGGAGAGGCAGAGCCTAGGGCCAGAGTCAGGAGAGGAATCAGCCTGGAGTCATTAGATTCCCACAAGTGGTTTAAGCTCAATCCTTCTTGAATTCTGTTGACTCTTATTTAGTGCCAGTTTAGTGCTGACCATTTGTTGACTAGGGGCGCAGTGTGGGAGCAATTAAGATGCTGGACTCATCAACGAAAAGATTGGCAGTTTGAGACCCAAGCACTGTGATGGGGTGAGCTCCTGTTCTTGTCCCAGCTCCTGCCTACCTAGCAGTTAGAAATCACACAAATGGAAATAGATAAATAGGTACCACTTCAGTGGGAAGGTAACAGCATTACATTCACCTCAGCATATAGTCATGCTGGCCACATGGCCACAGAAATGTCTTCAGACAATACTGGCTCCTTCGGCTAGGAAAACAAAATGAGCACACACAGAGAGACACAACTGGATAGGGTAAGCCTTTACCTTTTATTAGTTGGCTAGATTTTTGTGTATAGACATAGGCAATAAATAATCTTAACTGGAATTTAATGTGTGGTCCTGATTCTTCAGGCCTGACACATTTGTTTGTTAGACATAATGCACTTTTGAAGATGGCATTGCTATGTAGACTTATCTGGACATAAGTCCATTAGCTTCATTAGCGTTGTTTATAACTGAATTTCCTACCAAATAAATATCCATGGAATGGCATCATGGGAAGGTTTTCCATATATCCTGTGTTCTAGTCATATTGGCATTTATTGGAGAACTATCTTCTTCTATTGGGTTAAAAGAAGTTAGAATCTGTCCATGTAGCATGTTGATGTCCATTTAGTATATTCATGTCGATGTAGTACAAATGCTACTGAGACTATCACACAGGTAGTTTTACATTGCCCAATTTACCAATTAGTTGTGAAACTTCATTCTTGTTTTTTTGAAATGTTATAGGTCATAATTTTTTCTTGATTTTCCCATTTAAGACACCATTTATTATTAATCACATTTGTATGCTATTGCATATGACATTGTTAGATTTTACCAATGGCAATTAAAATTCACAAACAGATAATTTGTTTATCCCACAGCATGGGTAAATTATTGCAATTTTTTTTTCATTTTAATCTTTATATGTTTTTACATCCTTTCTGAGACTTTCAAAGGCCTTTAGTCCATAGACTTAGTATTAATATTAAGAATTTTATAGAGATTTGAATGTTTAGTATTATAATAGTATTAGAAATCTTAATTTTTAGTTATTTTTTTAATCTAAGTTTTAGTGTTATTATTGAAGTAGCTTTAATTTTCCCTGATTGTATTTAATGCTGCTCTATGACTGGATATGTAGAAAACAGTAAATGAAGCCAGCAGATATAACAGGGACTATGCCCTGCACCATTTTGCATATGAAGAAAGATAAACATTTATAACTCAAATAGGGCTATGGATAATCTTCCAAAGTCAGAATGACCATTACATGATAAGTTCCAGTCCTGGAATAAAATTGTCTGTCTTCTGGAGTGTGTTTTCTTGAATGCTGAACATAATGGAATATTCTATTCCACTTTCAAGATATCTGACATCCCACAACTGACTGCTTTGCTTTTAATTTCTTTTCCGGCCATTGCTACATAAACACTGAAGGTTATATAAGTGTAGCAAAAGAGCTGTTCACATTTCTTTAAACAGCAGTCCCCTAATCATGTCTGTTGGGAAAAACAGAATAGGGCTACCCTAGAATGTTATTATCTAGAATGGTATTACAACTTGTTAATAATATTTTTAATCTCTCTATAAAACAGTATCTGTATGTAATTGATTACACTGCTGCTTCAAATTCAGCATCCAGAATTCCCTTAGTGGCTCAAGACATGCCCAGGCAGTCTTACAAAACAAACAGAAGCACCCCTACACAATATAGAGGATTTTTTGTCCTTCAAGGAACTATTTCATGACCATAAAATAAATAATCTAATTAATTATTGAATGATATACCTAAAGAAAAAGAAAGCAACCATCCCTCACCCAAAAATTAAATTAATATAAATCACTGAAATATATTACATATATTCTCTCTTCTAGTAAAGTATTTTTAATAATAAAGAGCAGTTGTGGCGCAGTGGTTAGAATGTAGTACTGCAGGCTACTTCTGCTGACTGCCAGCAGTTCGGCAGTTCAATTCCCACGGGCTCAAGGTTGACTCAGCCTTCCATTTTTTCGAAGTTGGTAAAATGAGGACCCAGATTGTTGGGGGCAAGATGCTGACTCTGTAAACCGCTTAGAGAGGGCTGTAAAAGCACTGTGAAGTGGCATATAAGTCTAAGTGCTGTTGCTATTTTGAAATCTATGTCAGAAAAACAGTATTTAATAACCAATTCGCCCAAACTGGCCCGAACCGTCTTAATCCCACCACACAGACAGACAGACAGACAGACAGACAGACAGATTTATCTCATGGTCATAGGATGGTGTTGGCTCCAAAGAGGGAAAGATCATCTGGCATGATAATGGGATTTTCCAGTGTCATGAGCTATAAGAACTCCACATTCCCAAAGTCTTGCATCATAATTTATCAAAAGTGAAGCCAAAGTAATTTTTGTTTCTCCTGTGAGCCAGCTTCCTTCTCCATTATATGTTAGCTATGGTGTAGTTTGACAGAAGGACAGGTTTACCGACTTTGTAAAAGAGGCTAAATTCGGTGAATCCCATTAACCGAAGCAAAAAATATATATGAAATTCCTCTTCTCCAATGAAATAAATAGGATTTTAACAAACAATGTGTTGCTCATCAATTCTGTTAAGTTTTTGGGATTCTAGCTGGAAATACCCACTATTGATTGTAATCTTCTCTCTTCATTAAGTGTTAAGCTTCCCCTTGCAAACATAAATGTAGTCTTTAATTATAAAACTTGATTAAGTGCTGGATAGAACTAAATAGAATTAAAATGTTTAAAAGATTATCGGGTGATAGAGGACATTAGATATTTGTTTGTTTTTTTAATATGACCTTGTCAGGTTGACATTTTCCACTGGTCAGTGTGCTTGGAGTGATTATTTAATTGCTGAACAGACTAAACGTGTTTACCCAAGCCCCTCTTGTATGGTTTGGTAAAGGGGTGATGCAAGATACAGGGGTGTGTGATACTTGCTCTAAGTAAGGTAAGTTAATGTTGTTTAATGTATTTTTAGTCCATAAACTAAAATGAAAATCAGTGTGATATCACTTTAGCTGATTTTCCTGATGTTTGGCTCGTCTTAGTTTTTAATTTGCATTATTGCTTTATTACATATTATAATCATTCACAGTTTTTTTTTTCTATTTGTATCATCTCCCCTTGATGGTTCAGACTTATCAAATAAATACAAAATGATGGGCAAACACCTTTTTGTGGGTTAATTTATGCTGTGGATTATGCAGATGAAAATAAGCCCCAAATATATAGATTCATTTATTTCCAAGGTCTAAGGTTAAATTTCAAGAGCAATTAAATTAATGATTGTGACAAACAACTCAGTACTTTATAATCAAAGAGTGAATCAGTCATTTTCAAGGAAATAAAGTACATGCATGCCTATATGTGTGTGTGTGTGTGGTATAACCTTGCAGTAGACATGAGAAAACAAGTCAGAATGTAGGATAAAGGTCAATGAATCTTGCATCAAATAATTACATCTGATCTGATCCTTTTCAAAGGTAGCGTTAATGCCTATTTTAAAGCAATCATTGAAAAACTAAATATAATTGTTCAATAAAGTGGTGACTCCTAAAGGCATAAAAAATATCCTAGGTGAGTCCATTTAGCTATCCATCATATATGTAGAAGCATGGTGGCTCACAGAGTTAGGATGCTGGCTTGACAATTTGCAAGCCCGTGTTCGAGACCCGAATGGTGCTGCGTGGTGGGGTGAATTCCTGTTATTTGCTCCAGCTTCTGCCAACCTAACAGTTTGAAAGCCTACAAATGTGAGTAAATAAATAGGTACCACTTTGATGGGCTCATTAATGGGGACATGAAAAGAGCCCCATCTGGGCATCCCCTGAGCTACGATGATGTCATGGCCGATCCTTTCACCACTGAAGCACTTTGGCGCTTCCAACATGGAAGTGTAGATTCGATCATATATGCTGATTGGCAACAGCAGTTCAAGATTTCTGAGAGCAATCCTTTCCAGTAATACCAGGACAAATCTGGAACCTTTTATATGTAAAGCTTGCATTACGTCAGGGAGTTGCCTCTTTTCTAAAACAGATTTGTGTAATAGACAGTTGTTTTTAAAATCTAAATCATTTCTAATTGGGCTATTTAACAAGCAGAAGAACATTTTTATGAAGTAAACACTATTTAGGTTTTATGAAACCCAGACTTTTTTTTTAAGCAGTTTTCATTCAGGAGTAGATCTAAGGAATCATTTAACACTATGAAAATCAGGAGACATTTTTCACCCCAGTCAGAAAAATGTGCTATCAGTGGTAAAAGTGTCAAGGAGTTGGCATCAGGCTATTATAAATATCTGAAGCAGGGGGGAAAAATGTGTTCTCAGGCATTAAAAAAAACATCATTTTGGATAGAAATCCATCTACTGGTACAAAATCCTGAGGTACCAGGAAGATTTAGCAGTGCTGACTCTGCCGTTATTTATCAGCACTGTGGATGTGACTTAAAAGGGGTATCAGTGTTAAACCAAAGTGAGATTGAAACCGGCATCTGCCTGTTCTGCCTGTTTTTCCGTTTCTTTATCAAGAAAGTTATAAAGGAGCTGCTTTATCTGAAGTCTGTGGATTTCTTGCAAAGCAGCAAGAAATGCTTTACCTTAGTTTATTATAAGATTCAGAACCCCAGAACTTTGCTCCAAGCATACTTGTTGGCTGCAACCTTTGCTCAGGGTAGTAAATGTCTTTGCCGCGTGGCAGTGAGCTATTAAAGTAGGAATGGAACAAAGACCGCTTTGCAGTTACTCATACCAAAACTCTCTCTAAACAAGAAAGGATTTACATACAATTTTATTATCTCCAGGCTAGTTAGCATCCTGATACACTAAGGAATGATAGCCTTACCTATTTACCAGAATTGCTGAACTGTGCATAAAAACAAATTTGAATTTGATACCTATTATAAAATGAAGTCATTCAAAACAAGATCTGATAGCTTCCTTACTACTGATTTCTTGAGAGTCTCAGCAGTTTATTAGCAACGGCTTTCAGTTAATTTTCCTTTGTCACAATTATTAATTTAAAGGGGAGTTTCTTAAGCTCTACAATTAGGTTAAATGAGACCTGTGTATACTTAAGGAAATACCTTAAGTAGTAGAGAAATACTGTGGATTCAAGATATGACATGGTGTGGAAATAAATTACTCTCTCAACAAAGTAAAGTAGAGAATCATAATATCAGATTCATCCTTTGTGTGGCATTAAATATTACAAGAAGAAAGATTAAACTATATACTACTCTGCAAGCAAAAATCAAGAAACGGTCAGCAAAAACAAAACCAGAGCTGACTCATAATTGATTGATTAAATTGACGTCACCTCTTAGCAACCACTTACATGTATTTTCTTCATGATGATCTATCCCTAACCTGCATTCAGGTCTTCCTACAGTGTACTCATTGCCACTGTAATTGAGTCCTTCAACCTTGCTGCTAGTGTTTCTCTTCTCTTTCCTTCCACTTTCCCCAAATTTACAATCTTCTCCAGAAGTGAGGTCTTCGCATAATGTGTCTGAAGTAGAATAATTAGAGCCTGAACATTTCTGCCTTGAGTGAGAACTCCGGGTTGATCTTTGATGATTCGTTTGTTTGTTTTCATGGCTGTCCATGGAATTCTCCGAAGCTTTCTCCAGCACTTATAACACCTATCTGACTCATAACTCCCTTGCAAAATTAAAGCTAATTTAAAGAGAACAAATAATCAAACCAACTAGATACAATTTCAGCAACATTCCATTAAATTACAGTGAAGATTTAGATTTTTTATATTGATGTTATTAAAAATTACAATTACAACAATAAAAATTAATACAAAGTATAATAAAAGAATAAAAAGAAAAATGGTGCAGAAAAGAAAAAAATAAAGAAATAGAAAAGAATCCAAAATAAAAATATAGTGATTTAAAAATATAAATATATAAAGAAAAAACTTCCGCCTTTATCACAACAACTATAAACAATTTTAATCATTATCACTGTCTTTTAAAATACAATTTCTTCTTTCCGTAACCTATCTCTTATATATAAACAAATCCTTAAAGCCTCATCATTTCAGTTCTGATGTAGGCAAAAGTCCATTAAAGATTCCCAGAAATAACAACATATCTATTTTAACACTGATCACGTAAGCCAACTTTATATTCCTTTTATTTCTAACAATCTTCATTCTTAATGCCTTCAAATAATGTCCCAGAACTTTTCATTTTTTTTCTTTCTACCTTCTCACAAAATTCTTCAGAGCTTTAAGAAGTCTATTTTGAGTTATTATTTGTATATTCTTTCAAAATTATTAAGTTATCAATTGCTTTCTTTAGTATGTCATTTTTGTAGCCTGACATTTTTAAATCCACTTTCAAATCAGTCTTAATTTTACCAGGTAAAAAACTTGTTTCTCTTCTGTAGGATCTTTTAAACAGTCTATCCATAGAGGCAGATATTATTAAAAACAATTTCTGGGTCCATTAATTAAAAATATGTTTCAATATTTCCAATATTAAAATATTTTATTTCATTCTGTATTTTTAAGTCAAATTCAAGTGTTCTTTCATTGTAATCATTAGGTCCTACTAGTTCCCATTAGTGCCCAATTTTTAACATCTTAATAACAATTAGTTTTAGATCTAATTGATTAGTTCCTATGAACTGAAATTCATGATAATGTCAAAAATGAAGCAAATAAAAAATATTCAAAAATGCAAAAAAAAATGTATGCGATCCTGAAAATAGATAAAGAAATCTAAAGCAACAGAGACAGAGGAGCAATGGCCAAAGACTGGAAAATACCCATTTATATTTCAAAATGAAAAAAGGCTGAGTGATTGTCCAAACTACCAAATAACTCTGATTATCTTAAAACCCAGTAAAATAATTCTTAACATTTTGCAGTTTGGATTTCAACAATATAAGGAGCCAGAACTGCCAGATGCTCAGTCTGGATTCAGAAGAGGCAGAGGAACCAAGAACCGTTTTGCTAACATCTGAACAATAGTGGAAAAGACAGGAATTTAAAAATTATTTTCGCTTTATTGATTACATTAAGACTTTTTCAATACATTGGCCACAACAAATTACAGATAACTAATACAAATATGGATGTTCTGGTTCATTACAACTGTGTTCTGACAAATATGTTTAATAACCAAGAAACAACATGTAGAATGGAATACAGATAAATTAAATGGCTCATGAGTAATAGTTGAATACTATTGATTGTATTAATTGGTATGCAAGATGCATAAAATTGAATTATAATTGCTTAGGAAAAACATCAGGTATCTCAGATATGATGAGGATACCAGGTTGATTGCTGAAGGTCAGAGACATAAGGAAACTCTTGCTAAGAATGATGTCAGCGTTCCAAGTAATGTACCCATAAAAAGCAGAATTCTGAGGCAGGGAATTCCTCAAAGAACAATTTATTGGATACATCATATTGTCACAACTGGTGAAAGCCGATTCTGAAGTTCCCGCTACTTTCACATAATTAAAAAATAAAAGTTTCCCCTTTCCCCCTAAGTCACTGGTCACGCTGTTCAATCAATGTGCTGACCAATTGCTTGGTTATTTCACTCCTCCTCTGTCTGGCCACCTGTGAAAATGTCCTTGGTTCCCACAGGAAATAAATTATTTCTTAGTTTGGCTACAAAACCCCATCTAACTATTTCCCCCCTCACTCTGTTGTGTGGCAACCCTGAAGCCTCCAAGATGGCCTCAGCCAGGTTCACTTCAGGGTTGACAAATGAAAGAATCAAAGAAGAGAGTGTGAAATCTGAATTGCTGATCAGTACTTCAAAACAGCCCCTAAAATTATATCAATACACAATGCCAACCCATCATAAACAGCTACAAAAGTAGCTGTAGTAACAGAGTTTATCTTCTTACATTCAAAATTTTATAGGATGTTGATTACATCCCTGAAATAAAGAGGCACTGGTACTTGAGAAAAAGAAAAAACTACAATCCAGATAAATTATTAAAGAGCAAGGACATCACACTGACAACAAAGATAAATGGCCATAATTTTCAGTATTGTATAGCAACATAAACCTGTGATAACTACACCATCAGAAAGGCTAATAAAGAAACATTGAAGAAAAATTGCCTTTGAATTGTGGTGCTGGAGAAAATTGTCAGGAATATTTGAGACCGTAAACAGAACAATTGTTCAGTAGTAGATGAAGTAAACAAACTGTTCAGTAAAAGCACTAACTTAGATATTTTGGACACATAATACAAAGGCAGGAATCAACAGAGAAAGCCATCATGCTCAGAAGAATCAAAGGCAATAGAGAAAGATAGGGAAGACAAGGATCCTTGATATTATCACTGATGACACAAACCAGAGCCACCACAACTCAAAGCAACTAGACAATCCTGGTGAAATGAATGACCACAAAAATATTACTATGACTGAAACATCTATAAAAATTCAAACAATGTCTTCTTCTTTTTCTAATTAATAAATTAATGGATGCAAATCTTTCCTCCCCCACAAAGTCTGCCCATTTGTCAACCTCAACTAACAATTTTAAACTCATAATTGAATCAGATTGTTTGCCAGAACAAATGGTGTTTGGATTAGGCATATACAGCTTAATCTTGCCCTTTCCATCACCATTTCAATCTTCCTTTATTTTGGCACTCTGTGGCAATTTACCATTACCTAGCTATCTTTTGAAAGTAGGTATTCCATTTCAGGCCATGCTGCAATTCTGCAGTGCACCTCATCAGAATGCTGTGCTTTTCAACCTACATATACAGAATATATATACTAAAATCAAACTATGAAGCCGTCAGTCTGACATATATAAGGAGTCAATAGGTTTGATTGTTTTTTTTAGATTTACATAGGATTGCACTACAGGTAGTCCTCAATTTAAGAGCACAATTGAGCCCAAAATGTGTTGCTAGGTGAGACAGTTATTAAATAAGTTTTGCCCCATTTTGCAATGGGGCAAAATTGTTACAACTGCCACAGTTGTTAAATGAATCACTGCAGTTGTTAAGTGAGTAACACAGCTGTTAAGTGAATCTGGCTTCCCCATTGACTTTGCTTGTTAGTAGGTTGCAAAATGTAATCAGATGATGCTGGGACACTGCAAGTGTCACAAACATGATCCCAGTTGCCCAAGCATCTGAATTTTGATCATGTGGCCACAGGGATGCCGCAATGGTCGTAGGCGTGAAAAACAAAGTAAGTCACTTTTTTCAGTGCCATTGTAACTTTGAAAGGTCACTAAATGAATGGTTGTAAATCGAGGATTACAGATGTATATTGTACATCTGTACAATATACATCTGTAATCCTGTACAAGGATTACAGATGTATATTGTACATCTGCAAGCCTCTTCATGCTTAAATTAGACTGTCTCATTGAACTTGGTATGATCTGGATAGAAAGGGACCTCATGTCTTCCCATTTTCCCACAAATCTTCAACACACATAGGAAGCATCAATCACCTTTTTATTACAAAATCACCATGACTTTACTGAATAAGTAAATATAGATGAAATTTATTTTGCTAACTGATTACAAAGACAATTGTGGGATGTCTATGAATCTCCTTTATTGACTTAACTGTAATTAGACTTTTCTATAAAAAGTGGTAACAACGTATTGAAGATATAGTTAAAATGGGATTCAAACAGGGGTGAAATTGAGCCGGTTCTATCTAGCTCAGGTAAACTGGTAGCGGCGGCTGTGAAAGGCTCCGCCCATCTGCGTGGGTGTCATGACATCACTTTTTTGTGACATTTTAAGCCTCTACGCATGTTCAGAAGACTTTGCACATGTGTGGATGACGGCATGCATGCATTTGCAAACTGGTAGGAAAGGTAAGTGAATTTCACCCCTGGATTCAAATACTATCACAATTGTACAATTTATGTATAAAAGGCCTTAATCATGCTATTGGTTTATCAGAGAACATTATCATTGACTCACATTTGAGGTCTTTCAGATTGAGATCTTGAACTGTAGATGGGGGGACTTCACCACTAGCAGTGCTGGGCAGTATAGTTACAGGGCTGTGAAAGAAGTGAGATAATTTTGCTAAATTAAAAATGTGACAAATTAATGAATCCTCTCTAGCTAATGAGCAACCTAATTTCAGTCATTTCCGACGTAATAGATAATAGGTGTTGGTTTTTTTTCACATGAATTAATACTTTGCTTAATTCTTAAATGACATTAGGCAATTTGTAAGTCTAATAGAAACACAGCTGATTTTGGAAGGTATGAGTACTTGTGTAACTCTTCAAACATTGAGAAATAGGTTGAGATGACACATATAGAAAGTTTTTAGGATTCAAGTTAACAGTCATATCTAGGATTCATATATATTTAAATGGTAATCATTTAAGTAATGTTAATAATGCATTTAAAAACAAAAAAACCCAAAACAATCTCCATTGCCTTCCATCTCCACTATGACTGCAGACTAAGGAATGAATAAAAAGTGTAGCCTTCCAATATATACCCAAAACCAATGTTTTGCCTTGTTCTTCTTAATCATCTTCTGTGTCCCATTAGCTAGCCCTCATTTCTACCCTTGTCCAGAATTCTGAAACGCCCCAGTATGAAAATGAATTACTTAATTTTAATATATGGAAAATAATTGATGAATGGGATAATTAAATTGAAGGATTTTGACATCTGGTCTGAGTAGGAATTCAAAAATTAAAGTAGCTCATTCATCTGTCTATGCTTTGTTTTTGGATTATTGCTTTGTTCAGTTATTGTCCAAACCAAGTTTCTGAATTTGGAGTTTATTATTTATTTATTTATTTATTTATTATTGCGATTTATATGCCGCCTTTCTCCCTAGGGACTCAAGGTGGCTTACAAAATGACAAATTCCAATACAAATCACAATAAAAAAAAAATTAAAATCAACAACCCTATTAAAACAGTTTAAAATTATAACAGTGTATCCCCAAATGGATCAGTTGAGTTGACGAAAGAGCCACGTCTTCAGCTCGCGACGGAAGGAAAGAAGGTTGGGGGCTATCCTGAGCTCGGTGGGCAATCCATTCCAGAGGGTCGGGGCTCCCTCAGAGAACGCCCTCCTCCTGGGGGCCGTCAGCTGACATTGTTTGGCCGACGGCACCCTGAGGAGGCCGACTCCGTGAGAGCGCACAGGACGGTGGGAGAGCGGCTGGAGATGGTCCTGCAAGTATCCTGGGCCTAAGCCATGAAGGGCTTTATAGGTGAGCACCAGCACCTTGAAATGTATCTGGAGCGCCACCGGCAGCCAGTGCAGCTCACACAGGAGAGGTGTTACATGGGAGTATCTAGACGCCCCCGTAACTACCCGCGCGGCTGCGTTCTGGACTAGCTGGAGCCTCCGGACGCATCCCAAGGGCAGCCCCATGTAGAGGGTGTTACAGTAGTCCAACCTAGAGTTATTTGGATGGGAAATAGTTGGGTAAATTTAGATGATGATTTATTTTTATAATATGAGAGGAGGGGATAGATTTGTGTATCATGGATAGCCTGTGTCCCACATTTTTCAAGTGCTTAGCACCATTTCTAATTTCAACCCTGCCTGGGTCCTTCTCTTGATCTGGAGACCCAGAAAGAGCTATGGCAAGGAACTGGAGGATTGTGTAATAAATATGTCCAAACATAGATCCGATGACCTAATCCATTTAGAAATACTTTCGACCTCACAGATATTTTCACCTTTAATGTGGAATTACAAAGACTGGGGGGAAAAAGTTGTCTCCAAATCTTTCCAGCTGGAACAACTGAAGCCCATAAAGTCAGCTGCATGCCTGATCTGAAATCTCTGAAATCAAGAGATCAAATGTCCTTCATTTTCTCAGAAATCCCTCTGCATTTAGGACAGCTTAGTCATGTGTAATCATAAGGTAGATTAATACCAGAAATATCCTTACTTTTTAGGTTTGAGTATTTAACCACCCCTGAATCGCATCATTCTTTTTCCCTTGACATTTAATAAAACCATGTTTTTGATCAAGATTCAATTTAAATATGGCCCTGTAAAAACTAATAATACATTCTGTTTCTGTGGGAAAGTAGAAAATGTTTCTTTTGCAATGCCATTGTCATGTCCAAGATCAACAAAGCAAAGCAAACAAGAATGACAAGCAATTACCAAGCACTGATTTTATATAGTATGAAGAAGTAAAACAGAAATTGTAAGATTATGGCTAAAGAAGAGGCATTCGGTTATGTTTTCATGTGCCTCTATTAATTTTTATGGCATTAAATGAAACATGGTTTAAGTGAATTCAAAATACCATATGGAGCTTTTGTGTGTAATTTGTGTATGTGTGTGTGTGTATAAACTTGTTGTCCATCATCATCTATTGATTTTGATTATGCACCATCAAAACTCTTAGCAACCACAAAGACAGATTTTTCTCCATGACAATCTGATCCTAATTTGGTCTTTCAAGTCTTCCATCAGTGCACCCATCACCACTGTAACCAAGTCCATCAGCCTTGCTGCCAGTTGCCCTCTTCTCTTTCCTTCCACGTTTCTGAGCATTGGAGCCTTCTCTAGAGAACTAAGGTTCACATAATATTTCTGAAGTAGGATGATTTAATCATGGTTAAACCGCCCTGAGTCTCTTCAGGGAGAAGGGCAGGATATAAATTTAATAAATAATAAATAAATAAATAAAATAATAATAAAAAATAATAAATAAATAATGGTCATTTGTCCCTGTAGTGAGAACTCTAGGCTGATGGTCAATGACTTTTTTCCAAATAATCCAAGAAAGTTACTAAATGCATTCACCAAGAGCGATGATCAGAACTCAGTTGTAGCTATTGTACCACCTTCGTTTTCTTATTACGTTTGTTTTCACAATTTTACAGGGATGAAATGTAAAATTTGTTACTACCGGTTCTGTGGGTGTGGCTTGCGGGGTAATGTGACTGGGTGGGCATGGCCAACTTTTTTTTTTTTTTAACTTTTCAAAGCATTTTTTCTAATGCTTTGAAAAACCTCTCTGACGATCAGGCAACTCAGCTGGGATCGGCAGAGAGGCTTTTTTAAAAATACTTTGAAAAGCTTCTCTTGTGATCAGGCAACTCAGCTGGGATCGTTGATACCAGCTGAGCCATGCAATCATCAGAGGCTTTTTTTTTTTTACTTTTAAAAGCATTTTTTCGTCGGAAGAGACTGTAGAAAAAATTGTTTTTAAAAGTTTAAAAAAAAAAGCCTCTGATGATCGTGCGGCTCAGCTGGGGGTGGGGAGTGCAGGGATTTTTGCTTCCGGTTCTCCAAACTACCCGCCGCCATCACTACTGGATCGGGCGATTTGGTCCAAACTGGGAGCATTTCACCCCTGCAATTTTACTAAAACACTTGAGAAGGAGAGATAGCTGTGCATCCACATTTTTGCTGATAGAGTCTGTTTGAGGAAGGCATTTGAGGAAGGGGTGGGTGGGTTTCTTGTTAACATTGGGAAGGAAGAATTATATTACAGTTCCAGTTAATTCTTTTTAAAGTCTCTCAAAACAATCAAATCTGTCCTTTTTTTTTTTAATCTTTGAGCTTTGTTTTTATGATAAAGTGTTTTGCTCTGCAATGATAAACAAGCCATGCACAGCAATGCATTTCTAACAAAAGTTTCACTAAAGTGTGGGGGGGGAGCTGTCTGCTCAGCTAATATCTTATCCTGGGCCAAAAATCCTCTGTTCTGCCCTTAGTGAAGATATAAGGGTGCCCATAAAGTACAGGTTTACACTGATAGAAAAGACTATAAAAAAGGTAACCTTCTTGCCCATGCTACTTCACTGCCATTCAGCAGGTGAAGTAAGTAAGGTGTGGTAAACCTTCTTAACAAGAATGGGATCAAATAACAAAGTGTCAGACCTGCCTCAGCTTGAAATGCTAAGCAGGAATGATCCTTAACTCTATTTATTGAGAAAGGTGTGGTTTACATAGCCAGAACTGAGAATCACGTGCCAAAATCCCCAAGTCTAATTTTTCCCTCCCTTAGTTGCCTCCCGGCATTGGGCCCCCATGTCCAATCAAATTCAAACAAGATGTTTTCATAACGGTCACTTCAGCTGTAGATTTGATATGCAGTTGCATTCCATTCCCAGCTGGTTGTCCTTGAAGCCTGTAGGCTCCTGAAGTCCTTTCCCAAAAGAAAAAAAACTACCATCTGCACCATTCAGTTAACTTATATTCTATACATAATTCAGAGACATGTTCTAGAACCATAAATTGTGGGAACCACGCAGGAAGCAACCAAGGTTTCCTCTCATGAGTATCACTATTCAAAAGTATTGGCTGTATAAAAATCTGAGCTCTTGGGGTCCAATTAATTGGAATGCCCAAAGTTACCTATAGCCTCCAGCTCATCCTTGTTTTTAGAATATGGGTTTGCTTATTCAGGTGGTCCCAGCTATCTTTATCAGAACATGCATGTTAAGGTGGGAATGTCAGAAAAAGAGTACATAAACATTCCCCCTCTCCAGTTTTAAAGCCAAGTCGTGTGACTTGGGTGTGGCTGTCTTTCACGAATCACATTGACCCTGCCTGAGTTGACATGCTACTAGCTAGATATGGTTTGTGAGGTGTGCTTTGAGGTAAATGCAGGTTAACCCTTCTCTCCATCACACCTGAAGATCAGGGCAAGACATGACTGGATAGAAGTAGAGCCATATGATAAAACTTCTCCTTCCCAAGGCTCAGAGATCGCAATATTCTTCTGCTATGTGAGCAAATGTATATGGTGTTAAACTCCTTGGTATAAGTAGAGGGAAGTAACTGGTAATTGTGGGAAGTACATATGTTAGAATAGGCAATAAGGATACTGTAACATCATTCTAAGCAGTCTAGTCCATGCAAAAATATATAACCAATATTACCCCCACACAGTGCCGAGAGGAAAGTAGATTGAACTATCTATTACTGAAATATAGGGCAAGGAATTAGTGAGCAATTCTTACCTTACAGCAGTGAATTATATTTTAGAAGAAAGCCTCAT
This sequence comes from Pituophis catenifer annectens, assembly GCF_029215685.1. NCBI lineage: Eukaryota > Metazoa > Chordata > Lepidosauria > Squamata > Colubridae > Pituophis > Pituophis catenifer. The sequence goes on along the minus strand of NW_027256881.1, from coordinate 141,889,856 downwards.
GACAATTTGATAGACCCGTAGATGGACATTCTGTTAGGCCAGAATAAATGATGCTTTACAGATGGATTTGCTGCCAGTCCACTATACTATACTATACTATATATTGAATGAGAACTTTCTAATCTGTTATAGGATTCTCTAATAACGATCCCAGGAACCATTCTCTTCTGACCATTTATTTGTTACTAAAATCATACCTTACAATTTAATATTAGGCCAAATGCTCGAAAGCACTTTCACTCCTGGTAGGAAGCCATGAAAACACATATGCAAGATTCCTGCTACCCTAACAGCCCTTTAGGAAAAGGGCTTTGAGGGCTTTTGAGGAAAAAACATGCTTATTTAAGAAAGCTGCCTGTAACAATGGTGGGACTATTTAGAAGTTTTAAAGATATTAAATATTTTTAAAAACCAAATGTCACTCGATTATAGCTTTAATATTTACTATACAATCCCTGCTGGTTGAGTCATTGTTTCAGAGATATTTCCTTAACTAAACAGAGAAACAGAATGACCACAGGTGGGCAAAAAAGCAGTGGGGGTGACTTCAAATTTCCTGCCTGCTTCCCCATTGAGTTTCTTTGTGGGAAGCTGGCAGGGAGCATCAGAAATCTTCCTTTCTTCCCTCCCTCCTTTCCCTTCCCAGGAGGCAGGTAAGTAGCTGCTGCTGGGTGGGTATGGGAATGAGGTATTGTGAGATCTTCTGAAAATGAAGATCACATGACTGTGGCAGCATCCCAGCAGCTATCAATAACATTGACAGACACAACTTTCCCAAATTTCATTCCCTCAGGAGTCATGGGTCCTGGATTTGGGACAAGTTAGCCCATTTGAGGTACCTTGGCTCAAAAATGATTGCCCTATGATGCACTATTTTTCCCAGTTAAAGGTTGTGAGTTTTAGTAGTATATAGATAAATAGCTGAATATATTGCTTTTTTATATGTGATTAAGCGATGAGAACTGGTACATCCAGGCTACATTGTGAAATGTAAAGTAAATTTTATCATTATATATTGTTGCTGTCAATTTGGAGTAATAAGTCATCATAGTGGCATTTTGCGTATCTTGTGCATTTAAACATAGGAGTTTTCAGAAAAAAATATTGTAGCCAAGTTTTACTTGCATTCAAAACAATGACAATTCTGCAGTAATTTCATTTCATCCTATTTATTTGCTGTCACAGAGCTTTCTTAAATGATAAGAGTTTCAGAAATATATATGTTCAGGAAAACAAATAGTTAAGGATAACAGCAGAGATTGCTCAGTGTGCAAACATGTCTGCAGAATTAATGTTCAACTAAAATAAATTTGTTTTGGTTTCCTTCACAGAACTTTTAGGACAACAAAATTGCACAGAGGCCTTCCTAGAATTCTGCAAGTCCAGCTTATTAAACTGAAATTCCTAACAATTGTCTCCACTTCTCATTCAATAAGATTTCAGTAGGGGGAAAGGCGAAGGAATTCAAAATATTATGAATATAAGATCTTCTCAAGAAAGTGTGATTTAAAGAGGTATGATCAACCAATCATTTAAAGATACAACAAATCCATCTTCACTTTGCTTTTGCAGGAAGAAGCACAAAGTCCAGGGGGTGTGCATTTTCAGAGTAAACTGACAGATTGGACACCCAGAAGGTATAAAACAGCCCTGAATTAAAGCTATTTGCATGGGATAACTTTTAATCTCTGGGTGAAGACAATATCTTGAATAAAATATATTGGAAAAGGTTAGATGGCATATTTAAAAAAAAAAAATAGAAATCCAAACTAATTATTTTTGTCCAGTAGTTCAGCTTTAAAAATAGAGTTGCATGAACAACATTCTGTAACATTCTAATTTTTAACCTCAATTATAGTTGGATGAAAGAGCTCCTTATTTATTTATGAGACTTTATGCTACCTCAATCACAGTCGCCTTTAAGATTTTAGAGCAAAAACACTAACAATGAATTGACAGTTTAGAACAATACAGTGATAACTGCTATATACAAATACTATAAATAATACTGTGCAATAAACCAAACTATTACTATTTATTCTCATTCTATGCACAGCATAATTCCAAGATTATTTTTGGAATAATCAGGTTTTTACAAATCTCTGGATTACCACAGTGGAAAGTGTCTTTCTTGATTCTGGGCGTAAATCATTCCATAGGCTAAGATTTTTCAAATTGGTTCCATAGAGCCCTGAGGTTCTCTGAGAATTTTGATAGGGTTCCATGAGACAATAAAAAAAAATCACTCAAACACAGTCACTTTTCTATCATTTGACCTTTGCCTCTTGATTGGGCAAAATTCTGAGAATTTTTGTTTTAAACAGTTTCCACAGCCAGGAAATGTTTAAAAATTCCTGTTAGAGGAGACAAGCCTCTTTGGAGAATTTCCCTTTCATTAGCTTTCCCAATATGTGGGAACTATCAAGAGGCATTCTCTGTTTTTAATATGGTGGATAGACAGATTCAACCCTGAATAAGTCATACTGAAGGTAACTGGTAATAACCAGCACGTTATATTGGAGTCAGAAACAAACTGACAATCAAGTTATGCTAACAATGGGAGCATATAGCAGTTTTTTAATAACAACAATGTCAAATGGCAGTAACATGTATGGACAATTAGTTGTCTGTTACCTGTTGGTCTTTAAGGAATACTTCATATAAGGGAAACTGCAGGAGGCCAAACAAGATATGATTAGTGTGAGTGATTATGTTCATTATCATTTGTTTAGTGAATGACTTATGACCGTTTTTCACACTTCCAACTGTCAAAGTATCCCCATGGTTGCATGATCAAAATTCAGACGCTTGGCAACTGACTCATATTTATGATGGTTGCACTGTCCTGGGGTCATGTGATCACCTTTTGCAACCTTCTGACAAGCAAACTCAAGAATAAGTCAGATTCACTTAACAACTTAACAACTGCTGTGATTCACTGAACAACTGTGGCAAGAAAGGTCATAAAATGGGCCAAAACTCACTTAACAAATCTCTTGCTTAGCAGCAGGAATTTTGGGTTCAATTGTGATTGTAAATTGAGGATTACCTGAAGCAATTTAGCCAAAGCAAAGCAAAGACTCTACTGGCCATGCCTCCTTACCTGATCGTCAAGTAAGAGTTATGAGACCAGGAAAGACCCTGCTACATGTCTTCCTTTGTGGAGCAGCACAACCCCTTCCAGAGTCTAAATTGGTATTTAACATATTAACAGATTAACAGAGTTAGAAGGGACCTTGTAGGTCATCTAGTCCAACCTCCCACCCAAGAAGGAGACCTCACACCATTTCTGACAAATGGCAGTCCAATCTCTTCTTGAAAGCCTCCAGTGAGAAAGTTCCCACAACTTCCGAAGGCAAGCTGTTCCATTGGTTAATAGTTCTCACTGTCAGAAAATTTCTCTTTATTTCTAGGTTGAATGCCTCCTTGATCAGTTTCCATCTATTATTCCTTGTCTGGCCTTTGGGTGCTTTGGAAAATAGCTTGATCCCCTCCTCTTTGTGGCAGCCCCTCAAATATTGGAACACTGCTATCATGTCTCCCCTGATCCTTCTCTTCATTAGACTAGCTATGCCCAGTTCAGTGGTCGGATTCAGCCGGTTCTCTCCAGATCGCGCAAACCAGTAGCAGCGACAGCGGGAGGCTCCACCCAGTGATGGGATTCAGCGAGTTCGCACCACTTCGGGAGAACTGGTTGTTAACTTTCTCAGCAGTTTGGCAAACTGGTTGTTGGAAGAAATCATTACGGCAGAGAACCGATTATTAAATTACTTGAATCCCACCACTGGCTCCGCCCATCCAACCTGACGTAACATGTGCCTACTGCACATGCACAGAAGGCCATGTGCATGCGCAGACAAGCGCACTCACATTTGTGAATCAGTAGGGAAGGTAAGTGAACCCCACCACTGGCCCAGTTCCTGTAACCATTCTTCATTTATTTTAGTCTCCAGTTCCCTAATCAACCTAATTGTTCTTCTCTGCACTTTTTCTAGAGTCAACATCTTTTTTATAGTGTGATGACCAAAACTGGATGCAGTATTCTAAGTGTGGTCTTACTAAGGCTTTATTGAGTGGTATTAGTAATTCATTTGATCTTGATTTTATCCCTCTGTCAATGCAATTTTGTATTGCAGTGACTTTTTTGACTGCCACTGCACACTGCTGGCTCATATTTAGCTGATTGTCCACTAAGACTCCAAGATCCCTCTCACAGTTACAGCTATTAAGCCTGGCTTCACCCAGTCAATATGTGTACTCTTGGTTTTTCTTGCCTAAGTGTAAGACTTTATTTTTCTCTACATTGAATTTCATTTTGTTAGATAGGGCTCAGTGTTCAAGTCTGTCAAGACCCGTCTCGATCTTGAGCCTATCCTCTAGGGCCATGATGGTGAACCTATGGCACAAGTGTCAGAAGTGGCACGCAGAGCCATCTTTTCGGGCATGCGAGCCATTGCCTGTTGCTCTTCTGGGTTTTGGCGTGTCAGCCAGCTGGTCTTCATGTGCACAGAAGCACTGGAAACCAGAAGAGCAGCCACCCGGCATGCATGTGCGCACTGGGAAGACGATCTTCCGGTTTCCGGCACATGCATGTGCACCGGCTAGCTGGTCTTCACATGCACATGCGCACCAGAAACCGGAAGACCAGGTGGCCGGTGCACATGCATGTGCCGGAAACTGGAAGATCATCTTCCCAGCACGCACATGCACACCTAGCAGCTGCTCTTCCAATTTCTAGCACATGCGCTAGGATGTTAGCTATTCCTGCCAGCTTAGTGTCATTTGCAAATTTGATAAGTTCCCCTTCTATTCCCTCATCTAAGTCGTTTATGAAGATATTGAAGAGTATTGGTCCTAAGATAGAACCGTGTGGTACTTCACTACTTACTTTCCTCCAGGTAGACGTAGAGCCATTAAGGACTACTCGTTGAGTACGGTTTGTCAGCCAGTTACGATGCTATCTATCCCACTTTTTTCTAGCTTGCCAAGAAGTAGGTTGTGGTCTACTTTGTATGACCTAGAAGTTGGTGATATTCTGAATTAACTCCATCTTGTTTAATTTTCCAGCCTCCAAGTATCCCCATATAGCACTCCAAGAGATATAACTGGGTATCATCTGCATATAAATATCACACATTGAATTGACATAAAAGTTATCTAGCAGCTACATCCAAATGTTCAATAAAAGAAGGAGGGGGGACAAAGACTGAGCCCTGGATTTCCCTTACCTTATTTTAATGATATAACCAATTTCAAAATATTTCCAGGCAAAAGGAAGAAAGAAAAACATGCAACAGAATGTCCAACTTTGTTGAAGTACACTGATTGACAAGATTTTTTTCCAGGTCTGTCCATTTTAAAAGCAGTCTTTTTATGTTGACAGTGAGGAAAAATTATTTTGGACCTGAAAAATCAAACAACTAATATATTTAGTTTTCCAAGAAGGGCTTGGGCCAAGATAAATTTTTAATTGGAAATTTAAAATGGCTCCCACTGTAAAGAATGGTTTCTTTCTTTGTTACTTACAGGAAATGGGGGTCATTATAACGAATGATGCCTGAATATCTATAGAAAATCATATTGTTTTTCCACTGGAGAAATCACTCATCCATCAGTTTGTTTTTCTTGAGAACGGCATTTTACTGAGTATAAAAATAAATATATTGTAGTTAATGATTGAAGAAATCTTTACTTTGCTTTCCCACCTGCCAAAAAAGTTAAAAACAACTAAAATCAACTTGCAAATATATATGAATGAAAACGTAATATAAGTATTCAATCATTAAAGCACATTTTCAAGACAAGCAGTCAAAGTTGTCAAATAAAATTAAACAATAATGAAGCCAAACGCTTGTTTTAAAGGAAATACATACTTTATATATAGAGTGAGAGCAAGGGGAACAGATAAAGGGGAAGATGACAATTTCCTTGGGGTCAAAAGTTCCTATCAAAAACATTGTAGAGATTACAAAGGACAGACATATTTATAGGACTAAGGATGAGATGGGTAAAAAATACAATTTTGTTTAAACATGTCCAATTATCTATTTGTTTATTTTCTAAACCACTCAACTCCAAACCAGTCTGGGCAACTTCACAAAGTTAAAAAAAAAATGAAATAATAGAAATTTCATTTTTAAAAATATCCAAACTTCCGTAAAATTTACAATGTCTGAATGCAGCTACTGATCTGTGCCCATACTTTCCTAAAATGGGTAGAATATGAAGAAGGTTCATGAAAATAAACTTAGAGGTCTCTGTAAGTACCATACAAGCTCGTGAGAACTTGCAAATGGATTCAAAAACTGGATGAAAAGAAAAACTTCAAATGCTTTATCTGGTGGTTAAGGCACCAGGCTAGTAATCAAGAGACTGTGAGTTCTTGTCCTGCCTTAGCCATGAAAGCCAGTTGAGTGGCCATAGGCCAGTCACTTTTTCTCAGCCCATTGTACCTCATAGGATTGTTGATGTGAGAAAAATAGGAGGAAGAAGATGTATTGGATATGTTTGCAGCCTTGAGTTATTTGTAAAAACAATAAAGGCAGGATGCAAACAAATAAATATCGTTGAAAAGAACAGCAAACAAAATTGAACCAGCAGTTTTATATTGCCCTTTTTTGATTATATCTTCAACAACCCATGTACCGTAGCTGTCAATTAGAATATTTTTCAAGAGTCTTTCTCCTTGTTTTTGATTCATTTGTTCCTACCAGCTCTTCATACAGAGATAGAATTCCTAACAATAATTAGGATCCAACAAGAAGTTGAATTCCATGGATTTTTTTTTTCTTTTTAGATCACTACAGCAATTGTTTACCATGTCAAATATACAGAGCCTGCAACATGCCCAGAATTAAAGCAATGCACTTCAAATATCCACATTAGGGAATAATTCACCTAAGGATATGAATACTATAAAAAAAAATCCATAAAATCGTCTTCCTAAAGAAAAGTTGCTTGAAAAAAATATGCACATTAAAAATGGCTTTTGTACAAATGCATACATTAAACAGCATTTATATAAAAATGCATAGAACTATCAATGCAAACAGTTTCTGCTAAATTTACAGCCAATAGAATAATGTTGAATTTATAGTCATTTGGATGAGAAATTTTGTAAAGAAATGAACTGAAAGAATTCTCCATCCCTACCTGAGTCTCAGCAATATAGTCATGTAGATAGCAGCAAGATTAGCCCTTCAGGGCATTTGTTTAATTATCTGCAATATCACCTAAGCTATGTCTGCAAATAATGTTTTGTTAAGTCAAACGCAGCATGCCTACAATTTCATATGCCTACAAAGGAAATTATGAACCATCTGGTTGGCCTCCATATTAGGCTGGTAATTGGCATATGAGCAGAAATTAAATCGATCTGGCCTAAATCGCGCAGCACTGACTCATTGTTCATTAATAAACCTAGCCAATAACATAAGTGGTGAACCAATTATGTTTATTAAGATCAGCTTGAACTCAGCTTTGACTTGGAAAAAAATAAATTGCATCAGAAAGCTTTCTGGAAAGCATTGCCATTGGTCTTCCACATTATCAGTAACCTTCAGCTCTGGTGCTTGCTTCAGAGACAATTACCAAAGCTTTGCTACTGCCAAAGAATATTCAGTTCTTAAATGACTGTACAGTAAAGCTGCTATTAGCCTTTTGGGTTTCTGCTGAATTTCTATGGTGTGACTGTATGGTAATACTTCTTTAAACAAACCAGCAGGTTCGGGGTGGCCGGGTGGGGGGGTTGTTCTTGTTTGCTCATGCCATCCTTGCTGCACAGCAAGGGATTCAACCCCATTTCTGACACCATGAGTTGTTCATTTATGTCACAATGATACATGAGGTGAATTGAGAGTTTATTAAGTTCAGTTTGGACTCGGTTCTGCCCTGGCTCAAAAAGGAACTTAACATATTGCAGGGAGCACAGCCGAACAGTGGAAGATTGAGTTTTGGGTAAATACTAAACTCATGTTTTCTTGTGCAACAGTGGTTCTGCTGTGGTGGAAGCTGTCCATTAAATAAACACTTCCATTTGGTTTTAAAAATACCAAAACGTTTTGTTTATTGTCAACAAGTCAGGCTGATATTTTAAGTAATCAGAAACTCTCCCTATGTATTTGACCTCAAACCATTTAGATTACATTGATTATTATGGTCTTGTCACAGCTTCTTCTCTTCTTCTTCTTCATGAAAGGGTATACTTCAGAGGTGGGTTTCATCCGGTTCTGACCAGTTCTGGAGAACCGGTAGCAGAAATTTTGAGTAGTTCAGAGAACCAGTAGTAAAAATTCTGACTGGCCCCACCCCCATCTATTCTCTGCCTCCCAGGTCCCAGCTGATCGGGAGGAAATGGAGATTTTACAGTATCCTTCCCCTGCCATGCCCACCAAGCCATGCCCACCAAGCATGCCATGCCCACCAAGCCACACCACAGAACCGGTAGTAAAAAAAATTGAAACCTACCACTGGTATACTTCCTGTCTTCTGAAACGATAACTGGCAGAACTTACTTAACAGCTCTGCCCCTTAGTTTCCAAAACTGGCGCCGTATTTGGAATTAATCATTCATAAGATAATTGGCCTCAAGAATCATTTGTAGGACTCTAAACAGTCCTACAAAGACAGAATAGCTCAGTGGTTAAAGACACTGAGCTTGTCAGCTAGAAAGCTGACAGTCTGAGTTCAAGATCCAAGGGCTGCCCAACAGGGTGAGTTCCTGTTACTTGCCCCAGCTCCTGCCAACCTAGCAGTTCAAAAGCATGGTAATGTGAATAGCAATAGCACTTAGACTTATATATCACTTCACAGTGCTTTACAGCCCTCTCTCTCTAAACGGTTTTACAGAGTCAGCATATTGCCCCCAACAATCTGTGTCCTCATTTTATCCACCTCAGAAGGATGGAAGGCTAAGTCAACCTTGAGCCTGGTGAGATTCAAACTGCCAAATTGCAAGCAGTTGGCTGTCAGCAGAAGTAGCCTGCAGTACTGCACTCTAAGTACTGCACCACCACGGCTCATAATAGATAAATAGGTACCACTTCAGTGGGAATGTAACAGCGTTCTGTGGTCAAGGCTTTGGACAACACTGGCACCCTTGGCTAGGAAACAGAGATGAGCACGAGAGTCGGACACCATTGGATAGGGGATACTTTTATTTTTACCTTTATACATCCCTATATAGAAAAGCATTGTCACATTGGTTTTTTTAAAAAATAAAAAAAAAGACAGGGAAAGAATACACTTTCTCTGTGTCCTCCACTTGCAATAATCACATAGTTTTAAAGTTTGCTTGGGGAAGGCATCATAGCTCAAGGATAAGGACAGATGACTCAGCTTAGTTCTAGAAGGCATTAACTCTGTGTCCAAATATAACCTCTGCTTGCCTCTTCATTTTTTTAAAAAAATATGTATATTTCTTTATTATTTTCTCCAAAATACATTCCTGAAGGCAAATATATTTATATTTTTCTTCATGTGTTTGGAGTGGGAAATTACAGTATTGAAAAATGTGAAGCAGGATGCATTTGGAAGGATAACTGTTTCAATTTGTTGATTTGAATGAAAGATGTGAATATGGTCAAATCATTTAAAAATGCAGACCAGGTGAATGTTATTTGTTCCTATCAGGGGTAGAACTTTGATTTGCATTTGGAAAGCACCTTCTTTGAAATAAACAGAAAGCAAGTGGTGGCAAAAGATTCTCCTTTGTCTCTGAATCTGGAGAACAGTGATAAATCAGGAAAGATAATATTGAGTTGAGTAGTAAATAAACGGTCGGTCTTTGTATTTTAATGTTTACTACAATGAGCATATTAAAATACAAAATACATTTATCTAATGCTTAATAGATCAATACTCTTATTTGGAGGGCATTCTAGTCACTCCATTATAGAGACTGATTACAAAATCTTTGCTTTGCTCTGATTAAATAACCAGCTATACAAAGGAAACTTTTGAACAAGGTCCCAGGTAGTACTGCTTTCTCTATCATTTTTATTTATCTTTTCGACCTTTAACCATTTGAATAATTCATGGGAAAAGTGCTGTATATTCAAATTTGCAAGAAGATAAATACTAGATGAACAACTTGAAGAGGAATGATGAATTCTAACAAGCCACAGTAATAGGTTTGATTTAAATGATCTACTTGTGAATATTAACCATGTATTCATAACCTGAAATCTACACAGCCTGTCAAATGAAATTTTACTCCTTCACAAATTGGGTATTTTTAAGTGCCATTAAGATTTGAACATATCATAATCATAAACATAAGTTTATTTTGTCAAGCATATATAAGATAACAGGTAAAAGTATAAACATAATTTGAATACATGAAAAGAGAAAGTAAAAAGGCATATTAGGACAGGGATGGTAGGCACGCTGGTGCTCTTATGCATGCCCCTTACAGACCTCTTAGGAATGGGGTGAGGTCAACAGTAGACAGCTTAAGGTTAAAGTTTTGGGGGTTTGGGGAAGAAACCACAGAGTCAGATAGTGCATTCCAGGCATTGACCACTCTGTTACTGAAGTCATATTTTCTGCAATCGAGTTTGGAATGATTTACATCAAACCTAGATTTGATTTACATCAAACCTAGATTTTGTCATTAATTATAATAAATTAATGAATAACATACTTATTTAAAAGATATTACAGCATATTTTTCACCTTAATAGATAGCACTTAAATTCAACATATCATAATTCCCAATATAAAATATACTTGTTTTTATATGGCATCTTTTCCAATATCTATCAGTAGTTTTAAAACATTTTATACATATTGCTTACACTATTGAATGTTATTTATTTTTACTACTATCATAATCTCAACAATATCAAATATGCAAGTAGACATAATTCCATAAAAATACATCTATTAATTTATTATTTTATTCATCCTGAATTTATTTTGTTTTTATAAATAACTTAGGCAAACATACATAACAATCCTTCCTCCTCCTATTTCTCCTAAATAACAACCCTGTGAGGTGGGTTGGGCAGATAGAGAGTGACTGACCCAAGTTAATCTATATTTGTATATATTCTGGTTCATAAAGCACAATCTAAAACTGTAACTATAGTGCAAAATATAGTGCAATGCAAGTAAATAATTTTTAAAAGATCATATCAAATATGTAGTTTATTTTAGAAAATATACAGTAAGTATTTGTCACTCCTCATATATCAAATAGTTATGATTTAATATTCTTGTACATCACAGTATCTCTAGGCTGATACTATTGCTTAAGGCAGTGGTTCAAAATTTATTTTGAAAATAGATAAATACTTGCTGCAGAATATTAAGAGTCAGGTGTGGTAAGATTATAATCCTATACATTTTTATGGAGAATTTTTTTTCTACTATTTTAATGTAAACTTTAAAATAAGGGGGTCAAATTAGAATTCCTTACCACATGAAAACTGAACTGACTACTTATTCTTTTTTGATTGAAGAGGAAGAAGATTGTCTTCAGTTCAGGCTCCCTTTTGGTCTCACTTTCATCTGGGATAAATACGGTAAAATAAAATCAACTGAACAATAATTAGGATCCTAATTGTCTTTCAGATACAAGCTAGAAACATCTTTGCTGACTCCGAAATTTGTTCTTGTGTTCTTTTTCTTTTCTTTTTTGCTTGACATTCATATTGTAAATTCATGCAAGCTGAAGTTTATTAGGCTGATTATAAATTGACCCAAGGTTTTGTTTTTTTTCATTATTTGTTTGCACATAAATGTTATTTAAATTGTTCGACTTTGTCCTTTTTATCCTTTGCTTCTTATATATCTCTAGAGGAGCGGAATCTTAATTTCATGGGAAGTATCTTTTCATTAACTGATAGAAAATGGTCGTCACTACTCTGAGTGATAAATGGGCATTTTTCTAGATGCAGGTCATATGTACTTGAAAGGACTCAGTAAATCCTTTGGAAGAAGCCTTGTTAATGAGGACTGAGCAACTAGTTGTGAGATGGAAAGTGGGATCCTTTTACAGTAATTGTATCCTCAGATGCATTGTTTAAAATGTTAAGGCCAAGCTGGAGCTAACACATTAAAACCTTGCCACATCATTAAAGAATTCCTGCATTAATGATCGCTGTCTTCTCATCCTACAGTATAGTTCTGTCTGAAGCAGAGTCAGGTCATCTTTTTCATGGATTCCAGTTCTATGTGTGCATGAGAGAGGGAGAGGAAGAGGGGGAGAGGGATGGAGGGAGGGAGAGGGAGGGAGAGGGGGAAGGAGAGAGAGTGGTGGGGAGACAGACAGACAGATAGACAGAATGTGATGTCACTCAAATACATCATGATTTACTGTTGAGCCTTTTGGCTCAAATTAACAAAGTTGAACCTCAATTATTTATTCTAATTTACTGATAACATTAATAATTTACTTTCCAGCGGAGAAGTTACATATGGACAAACTAAACTCAAATCTTCAGGAAAACATTTCTTAAGATTAGTATCAGTGTAAGTTCAAGGACTGGGTCAGAAAAGATGGGCAAAAATATAAAGTGCTGATATCATGACCTGCTTGCTATCTTTGCTGGATAATACAAGGTAGCCATGTCATTTTTATTTTATTAGACATTATTACAGCCTAAAGTTTCCATCAGATATAAAGACATGCAATCTCAAGATATGATTGCAATAGTTCATTTTACTGTGCTTTTATTGAAGGAATGGTCTATACTAAGACCGCTTTAAAGATAATCATTGCGTGGGAGATTACGTTGACAATCCAAAGTTAGTATCCAGACAGAAAATTTAGTAGGCCATGTGCAAATTTCACATCAATCAAAATTCTTATTTTCTCTTTTCTGAGAGTAGGTAAGTGCCACTAATGGGCAAATCTTTAAGCAATTGTGGGGAGAGGGCTAATGTTTGTGTTATCTATATTTGTGTTACTTATAATGGTCTATTCTTCCTTTTTATATTTTACAGAATATTCTCCATGTCGTAAATATATTTCACTGGTATTGAGAGCAGCAGAATCTGCAGGAGAAATTTTAAAAAGGCAAGATATTTATAAAATATAATATAAAAATATCCAGAGATATTTCACGAGAAGAGTCCTCCACTCCTCCGCTCACAACAGAATACGATATGACACCAGACTTGAAATTTTGGTTTAGACAACTTAGAACTATGCAGCCTTCGGTCTGACCTAAGCATAGTACACAAAATTATCCACTACAATGTCCTACCTGTCAATGACTACTTCAGCTTCAATCACAACAATACATGAGCACACAATAGATACAAACTTAAGGTACACCGCACCAAACTTGATTGCACGAAATACGACTTCATCAACAGAGTGGTCAATGCCTGGAATGCACTACATGACTCTGTGGTTTCTTTCCCAAACCCCCATAACTTTAATCTTAATCTGTCTACTGTTGACCTCACCCCATTCCTAAGAGGTCTGTAAGGGGCATGCATAAGCGCACCAACATGCCTACCATCCCTGTCCTAATGTCCCCTTTTATTCAAAACAATTTCATGTATTAATAACCATGTTTATATCTATATCTGTTATCTAATAAGTGCTTGACAAAATAAATAAATAAATAAAAATAAATAAAAAGATGGTGGAAGTTGTATCATAATCGTAATAAGTAACATCAAAAAAACTGATAGGAAAATATGCTAGATACAGTAACTTCTCTGCCCTGCATTAGAACTTGTGGCCAATCTATATTTTAGATCCTACCAGAGAAAATAACAGTCTTTGAGTGAGCTGAAAGTTGTGGTTTTAGTGATGAAGACCACACGATGTAGGATATGATATGAGGTAGGTTAGATGTGGGATATGACCAAGCTGAGCCCAAGGGTCATGAGTCTCCACACCCACAAGAGATCTAAGTCCAGCCCACCTTGAATTCCTGTGACTCTTATCTACTGCCAATTTGCTTGGGCCATTAGTAGTTCAGATTCTTGTAGAGAGCTCAAGCTTGCAATAAATCATTATATCCACTTGAATTATTTGGATCTCCTGATTTCCCTGCACTCGACATATACTTCTCCATACCAGTACAACGGCAATATGGAGGGTCTATGTTGAATGAAATCTTTGTTTTTAGAGACGGAGTTTTAAAACTTACATATAAAAGAAGACCCAATTTGGTCTAGTGGTTAAAATTAGGGGACCATGAGTTCTAGTCCTGCCTTAGACATGAAAGCTGGCTGGATGACTGTGGGCCAGTTACTCTCTCTCAGCCCAACCCACCTCACAAGATTGTTGTGGGGAAAATTTGAGGAGGAAGAAGTATGTTCACCACCTTGAGTTATTTGTAAAATAATAAAGGCAGGATAAAAACAAACAGACAAAGGCCCCGTTCCTTTTCTCAGTGTGACATGTTTTGCTTTATTGATACCTCCCCCTGTGGATGGGTCCAATCCTGCCAAGGATCAGGATTGTTAAGATACTATATCCTTCGCTTAATGATCACAATTGGGACTGGTAACTTCACCACAAAGTGAGACAGTCATTGAATGAAACATCATATGACTGCAATGGACTTACCAAAATAATCATTAAGCAAGACATCACATGACAGTAATTTGTGATTTTGCTGCCAGCCCTCCATTGGCTCTGCTTCTCGGAAGCTGGCTTCGAAGATGCTGCAGATACTACCATGGTCATAAGAATCCATCTGTTGCAAAATGCCCGAATGTTGGTCATGTGACCGCAGGGACGCTGCAATGATCAAAAATTTGAGGACCGGTAGTAAAATTAACTTTTTTTTTTTAATTTGATTTATATGCTGCCCTTCTCTAGAGACTCAGGGCGGCTTACAATGCGTTAAGCATTGTATTTTCATTCCATAGTAATTTTCATTCCATAGTAACTTCGAATGGTCACTAAACAGGGCAATCATTAAAGCCTTCATGTAGCCCTAAACTTCACTGAAACCTCTACAATACTATATCTTCTTGTAGTTAATGGTAGGCTTAGGTTTTGCTTTGGCATTGCCTATTATGCTAGGTTAGAAATTGTTTTGATTATTTGATATGGTCGATTTTATCAATTTATTAAGATCTTTAATTTCAGCTGAACCATTTTGAGCCGGTAAAATGTTGGAACCATGTTTAAAAAAATTCACCAAATGGCTGCCATGAGGCAGTTTACTTTATTTGTTCCCACAATACCTCACTAGGTTTTTTTCCCCACAAGGCAAGCTGCTGATGTCGAACCCCCATCCCAGTTCCAATGGTTTGGTACAATTCTGAACAAAGTTATAGACTCAGTGATCTGCACCATTTATTTTTATTTTCTAAGAACGCCTATAAAGACTATGTAGAAGCATTCTCGAAAACATAAACTGTATTACACTTTGGATCATGTTAACGCATTATTCCTATTTTTGTTCTTGATATAGTTTCACTAAAAGACTTTAAAATTAACCCCTAGATACAGCAGAAGTCTGGAACACTTACTATTTGTGTATATTATTATATTAATAAATTAGGAAACAGGGAAATCTATTACATGAGGTGTTTGATAAATTAAATAAATACATATACATAGATGTAACTAAATATAGATGTTTTATTTGGTACGAATTTTATAAATGAGTTGTTTAACTACACAATTCAAGCTTATATTGTTTTTAACTAAACACTATATTAGTTATCAAAGCGACCTCTACTTATCAGAGTTTTGACTGATATGTGGTAGGATTCCTCACTATAATAGAGTTCAGAAAACTATAACAGATAACTGGGATAAAGAAGTGAAGGGAAATAATTTGTTCAGCCTTCTGTAAGAAACATACACAAACACAAACACACAGACAGAAACATATATGCATTGATATGAATTATTTAAGAGAGGTTATTCAGAGGTTAATAGCAGTGGTGGGTTGCCCCCGGTTCACACTGGTTTTATAGAACTGGTAGCAAAACCGGCAGGAGGCTCCGCCCACCGACCCCAACATCATCAAAATGCTTCTGCGCATGTGCAGAAGCTTCTGCGCTTATGCAGAAGAGCGCATGCGAAGCGAGGCCCCATTGTGAACCAGTAGTAAAGGTAAGTAGAACCCACCCCAGGTTAATAGGTAAAAGAAAAAATACAAAATATTTGTTATGCAGTTCCTCTGCTAATAAGAACCCAATTCTCTTCGTCATCTGTCTTAGAGGTCAAGTGTATGTTTAGCACACATCCGAAGTTTCCAGGCTGTTTCCCCCCCAAATACTTCCTGTTCAAATAGTTCAGAAAACAGGGCAAGAAAAACCTCTGTATATAAGACTTACTGCTGGACAGAATACATAGGTGGAACTGTATATGATTCAACAGAAGATATCTTCATATGATTCATTTCGGCATTTGTTAGTTGCAATGGTTTATTACTTGAAAATAAGTTGATAAGAAAACTCAAAGTACAGTTATTTTGTAGGTTAAGAATCTCATTAGGTCAAGTGAAAACATTCAGGATTTTTCCCAAGGAATTTCTTTGGACCAAACTCCCAAGGCAGTAAGAGTATTATATTGTATTATAATTTGAAGTGCAATCAAGTAAAAATCTGTTCAGCCTCACTGACTTCAATGGAACTTATTTAAGGAATAAGGGACTGCATCTTCACATATAATATTTATTTTATCTGTGAACATATGTAAAACTGAAATCAATTTTCTGCATCAAAATTACACATCTAAACATTTAAATAAAAATGGCTTTCCCATACAAAATTATAGCAGCTAATACTATGTGGGAAATGAGCTATGACTTCATTGGGGGTTTCTGTATTTTGTGAATTTGGCACTGAAAATAATAATGGAAATATATTTTGTGCTGAAAAGATAAAGTAATCTAGAGACTGAATTGTGAAATGAATATGAACACTAAAGGAGATTGTGGATCGTCCTTGACTTACAATGAACACAATTGAGCCCAGAATTTTGGTTTCAAGTTGTTGCAGTTGTAAGTCAAATCACCACATGCCTGGACTCGATTTTATGATTGCTTTTACAATGAGGTTGTACAATGTTATGATTGCTTTTACAATGTTTAAGCAGGTTACTTGGTTGTTAAGCAAAACATGTGATTGTTAAGCGAATCCAACATCAGCATGCAAACCTGATAATGTATCCACGGATGCTGCAACTAGTCATGAATGCAAGACGGCAGTCATAACTTTGAGGACGAGTCATAAGTAATTTTTTGAGTCTGTTGTAACTTCAGACTTTCATTAAGCAACCAGTCATAAATCAAGGACTCTCTGTAAAGTATTAATCTAACTATATCCTTTTACAAAGGAAAATAATTGAGGTAGCAAAGGACAAAAAAGGAGTAAAGAATCTAAGACAAAAGTTTAAATTTTTGAATTTAAAAGCATGAGATTAGAAAAAAAAAGAAAAAGCTAAAATCATTAAACCAACACCATGGATTATGCCTCTTCATTTCTTTCTATCAATTATCTTTCTACAATATTCTTGAGAAACATCTATACCTTCACCACATCTACTTACCACTTCCCTCGTTGTCCTTAGTGCTCTGATTTGCACTTCACAGCAAGTATAAGAAGGGACATAACAGGAATGTGCACAGGAATGTGCTAATTTTATACAGCCTTCAATCTTAAATTTCAAAAAGGGATTAGGTCAGATTTCTGCAGATTTCAGCCAGCAGAGAAGGAAGCAAAGAGAGGAAGAAAGAATAAACGGAACAGCAAGGGGATGGTAGAAAGTGGGAGGTTGAGGAGAAGACAGGAAAAATAAGGAGAGATAGAGAACAATTTTCTTCTTCACTCTTTATTCTGCCTTTATCTCCTGGGATTCAAGTTTATCCACCATTGCACTCTGATTCCAACACATTCTCCGAAAAGTGTGACTTTAGTAAGAGAGGAATTAGAAAATAATAATCCCCATCCTTGCTTTAGATAATGATTGGAATTTGTTACCCACTAGACCAGGGCTATCAAACCCCCAGCCTGCAAATCGGATGTGTAACATGCTGTCCCCGCCCATGTCCGGTTCAGGGAAAGGGGGAAAAGTTCCAATACGTCATGTGACATCACCATAATGACGTGAGTTTGACACACCCCTTCACTAGACCCTCAAGCCAGGAGAGGTTCACACAAAGCTCTTCTCTCAAATGTTTTCTCTTCTGGAATCAAGGGCAGAGATATGGCTGAAGGCCACACTTCAAAAAGAGAAACCCCTTGCAGGCAATCTCCAAGAGATCCAAGCACTAGGCAACTGGAGACCTTCTGGATAAGAGGATCTAGGAGTGTTGCCTCCCTTTTATGTTTCAAATTAAGCACTTCTGCTGTCATGAAGAAACGGGGAACAGTGGCTTCTGTCTCCTTCCGAATAGAGAAATGAATGACTTCAGCAACAAGGCTTATGCCCTAAGGCAGGCTTGGCTTCCTAAATCCTCCTCATAATTACCCAGCATGATCAGATTGTGGGAGAGGGAACAGTGCCTCTTCTTTACTCAGGTCTGTGAAAGCCACAATAGCTAGTCGACTGCAATATTGACTCTAGGATTCACACTTTCCTGGTTGGGAATATTTGGTCCCATCAAATCATACATTGCCGAAAATAAAGGATTTTATATATCTAGTGATAACTAAATTATGTTCCTTTCCTTTCTCCTTATCCTAATAATGACTCTGCAATGAGAAAGAATAACTAGCCCAAGCGAATCTTTGTACAAGGAATCCTTCCTTAATGACTGGTTGCTTAGCAGTCATTCAAAGTTATAACAGACTTCCAGAAGTTACCTCCAACACGGTTCTGAAGTTCCAATGGCTATACACACACACACACACACACACACACACATACCACAGTCACCTGATTGCATTTCATGCATTTGGCAACTAGCTCTCCCTTATGGCCAGTTACAGCATTCTGCCGTCATGGAATTGCAATTTGTGACGAGTTGTTTTTTTCAGCCAGTTTCCAGGAAAAAAATGCTCATAGGAATAAATGGATTCACTTCACAACTACAGTGTACACTTAATAATTGCCACATTCACTTAATGACCACTAGATTCAGTTATGGACCTCAGCAAACAAAGGGTCCAATCACATGGGTCCCTCAATTTATGACCACTATGATTTATGAGGGAAATTAGAGGCTCCATTATAGTTGTAAGTCAAGAACTACCTATAGTTAAATGGGGATGTGAATCTAGGTTCTCGATCCTTTGTTTGGCTCTCTAACCACTATGCGATAATAGGCTATTAGTTTTCTAAACAATCCTGAACCACTTCATTGTTTCTGGAGATGCATATTGAATAACATTTTCGTCAAAGCGATTTCCTATGAACAGATGTGTAGACATTTTCCTTTCCTTCGCTAAGCTTTCTTTAAAATGAACAGAAAAAAAACCCATTAGCTGTAAAGAAGATGTCCTCCTGTTACTAAATAACACCTGTTCCCTTCACTTCCTAGACACCAGCTACTATCAGCAGATAATCTCTAACCTAAATTTACATTTTAGAGTTCTCTCAAAAGAGTGTTAACACAAACAGTGAAAAGAACTGCTACGGGTTTCTCTAAGCCTGAAGCAGCCTTGGAAACAGGAATTGAAGCTTAAGCCCTACTCAAAGATGCCCTGGTCAAAAGCCCCTTGGCTACTCTTTGTTCCCAGAAAGCTGGAGGTGGACTAGTGGGGATGAGATGAGATAATGAGAAGAAAGAAAGGGTAACTCCATCCCATCGCTTTTGCTCTCACACCAAATTATTCAGCTATGAGAACTTTTTTCCCTACAGCAGTGATGGTGAATCTTTTCAACACTGAGTGCCAAAAAGAGAGCACTTCGTGCGCTCGTCTGGGTCATGACCAGGAAGAGGAGCTGCCCAGGGGGCATGCATGCACACTGGAAAATGAACTTCCGGTTTCCGGCACGCACATACATGCCAGCCAGCAGTCTTCCGGTTATGTCAAAATCATAATTTGGCAGTTTATCAGAGGTGGTATTCAGCAGGTTCTGACCAGCTCTGGAGAACCAGCAGCAGAAATTTTGAGTAGTTCAGAGAACCGGTAGATACCACCTCTGACTGGCCCCACCCCCATCTATTCTCTGCCTCCCAAGTCCCAGCTGATCGGGAGAAAATGGGGATTTTGCAGTAACCTTCCCCTGGAGTGGGGAGGGAATGGAGATTTTACAGTATCCTTCCCCTGCCATACCCAGCAAGCATGCCCACCAAGACATGCCACACCCACCAAGACATGCCCACAAAACCGGTAGTAAAAAAAAATGAATTCTAGGATTGCAACCTATCTATCAGTTGCACATAAATAAGAGCACAGTCTAAGCTACAATGTAATCCTTAAATGATGATAGCCTATAGTTGTTAGGTAAAATACATAAAATGGGGTGATAACATCAAAAGGTTTAGTGCATTATTTGCATTAAATGTTTATAATGGATTATTCTTCAGGTTCTGGCAAATCTTTAGTGCTGCTGTGCAGCATCTAGCTAGCTACACGATGACTATGATCCAGTCGTCTTTAAGCAACTGCTGAAGATAAACCTATAACTTATATATGCTTAATTCCTTGAGTTCCTCAAACTTGACTACATATTTCCATCATGTGTGTACCACAGTGTTATGTGCTCTTTCTATATATTTTATTACTGTTACCCATGTGCTCTATTCCATACATTCCATAAATAATCCAAAGCCCACATGTAGATCCCATTTTCACAGCCTCCAGAGATCCTTGCTGCAAAAATATATAGGCCCACTGCCAAATTATGCTCCTTATTTTTGGTATTGAAAACAAGCACAAAAAGAGTTGTATTGCCCACTGGCTTATTCTTATTTATTTTTATCCTGCCTTTATTATTTTTATAAATAATTCAAGGCAGGGAACATATTGAAGAGAACATAATAATAGTAGAATAGGTAGAATTACTGGGACATAATAATAACTTGCTGGTGCTATTTCGCTTCCATAAGAATTGCTTTGCTAAGAATTAGAATTGCATCTGCCATTTGTTTCTACCAATAATCTAACTCCTATTATCTTGTTTTTGTGTACAAGTCAGCGCCTGGTGTGGATTATGTCATGGTTTGGTAGGGTAACATCAGTCAAATACCTGTGTTGCTAATCACTCAGCCCCCCTGTTCCTTGCTGCAAAGCCAATGCAGGGCTACAAGGAAGGCATGGGCCAGAATTGGGTACTAAGCTGATGTCTCTGGAGGTATAAAAAGGCGCCAGACCTTCCCCAAGGTGTGGCCTTTCACTGCATGCTCTTTGTCTGTATGTTGTGGAATGTCTACCCAGTTCTTCTTTGTACAAATAAAAGCTGATATTTTTTTCCAAGCCTCTTCTTGGGTCTCTGTCTTTGGCATTTTGGTGACTCAAGTACATTTTGGGACTTTACAATATATAATACTCCTTCTTGCTCCTATTTTCCCCACAACCAAACCCTGTCAGGTGAGTTAGGCTGAGAGAGAAAGTAACAGGCCCAAAGCCACCCAGCCAGCTTTCATGCCTAAGGCGGGACTAGAACTCACGATCTCCTGGTATCTAGTCCTAGGCTTTAACCACTAGACCAAATTGAGTCTTCTTTTAGATGTACTATAAATTTAGATGTACTATAAATTCCCTGTCTAAAAACATAAAGATTGTATCCAACACAGAACCTCCATATTGCAATGTACTTGTATGGAGAAGTACTGTATATCATATGATCTTCTTCCCTGCTAAGACCACAATCTTCAGCTCACTCAAAGACTAAATGTTATTCTCTTTGGTAGGATCTAAAAAGTAGACTGACCAACAATTCTAATGTAGGGCAGAGAAGCTATCCAGCATTTTTCCCCCCTATCAGTTTGTGTGTCGAGTCCTGCCGGAGCTCGCCATCGATGGGGGGTGTGGGAGACGAAGGAGTGGAGATAAGCAGCCGCAGCGAACACACAAACAGTTCCTGGATAGCAGCATTCAGGGCAATGATTGATGACGTTGCTGGGCCTCTCCGATTCTGCTGTCCTCGCTGCTCGCAGCTGTTACTGTTAAGGGAGTGGGGGGTGCTTGATTGATAATCACCGGATGTATGTTTAAGGGGCTGAGTTTTTGTTAAATAGCGCTGTGGGGTGATTACACCCAGTGCTGACTTTGAACCAAAACACCGACTTGTACTTTACTTTTGACTGCAAGCTTATCATTGCCAAAGTAAACCCTGATTCTCTGTGTGTTACTGGTGATTATTTCCTATCGCAGTTCTGAACGAACGACAAGCCGAGAGAAAGTCAGCGCTTGGTTCCTTTTCGCAAGAGGTGAGGAGTCCCTGTGGCTTTGCAGCAAAGGGGGATATGGCAGAAGGGACGGCCTTGGAAGAGCAGGAGCGTGGTGGAGATGTGGAGGGGGAGGAACCACTGATAGAGGAGGTGAAGGAGAGTGTGGAACAGTTGGCAGTGAAACCAAAAGTCAAGCAACCCAAGAGCGCCCGGCCCCGACCGGAGGAGGAGAGTTTTCCAGGACAACGGGCTCGGACCGGGGATTGGTGGCACAGCTCTGTTCTCCTCGGGCCACGGATGCCAACACCCCCTCGCTTGGGAGCATCTTTCCAGGGCTGGAGGGAAAGACGATGGACTGAGGAGGATGAAGGGGATTGGGGGTATCCTGCCTCATCCGGTCCCAGCACCATGGATACGCTACGTGAGCGTTTTGGGGAATCTGGATTTTGTGACGCCCCATCCTGGCAGCCCTGGGTTGCAGGGCTGGAGCCTCCAGGTTCTTCTTGGCAGGATACAGGGGTGACCGCTTCGGAGACCCAATTCCGGCTCACAAGTCCTAAATTGAGGATGGAGCGGACCTCTGGACGATCCATGGACCAACCCCCTCCAGAACAAGACCAAGGTGCCTCGTCGGGAGACCTTGGAGCCGGTCCTGAGCCCCAACCAACGCAATTGGCAGGGGGCTTACCTGTTGGGGGTCGCGGGGCGACGAGGGACCAACCTAGGCAGGACAGGAGAGCGACTGGAGCAGCGAGGACCCCAGGCCCCATGCCTTGGCCTCCGGGGGCCCTGCCGGGGCTGTGGGTCCCGCAGGCCATTTGGGGACCACCTGCCCTGCAGACTTCCTTTGACGGAAACCCTGAACGAGTGGCTATTTTCTTAAGCCAGGTGATAAGCCATATGGACCAATATGGACAGTGGTATCCCTCCCAGTGGGCTATGGTGGTTGCTGTTACGGGGGTCCTGACGGGAGAAGCGGCTGAGTGGGTGGCAGGCCTCCATGCTAAACATGCAAGGGAACTCGTGGACCTGGGACGATTTCTGGAGGCTCTTCGTGCCAGATTTGAAGACGAAACAAACGCCCAGGTTGCAGAGGGGGATTTGTTTGCGCTTAAGCAATGGGGCGTTTCGTTGCTTCAGATGTAATCGCCTTGGTCATCGAGCAGCCGACTGTCCTCATCCCATGCCCCGCAACTTGGACCAAAACCCCCCTCCTAGAGCTGTGTTGAGAGGCAGAGGCCGACCAACATCCGAACGGTCCCAAATGACTCGAACATCCTGTATGGAGAGGGATCCCCTGGCTACAGATACTAAGAAAGTGGTGGCGGAAAAGTTCCCGATTGTGGCTGGGGATAGTGATGACGACGATGAGGACCCACATGACCCGATGGTGAGCGACCCCATCCGACCTTTTGTGGTACCAGTCATACTCCGAAACCCACGGGCCACCACTGGACGCCGATATGAGGCATTGATTGATTCAGGGTGTACTCGTTGTTTAATTCGTAGGGCGATAGTTGACGAACTTGGGCTGCGGGTTGTGCGGTTGAGAACCCCTATTACCTTTGAACAAATGGATGGTTCATTGCTGGGAGGGGCACCAGTGACTCATATAACAGAAAAGGTGCACCTCGATATTGGGGAGCACACCGAAACTATTCGGTTTATTATAGTGGAGAAAATGTTAGAACCAGTGATTTTAGGATTAGCATGGTTGGACAAGTGGGCTCCTATGATATGGTGGGAAGGGGGTTTTCGCAAACTTCGATTACCGTTGGGACCTCCCCCTACCAAGGAGGAAAAGGAGCCAGCAGGGGGAATAGAAGCAGAGAGCCCACCAGTAGACACGACGTATCCTGATGTGTATAGGGATCTCGCCAGAGTCTTTAGTGAGGAGGAATGTGAGACCCTGCCCCCTCACCGGCCTACGGATTGCGGTATTGAGTTAATACCCGGGGCGAAGCTACCCAAGCCCCGGATGTATTCAATGACACAACCCGAACTAAAAGAATTACGAACATATATAGACAAGAACTTGGCCCGGGGTTTTATCACACCTAGTCGATCAAAGATGGCTGCCCCTGTCCTGTTTCGTGGGAAGAAAGACGGGGGTTTACGCTTATGCGTTGACTTCAGAGGTCTCAATGCAGTGTGTGTGGAGCCCCTCTATCCACTTCCCTTAATGAAGGACCTGTTAGCTGCCCTAGCCACCGGTCGTATCTTTACGAAACTCGACCTACGCGAAGCGTATTATAGGATACGAATCAAACCAGGGGATGAGTGGAAAACAACATTCAATTGTCCCTTGGGAAGCTATCAGTTCCAGGTCATGCCGTTCGGACTACAGGGCGCCCCTGCGGTGTTCATGCAGTTCATCAATGAAGTGCTGCATGAACATCTGTACAGGGGTGTCCTTGTATATTTGGATGACATCTTAATTTACACGCAAACTGAAGAGGAACATATATCTCTGGTCCGACAGGTCTTAGACAAATTATTAGCTGCTAAGCTGTACGTGAAACTATCCAAATGTGAGTTTCACAAAAAGAGGATAGATTATCTAGGCTATAGAATATCAGAGAGCGGGGTAGAGATGGATCCCAGAAAAGTCCAGGCAGTGCTTGAATGGCAGGCCCCTAGAACCAGAAAGCAATTACAGAGCTTTCTAGGCTTTGCAAACTTCTATCGGCAGTTCATTCCCAGATTTGCTGAAGTAGCCCTACCACTAACGGATCTGTTACGGACCAAACCGGCCACAGCTAAACCAAAGCCGGGACAAGCGTTGACGTGGTCGTCAGCGTGTCAAATGGCTTTCGAGCAGTTAAAAACACTCTTTGCTCAAGAACCAGTACTCAAGCATCCAGACCCAACGCAGGCATTCGTAGTCCAAGCAGATGCTAGCGACGTGGCTGTAGGAGCAGTACTCCTACAAAGAACACAGCAGGGAGGGTTACAACCTTGTGCCTATACGTCTAAAAAGTTAACCACGACAGAGCGGACATGGGCGATCTGGGAAAAAGAGGCATTCGCGGTCCGTTGGGCATTGATGACATGGCGACATCTCTTGGAGGGGGCGTCTCATCCTTTTGAGGTATGGACGGACCATAAAAACTTAGAAGCCTTACAAACGCCCAGGCGACTATCTCCCAAACAGATAAGGTGGGCACAATATTTTCAGCGTTTCTCTTTCCGGTTGCGGTATGTTCCTGCTGGGAAAAACTTCCTGGCTGATGCGCTGTCCCGGATGCCACAGTATAATAGCAAGCGAGAGGAAGTGATAGAACCTCTAATTGCACCTTCCCAAACCCTATTAAGACTTACAGAAGTAGATGGTCACTTACGTACCGAGTTTAAAACAGCTTTACAACAGGATCAATGGGTAATCCAAAACCCCTCTATGGTTAGCTATAATGATGGAATAGCGTGGAGGGAGAATAGAATATATGTTCCAGAACGTTTACGGAACGTAGTGTTATGCAGGTGCCATGATGCCAAATCAGCAGGCCATTTTGGGTATTTAAAAACTCTACACCTTGTGAGGAGGCAATTCTGGTGGCCACGAATGCGTAAGGACATAGAAACATACGTAAAAGGTTGCACAACCTGTGCAACCGCCAAACCCTGGTCTGGACGACCGTTAGGACTATTACAGACAGTCGCGAATCCTAGCAGGCCTTGGGAAGAGATCACTATGGATTTCATAGTCGATCTCCCCCCTAGCCATGGCCACACTGTAATTTGGACGGTGGTAGATCTGTTTTCGAAACAGGCCCACTTTGTGCCATGTAAAAGCATACCATCTGCGCGACAATTAACCGAACTCTTTTTGCAACATATCTATCGTCTCCATGGAGCACCTAAGAGGATTATATCCGACCGCGGTGTTCAATTCACCTCTAAGTTTTGGAGACGATTTGTCCGTTTAATTGGGTCCTCTCAAGGGTTAAGTTCAGCATTCCACCCGAGCACTAACGGGGCGGCTGAACGGGCCAATGCCATGGTCGAAAGATATATCAGATGCTACGTTTCATACCAGCAGACGAATTGGTCAGCACTCCTGCCTTTCGCCGAAGTGGCATATAACAACATACCCCACTGCAGTACTGGGTTCTCCCCTTTCCAAGTAATATATGGCCGAGAGTTTTCAGCCATTCCAGAGTTAGATCCCCCTATGACAGACGGTGACACGCCACGCAGTTGGGCCGATAAAATTAGTAATGTATGGCCAAGTGTAAAAACAGCATTACAAAAGGCAGCAGACGAGTACAAAAAATATGCAGACAAGAAAAGAGCTGATCCAAAACCATTCCGGATAGGAGACAAAGTATACTTATCTACGAAATACCTTAAACTCCGACTGCCCAGTAAAAAATTAGGACCTAAATATATAGGACCATTTCCCATAACACAAGTCATCAATCCTGTAACCGTAGCTCTTAAACTTCCCCCTCTGTTCAGTAGGATACATCCCGTATTCCATAGCAGTTTGGTGAAACCGGTGACGATAGAAAGGCCAGGTACCTCAACTACTCCACCGGGTCCCATGCATACCAACCAATATGAGATAGACCGAATATTGGACTCCAGGGTTCGTAGGGGGATGTTACAATATCTGGTGCGGTGGAAAGGATACCCTGTAACACAGGCCTCGTGGGTGGCAGCACCCGATGTTCACGCTGCCCGATTGATACAACGGTTCCATCGGAAATACCCAGACAAACCTAATGCAGGATCGTAACAGTGACTAACATCTGTATGCTTTCTATTTATAGGTGAGCTCATGGTAGGGGGGGCCGCCTGTCGAGTCCTGCTGGAGCTCGCCATCGATGGGGGGTGTGGGAGACGAAGGAGTGGAGATAAGCAGCCGCAGCGAACACACAAACAGTTCCTGGATAGCAGCATTCAGGGCAATGATTGATGACGTTGGTGGGCCTCTCCGATTCTGCTGTCCTCGCTGCTCGCAGCTGTTACTGTTAAGGGAGTGGGGGGTGCTTGATTGATAATCACCGGATGTATGTTTAAGGGGCTGAGTTTTTGTTAAATAGCGCTGTGGGGTGATTACACCCAGCGCTGACTTTGAACCAAAACACCGACTTGTACTTTACTTTTGACTGCAAGCTTATCATTGCCAAAGTAAACCCTGATTCTCTGTGTGTTACTGGTGATTATTTCCTATCGCAGTTCTGAACGAACGACAAGCCGAGATTGTGTTTGATCTGGAAAAAATAAATTTTATTTTCTACATTCTTTCAAAGGAAAAATGATTTTGGAATAAGCCTAAAATGGAATTTGTGTTTCTACATCTATTTAGCTATGGAGGCAATCAAGGAATATATGTGCTGTGTTATTGTTGCACTTTTCATTGTACAGTACCACCATTTCTCCATTTGTATGCACCCTCCCGAGTTTCTTTGCTTTAATTAAATCCCCAAAGAACACATTATAGGGGAACTCTCCCAGTTTTCCTGCTTGCAACATTTTAGAAAGACCTTGGTGCTTAGCAAGAAACCATTCCTTCCTTTTTGTGAATTCTGTGTGCTTAACTTCCAATTTTTGGTAGGAAGGTGGAATATAAATTCTTAGAATAGCGAACCTGTTATGACTGCCATTTACGTCCCTGGTCTGGACTATTGGTGCACATGAACTTTCTTGCCGTGCAGTTAAAAGGGTCTTTTAAGAGTGCTCTCATGATCTAATACCCCTGCAGTTAAATCCAGTGCAAGGTTCCCATAGGAAATGGAGGGGAAAGGTGGAGCCAGAGGAGGGGCTAGTAAAGCTGGGACCAAAGCCTCTAAAAACCCAAATAAGATGCTAAATAGCTAGACAGAATCTGCTTAACGGTTGGAAAGTCCCAGATGCTTTGGGGTAGTAAGCCAACTTGGCAGATCTTTGGCAAACTGAATTGGTTGGTGGTTATACTTATAGTTGTACTCTAGATCAAAGGATACCCTTTGGGTATTATTTTCTATTCAGTGCTTTTAGCTAGTGCACTGAATATATTTTCTCCCGAAGTGATAGGTTCCTTTGGCTTTATAGCTAGGCATGATTTTTGCAAGCCCTTGTTATGAAATCTCCCCCATCAGTGATAAGATGTGACTGTACAAGTGCTGCAATTTCAAAGGGTTATTCTGCTTCCCTGTGCCTTCTAACACCCATTGGCACGGGCTGAACCAGCTCAGAGTAGCTTGCTGGGGCTATTGCAAAGAGGATGCAGGACTATAACCTTTGGACCTTTTGCAATTTGCTCTGAGCGCTCTCAAAGCCTTTGGCTCAGCTGCTTTGACAGGGAGTATTTAAAGGCAGGTCCAAGTAGGGACAGTCAAACTGACTTTGTTGTTGGAGTACGAGAAGCAGAAGGGAGCAGAGCAGCCCCAAGGTTGCCTTTCAACATGGGGCACCCACAGCTGTGGCCCCTGTTGCTGCTGCTTCTGCTAAGCAATGAGGCTTTAACACGTAAGTAGAGACCTGTCAGGTGGCTGGTGGAGAGGGTCGGTTCTTTTAACTCGAGAAACAACCTTGATGTGAAAACATACAATAGCCAGGTGGCTAATAGTAAGAGCGGTTTTGACAAATGATTAGAATTATGGCATGTTGTTGTAAGGAATTTATTAAATTAAGAATGGTTCTGGATCTGGCCCATTGGCATACAAATGATTTGTTTCACATACCTTCCATATTAGCATGAAGTCAGGTGTATGGTCTGGGCTCAGCATACATATGATTTCAACTTTATAGGGAATATCGGGAATCGAACAAATGATCTGATGTGTTGGAATAGTTTTTTTCTTGTGACTCTCCAGTGTGGTTTTGGCTGTTGTTTAAAAATATATAAACAACAACACAGTTTGCAACTTGAAAATTAAATCTTTACCTAAGTTATTGCTTAGGAGACTCCCAATAACAGTCAATAGTGGTTGTATCACGAAGACATACCTTAGATCCCACCTTGGAGTGCATCCGTTTTGAGGCAGAGGATAGGATTGAACAATGATGCACTTGCAATCATAAATACAGCTTTCAGGGAGCAAATCTCCAAGGCTATCCTGTTTCCCCCAAAATAAGACATCCCCTGATAATAAGCCCAATCGGGCTTTTGAGCTCATGTCAATAAGGCCAAGCACTTATTTCAGGGTTCAAAAAAATATAAGACAGGGTCTTATTTTGGGGGAAACACAGTATCACTTGAGCCAAATGCAAATGTTAACTGAATTCAACATGGCAGCCTAATGCCCTCTTTATTTTATCACGTATTATTTATTAACACTATTTACAAATCAGCCAGATCTACAAGACTTTGCATCTCAAGTGTTTTTTCTCAGGTGCCCCTTCATGGATTGGATAGATCTGATTTTTTTCCAAGCCTGAAGTACTTAAGTTATTTGTCTGGTATTGCATTCAAGGTTGTATTTGAGTACTTGTACTTATTTCCATAGAGGATTGCCTAATTGATACATTTAAGAAAGGATATGCTTGGATGGAATCGTATTGTTTGGAACAAAATAAGTTTACAGGAGTTTGTGTCTTGTTTCTTTTTGTATCTGAATGGTTGTCATATTCCAGACAATGAAGTTGCTTCTCTGTGCGTTCGTTGCCTACTAAAAAAAAACAGCATTCAGCAAGATCATTTTCTCCTCTAGATTCTAAATGTTAATGATGGGACTCACTGGCTTCTGATATAAAACAAGTTGGATTTATCAAGACTTGGATAAACACACAGGCATACTTATGGGTTACGTCCAATGGGCTCAATATTATGTGAGGAGACTTAAGAGAATCTTGCTTGCAGAGAGGTTTATTGTTATTCATTATTCTTTTATAAATGATTCAAGGCAACAAACATATCCAGCACACTTTCCTCCTCTAATTTTCCCCACAACAATTCTGGGCTGAGAGAGATGTTGACTTTCATGCCAAAGGTGAGACTAGAACTCATGGTTAGTTCATGTTAACTAACTCATGTTAGTTTCTTGCCTGATGCTTTAACCACTAGACCAAACTGGCTCTTGGTTCCATAAACTCTAGAACAGATTTAGAATATGCATCAGTTTTGGGAGATACTTATTTAGTCCAAATTAAGTGTCTCTTTCTACTGGTCTTGACCAGAAGCATATAGACAGAAACATAGATAGTAATATAAAATATTTTTTAAAAAATAATTCAGTCAGAGCCATGTATGAATTTACATGTTTTATCTTACTGAAGCAGTCGTGTTCAGGTTTTGTAGTAGATGGTGCTGATATTTGCTAATATGATTTTCACTCATACATTTGCCAATCAAACATGAACTGCTGTTTTCTTATCATCCAGGCATTTCTGTCTTAACTATTAATACTACCCAACGCAAAAGATTGACCTCTTGTTAACAAAGATAAAAAAATAAACCTAGTTGTACAGTTCAATCAACAAGCTTAAGCTAACGTAGCCTCTGAAATGGACCACCGCCTTAATACTTTAAAATCATATAAACAGTATAGTTTCATAGAAACTCTACTGCGTTTTACTAATATAGTACACAATTGGAGCTGTGAGATTTGATTTTTTTAAAATTTCTCATTGTTTTTATTATCAAACCCTTAAAAAGGCCTATTCATCTGATACTTGATTTAATACAATAGCAGTCTATAACATTAAAAAAATTAAACTATACCCATTTTGTAAAGAGAGAAATTCCTGGGCCTTTGTTTCCTATTCATAAAAGGTTTTATAGACTACAAAGATGCTTGCACAAGAATCTATCCCAAATGTAAGACCAGATAGTATCACATGATTCTTTATTAGGGTTGTATTTTGCTAGCTATATCGCCTTAATTGTTGCTGGACAAATGAGCTGGAAAGGGTACAATTAATTGCATTTTTTAATTTACTCTACAGAATAAAATTTATTATTCTACAGAAGACTTTCATTCTGCAGAAGATGAAAGGAGTTACTTGAATAAGTATTTTATTCATAATAAAAGCCCTGTTTGTTCAAGTAATTCCTTTTTAATATCTTCCTTTATGTGATTCCTTCTTTTTCCTGGCTGTTATAGAATAATCATTAAATAAATTTTCAGGTTGGGCTGTCACAGAGTATATGCCAATATGTGCAACAAAATTATACACGGTTATGTGTATAATCTTTATTATGAACCGTTCAAACTTGGGAGAAGAGTGAGCAAGCCACAAAAGTTATTCTACCTGTATAATATTAATTGCCTGGGATCTATAGCTAATAAAGATTAATATGTTGCAGACAATTATTTTGTTTGTAATGCTCTATGGAAGCCAAATCTGGACTTTGAAAAGCAGGACAGAAAAAAAAATGCTGACACTTTACCACTTTGATGTAAGAGAAGGCTTTTGAGAATCCCATAGATAGTCAAGGAAATAAATGGATTATAGGATAAATCAGACTTCTCATATTTTGGAGGCCTTTGCAAACACCCTGCTTCCTTGTCTATTACCATGGTGGTAGACAAGGAAGGAAAGAGAAGAGAAGAGGCTGATCAACAGTAAAGTGGCTGTATAGGAACACAGCCCGTAGAGTCCAACTGAAGAACAGATACTCTTAGAAAACTTAAATCTATGTGGTCACTAAAAATCAATACTAAGTTGTTGGCCCATCATTAGTTAACCAATCACTTGGAAGCTAATACCCTGTTTCCCCCAAAACAGCCTGATAATAAGCCCAATCAGGCTTTTGATCACATGGCAATAAGGCCAAGCGCTTATTTCAGGATTAAAAAATATATATAAGACAGGTCTTATTTTCAGGAAAACACGGTAGTAGAAGAAACTCTTTACACTCTTTGAAACAATATTTCAGTATTTAAAATCTGATTCAGATTTGGGACAGGGTGAGGGGAATAGGGAATGTGACAAAATACATGCAAGTAAGTAAATGTACACGCAATACTTTTTAAAAATTGGCTATGCAATTTTCTAGGAGCTATCCACTTGTGTTTAATGTGCTGGTGATTTTATTTGCCCAGTGGATTGCAAAAGATTTTTTTTTTCTCCACTACTAAACCCTCTTCCTCTAAAACAATTACAGTAATGATGTATAAATTCTACTCAGGCAATCCAAGTAAATTGCTTTCAGAAAACTGAAAGAATTTTAGCTTCACATACTGTATGGCTGGAAAACAAACTAGTATTGTTGTACTTCTGATATTCCAAGTAGCGTTTACTTTGCTTTTGGCATATTTTTTGATGGTTGTGGAAGAAGGGCAGAATAAAGGAAGAAGCACAATATTTTATTCCCCAGAATTATAATTGGGAACTGTTGACATCTGTTTTTAAGTTTTCACACATAACAGCAATACACACAACATATGAAATGGCAAGGAAAGGACAGAAGGAGAAAATTGACTTGAAAATGAAATATTAGTAGAATTTGCAGATTAAAATCACAAGAGTCAAAGATCAGAAAGTGCTTATGAGCAACTCTGGAAAACTTGTTTATTCTTAAATGCTTGGCTGATTACATGGTGTTCTTCTTGAGGGTCAAAGTATCCGGTGAGTTTGTTTGCTCTCTGTCCCCTGATAAGCTTTGTTTTTCCAAACGTAGCTCTTTGGCGCCATCTACAGACAACATGGCAATCTCACTCTTTCAATCAAACGCAGGAATTGTCCAGATTTTTTTTTCTTTTCATTGTTAAGTTTATTAGCTTTGTAATGGTGGCTTTGCAAAAGAAGGAAAGGAGGAAGAAGTGGATATTTGCAGGCTTAGAATCCAACACCAACATTATATTTAGATGTAGGAAGAAGAATGCTTGGTCAACCTATTTGAGAAAATACTAATAAAGGTATCTAGCGCTTTTCTTTTCAAGACCACTACTATGGGGACTGAAATAGTAATGCTCATCAACTGATTGCTTTCATTTAGTCGTTCCTGTATATCATGAATACCATACAGGCAAAAGATCATACTTCCAGATGAGTGGGGTTATACAACTCCCATAATCCTGACCCAACAGGGCAGGGGTGGGTTCTACTTACCTTTACTACCGGTTTGCAATGGGACCGCATGCGCAGATCACCCATGATTATGTCGTGGTGGGTGGGAGGAGCCTCCCACTGGTTTTATTACCGGTTCTATAGAATCAGACCGAACCAGGAGCAACCCACCACTGCAACAGGAGCATAGTAGCTAGAAAAGATAATATTGTTTTGCAATGCATCTCACTATGCTGTCTACATTTAAATATATGAGGTGGCATAATCATAGAAAGTAACTGCTTTGTGAAACTTGTTTTAAGCTTTGTGCTTTCTCCAAAGAGCTCAAAACATTATATGTACTTCATTTTAACCTCAAGAGAACCTAACAGAAAGATTAAGGAGAAATATGTTTATATTTCCAAATTAATCCAATGATTTGTGTCATAGAATAAGATCTGGTCTTGAATGTATTCCGATGTATCCTGACAAAGTAACCATTTTTATGCAGAATTGTTTATAGTATCTCAAAGTGTCTTGAGAAAATAAATGACACAAAAAGAAAAAAAAATACCAGTAAATTCTATGTAAATAAGTTATTTACCAGAATGGATAGCAAGATGGAGAACTGTACTTATTTTGCAAACATTTAAATCCAAATAATTGTGAAGGGAAATTCATACAAACATACTTATGTCTTCTAGGAGATGCAAACAGATTTAAGCCCTTCAGAAAGTACATCTATGATTATGAAACAGAAATCACAAATGGTGTGGCTGGAACAGCAGATTCCCACAGTGGCTCAAAAATTAAGTGCAAGGTAAGGAAGGAGAAGGATCAAATATTTGCAGATTATCAGGCAATACATCTTTTTAAACATACCAACACCTTAAAACTATGTTCAAACATTTCTCTAGTAGACAGTGAATTCACATATGGCAAAGAGATAGTAAACCTCAAAAAAAAGCAGCACAGAAAAAAAATCCTAATAGTTGTTACTGTAATTAAGTTTAAATGGCTGATTTTAGCTAATGACTTGAGATCAGGGGTCTCCCTCCTTTCCAGCTCGGTGGATGGGTAGAGGTGGCAGGACAGTGGGGGAGAGGGGACAGTTTCACACATTCGCTGCTTTCAGAAATGCAGCTTCACACATATTCTTACCCACCACTTTCGCAGCCCAGATCTGAACGGGCCGCAGCCTGGCACTAGGCCGCAGCCTCGGGGTTAGGGACCCCTCCTAGGGTTGCCAGGTGTCCACTATTTGAGCGGACAGTCCACTTTTTTCACATTATGTTCACTATTTTTTTTCACAAAATAGTGGACATTTTTTTTATTCAAAAGCTTTATGATGAAATGGTACGTAATCTAAAGCTGTACAGTCTAAGAGAATAAGGATAGGAGAATTGCGTTTTGTCTTTTGTTTCATAAGTTAGAATGAGACAAAGATCGAATATCCATTGAACTCGATTCTCCGAAAAAATTAATGATGAGATTAAAATAAAAATATATTACAAAATTATGTACAGTTCACATTTTTAAAATGTATTGTAGCTTGTGTCGACTGACCTAAAATGGCATGTTAAAATGTTTGTAAGAAAATATGTAATTTAATTGTAAATTTTTTTTTTATTTTTTTACTACTTAAACCCCCCCCCCCCCTTTCACTTTTCTGCTATTTTTTGGAAGCAGACCTGGCAACCCTAACCCGTCCTCTAGATCTCATATGTGCTAAATACAAAGTACAGATGTTTAAAG
Organism: Pituophis catenifer annectens; assembly: GCF_029215685.1. NCBI lineage: Eukaryota > Metazoa > Chordata > Lepidosauria > Squamata > Colubridae > Pituophis > Pituophis catenifer. Next base: position 141,854,973 of record NW_027256881.1, on the reverse strand, counting down.
TTCATTCCTAGGAACTCATTCCTGGCTAAAGCTAGAGAAAAGTTATGGGGTTTTTTATTATTATTGTAACAGGCATAATTAACTCCTCTATATAACAGATTTCTCTGACCACAATCCCACCTAATCTGCATAGCATTCTAGTCAAAACTGTGGAAATGATCTAATGTATATCAAACGATAGCAGCACAATGATGAACTGAAGCCCTGAATCCTAATTTTATTTAGTACAGCAATGGCATGGGTGCTCCCCTCCTTCCCTGGGGTTAATTCCACTGCTCTCTTTTAAACATCTTAATTACTGCAGCTAAGTAATTAAGTAGCAAGTTCCCCAGTCATCTGTGCACAATCACACTGGAAAGTAGCTGTGCTGTTCTAAAAACACCCTGCATGATATGCCCAAGTGATTCTAGACTAATTGGCTTCATAACCAGGGTTTTACACCTTTAAACTTCTCTGTTTTCAGGTTGAGCTGGAAGTTCCACAACTCCATAATTTTGTCCTGAGGATAAACCAGTGTACCCTCGAAGAGGTATATGGTATTGATGTCCAGGGAAAGGCTCTGTTAAAGAAATCGAAGAACTCAGATGAATTTAACGCTGCCATGTCCCAGTAAGAAAAAGTCCTAGCTGATTTTCTATAGGATTCTAATGCTAGCTAAATGTTCTCTGATGTGAGTGACATTGAATACTGAGCAATCCAATCCAATCAGAATAGAGCTGGAAGGGACCTTGGAGGTCTTCTAGTCCAACCCCCTGCTTGTGCAGGAGACCCTATACCATTTCAGACAGGTGGCTGTCCAGTCTCTTCTTAAAGACCTCCAGTGATGAAGCACCCACAACTTCTGAAGGCAAGCTCTTCCACTGGTTAATTGTCCTCACTGTTAGGAAGTTTCTCCTTAAATATTCCAGGTTGCTTCTCTCCTTGATTAGTTTCCATCCATTGTTTCTTGTCTTGCCTTCTGGTCCTTTGGAAAATAAGTTGAACCCCTCTTCTTTGTGGCAGCCCCTCAAATAGTGGAATACTGCTATCATGTCAGTTGTGTCCCAAAGGAAGAACCAGAGAATAAACTGTACAGTTCTGTTGCAGACAGCTTTTATACTACACTCAGACACAGTGTGTCGCTACAGCATTCCATAAGCTTTGAAGCAACTAGCCTTATCTTATCCCGAAGCCTGTTTTTCTTCAGATCTTTAGTGATCAGCTTTCTAATGTTCTTTATGGAACCAGGGAAGAGTAATGGTGCAACAGTATCAGTCTGGATTGTCTTTGATGATTGTCGTAAAGCATCCAGCTGGAAATCTCTTTTGCAGGCATGTAAGAAGGAAAGGTTTTAGATTTCCAAACACCCTTTCATTTTTTTTCCAAAGCTGTGAAACACAAATTCAGTAAAAAAAAAACAAACAACCCATTTTTGCAAGTCACCTATAAAATAAATTTCTGAAAAACACTCCCATGATTTTTTATTTTTTGGTCTGCAAACCAATTGTTGGAAGAACGGTAACATTTCAAACAGAAGGTGGTTTGAGAACAGAGCTTTGCTAAGCAGTTCTGAACATACAAAATTGTATATGGACAAGGAAGGATCGTGCTCTTCGCTATGACAACAGTTAAAACCATGTCACCAGCAATCGGCACAATGCATTTTAAACAGAAACACATAAAAAGAGAGAAAGAAGAATCCCAGGTACAAATGTGAAAAAATGTCCTGAGGCATTTCAGAAAAAAACCCCTCTTTTTTTCAAAAATGTTCCATTGCAAATAAAAAAGTTTTTCTTTTTTTTTTTTAAAAAAAAGGAACACATTTTCTGAGATGTATTAGGCCAAATAAAACCTTGGGATTTCTCCTTCTCTCTTTTGTTTTCCTTATGCATCGTGACATATATTGTAATATTTTCTTTTTTTAAAAAAAAAAAGTAGATATGATCTGGTGGAGATCCTACAATCTGGAGAGGAGATATATCTATATTTTTCAACAATAACAGAGAAGCTTGCAGATGATTGTTTATATATATATGTAATGCAAATCTATATAATGTTCTATCTTAGAGAATAGCTGGAGAGACAATATGCTAGGCATGGGGCTATTTTATAACATAAAAGAGTTTAGGAAAAATATGACAATCAACTATTACATGTAAAGGTTTTCAAACCGATGTAGGTTCCTTTATAAGACTGCCTGGTGTCAACAAATTCAGTTCAGAGAATGATATACTGCCAAGCATCATGAGAAGATTGACAGTAACTGAGGTGATTCATGAGGATGGTGCAAGCAATTGGTGCATTGAGAAACATACTTAAAAAGCTCTTGAAGATAGAAACAAGCCATAGCAATCCAAAATGTTTTGGAACCTCCAAGTGGAAATAGATACCGGAGAATAGGTCCAAGAACTAGATGGTTAGAAAAACAAACAGAAGATGCTAGAAGACAGGGTTGGCTGGAACATGAAGCAGACCATTCTACACTACAGCAGTTTTCTTAGAGGTCCCCTGTTTTATATTCTAATGTTAAACAATGCTTTTCTTTCTCTAAATATGTAATGGGGTGTGTTTTTTTGACAGATATGAGCTGAAAGTCAAGATTCAGGATGAGAGGAATGTTGAGTTATATCCTGTGGACAGTGAAGCTACCCATATACTCAACATCAAAAGAGGCATCATCTCTGCTCTTCTTGTGCCAACGGAGACAGAAGACAATATCCAAACATTGCCCATGGTAAAGAGCATATCTATCCTGTTTTCTTTCAATTAATATGATTAAATATGGCTCAGTGAGCCAGGCAAACTGTTGCCCCTGTGAGAAGTGGCCTTTGGGTCACCAAGACTTGCTTTGGTTGACTATAGAGAAATGTGGTATTTTTGCCTTTGTAGGATACCGTATACGGAGAATGTGACAGCAGCGTTGAAGTAAAAAAAGGAAAAAGCAACACTGCTAATTTAGCAGACATTGAAATAACAAGAAATCTGAAATCTTGTGAGAACTTCAACCCTGTCAGAGATTATGTCAGCCCAATTGCTTTCATTAAAGGCTTGGTAAGTACATGGAGCATGACAGAAAATAGGCACTATTTGTGTTATATGAATGAGACACACCACATTTTCCATAATCACTATCATTACAAAATTCAGCTATCATTTTATCAATATTTGATGAACTCTCTTTCCTCAGGCATCAAGTAAGAATTTTTTTTTTTAAATGAGCAACCAAGAATTAAAATTTAAGAAGGGAAATGCAAGCTTCTAGCAGGAGTCATGATCTAAGGTCCTCACTTTGTTTTGTTCTTGGGATTGGCCTTTCTAAACCTATGAAGTGGTTCAAAACATGCAGAAGATTTCAAATTAAATTGGGGCACTCTGCCTAAAAAGTAAATCCACCGTCTCCGCCCCACAATTCCAAATCACTTTGTGGAATCACAACGTGTTTATCAACTCTGTGACGATACATTATTTAAAATTGTTGCTAATATAAATGACTGCTTGCAGAAGATTGAATAGCGATAGGCATGGATTAAACTGGTGTTTTATATGATTTTACCAAAGAAGGAAGAACATCTAACTGTATATTTGTATCCAAATGTAAATGCAGCAAAAGCACCTGAACAAAGCAATTGCTGTCCTCACTGGTTCACCAAAATAGATGACAAGCTAAACAAATCATCACAGAAAGCATATTCTAAGGACAGCAGCCCTAATTGCTATTCTGATCACTGTAAATAAGTAAGGGCTGTTTGAAGATGACCCATCCGCTTAGGTAGAAGAAGGACTGGATGTTCCATTCTTCCTTTGCTCTGCCCACATTTGTACTAGAATGATTTAGCAAGGGAAATAGTCAGGAAGTCCAATACAGTATAAAAATGCACCAGGCTTCTAGAGAAATGGTGAAACTCTCTGTGGATCCCTCCTCTATGGCTCTCAGCTCAAAAGTAACTCTTGTGGATTTTTTTTTTTAAAAAAATAAGTTTAGAGTGGTTTGAATCTAATTCACCCCCAATTTTGTTTGTAGAATGCACCTTTATCCACCCTGATAAGCAGCAACCAGCATTGCCACTACACTGTGGATACAAAGAAAAAGCATATATCTGAAGCCATTTGCACTGAGAAACACTTGTTCCTGCCCTCTTCATACAAGTAAGCTGCATCTTCTTTATCACAGTTTACGTCTATGGTTGTAAACAACACCATGTTACTTTATAGAAAGCTTTGTTGCTTTTTTTCCTTATTGCAATAGAAACCAATATGGCATGATGGCGAAAGTCATTCAAACTCTGAAATATGAAAACATTGCCAACATCAACAACAGGAACATGGATGGTAAGGCTTTAAGCACTGGTTTTCACTTTGATCTAGTTCTTATGAGTCATGTAAGGCAGGGGTCCAAACAGGGGTAAAATGCTACCGGTTCGCTCTGATTCGGGCAAACCGGTAGTAAAAAAAAAACCTACCGGTTCCTCTGAACCAGTATTTCGGACGATCAGCTGTGCCGCATGGTTTAACTTCGCTAGAAAGCAGGAAATCTTGCCGTGGCCTGCCAAAGAGCCTTGGTAGTACAGTGGTCTAAGGCACCCTGTTATTAAGCTGGTTATTAAGACCAGCTGCCTGCAATTACTGCAGGTTTGAATCTTACCAAGGCTCAAGGTTGACTCAGCCTTCCATCCTTTCTAAGGTAGGTAAATTGAGGACCCAGTTGTGGGGGCAATAAGCTGACTTTGTATAAATATACAAAAGGATGAAGGCTATTGCTGAGCACATTGTAAGCCGCCCTGAGTCTCCGGAGAAGGGCGGCATTTAAATCAAATAAAAAAAAAAAAAAAAAAAACCAGGCCGCACAAACAAGTGAAGCCCCATCTGCAGGATGCAGATATATATATATATCCCATAGAGGAAAAAAGGAATTAATATTTTACCTACCTGGTTTCCTAGAGGAGGCATTAAAGGAAGCATTTAAGTTCATTAATTCATTGAAGAATTGTCTATTATAAGGAAAAAATGGAAGCAGCCACCGTTGTGGAATGCAGTATCTCATTGACTATTATGCTTCTTTGGAGCTTTAATGAAGATTTTAAAATAATCAGTGCATAGGCCGAACACAATATTTAAGACGACTGTAGAGAAAGAGAAATGGAAGAAAATAATGTTTATTGGATTTTAATAATTACCCCCATGCAATACAGAGAGGGACTGTCACAACCTGTTTTGATTTGTACTTCAAGACTCATGCACAGAAGGTAACAAGGTCTTTGGTTCATCTTCTAAAAAAAAAAACACCAATATTAAGTCCATCAGGATTAGTTAGCCACATCTATTTATCACTGGTGACATGAACAATGCCTTACAAATTGGATTTAACAATCACTTAACAATTGCGGCAAGAAAAGTTGCAAAATGGGACAAAATTCACTTAACAAATGTCTCACTTAGCAACAGAAATTTTGGGCTCAATTGGGGTCGTAAGTTGAGAACTACCTGTACTGCAATAAGTTAATAGCCGTTGTACCTCATGCTGGCTGAGCATTAGTGGAACAAAGTTAGGGATCTAGATTTTGCTTATTCCCTGTATGCACCAGAGGCATCCATATTTCACATCGTTCCAGAGGATCCTTCAACTTTTTGGAGTATCTTTAGGGGAGCATGAGTGGTTACAGTTGGAAGGACCTGCAATTCCATTCAGACAAAGCCAACTGTTGAAATAGCACAAAGCAACTACTTATTATTCAACTATCCTTTGAGCTTGGCAGTGATGTAATGGTATCATTTTGAAAGATGCTTTTTTTTTTTTATTTCCCCAGTTACTGGCCTGATAAAGAGAGAACTGTCTTTGGAGAATGTGGAGGCCAAAATTCTCAGGCATAGTGATGCCGTTCTGAAAAGTCTTCAAGAATTAAAAAAACTGTCAGTCTCTCAGCAGAACCATAAAAGAGCCAACTTGTTCTACAGATTTGTTACTGGGCTGAGAAGCTTGCATAATAGCACACTTGGCCCAATGGTGCCAAAGTTGATGGAAACTTCCAGGTATTTCATCATCAACTGTTGACTTATTGTAATAGAACCCTGCAGTGGAAATAAATAGGTCACAGTCGTTCAATCGTATGCCTTGGCCGTATGCCTTGGCCATAATCAACTTACACTGAGCTGGCAAATATAAGTCAGGGCTTATATATAAGTCAGAGCTTACAATGCTGGTGAATATAAATCAGGGTAAGGGAGAATAGTGGGCAAAGGCTTTACTAGTAGAGCATAGAAGACTCAATATTGCTAGGTGGGTAATCTACTTTTGCAAAAGGATTTTTTACTTCTCCCTATATATTCTCATCTCCAGTTTAGAGAAAGTCCAATATCAAAGGGTATGTGAAAGAGAAAAAATCATCCACTCCCACTTACTTGGTTATTATTTATTTAAATTGATTGGCTGCCCAATTCCAGTGGTCTGGAATATTGTTGATGTACAAAGTATTTTTGGAACCAGCCCACATCTTGATTCTTTCGAAACATTTATGTTTCATCAGATAACTGGATTTATTCAATTGATTGAATGTTGATTGAATGATTGAATATTGATTGAATTCAATATTGATTGAATGATTACTCATTCATTTATTGAATGGGTTGGCTAACAGACATAATCCTGTCAACATACATAAAAAATGAATCATTTTGCATCAAAATTAATCTACATTAACCTACAAAAACCATTTTAAAATAACATTTGCAAAGATAATTTCAAAGCAATTTACATGTATTATCTATCATTAAATTTGGGATCAACCTTATGGATTTTCTTCTATAAGATGAGTTATGCCATTATATTATAGTTGTTTATTTTTGTGGATTAGGGAATGGATGAAACATTTATGGACTTCTGAGTTCTCTCAACAATGCTATGCTTTGGCATCAATTTGTAGGGAAACTAGAACATGAAAAACTAAAAGGTTCAGTATAACTATTGGCCAATCTTCACTCTAATGGTTAATTTTTCAGAGATATTGGGAGCCAAGTGTTTTGGTAGCTCATCTATACAGAAAAACAGTTAAAATAAACTCTATGGCAGAAGCAGTGAAATATATCACTGACAAATCAGACTGTACATTGGCCAATGCAGCAGTACTGTGAATGTGCCTTTAAATCAACTCTGTAATTCCTCTGCTACTTCTTTTTTTTTTAATAGAGCCATCACAATCCAGGCCCTAATTCAGTGTGGAACCCCAGAATGCTTCGGAGCTATCCTTCAAATATTGAGGACTAGCGACATTGACCCTCTGGTGGCAGATGCAGTCACATTCAGCTTGGGACTGCTACCTTCTCCGTGCACTAAAACAATACGGGAGATTCTAAATATGGCTGAGTTTCATCCAAGCCGAGCTTCTTTCTATGCCTTGAGCCATTCAGTGAATAGGTATGTGACAACTTAGTATATTTTTGATAGGAAGAGATGTTACTTAGGAATATAATTTAGCTAATGCAGCATTCACTAAAGTTGTCATTAGGCGTGCAACTGTTAAAATAATGAATTGCTTAAATTAAACCGCTATTAACATTTTAATTGATTGAAAATGAGCATCTTATAAAAAAGTCCCCTCCTATTTTCACAGAGAGGAATATTGATTGTGAGAGGGTGATTAATTAGGGTAAACATACTATATGTGATGTCTTTGGGTGTCAATCTTATTAGTTCGACATATACATTTTGTGCCACAAAGAAATTAGATCCAGGCAGTGAGGAAGAGTAACATTAGCAACAGACGAGTTTTATTTACTTGTTTGTTTGTTTATACTTTTTAGTTATTCACAATAAGTTTATTTAAATATATTTTAGAAATAAACAATGTGAAGTTGGGTAGGCTAGCGGTTCATTATTCCCTTTGAGGACACAGAACTATTACATGAGCTTTCATTGTTATGACTTTCACATTATATATGTTACCAGCAATGTGTGTAAACCTGGCATTGTATAGATTGCCTAGGAAATCTATAGAACGTGTGATGTTTTTAGACAAAGCATGAAATGTCTCGGTTATTTTAATATGCGATTTACTTGCCATAGGCATTGTATATAATAACCCTAACTCTTTATTGAAAAGTTGTATATGGAAGTGAAAGAAGAAATGCAAAATACAGGACGTTCTTACTGAGAAAAAAACAGGAGAAAAAAGACCAATATTGGCCAGCGAGGAAGGCTAGAATGGCATTTTACCTGGAGTTTGCCTTTTCGCAGTGCATACAATCCCTAGGAAATGTGTGAACCATTAAATGTTTTATACTTTGACATGCCACTTTTGGACTTCTTTAGATTTCCTACCCATTCTATAAAACGCCTAATTTCACACATTGTTGGTAACATATACATTCTCTCCCTGTCCCCATCCCCCAATGCACATCCTTTAAAAGATGCTAACATTGAACATCTGCCTTTAATATACTGTTATGGTAAATATTCTAATTGTGACAAACTGACAAGTCAGTTTGTAGCAGCTCATGATTAAAATTTGACAGAGCTACTGTAATGGAACACATGAAGTGGCTTTGCAAAGAAGATGAACCCTCAATCTGTCAGTTACCAATTGTACATATTAAATTATCCTGCAATTTTGAAAGATATTTCAAAGTTTTCTTCCTATCTTCCAGATTCTACTTCCAGAAAAAAATAATTACACCAGAATTAACAGATGTTGCAAACTTTCTAACATCTTTGATCCGCAATGAATGTTCAGGGAATGAGGACCTCACCTACCTGACCTTGAGGGTAATTGTTTGTAAAAGTATCAACTTTTAACATTGTAGATTAATATTCCTTGGTGAGGAGAAAAAAACCCTAAACTTGTATTTTCTGTTGTGGTTCACAGACCATTGGCAATATGGGAAACGTTTTGGAAAACATCAATCCCAATGTGAAACAATCCCTAAAACTATGTATTCGAAGTAATGTTGCATCCCTTGACATCCAGAAAGCAGCTATTCAGGCACTGAGAAAAATGGAACTAAATGATGAGGTAAAGCAGACTATTTTGTAACTTAATATGCTTTTCCAAATATTGTGTTTTTTGATGGGTATTGAAGAAATCTTATATCTAAAGATAAAACAAATTTCACATACATTGGTTCAATTAGTTTCAAGGTATTGTTTTGGTTAAAAGTGAAACCATATGATTCTATTAATCATATTAATATCAAAAATGGACTTTAAACATTTTGATTTTCCATAAGAATGTAGTTTATGATTCCTTTATTTGTGTAATAGACATTTGGAGGATTAGATAATCAATAGCAATAGCACCTAGACTTATATACTGCTCCATAGTGCTGTATAGCACTCTCTGAGTGGTTTACAGAATCAGCATATTGGCCCCAACAATCTCGGAAGGGTGAGTCAACCATGAGTTGGTCAGGATCGAACTCCTGGTGTGGGCAGAGTTAGCCTGCAATACTGCATTCCAATCCATTGCGCCACCACAGCTCTGGTGAGTCTAAATGTGAAGCAATAAATCCTAAATGTTTCCCACCATAGCAATTAAACCAGCATAGTATAGCAAATCTAGCATAATGAAACTAATCACAGCTGCGCTGCTTAGGAAAATACTGCAAATTTTTCTTTTATTTCAGGATCGCGGAATGCTAATTAGAGTCTTCCAGGAGGCCTCTTCCCCAGCTGATAAACGTTTAGCGGCTTATCTCCTGCTGATGAAATACTCTTCCAATGATTTTTCCAAAATCATTAAAATTGCTTTGAGGGACAAGAATGAACAAGTGAAAAATTTTGTAGTTTCCCACATTGCCAATGTCTTAGATACTACTGATTTTTACAATGAACCGTAAGTCATTTTCAAATTTGCTGAAATTATTTAATTGTTTATGTTTTAGTTGAAGTTATGCTTTTAACCTTAATGAATAACTACATAAACTTCATAAACTGTTTCAACTTCTCCACTCATTACATTCCAAAGCAACTAGACCCACAGATAGTTTCTTTCCCCATGCCATCACTCTGCTAAACACCTCCCACAGCACTGTCTTATGTCTAAAGATATCTACCCATGTAGTAGGCTGTATTGCTATTATCCTTGTCATCTTTTCATCTTCTCATATTTCCCACCTCTCATATTCCCTATTACCTTCTCCTAATGGTATATTATGATTTATCAATTGTTGTTTGTATCTTATGATTTATGATCTATGATTTATCATTTTGTTGTTTGTATGTACACTGAGAGCTTATGCACTGGAGACAATTCCTTGTGTGTCCAATCACACTTGGCCAATGGAGAATTTTGTTCTGTTCTGTTCTGTTCTGTTCTGTTCTGTTTTGTTTTGTTCTGTTCTGTTCTATAACTCAAAGCCTGATTCCGTAAGTAGATGGAGGCTAAAGAGCACCTCTTACCAATTGAGGCATGTATCAAAGAGAGCTGAACAAATCAAAAGTGGACCTGCCCCTAAATGAAAAGATTTTCCAAAATTCTCTGTGCTGTTGGAACTTTTTCTTGAAAAATGATGAAGGCAGAAGGAAAGGCTTAAGCAAAGTTGCTCCCTTCAGGAAGTAGGCTATTAAGCTGAACTGTGAGGCAAAATTGCCTTCTCCTATATTCACTTATCTAAGGTCTTTTTTAAAAAAACAAAACCTGTCCTAGTTGAAGGTAACAAGGAATTTTAGGAAAAACTTGGGTTCTAATGTTAAATGAAATATTTTGTTTCTGGGGACTCTTAAAGCTCATGATTTTATTTAGAAAGCTATTTAATTGATAGGGCTGCAATTAAGTAGTAATTCAGAATTTAGTTATAGGGTCTCCCCTTCATATCACTTTTTCTCTCCTCCCATCAGTGAAGATAATACACCAGCAATCCAGTTGCTAAAGAGATCCTTAGAACGATACAGTAAATTTACATTACTGAAAATTACCTCAGCAGTGTTAGGATATTTTTAAACTTTTGTTTGCTTATTTGGTCATTCTGTAATCAGGCTCAGAACAAAAATTCAGGAGGCTCTTAAAGGAAACCAGATGCCAACAGTTAAAGACTTCCGAAGATTTTCACGAAATTATCAAGTTTCCAAGATGGTAACTGTCCCGTGGTCTGAGGACCCTTTCACAGCAAAATTGGAAGGAAATCTGCTGTTTGACTCAAGCAGCTATATAGCTAAGGAAACCATGCTGAAAACAACATTAGAATTATTTGGACTGAAACCTCTGGATATATTTGAGGTACATCAGCTTTTAAATGCTTCGTCTTCTTTCTTCCTATTTAATTTTTTTTCTATCCCTTACTAATATTGTTATCAAAGTATTGTGTTATTTACCATTTTATTTAAATTCTGTGTTGGAATTAAAAGCTCTCAAAACAGAATATAGTTTTAAAAGTCAACCCTATATAAAAATTGCATCCAGCGGGCATAGGGCCAGTACATTTCACATCATCAAAATATACTAATGGTTTCGGTAATCAATTAGAATAAGAATAAATTTGCTAAATCTGCAGCTATTACGACCATGCTAACAACACCAGGGAGTCATTAATTTTATATTTGAAATTCCAAAAAAGTTGAAGTCGTCCTCTTTATTTACATTGCAACCCAATAATTAAACATCTGGAATTAAATCACTTTGAAATCAAGATGCTTAGAATTTTAGTTACCATCACTCACAAACTACAGTAATACAATTAACCTCCTCTTCCCCAAATGCATAATTCATTTGTTTGAAACAACTTAATCTTAAACATTGGAAGTCAATGAAGATTTATAAATAAGGTAAGTAAAACAAACCAAAAGAAAGTAACAATTTAAAAAATCTAACAAGTAAATTATTCCAAGCTAGGCAATAGATTTTTGTTGTTATAACAACTTGATTACATGTCTTTCCTGAACAAGAAATGAAAAAATCCTTGCCTGGACTGCATTTAATTTGGGGCTATTAAAGCTCTAAAATTTGTATTTCCCTATGGAAAGAACAATCTATCTTCCACAAGATTTTCTACACTGATATTTTGGCCAAGAAACACCTACAGAACTGCCACTGAGTGTTTAGACAAGTTAACCCAGGCATACCAAGTGAAATGACTTTCATTTTCATTTGACCAGATTGGACTGGATGGGAAAAACTTAGAGCCTACTGTTGAAGCAATGTTTGGTCCAGGAGGATTTTTCCCTGACGCTGCTACCAAAGCTTTGTACTGGATTGATGGCAAAGTACCAGAAAAGTTTTCTCAAGCCCTTTTTGATTATTTTGGATATTCCAAAGATGCCACACAGCAGCAGGTATGTGTTTTCTTGGTGTTTTTGCACTGTTAAGTTTTACAAATAAATTAGAACTTCTGTAGAGTATTTGGTCAAGTTTAGTAGAATGCTGAAATAACTGAGCTACTATTAGGCTCAAATGCTAAAGCACTTACTGCAGGTTTCTCAGTATTATCTTTAAGTAGATAAATTTAGGATTAGGTATGGCTTCATATCTAATTCATCTTACTTAATGCTTGAGTTTGTATTTCCAAAGGAGTTTGCAGGTTTTTCTGCAACTCTGAAATAGCACTAATAGGCCACTGGGCATCATTTGGAATTGTCCTGCTGTAAGGTGATTCATTGAATGTCTAACCAAATGAGTCTTTTAATAATATGGACAATTTTTGTATTCTAATATTCTTTTTCCTATGTGTTGTCAAATCAAAAGGTCAGGCATAAAGCAGAATTCGAGTTGATAAGATTTATCTTAGTAGCTGAGGTTCCTTAAAAAATATTAAAGTGTTCAGTTTTTGATCTGTCCCCATATTCTTTTGCCCTTTTACAGCAAGGATTTACTAGCAAATTTTACAAGCTGTATTTATTTCAAAGTATTTTTTAAAAATAAAACTTTGAGAAATTCTGCAGATTAATAGTTGAAGCCTGAAGATTTTCCTACATGTAGACTAAGTAAAATTTATTGAAAATGTGGTTTGTAATCAAAGCTGGTTTAAATTCTTTCTTCAAATGAGATCAGAAATTCTATAGTGGGATTTCCCCTTCTTCTTGTTTTTCTTAGGATATTATGAAAGGACTCATGCTTAATTTTGAGAAACTGCTTAAAGAAATCTCCAGCAAGCAGCAAACACCAGATGTCAAAGCTTACTTCAGAGTCTTCCAAGAAGAATTGGGCTACTTGAAACTCAGTGATATTAACTTGCTGGGAAATGTGATTCTGAAAAGCTTTAAAACCTTGCAGAGTATACCTCAGAAAGTAAGTCTTCAAATACTAAACAGTATATTCTAAGTTCCTTTTTTATTTCCTATTCATTAATCAGTCTAATTAACTACCAACCAGTTAAGTTTGCATTCTCTGTGCCCATTTAACCATGAAAAAGACAAATAGAATTCAATGAGAAGTCCTTCTGAGTTGTGTACAAAATTACTAAGAGGCCAAAAATATAAAATAAAAGAGCTTTTATTCCGGAATTATTTCTTTTTTTAATTTATTTTATCTCTTATAATTTTATCTCTTATAATTCCATAGAAGCTGGATAAGAGAAGGTGGTATGCAAGCTTATTAAAAATAAAAGATTTGCTTTGTGGAAATTGGATTGCTCAAGATGAGCAAGCAAGATAGCTTTTGTTTTTTAAGTCATAGTCTTTCATTGTGTTGAAACCTGACAACCAGACTAGATGAGATGCCACTTTACTGTTCCATTTCTTGGGATGTATTTTTTAAACAGTGAAAAACAGATCTGGGAATATGATTTGGATACTGAACTCTGAAATGAGAAGGGATTTTATGCTTTTTGCTTTCTATTGAGGACTATGTGAACTGAACAGGAAGTTTTTATTGGAACCCAAATGATAATTTTTCTTCCAGTACAAATTGAAGGCAGATGGAAAGTGATCTGGATTGGAATTATAACAGGAACAAAAGATTAATGTTCCTTGATCCACCCTAATCCAGATTAGCACATCCCTTCTATATATTTGATTTTTTTAAAAAAAAGACTTTCATTTTGACCAATTTCATATTTTTCCTGGCTTTCATCATACAATTCAGATTTTAAAAGGCTGGCGAAAAGGGTGCTGTTGTTTTTTTAACATACTCTGTACATTTCTTCTGTATGGTTTTCATTGATGTAATATATCCAGCGGTGGGATTCAAATAATTTAACAACCGGTTCTCTGCCCTAATGATTTCTTCCAACAACCAGTTCGCCAAACTGCTCAGAAAGTTAACAACCGGTTCTCCCAGTGGTGGGATTCAGTGGTGCAAACTGGCTGAATCCTACCACTGAATATATCTCTATCCCAACTGAGGTGAAACCCACTATCATCACTGGGGTATTGTGGAATTTTTAGGATGTAGTTATACAAACCATTCAAGGGACACGGTGGCTCAGTGGCTAAGATGCTGAGCTTGTTGATCGAAAGGTCGGCAGTTCAGCGGTTCGAATCCCTAGTGCCACGTAATGGGGTGAGCGTCCGTTACTTGTCCCAGCTTCTGCCAACCTAGCAGTTCGAAAGCACATAAAAATGCAAGTCGAAAAATAGGGACCACCTTTGGTGGGAAGGGAACAGCGTTCCGTGCACTTTTGGCATTGAGTCATGCCGGCCACATGACCACGGAAACATCTTTGGACAGTGCTGGCTCTTCAGCTTTGAAACAGAGATAAGCACCGCCCCTAGAGTTGGGAACAACTAGCACATATGTGTGAGAGGAACCTTTACCTTTATACAAACCATTCATATCCGGTGATAGTTACTCTGCAAGGGATGGTGACCATAAATTTTTTAGCAGTTGCAAGGTCATAGGGACCTTTACTTCCAGCCTCCCAAACTCAGAGCCATGTTATTGGGAGTGTTAATAAACACTATCTGGAAATATTCAGGCTCCCTACTTCTGTGTTACACTTGTTGCTCAATACAGAAACAGATGCATGTTCTCCCTGTCCCCAGTAAACAAATCCCACCCAATATTAAGCTACATTTTTTAAACGAAAACCAGCAGAGGGAAGCAAACTTCCTCTAATAACACCTATTTGCTTTTATTTGGACACACATTACAATCCTGAGATATGTTTGAACAAAACTTAATATAACTAACTAGTCCATCAATTATTTTTGTTATTTTCCAGGTAAATCACATACTTCTCAGAATCTTCCTTGAATCTTTATTCAGTTTTCAAAACATGAAGCTAGAAAAATTCCCTAGGAAGGTTGCAAATGTTAACACAATTGTTTTTCTATGTGTTTGCCTGCAGATTGTCCAAGCCATTTCCCAGGGGGCTGAGAATGATCTCATGATTCATTACATCTTCATGGACAATGAATTTGAACTGCCCACAAGTGCAGGACTGCAGCTACAAGTAGCTTTGTCTGGAATAGCCACCCCTGGAGCAAAGGTTGGAATGAAAATTTCACAGAGGAATGTGAGTTTTATTTTCACGCTAATTTTGAAGTTTCTTCAATAACCTACAATGCAATAGATGAAATGACGCAACTACTGAACTATGGTAGTGCAAACAAGAGTCACAATTTTAGTGGGGAGGGGGGACTCTCATTACATTTTGCAATGCTCCCCTTAGGGTTATAGGAGTATGCAATCTACCTAAAATCAAGAGGAGCTCTTGGTATAGGATTGCATTAATGGCCTACCTATATTTCCCCTATACTGGAAGTAAGGTTGCATCATGACAAGCAGAATCATGATGGACATGTAGGAAGGTACATAGTTCTTGTTCTTTAGGTGAGTTTAAATACATTACAAACTATTTTTCTGTGGAGTCCTTCTAGGAATTCCATATTCAGAGAAGCACTTCTATGTGGGGAAGAAAACCTATTCAAATTCATTGATATATAACTTAGGCCCAGGTTATTTCAGAAAACATTTTTCTTGTATGAGCCTCATAATTTATAAGTTTCATCTTTGGATATCACCACTTCATCTGGGGGTGATATGAAACCTGGTCTCCTCAATTATTATTCTTAGATTGCAGAAAACACACTTTATTAGTGATCTATTTTCTATAGAAGGCTACGAGAGAGCCTTACAGGCCTATGTTTATGCTTGGATTTTAATCATAGCTAATCTGAGTTTTTTTAAAAAAAGGCATATATAGAAATGAAGTAAATAAATACTTCATTGTATGATAAATAAAGTGCTGAAGATAGCACTGACTTTGAAATGTGCTTATTTCAAGTTTAAATGTTTTTCATGTATGTAAATCAGACTTTTGGATAAATGCAAATACCAATATTTAGTAAATCCACTTCAAGATCTGAAATGTATTGTCTGTCATCCTGGTGGGGATTGCTATCAATAAGTAAATTATGAGAATCAGGAACTAATTCTGGTTTGCAACATCATGACAAATATTTGGGAATGATTAAACAAATATTTGTATGTATTTGTATGTATCTTCTAGATCCAAGCAGATTTGGTTGTCAAACCATCAATGGCAGTTGAGTTCATAACTCATTTAGGGGTGAATATCCCCGAGTTTTCTAGAAATGGTATACAGATGAACACCAATATATACCATGAATCTGGAATTGAAACTAATGTTGCATTGAAAGCTGGACACCTTAAATTCACCTTTCCTGCACCAAAGGCCCCAATCAAGCTTTTCAGCGTCAGGTATTGTAACAGTTCTGTAAACAACTTTTCTTTTTTGGTTGCTGATTTTTATTCCTGCATAAAACATTAATGTGCAGTACAGGTTTTGTACAGAGATGTTCTGCAATAATTTTTTCAGTCTTCTGTTACAAAAAGTAGTTCCTGGGTGCAATTATGATATGCCAATCTAGTCATTGTCTTTCTCTACATTCTGAAAGGAACTTAATCTGTGAATTGCTATAAAGTTGCAGTTTTCTATCTTCCAAAGAATACTTTTAAGTAGTGGTGTAATTCAGCCAACTCGGGAGAACCGGTTGTTAACTTTCTGAGCAGTTTGGTGAACTGGTTGTTGGAAGAAATCATTAAGGCAGAAAACCGGTTGTTAAATTATTTGAATCCCACCACTGCTTTTAAGCAGTCTGAAAACCTTGGGCTGGGTCTATCAGTTTAGAGATTTTGTTTTCTAGTCTTCCCTTGAAAGACATACAAACCAGACTCAAAGACAATATTGGAATCAGTGGTGAAATCCATTTTTTTTTTTACTACCGGTTCTGTGGGCATGGCTTGGTGGGCATGATGTGGCTTGGTGGGCATCGCAGGGGAAGGATACTACAAAATCTCCATTCGCACCCCACTTCAGGGGAAGGATACTGCAAAATCCCCATTCCCCCTTCACTCCTGGGAGAAGGATATTGCAAAATCTCCATTCCCACCCCACTCTGGGGCCAGCCAGAGGTGGTATTTGCCAGTTCTCTGAACTACACAAAATTTTCACTACCGGTTCTCCAAACTACTCAAAATTTCCACTATCGGTTCTCCAGAACCTGTCACAACCTGGTGGATTTCATCCCTGATTGGAATGTAAATTAACTTTCTGAGAGCAGGATTAAAGATTTGCACAAAATGTTTTAATTTATGATCATCGACTCTTTGTTTTAATTGCTAATTGGTTGAGTGAGTAGAAAGAGAAAAAAACGTTGATTTCCTTTTCCTTTTACAGCAATGTCTTGCATTTGGTCACCCCAACCCGAACTGAAGTGATCCCTCCATTGATTGAGAATAGAGTGACACAAAACTCTTGCTCACCTTTCTTTACTGGCCTTAAATTCTGTACCAGAATAGAATATTCCAATGCTAGCTCTACAAATGCAGCACCTTATTATCCACTGACAGGCGAAACCCGGTAAGATAACCCATTGGTCTTTCTATAAATGAATCATCCACTCCTCTTTGATTCTTTGTTATTTCAGGCCAAATACAAACCCTTCAGCAAAAATAGAAAGATCGTGGAACTGTATAAAACATGCACACATTCAGATAGTAGTCTGTTTTGCTTACTTTTTCCCCTCCTGGTATTAACGGGAAATGGGTCTTTGGGAGGTGTTGTACTTTCGTTGCACTAGTGTGCTGCTTTATTGGCTCTGAAAATTAAGCCCCTCTTCACCATCCTGAAAGCCAGGAATCTATTTGTAATGAATTCTTTGAGATGTTGAATTATTTGTCCATCATAATTTTTTTTTTTACATTTCCATGGTACTATAACCTCAGGACAGACTATCCTGACACCCAATATTTTATATTCTATTCTGTATCTTTATATTTTATGGTACCGCTCTTTACTACAAACATCTTTAGAGTTGTTTTAATGTGATAATTTGTATGGATACCTAATAGCAATTGATGCTGTATTCCCTTATCCCAAGAGTGTCAGCATTGTAGAACTTTGCCTTTAATCATTATGTATATACGTTCGACATGCAAAACCATAGGCGTGTGAAGTTGAGAGTACATCATTAGAATGGCAACTAAAATACAATGCAGAAAAGGAGAAGATAACGAGGGGAACAAGAATATAGCACATACCATAATTATTGATAGATCAAAGTGAACATAATATAGTTAAATTTTCAGTGTCATAATAGCTTTCACATGATGTCTATTAGATCAGAGGTTCCCAACCTATGGGCCATGAGGGATTTGCAATGGTAATTCTTTTCTATCTTGGCTGTTATTCCATTTAAATATTCACAATGAGATATTGTCTTCTCACTTTAACATATTTAGGTTTGAAATTGAACTACAACCAACAGGAAAAGTAAAGGAGTACATTGCAAGTGCAAATTATGAACTAAACAAAGAGGGCAAAGACTTGGTAGACACTTTAAAATTCATTGCTCAAGCCAAAGGTAAGAAGCTGTGCAATTTGTTGTACAGTAATGGAACATCTTTCAAAGATTTGCTTAATAATAAATCTCTTTTCTGAGGAAAAACTAGTACAAAATCACTAGTTTCCTGCCCACAAATCTTGGAAGGTCAGGATGCAGGAATTTTTTTAGCAATTTTTATCAAATCAACACAAATCCAACATCTATCAACAATGATACCTGAGGGAAAACTTTCCAAACAAAGATTTTAATACTTTAATATTTGAACTGAAAGACATTTTGAACTGCATTGATGTTGACCATTTACTTTAATGGAACCGCATTTGTAATCATCAGTTACCATTGTATGTTTCAGGTGTAAAAGAAAGTGAAGCCAAAATCATCTTTACATTCAACCGAGGCAGAAAAATCTTTACCAGTGACTTCCAGGCCCCCGGCTTCAACATCGATTTTGGCACCAACCTTAGGATTACTGATTCCTCTAATCAAGAAAAGAAAGCAGTTGCCTTTATCTTAGACATAATCAACAAGAAAAGTCCTGAAATTACCATCACAGGAAGCCTAAGGTAATAATACTTCCCCCCCTCCCAAATTCTTATAGATATACCAAGGCTGATAGCATGTAAATAGGCCTTGATTTCTTAACTCATGTTGTAAAGATACTGTTGACTGATGACAGTGGTGGGGGAAGAATCTCTATGGGCAATTCTACTTGGCATACTCTTCAATAAATTTCAAGTGATTTGGAGTTGGTTGTGCAGTTGTCTTAGCTTGTGTGACTAGGCAGCGCTTCCTCAATTGACTCATAAGAGAATGCCAGTATCATCCATCAGTGTGCCATCTCCCAAACTATGGCAGCAAAAATCCTATCACCCACATTCCACACAGAAAAGGGAAAAATAACTTTGCTCTCACTCCCAATCCTTATTTCCAATACTTTTCTTCTTCATTTTTCTGAACATTTTGAAAGAGTTACAAAATGAGGCTAAAACTGACTAACAATGGGGGATTTTGGGCAGTGGTGGGATTCAAAATTTTTTACTACCGGTTCTCTGGGCATGGCTTGGTGGGCATGGTTTGGTGGCCGTGGCAGGGGAAGGATACTGTGAAATCTCCATTCCCTCCCCACTCCAGGGTAAGGTTATTGCAAAATTCCCATTTCCTCCCAATCAGCTGGGACTCGGGAGGCAGAAAATAGATGGGGGCGGGGCCAGTCAGAGGTAGTATTTACCGATTCTCCGAACTACTCAAAATTTCCACTACTGGTTCTCCAGAACTGGTCAGAACCTGCTGAATACCACCTCTGATTTGGGGCATATAAATTCCCACTGAAAACTATGATGATATCATATGAATTGGTAATTTTTACAGCAAGGAGTTTTCCCCAGTGACTGCAACCATGTTTGCAGATAACAGAAACACTGCATGTAAAGCAGTGAGTAGCAGAGAAAAAAGGTTGAGTCCAGAGGAAGGAAGGAGTGCGCAAATTAGATGATGCTATTTATATAAGGACTGAAAATCAAACAGGGACACCTTTTTTTACAAGGATTGTGAAAATGGCTTGAAACTGAATTCTGAAGAAGGCTTAAAGTAGGGTTTATCATTGAAGTTGCTTATGGAAGCTACTGAGAAGCTCAGACAGGGGAAGCAGAGTATAGCGAATAGGAAGCAAGTGTAAATTGAACTGCTCTGCAGTCAAACTGGGGAAAAAAATGATTTTATTGCTGAAGAGACACCAGCATAAAATATAGCATTGCTTTGCTTGTGTCAAACTAGCATAAATGGGTCATATGAAAGAGCCCTGTCAGACTATATGTTGGTGGTGTTATAATTTTGCTTTTGTGAAAATAATTTGCAGTGTTGTCCAAATACTTCTACTAATGTACTGCTAGCATTGCCATTCCCAGTATAATTCCAGGCTTCAGAAAACATTGCCTCTGTTGATTTTGGTATGGAAAAGTCTGAGACTCCTACACATTAATCCTGTTCTCCAGTTTTGCATTCTGACATTAGCTTTTAATGTACAATCGCACTGTTTAAAACCTAGTATAATGATTGTTGTAGCTTATACCCTGACAGAACTGATAATCATTTACATCAGTAAACTTTGGACTATCCAAGATTACAGTGGATATTTCGTCACCCACTTCCCTAGCCATTTTGAAATTAAAGCATCAATGGTAGCATAAATACTTGCCTATTGTTACCAGGGGGTGAGGGTTATTGTTTTTACTATTATTGTATTGGGTTTTTTTTAAGTTATTTATATTTATTTATTTATATTTATATTTATATACCGCCCTTCTCCCGAAGGACTCAGGGCGGTGAACAGCCAAAGGTAAAAAACATAGAATTCAGAAATTTAAAAGCAGTTTAAAATATATTAAACAATTTGGCCCAACAATTAAAATACCCCATTTAAAATTAAAATTAAAATTAAACAATTGGAGAGGTTAGGCCAGCCCAGCTTGTTGAAATAAAAAAGTCTTGAGGGCCTGGCGGAAGGTATGTAAATCCGGAATCGTCCGTATCTCCGGGGGGAGCTCGTTCCAGAGGGCAGGTGCTCCCACAGAGAAAGCTCTCCCCCTGGGGGCTGCCAGTCGACATTGTTTGACCGATGGCACCCCGAGGAGCCCCTCTCTGTGGGAGTGTACTGGCCTGTGGGAGGCTCTCGGTGGCAGAAGGCGGTCTTGTAGATATCCAGGTCCTAAGCCATGGAGCGCTCTAAAGGTGGTCACCAACACCTTGAATCGCACCCAGAGGGCCACCGGGAGCCAGTGCAGCTCGCACAGGAGAGGTGTTACATGGGAGTGCCATGTATTGTTTGTAAGTCGCCTAGAGTCCCTGAAAGTAAGTGGGCAGCCACTTGAGATAGATATAGATATATAGAGAGATAGACATGTATGTATATACATACATAAATACAGTATGTATAGTTATATATAATGTCTGTATTTCTTTTTTATGGTTTGCTTCTACCAGCTCTGCTGCTGGGAGAGAATCATCCTTGGAAGCGGCAATCTCTATTCCCCGCCTACAGACTCAAGCTAAAACAGATATATCCCTCCATCAGTCAAGTCATTCAGTGATATTCCAGATTGACTCCTCTGCTACCTCATATGGCTCATCGGTTTCAGAGAGGATTGTCTTAAAATATGGTAGGTTTCTTTCACGAAATGAAATATATTCATCAACAAACAACAACAGCAACAAAAACCTCAGCCTTCTGATTCTGGGTATGTAGGACAACACTTCTCCAATCACACCCCAATTTTGTCCAGCCCCTTCAGGGGACTGCCTACTGGAGCTTAAATCTTTGTAGTGTCATGCATTAACAGATTTATTAATTTTGTTAAAGTATTACAGATTTTGTTAATCTGTAGATTAACAAAGTTGGAAAGGACCTTGTAGGTCATCTAGTCCAACCCCCTGCCCAAGCAGGAGACCCTATACCATTTCTGACAAATGGCAGTCCAATCTCTTCTTGAAAGCCTCCAGTGATGAAGCTCAAACAATTTCTGAAGGCAAGTTGTTCTATTGGTTGATTGTTCTCATTGTCAGAAAATTTCTCCTTACTTCTAGGTTGAATCTCCCCTTGATCAGCTTCCATCCATTATTCCAAGCTATTGGAAAATAGCTTGACCCCCTCCTCTCTATGGCAGCCCCTCAAATATTGGAACACTGCTATCAGTGGTGGGTTCCTCTCAGTTTGACCCAGTTCTGCCAAGCCAGTAGTTTAAAACTGTTTAAACTCTTGCCGTGGGGCTTCAAAGGGCCGCCCTACAGCTGATCAGTGTTAAAAGAAAACAAATGAGTAGACCGGTGCCTGCAAAAATAAATGGGTAGACCAGTGCCTGCAAAAATACATGAGTAGACCAGTGCCTGCAAAAATAAATAGATAGATTGGTACAGCTCTGCAAGCAGTTAAAAGCCTGATAGACCAGTACCTCTGCTAAATCCTAAATAATTGTCACATGACTATCAAGCCATGCCCACAAAATAAGCCACGCCCACAGAACCGGTAGTAAAAAAATTTAGAACCCACCCCTGACTGCTGTCATGTCTCCCCTGGTCCTTCTCTTCACTAGACTAGCCATATTGAGTACTTAAAACCGTTCATCATATGTTTTAGCCTCCAGTCCCCTATAGAGAGAACTAGGGCATTCAGGCCTGAAGGGTACAATTTGTCATTAAATCAGAATATGTATTTCACACAACTCTAGCCCAGGAGTTGAATAGTTTTGACAATGAGGGATGCAATATCCAGTTTGGTTGCCTTGTGTACATAGACTTTTAACTGCTCTGTTAAGACAGAACATTGCCTGCAGTATACCATTGTGGAGGTAGTCTACACTTCATAACTCCAAAGTATGGAACACTTCACAAATGTGTGTGTCATAGGGTTGAGTATGTCCTTTATTTGGAAACAGACCTTTGCATGAAAAAATGTGATCTCTAGCATGGTTCCTCTGTCTTTTCAACATATAAACTCTCTCTCACCTCATCAAAGTAATTATCTGTATGGAAATTGGCAGGGTTTTTCTTTTCAATTTCATAATCCAGGTTCTCTAGGAAATAATATGGGGTCCTTGGTTCTGGGTTTCAGATACAGAAAAAGTGGAGATTCAGTGGAACTCAGGCACTAGCGCTGCTTTGAAGAGATTATCTGCCAATCTGCCTGGAGATCTGAAAGGTTATTCAAAGGCTCTGCAGAAAAAGGCAAATGGATTTCTGGATCACAAAGTAGCTAATACTGACATGACACTCCGGCACATCATTTCACATTTTATTGTGGTAAGTAGATGTGTCTGTTGTAGTTGCCATTTGTCAAAATATCTGGTACAGTTGATAATTTCAGATTATTTGAATGTTCTAGATGTAGGAGGTGTCAGTATCTCCCAGGGAAGGCCAAGGTCCAATTGTAACCAAGCACAATTTTGACAATAGAAATATTAGGGATCAGGAAGCCAGGGACCCTAGAGTGTGAAGATGATGCAGTGGCTTCCTCTCCATGCAAATTGTAACTTGAGTTGTTGCCGTACCTGGGACAAGAGAATCTCGTGTAGGTTCTTCTCTCATATTTCAGCAGTGCAGAAAGAAAAGGTGGTGTGCATCAGTTTGCACACAACTAGAGAATGTTACACGAAACCATGTCCTCACTGTTTTTAGCATTTTATCTCTGGTTTGAACGGTTTGAATTGTTCCTAAATGTAAGATGCTTGCATTGTGATCATTTACTATGATTTTTCAGGCAACCAATACCTGGCTGCAAAAGACATCCAAAGATATTCCATATGCCCAGAATTTACAGGACAAATTAACTAAACTTCAAGAACTTGACTTTCAAATCATAGATGTAATCACCATTCCTGAAGAGCTTTTCTTTAAAAGGTAAACAAAATATATTTGTTTGCTTCGTCTGGTGCTGGCAAACCCCATGGGAATTTCCAAGTTAGCCTTCCCCTCCTTCAGGGGTGTCAAACTCACGGCGTCACAGCAGCATCACGTGACGTATCATGACTTTTTCCCCCTTCACTAAACTGGGCATGGGCATGCTTAGCGCGTGATGCATCTGGCCCACGGACTGCGAGTTTGACAGGCCTGCCCTACCTGAAGGCAACCAGAACTATGGACTTCAACTCCCCCAATTCTGCAGCCTATATAGATATTAATGAGAATTCTGGAGATTGAAGTCCACATATCGGGAAAGCATTGAAATTGATGTAAATAAGCAGAGTAGAATACAGTGGAGTGGAGTGGAGTGGAGTGGAGAGGAGTGGAGTGGAGTGAGTGGAATGGAATAGAATAGAATAGAATAGAATAGAATAGAATAGAATAGAATAGAATAGAATAGAATAGAATAGAATAGAATAGAATAGAATAGAATAGAATAGAATAGAACAGAACAGAACAGAACAGAATTTTTTTATTGGCCAAGTGTGATTGGACACACAAGGAATTTGTCTTTGGTGCATATGCTCTCAGTGTACATAAAGAAAAAATAAAATATATTCACAACACTTAGTGATAGTCATAGGATAGATACTAATAAGCTACCAAATCAGGGGTGAAATGTTCCCGGTTCGCACCGGATCACCCGATCCAGTAGTGATGGCGGCGGGTGGTTCGGAGAACCGGTAGCAAAAATCCCTGCGCCCTCCTCCCATGCCCAGATGGGAAGTCATCAGAAGCTGGTTTTTTTACTTTTAAAAGCATTTTTTTCTACAACCTCTTCGGCCAAAAAAAATGCTTTTAAAAGTAAAAAAAAAAAAGCCTCTGATGATCGTGCGGCTCAGCTGGGATCGTCAGAGGCTTCTAAAAGCATTTTTTTCTGCAACCTCTTTGGCTGAAGAGATTGTAGAAAAAATGCTTTTAAAAGTAAAAAAAAAAAGTTGGCCACGCCCACCCAGTCACATTACCCCCCCCCATCAAGCCACACCCACAGAACCAGTAGTAATAAATTTTAGATTTCACCCCTGAATCAAATCATACTAGGAAACAATAAAACAATTTAATTGGAAAGATACAAGCAACATAGTTATAGCCATAAGTGGAAAGAGATAGGTACTAGGAAAGTTAAGAAGAATAATAGTAATACAGTCTTAGTAAATAATTTGACAGGGTTGTGGGAATTAGTTGTTTAGCAGAGTAAAGACATTCAGGGGAAAACATAGATAGATAGATAGATAGATAGATAGATAGATAGATAGATAGATAGATAGATAGAAGGAAGGATGGATCGTTAGATGGATCGATGGATGGATCGATGGATCAATGGATGATAGTAAGTAAAAGCAAAAGTTAACTATTTCTTCAGTGGTGGTCTCTTCAACAGATGACTTCATTAGGATTTTTTCCAAGCAAGATTATTAACAATACTTTGTAGTTACTGCTTTTGTCTGCTGTCTATTAAAATGGACATGTTTCGAAGAAGAATAGTGCATTTTTAAACTTACAGTGGGTAATTCTGTGTTTCAGTGATGGCAAGATTAAATACGTTTGGAATAAAGACAGTACTTTCATTACTATCCCGGTGCCATTCGGTGGACGATCATCACAGGACATAAGCGTACCCAAGACTCTAAGAGCGCCGGCACTGATGGTGGAATCACTGGGATTAAATATTCCATCGCAGGAGTATAAAATTCCACAATTCACCATCCCTGACGATTACACACTTCGGGTACCTTTGTTAGGCACTTTTGAGATCACTTCCAACTTGTACAACAATTACTACAATTGGTCCGGCTCCTATTCTTTAGCTAACACCACAAAAGATGCGTACAGTCTGAAAACAAGATACTTTATAAAAGCTGATTCTGTTTTGGACTTACTTTCATATAATGTACAAGGTAAGCATCAATTAGTGTTATAAAAGCAACTAATTAAGCATCTGTTATGTTTTCCTGTGTTTCCTATGTTTTCAAAAGTCACAGACTCTTTGCTCTGAACACACAAAATCAATATGAATGGTTTTAACGTTTTATGTTTACACAGTTTAATTTAATGAATTTAAGTCTTACTATTTGGTTATTAGACTCTGAAAATGAACTCAACATACTAAGTCCAGACTGTTCATGCAGAGAACTCTAACAGCCTGGTTGGCATATTTGCATAAACACTGATTGCCTTTTTTTAAAAAAAGCATATTAAGTGTGTGAAACTAAAAAAAAAGCTGTACAATCTTATTTAATTTAATTTAATTTAATTTAATTTAATTTAATTAATTCAATTTATATGCCGCCCCTCTCCAAAGACTCAGGGCGGCTCATAATACATTTTTAAAAATCATTATAAAAAACATTTAAAAATTAAAAACATTACAAACATTACAAAGTATTATTACAAAGTATTGCACAATCTTGTGCCTAATTTTGGAGCAAGTTTCTGAATCAGAACTTACTATCATACAAGAGAGATGGAGGCTTTGAGATCTTGTGTCTGCCCAAGATCACTTAGCATTGTGTAGTCTTCCTCATACTGATACCCTCGCTGTATTTTAAGATAAGGACCTTATCCTTTAATATGTGGATTGGGTCTAGGTAACTTATTTGGGGATTTGAGGAAATTTGAGTAAAAGATTTTCCCCTGTTTGCTATTTTTACTTGATTAACGTAGCTTTAGCTTGACTGTCAATTATCTAGTCGAGACGCTGATTCTCAGTCCATGATGGATTTTGTTAATGTTTTAAGGGAAGATGAAAACAGTATAAAGAATAAAATATTTTATTCTGATATAAAACTTCTCATACGAATTTGGCAGTAGTAATCTAATACATCTAAATTGAGGTGTCAAACTCGCGTCATCACGTCGTCACATGACGTACCATGACTTTTTCCCCCTTTGCTAAAATGGGGCTGGGTGTGGCCAGCACACGACGCATCCTGCCGGTGGGCCGTGAGTTTGACACCCCTGATCTAAATGGAAGCAAGTTGAGAATAACCATATAGTTCATGTTACAATATAAACCTCAAGTTTAGGCCTTGTTCCCTCTGTTCTGAAACAGCAGGAAGGAGTCAATCAGATCTTTCCACCTCATGTCCTACTAATGATGCCTTTCTTGCTATATGCTTGAATCCATATTAGTTTTTAACCAATGGTTTAGTAAAACAAATCGGGATCAGAAATCAAGATTTGAAAATGACTTCAAATCTTGGCCAGTTTAGTTAGGATAAACAGCAGTTGGTTGAAAATGAAAATTTGTGTTCTCCTGCTTGTATCTATGCTGGTATTAGGATGCTTCCTGACTAATGATCATCTATAGCTGCAGTTCAGTCTGTGCAGGAGAATGGAACAATTATCCAGAATGTTACTCAACTAAAGTCCCCATAATTTCTGCCTTTCTTCTCACCTCCAGCTTGTGGCTGGACCGTGAAAGCTGTTTTCAGCAACATCTTTCAGGCTACAGTCTGCCTGCCTCTGGTTTCAAATAACACTTGAATTTGATCATGAGGCAAAAACATCATTACATTTGGAGGTTCAAAATTCAAACCTAGCCCATTATTTATTACATAACATTGATTGAACTTTTATTTCCAGTGCCCAGTTATATGGTACCATAGCTCACTTGCTTCTGTATGTTTATAAATATATAAAAGAGGTCATGCAAAAGTATTTCTACCTCAAGGTTTAAACATGTTGTATTTTGCAAGGAAAAAAAATGCCATAGATTTAAAAAGAAGTTGTTGTCATCTGTAGTTTGCTACAGCTAATACCCATGTCAATCCCACATGCTAAAATGTCAAACAAGTTATAACTGCGATCATACATTGAATTGAATTAACATTATTATTAAGTTTTCAGTGAAACTTCTTAGCAATCCTTGCATACCTTTAAAAAAGAATAATGCCCAAATAATCTACTATAAATATAATCTGTTATAAATCCCGCTCAGCAAGCTAGTTTGGGTCTGATGATTAAGGTGCTGGACTTGGAGCAGGGAAGCCCAAGTTCTAATCCTGCCTTAGAGACAAAGGGCAGCTGGGTAATGTTTGGTCAGTCATTACTTCTGAGCAGGAGTGAAATTCAGCAGGTTCTGACAGGTTCTGGAGAACTGGTAGCGGAAATTTGGAGTAGTTCAGAGAACCGGCAAATACCACCTCTGGCTGGCCCCAGAGTGGGGTGGGAATGGAGATTTTGCAATATCCTTCCCCCAGGAGTAGGGAGGGAATGGGGATTTTGCAGTATCCTTCCCCTGCCACGCCCACCAAGCCATGCCCACCAAGCCATGCCCACAGAACCGGTAGTAAAAAAAATTGAACTCCACCACGGCTTCTAAGTCTTAGAAAGAGGACAATTTGAAACCACTTCTGAAAATTTTGCCAAATAAACTGCATCTCCTTTGACACTATAGGTCAAAGGAAAAAAATAGTCCTATTCAAGTCAGTCCCTGTGCACACTTACTCAGAGCAAGGCCCCACTGAATACAGCACAACTTATTTTCAAGTATACAAGCATACTTCTTGCATTTTAAACATCTGGATTATAGAATTCATGAATGATGAATGAGGAGAGCAATCATTTTAAAATCACAATAGCTCAAGTTACTTAGCATCTTAAAGTTACTAATGTTGTTTTTTTCCCCATTTTATTTCAGGTGCGGGAGAAGCAAGTTATGACAGAAATGGACTTACCTATGATTATGAAAACTCACTCCGTCACAGCCTCCTCAATTCCAATTTTAAATTCAGCAAGGTCAACAAATATGGACTCCTTCCCACCATCAAAAATACCATGACATTGGAGGCTTCCAGCCCCATCGGAGTTATGTTTTCCTTGTCTGTCCATCAGGATTCCACTGACGAAGACAATTCACATGTTGGTGTTACCAATCTAGAAGGGCAATTGAAGGTTGCTACAATGTTTGCCAAAACCACATACTTACAATCTCTCACCTCTGATAAAAATAATCTCAATTTGGTATGGGATTCAACCCTGAAGTTCGATTCTTCCTTGTTCGTGGCTACTAACCAGATGACTCAAAAAATTACTACGGATGCATGGACACTCTTGTCTACCACAAACATACAGAATTACATTCTGACTAATGAGGTTTCCTTAAAGTATCAAAACAGCCAGCTGAAACTGTCATCACAGGCAGTTGGAACCTACCCAAACTTTGCAGCAATCAATAAGTTTGATTTAACTTTAGACAAGCAACAGGCTATCCTTCATTCCGATTTACAGACCACTTACTTTGAAAATGTATATTTCGCCCTGGTATCATGCTCTGTTAATAACCAAGGCCTTGAACTCATCAATGACTTGTCATTCGAAAATGGAAGAAACAAAGCAGAACATAAGTCTGCTCTAAGTATTAAGCAGGATGGATTGGTGAGCAGTGCAACAACAAAATTGCAGCTTCTCTTACTGGTCTTTCAGAATGAAATGAATGCACGAATTGGCGCTTCTGGTGCTTCTGTGAAGATTGATACCAATGGACGATCGGGGATACACAATGCAAGGTTCAGCTTGGATGGGAAACTAGCCCTCACAGAAATAGCACTGTTGAGCACCTACCAAGGGAGCATTTTGGATGTGGACAGCAAAAATATTTTGAACTTCAGAGTAAATAATGGAGAACTTCGATTTTCAAATAGTTTGACAGGATCATACAAAGAAACGAAGTTTGAACACACCCACGAGCTGAACACTGTAGGGTTGTCCTTGACTTATGTTTCAAATTTGGACCACACTATTAACCCAGATATATCCCACAAACATCATGTGGACCTGCAACTACAGCCCTCTTCCCTCACAGCCAACTTGAACAATGATTTGAAATACAGTAATGCCAATGTAAACAACAAAGCCCGCTTGCAGCTTGAGCTCTTCAAGGTAAATCTGGATGGTAATATTAAAGGTGCTTATAGTGGCAATGAGATAAAGCATACCTATATCTTTACTTATGGAGATCTGACTGCACATATGAAGACAGACACAGCTGCAAACATTCGGGGTGCAGCCCTTACCCATAAAGTTAACTTAAACGTTGCAGGACTCTCTTCTACAATCAACGTCCACACAAACTGTGATTCCAAATTCTTAACCTTTTCTAATGAAATACGGTCTGTGGCTGCCCCCTTTACTGTCACTTTGGATATGCATACTAATGGAGATGGACGCTTTGCACTTTTGGGAGAACAGTCTGGTCGGTTGTACAGCAAATTCTTGCTAAAAGCAGAACCTCTTGCATTTGTCTTTTCCCATGATTACCAGGGATCAACCAACCATATCATCAATTCTGGGGAAAGATATAATACTGGATTAGATAGCAAAATCGCAGTTGTTTTAACTCCATCTGAACAAAGCAGTGCTTGGAAAACGAAGAGTCAGCTGAATAACCATGCATATACCCAAGACATTAACGTGTTTAACAATGCTGAAAATATTGGTGTGGAGTTGACTGGACAAACTTTAGCTGATCTTTCTGTACTAGATTTTCCTATGAAGATACCATTCACAAAAAATGAAAGACTTAATCTAATTGATACCCTGGGTTTAAGAGAAAATATAGCCGAGCCTCAAGAATTTGGCCTCTCTCTTTCCCTCAAATATGATAAAAATGCAGATGTGCATGTCATCAATCTACCTTTCTTGGAAAGACTTCCAGCATATTATGAGCAATTCAGACGTTCCATCTTAACTGCAATGAAGTCCATTCAGAAGAATCTAAAGAGCATAAATATAGACCAGCTGATGAGAAAATACAAAACAGCTTTAGATAAGTTTCCCCAACAAGTGAATGACTATGTGAACTCTTTCGATTTGGAAAGTAAAGTGAATAAACTGAAAGAGAATCTGGATGCCTTCACAAAAGATTATAGCATAACAATTGAGGACCTTCAAAACACATTGGAAAATGCTAAAGCTAACCTGCTAAATGTTTTGACTCAGCTGCAAGTACTTCTGACTGAAACGGAAAAGTATATGAAGGAGAATTATGACTTAAGACCAGCTATCATGCAACTTATCGAGAAAATTGTTGAAAAAATAAAGGTTCTAGATAAGCAATATGAAATCAGTGTAACAATGATCAACACAATTCAGCAACTCCAGTCTTTTATTTCTCAGTATGACCCTAGCCAAATAGGAAGCAACACTGCTGCTTGGGTTCAAAATGTGGATGCCACGTACAAAATCAGAGCTCAGGTACAAGAAAAACTTGATCAACTGAAGAATCAGATTCAGAATTTCGATGCCCAACATATTGCAGAAACATTGAAGCAGCAGATAGAGACAATTGATGTTGAAATGCTTATAGAAAAGTTAAAAGTACAATTTCCATTTGAAAAAATAGACGAACTCCTTAGACAAATCAAAGACATCCTTCTAAATTTTATGGAAGATTATGAAATATCTGAGAAGATCAATGCATTCAGAGTCCGCATGCATGAACTTATTGTAAAGTATAATATTGACGACCAGGTCAAAGTTCTAATGGATAAGATGATAGAATTATATAAACAGCAGAAAATCTCAGAAACAGTTCAGCAATTAGCCATCAAGTTGAAAAAAATTGACATAAAACCATTCTTCAACCAAATTTTGAAGTTTATCGATGATGCCATTAAGAAACTCCAAACATATGACTATAAAAAGCTAGTGGATGGTATCAATGACTTCCTTGATTCTGCAATAAAGAAGCTGAAGTCCTTTGATTACAACAAATTTGTAGATGAAACAAACAATAAAATTCGGCAAGCAACTCAAAACATCAATGATGAAATTAAAGCTTTGGAGCTGCCACAAAAATTAGAAGCTGCAAAACAGTACATCAAAGACGTCTCTGCTGTGGTTTCTCAAAATATTGAGAAATGGAAAGATAGTAGACTTGCTGCAACAGTTAACTGGTTCAATGATCTTCTAAGCTCTACAGCAATAGAGGAATTGAAAAGTAAGATCTTTGATTTCCTGGAAGATGCACGCAAAAGAATTTACCAAATAGACATTCCAACAGAATGCCAAAGATTTCTTCAGAAAGCAAGCCAGCTATATAGGACCGTAGTCTCCTACCTAGTTGAGAAATGGGACATTACCTCAAAGAAGATTAGTGTTTTAGCAGAGAAATACAATATAAAAGATATGGCTGAGCGGCTGAACCAGTTTGTTGAAACTGGTTTTATTGTTCCTGCAATCAGGCTAGGCATAATCAACATACCAGCTTTTGAAGTTAGTCTCCGAGCCTTAAAGGATGCAACATTTCAAACTCCAGATTTTATTATTCCACTAACAGACCTTCATGTGCCTTCTTATCAGATAAATTTCAAGAAATTAAATGAAATCAGAATCCCAGTTAGATTTACTACTCCTGCATTTATCATTCTAAACATTATTAAAGTTCCCTCCTATACAATTGATTTTAATGAAATAAAACTGAAGATCGTGAGGATAATAGATCAATTAATGACAAGCGACTTTCAGCTGCCAGCAACTGATACATACTTTCAAGAAATGAAAATCAAAGATCTTTATTTTTCAGACTTTTCTTTACCTGAAATGAATTTGCCCCAGTTGCAAATACCTGAATTATTGATTCCAAAGCTGAACTTGAATGAATTTCAATTTCCTGATATAAAGATTCCGGAATTCCAGTTACCACGTATCCCATACACTGTAACTGTCCCTACATTTGGAAAGCTGTCTGGTTCTTGCAGAATTGCGTCTCCCTTCTTCACGCTGACTACTAATGCTGGTTTTCAGAATGTAACAGCTCATGCCCAGAGCCCAGAATTTGTAGCCTCTCTTTCAGCTATAGCAGTATCCAAAATTGACTACCTTGCTTTCACCATAACTGCAAATACTCACCTTTTGGCGCCTGAGATGAAAAAGTTAATCTTAAAAGAAAACCTGAAGTTCACCCACTTGTACCTTAAAGCCGATCATGGAAGTGAAGTCGTATTTTTGACAGCATCTGTTGAAGGAAATGCTGAAACAACAGCCAGCTTCCAGACTACACGTAATGCTATAGAACTGCATAACAAATTAACAGTCAACCTGAACAAGATTATTTCCATGGACAGCAAGACCCTTTATACACATAGGCTCAACATTCCAAAGGCCCAGTTCACTAGCCAAGCTGAATTAAGCAATGAAATAAAAACAGCATTGGAAGCTGGACACATATCAGTTACTTCCACTGGTAAAGGGAACTGGAAATGGACTGCTCGTGACTACTCTGATGAAGGAACCCATGAATCAAAAGTCAGTTTCACCATAGAAAGATCCATAGCTGCATTTGTAGCAGAAAACAGGATAAATGCCAAGTACCTAAGAGTCAACCAAAGAGCGGTGTATGAATACAACTTGCCAAGTTCTTCAAAGCTTCAGGTGGAGTCTACAATTGAGTCTCCACAAATTGGACAGAGTGTTTTAAATGTGCAAGGCACAGGGAATCTCGTACAGCTGAAAATGGAACTGTCTGGTACACACAATGCTAAGGTGATTGGACGCATCTCCGGGACAATAAATAATGATGTGTCCTTTTCAATACAACCATTTGAAATTAAAGCATCAACTAATAACAATATGAATTTAAAAGTTAGCTTCCCATTCAAAGTTGTTGGAAAAATTGAGTCTGTAAATAACTACGGCTTGGTGCTCAGTCCTTCCACTCAGCAAGTTAGCTGGGTAGCTGAGGGAAGATTTAACCAATATAGATACACTCATAACTTGTCTGCTGGTAATAATGAAGATAGTACTGAAGCTATTATATCCATGAATGGTGATGCTAACTTGGAATTCCTAAATATTCCTATTTCATTTCCTGAACAATCTGTTCCCTACACTGGCATCAAGACACCCCAAGTGCAAGAATACTCTCTGTGGGAAGAGACGGGGCTGAAAAGGTTACTGAAAACTCCAAAACAATCATTTGATTTAAATGTAAAACTTCAGTATAAGAAGAACAAAGATGTACACTCATTTCCAATTCCTTTAGATGGTGTGCACAAAACACTCAATTATTACATAGTGAACTTCAACAAACATTTTGAAAGAAATAGAGACCATACTTTAGCGTTTCTGACAGAATCCTACAACCAAGCCAAGGTCAAGTTTGATAAATACAAAGTGGATACTTCAGTAAACCAAAGTCCGCAAATCTTCAAGATTCCAAGCTACACCATACCTGTGCTTAATATCGAAGTCTCTCCCTTTACAGCAGAACTGCCAACCTTTGGTTATATGCTTCCAAAAGAAATGAGCACCCCAGGTTTCACTGTTCCATTTGTCGGATTTTCAATGCCATCATATACCGTAGTTCTTCCATCACTGGAGCTACCAGTTCTTCATATTCCCCAAGGCCTGAGAACACTGAAGCTTCCCAACTATCGAGTAAGCCCACTGCCAAACCAGATCTATATTCCAGCCTTTGGAAATATTACCTATGATTTCTCATTTAAATCTAGCATGATTACCCTGAATACAAATGCTGGCATTTTTAACCAAACTGATATTATTGCCCGATTGAGTTCCTCCTCCACTTCTGTGATTGATGCCCTACAATATCAGTTGGCTGGAACAACAAGCATCACAAGGAAGAGAGGCCTGAAACTAGCAACTGCATTATCCCTGAAAAACAAATTTATAGAAGGAAATCATGACAGCACTATCAGTTTCACAAAGAAAAACATAGAAGCTTTAGTGGTAACCACAGCAAAGATTACTGTACCAGGCTGGAAAGTAAATTATGGACAGGAGCTTAAAGGAAATGCCAAAACAATACCAATAATATCTTCAAAAATAAATGTAAATTATGATATTGATAACAATTATGTCAATGCTAAAGGAGCAGTTG
Organism: Pituophis catenifer annectens; assembly: GCF_029215685.1. Taxonomy (NCBI): domain Eukaryota; kingdom Metazoa; phylum Chordata; class Lepidosauria; order Squamata; family Colubridae; genus Pituophis; species Pituophis catenifer. The sequence goes on along the minus strand of NW_027256881.1, from coordinate 141,819,970 downwards.
TCCACCAGGCTAAGCTAGAAAGTATTATATCTTATATTTCAGCTGATACATCAACCAATGGTTTTATCAGTGGTAAATTTTATGAAGGAAAATCATTTTCTGGGAAGTTGGTTCATGAAGCAAATACTTATTTAAATTCTAAAGGTATTCGATCAGGTATGAAGTTGGAGACTAGTTCAAATTCTAGGGACTTCTGGAATTTTGATGCAAAAGAAAATGTGGCCATTGAAGCATCTACCGATCGTATTTATGCTTTATGGGACCATAGTGGAGAAAACTATCTAAATTATTTCCCATTACTTAGAACTAGAGGAAATCAGATCTGCAAAGTAACCCTGGAACTAGCTTCTGGTATTATGTCAGCAGGTCTTCAGGTACAAGTTGCCCAACCAAATAATCTCCTTGATGAGACTTCTATTAATCAAGCATTTTCACTGACTGTTAATAATGGAAATCAAAAAATTAGCTGGAAGAGTGAAGGCCAAATCCTTAATTTTTTCCTTGGACATGACTTGGAGTTAGCAAATGATAATGTAGAAGCTCGAGTTGACTTATCAGCATCTTTGGGAGGACACATCAGTTTCCTCAGAGAGTTTATATTGCCAGTTTATGAAAGGAGCTTATGGCACATCTTAAAATTAGATCTGACCACTACACCTGAAGAGAAGCAATACCTAAATGCATCTACAAAAATAGTATACACAAAAAATCCAGATGGGTATTTTTTCCCTATAAATGTCAATCAACTGGCAGATGGATTTGCAATCATGATTCCTGAAATTCAAGCAAATGGCCTTGACAATCCATCTTACACCATTGTCCTACGTGAGGTCAAAGTCCCTGAAAAGTTGAAAAGTACCTCATTTGATATCAGCCTTCCTCTGCTACCAAAAATACAGTTTCCCCAAGTTAATGTAATTACCAAATACAATAATCTGGAACAAAATAAAATTCCATACTTTGAGCTGACCGTTCCCAAGTACCTTGTAACAATACCCCAATTTACTCTTCCAAAGACACTTTCTCTTGGCAACTTAAATGTGAATCTGAATGCTGCAGTCAACAAGATAGCTGATTTTGATTTGCCTACAATTACAATCCCTCAACAGCAGATTGAGATACCAGCTTTCACATTTGCTTTACCTGCTGGAATTTACTTCCCCAAATTTGGAGCTTTGTCTAATTCTATCAAAGTCACTTCCCCATTGTACAGTGCTACCTGGAAAACAGATCTGAAGAACACCAAGGAAGCCTTTGAACATTCCATTGACTTTACTGCAAATTCACCACTGCAGTTTCTGGAATATGACTTAGATGGTAAGTATATCTGTGGTATATTCTATATCAGTGATGGCTAACCTTTTTGCCATCGCGTGCCAAAAGCAAGGGGAGCACAAGGGTGTCGCGCGCATGCATGCCCACACCCAAAATTCAATGCCCTCCGCCCCCCGTGCATGCACGCACGACCCCCCCCCACCCCGTGCGACCCCTGCTTTTGTCACATGATGGCACAGTGGGCCCAATAGGCCTGTTTTTTTGCCCTCCCCAGGCTCCAGAGGCTTTCTTGGAGCCTGGTGAGGGCAAAAATGGCCTTCCCCATCCCCCCCAGAGACCAGAAACGGCCATTTCTTGACTTCCAGTGGGCCCAGAGGGCCCAAAAATCAGCTGGCCAGCGCTGGAGCTGAGCTAGGGCAACGCTCACGTGCCCACAGATATGGCTCTGCGTGCCATCTGTGGCACTCGTGCCATAGGTTTGCCATCACGGTTCCATATTATTTTATTTTTGAATGAGATATAATTGATTGGAATTTAAGATAGGTGAATTGAAGGAACTTCTGCTACTTTAAAATGTAACATAGGTAAGATGAGGCAGAGTAATGAGTTTTTTTTTGGGGGGGTGGGAGTTTGAAATCCATCTGGATTTTATATATGGGTGAAAAGAGATTAGACCAGGGAAGTAATGATTAACCCTGGATTCATGACACTAGTTTTGCTGTATGCATGTTGTTATAACAGCTACTTTAGAACTAAAAAATTAACAATAAAATTTTTTTCTATTAATTGAAGGTAATTGTTAAGATAGATAGATAGATAGATAGATAGATAGATAGATAGATAGATAGATAGATAGATAGATATCTCAAGGACACTGTGCAAAAGTCAGTGTATGTATCACCCTAAATTTATGAAATGTGATTTCACCTATATGAAACCTTTCTTTTCTAGGTGTATCCACCTACAAATATGAAGGCAACCGTTTCACACTAAATACACAGTATGATTTAGCTCATCCTGACCTAAGTGGAAAATATAAAGCTGTCTACGTTGTAGAAGGTGACAGGTAAATATACTCTTGCCATTGAAGGCAAATATACATGTCCCAGGATAATATTGCAGGATCCAATCTGAGTCAATGAATGTGCCCACCATGCACATTTCTTGAAGAGAAATGATTGGAGCCTGGGAAACAGACCCCTTGTCAGTCAATAGGAGTGCTGATTTACCACCAGCCTACCAGGTACTTAGGAGCCATGTGCAGCATAAGGAAACAGTAATTAATGACTTAATGGCCAGCCATCAACATCCTAATTAAGAATAAAAAGCCACAACCAGGCACCATATAAATATAATGCACACACATAACCCAATGGTGAAATCCAATTTTTTTTTACTACCAGTTCTGTGGGCATGGCTTGCTGGGCATGGTGTGGCTTGATGGGCGTGGCAGGGGAAGGATATTGCAAAATCTCCATTCCCACCTCACTCTGGAGCCAACCAGAGGTGGTATTTGCCGGTTCTCCAAACTTTCTCTGAACTGCTCAAAATTTCTGCTACCGGTTCTCCAGAACCTGTCAGAACCTGCTGGATTTCATCTCTGACATAACCAGTGCACACATTCTGGAGAGAAAGAAGTTCTCTGAGAATGGGCTCCAGCACGAGCCCAAAAACTTGGAAGAAAAAACCTTTGATCCCTGGGATTGACTCAGATTATATCTTAAATATATTCTCTTTGTTAACAAGTCTATAGGTGAAACTATACACCATAAACGGGGATCCATTGAGCAGTGTTATATAAGGGAGACTGTACACCTTACTCTGTAAGCGTTATCTGGCTTCTCCGCTGATTTTTGTTCGTCAGAAGGTTGCAGTTTTTGCAACCAGAACCCGCAACCACCATAAATATGAACCAATTGCCAACCGTTCCAATTTTGATCACATGACCACAGGGATGCAGCAATGGTCGTAGGTGTGAAAAATGGTCATAAGTCACTTTTTTCAGGGCCGTTTTAACTTTGAACAGTCACTAAATAAACTGTTGTAAGTCGAAGACTACCTGTATTAAAGAAAGGGTTAAGCTTATGATTGGTAATGAGGATATTTAGCAGGCTTCTTTCCCAGAACTGCATTTGGCCTACTATATTATTTCTTTTATAGAACACTATCAACACTTCCCTTTTAAATGTCTCTGATTGAATAACAGAGCTTCATGTATGGCTCTTTGAAATACTTCCCATGTTAACTTTTTAAATTATTCTTTCCATCATATCAATTCAAGGTCTGCATAACGTGTCACCTCAGTCATGCCATTGAATAATTCAGTAGAGTAACTCAGCCATTTACAGTTAGTCCACAACTTATGACAACGATTGAGCCCACAATTATGGTTGTTAAATGAGACATTTGTTAAGTGAGTTTTGCCCCATTTTACGACTTTTCTTGCCACAGTTGTTAAGTGAATCACTGAAGTTAATAAGTTAGTAACCCGGTTGTTCAGTGAACCTGACTTCCCCGTTGAGTTTGCTTGTGAGAAAGTCGCAAAAGGGGATTGCAGGACCCCAGGATACAGCAACGGTCGTAAATATGAACCAGTGGCCAAGCATCTGAATTTTGATCACATGATCATAGGGATGCTGCAAAGGTCGTAACTGTGAAAAACGGTCATAAGTCACAGTTTTCAGTGCCATTGTAACTTTGAACTGTCCACTAAATGAACTGTTGTAAATTGAGAACTACCTGTATAATAGGCCATTTTTAAAAAATGCTACTTTGTATTAATGAGCAATTAACTTATCCTGTGATTACTTTGTGTCTCTTTTAGAATTGTTCGGGACACAGCATCCCTGGACATCACCAGTCCAACTTTCACGGATGTCCAAGTACGCTACCAGGGAGATGATTCAAGTGTTTCTACATCGATATCATCTTCTTCAGCTGGTACTCTCCGTGTTCTTATCAACCTGGACTCCAGTATTCTCAACAGCAGGATTGTCTACCAATCTCAGGTAGGCAAGGTTAAAATTAAGACTATGCTCCATAGTTCTAATGACCTTCAATTTTATCCTGACCAAGTCGGACTGACTTCAGTGGGACCTAGTTTTCATTACTGTCGTTAAAGCCTCTACTAAGGACTGGATTTGCCCTTAGCTGCAGCTTTGATTTGTCCTTCCTTACACAAGGGCATTTTTTCAGCATTCTGTTGCAAAATCCAACGTTCAGGCACTAAAGTAGAAAGATGAAAGGGAATGTTAATTATATTATTTCCTTTAATTTATTCTTAAATACTCCTTTAATCAAATGTTCCCTTAATCAACAGCCCTGTCAGAACCTCCACAATTAAAGGCCAGTAAAATGTTAATGTTGTTCCCCGTATGTATTCAGTTACTATCATTTAGTTGGCATATAGGGACTGATTAATTCAAAAGGCATACTGAGTAACAATACGTTCATAATATTGTGTTGATGTGCATGTACAGTATATGTGTATGTGTATAAATACACATATAAACATATGTATAAACTAAATATTCAGATACCTGAATACTGATCCAATTAAGGAATACATAAGTATTCTCAATACTGACTATCAGTATTGATAGTGATAAGAAGTGTAGCCATCAGCGCAACTTTTCCTCCAATTATTAGTTATGCAATGCACTACTCAATCCTACTACAGGTCTATTTCATACAAATGCAAATGCTAATGCTAATGCAAATGCAAATACGGAATAGAATAGAATAGAATAGAATAGAATAGAATAGAATAGAATAGAATAGAATAGAATAGAATAGAATAGAATAGAATAGAATAACAGAGTTGGAAGGGACATTGGAGGTCTTCTAGTCCAACCCCCTACTTAGGCAGGGAAACCATATACCATTTCAGACAAATGGTTGTCCAATGTCTTCTTAAAAACTTCCAGTGTTGGAGCATTCACAATTTCTGAATGCAAGTTGTTCCATTGATTAATTGTTCTAACTGTCAGGAAATTTTTCCTTAGTTCTAGGTTGGTTTTCTCCTTGATTAGTTTCCATCTATTGTTTCTTGTCCTGCTCTCAAGTACTTTGGAAAATAGCTTGACACCTTCTTTATATCCCCATGTATTAGAGATATTGGAATACTATCCTGTCACCCTTAGAAATTTCTTCTTACTTCCAAGTTGTTTCTCTCCTTGATTAATATGAACAAGAGAGATATTGTGGTGCAGTTCAAGTGCTCTTTAAACAGTCATCAGTGAATGAGCATGGTAGCCATACCACTTTTTTTCCCCATTTCAGTGCTTTTAATACATCTACAGCATATGTGTAGTTCAGCTTGTTATTATCATTTCTTTAAAAGACTGAAAAATAGAAACAGAACTAATATCTGTAATTTCTAGTAGAAATGTTTAAGAATTCTTAAAAAAAAAAAAAAACCCTAGCACTCATTAATGTCACTCATGCCCTCGTCACTTCCCGCCTTGACTACTGCAACGCTCTCTACATGGGGCTCCCCTTGAGGAGCACTCGGAGGCTCCAACTGGTGCAGAATGCAGCCGCGCGGGTACTTATGGGGGCGACATGGCGCTCCCACGTGACACCTCTCCTGTGTGAGCTGCATTGGCTTACGGTGGTCTTCCGAGTGCGCTTCAAGTTGTTGGTTCTCATCTTCAAAGCGCTCCATGGCTTAGGACCCGGTTACTTACGAGACCACCTTCTGCCTCCGATAACCTCCCACCGGCCAACATGCTCCCACAGAGAGGGCCTCCTCAGGGTGCCGTCTGTCAGGCAATGTCGGCTGGCGACCCCCCGGGGAAGAGCCTTCTCTGTGGGGGCACCCGCCCTCTGGAATGAGCTACCCCCAGGGATACAACTAATCCCGGACCTCCGGACCTTCCGCCGGGCCCTGAAGACTTTTTTATTTCAGCAAGCCGGGCTGGGTTAAAATTTTTTAATTGGGGAATTTTATGGGTAAGGGGTTTTAAATTGGAGAAGCCAAAGATAATTTAATTTCATTTTAATGTATTTTAATATTTGTATTGTGTGTTTTTAATTTTGGCTGTTCACCGCCCCGAGTCCTTCGGGAGAGGGGGCGGTATAAAAATTTAATAATAAGAAATAAAAATAAAATGTGAAATGAGATACAAGAAGTACCAGCATATGTTAAAGCAACATGGACTGATTAGGCCTGATCCATCCATTCAAAAGATTCTTGGCAGATAAGTGGCAAATAAATTTAACAAATAAATAAATAAAAGATTCTAGGATACTTCTCCCTTCTGTTCTGTTGCAATTCTGCTAATTATCAGTACCATCATATCTGTCATTAGCTATCTGGATTTAAAATCCAATTTTAAATAACATCAAATGCAAAGTGTTGGCCAAGGATTTAAGACAGAAACTGAATCATTTGAGTACTTTTTATGAAATGGTACATTACAATTTTTAATAACTCTATATCAATTAATAAATTGAATCACCATATTAAGGGTGGATGATTGCTCTGAAAAGAAATACTTGTACAACACGATAGATACCTTACTTATATTTTTATATGCTGTGCTTTTTCTTTTCAAATTCTTTCAAGATACTATAAAATCAGCCAAAATATAATTGATTTCATTTAATGAAACAATGAGTAAATGTCTTGTTCCATAACAAAGTAAAAAAATCCTTCATAAAAATTTTATTTTACATTTACAGTCTAACCCTCGGAATGAAGTGGAAATCTTAAAAAGTGAAATATCCTTCAAAAATCCAGAACTGATTCAAATCAAAACCAACTGGAAAGAGGAGGCTGTCACAGAATTACTTGAAGGTTTAAAAGAGAAGGTGCCTAAAATGGCTGATGCTTTGTACTTTGCTGCTAACAAGTACCATCGTGAATATACAGGCATGGAAATCAGTCCTGCTGTCTCAAAACTGAAGGATACTCTGAGAAATAATATTGACGGAACATACATGAACACAGTAAACAGTATCAGCGAACTAGAACAACAGCTTCATGAAGTAACGAATCAGGTCACAGGAAAATACGAACAGATTAAGACAGAATCCAAAAAACTATACAACAAAGCTGCAGATCAAGCTAGCCAAATAGAGTATGACCAAATTAGAGCCCAATTTTGGGATGCCATAATGGATGCAATAGTAGAATACCATAAACAAATAAAACGTCTCATTGATTCGGCCATTGAATTTTTGAAGGTAACGAGATTCCAGGTACCAGGCCTTCCTGGGAGGCACACTGGTGAAGAACTTTATGTGATAATCACTGAAAAAGTAGCACAAGCTGTAGATCAGTGCATTACAAAAGTGCAGGAATATTTTGATTCTTTGGTTGCCTTTGTCAATGAAGCAGAAATTAAAATCCCAGCTTCCTCTGAGGTAATCAAAGGTAGTGACATACTTGCAGAAATCAAAGTATTTTTAACCCATGTACAAAAGAAAGCTAGTCAGATATTTGTTGGTCTCCGGGAGATTGACTTTGCGCAGCATCTAAGAGACCTAAAAGAAGGAATTGAACAAGTCTTCCAAAAGATAGAAGAGTTTATCAGAAAGTTACAAGCTCAAAACTACGACGATCTGAAAGAACAAATAAAACAACTGTTTGTCAAGTTCTTACAATCCTTGAATAGCTTAGCAGGTGAAGTAAAATATTTATCTCCTCGCATTGCAAACATTATCCAGAATATTTTCTCTGAAATTTATAATAAGTTAGAAGATGTTCTACATGGCATAAGAGATTTAAGGAAGGAATATTTTGACCCAAGTGTCGTTGGATGGTCTCTCAAATATTATGAAGTGGAAGAAAAATTGATCAATTGGCTGAAGACTTTTTTTAACACTATACTAGAGTGGCACACCAAATGGATAAACGATGCTGCTGACCTGATGATAACCCTGACAGAGCAAGCAAAAGAAGTTTTGGAGAACCAAGAAAAACTTGCTGAACTTTCTAAAACTGCACATGAAAAAATCCAGTATTGGTCTAAAGTAGCAAAACAGAATGCTGCCAAACAAAATCAACAGATCAAGGCAAAGCTGCAGGAGTCATACAACCACCTTTTCAATTCTTATGGAACGCTCATCAGTGAGACAAAAAGATTGATTGACTTAACAATTGAGAAGTATACTACATTCTTCCAATATCTCCAAAAGCTACTCGATTGGATTGAGAAAGTGACAGCCGATACTCTGAGGCCCTATATAGCTGTTCGGCAAGGAGAGCTCAGAATAGATATACCAAAACCATTCAATTTGTCAACAATTTATCAAGGCCCATCAAGCGATGAAGATCTTCAACAGAAACAAACTATTTTGGTAAGTCGCTGATCTAAACGCCACCAAAAAATAAAATAAAATCGGTGAGCAGCAACATTTCATGAATCTGTAGACTTATGCTGGGCAACTGACTGTGGAACAGATCGAGCAGAATGTACAGACGTACTCACAGGGGGGAATAATGGTACAAATTGTTATCACATATTTAAAGGCAGCAATCTGAATTTCTGCACTATCAGTAAACTCTTTGAAGCTGTTGTATATGAAAGCTAAATAATCTGTGAGTCAGTTTGTTCCTCTGCAAAGTCAATAAATGAATTCATTTATTTCCTCTTAGCGTCCTTTATTACAGGTTTACTTGTGGGAGCTAGTTCATCATCCAGTTTGCTAATGAAAGGTTTTACACTGGCTTCATAGCTCATCTGGCCCCTTGTTGTTCAATCTATTTTGCAACTGATCTTAATAAATATTCGTAACTCTACAGAATAAGATAGAGGTCACGCTAAATTAAAGAATGTAAATTATCAATAATTTTCAATTGGGAATATAACAAGTGTGCCTAAAGCAACAACAACAAAAAGAAAAGGAGACTGTAGATAAATATGGGGATGAAATCTATGCATTCTATATAAGAAAATAAAAATGATTCAGATGAATTATTTTGCATGCAAAACAGCCGTTTTATTTCTGCCCCAAATAGTTCTTTTTCCTATCAAGGTCCATACCAGACTTGTAAAAATATTTTTTTCCTTTGTTAACCAAATTAATATTTTTTCACAACATGTGCCATTTTTTTTTTTATATTTCTATTAATCTTGTGCAATGTTTTCGTTCTTATTCCATTCCAAAGTCAGCCTTGGCAATTCCTGAAATGAATTCTTTGTTCATGCACATGTTATAGCAGTTCATGCTTTATTGCACTAGTGCTACATCTTCGAAAAATGCAGTGTTTTTTCATAAGCAAATTCATAACCTGTTGCTCAGTATTTAAAGATGTAGGACGTCCCTAAAGAAAAGCTTACAATCTTCAGCCAACAAGTTTGAAATTTATCATTTCTGATACCAAAATATTTTAGCTTAATTATTTATTTTGTTTCATGTTTTGTTAGAACGTTATGTACGAACTAGAGTTCAGGCTAATAGGCTTCCTTCTCCTATCTCTTCTTTCTACTGAAAGAATAAAAACATTATGTAATTTCAGTAAAATATGTGTGTGTGTGTGTGTATCTTTTAATTGAACTATTTGTTTTGATAGTTTCTACATCTTTCTTCTTCAGTTAAGAGTTCTGTATGGCTGGATTCACCTCTAACATCAAATAATAATTTGATGTTGTATATACAAGTAGGAATATTAAAAATTGCTCCATTCTTTTTCACACATACAGTCAAGAATAATCAGAATTTAGTTTTACTTTCACTGATTCCTATCTTTCATTATGAATAAACCTGCAGTTGTGGTTTTAAGGAAATACTAATTTGCTATACAATTCCAGGATTGAAAATTTAGACACGTAACACTTTCTTTTAAACCATAAGTACTGGCTTGTACATGACTACCAGTGAGGAATCTGTTAAGATGAAAGTTCTTCTGTCATATATGTAGGAAAGATGATGTTTCTTTTTTTAATATTCAGTTTTATTAAATATTTTGCAATAAAATCTAACATAAACTAATAAAAAAGTAAAAGCAAAAAAAGAATAAAAAAGAAAAAGCATAAAAAGAAAGAATAAAAAGAAATAGGAAGAAGCTTCTGATTTCCTTTGCAACACATATAAGTACAATTACAAAATTATCTCTTACCCTATGATTACAAAAAGAACAACTCACTTTTTTCTATTCATTTATTTGCTAATCATCAAAATCACAAATTATAAGCGCATTTTTTTCCATTTCATGTAGAAAGTCTATACAAGCTGTCCTTAACTTACAACCAAACTAGGATTGGAACTTCTGTCACTAAGCAATGCAGTTATTAAGTGAATTGTGCCCAATTTTACATCTTTTTTTTTTCCATAGTTGTTATGTGAAATCCACAGTCATTATCTGGATTCCCCCATTGACTTTCCCAAGCCAGCTGGGAAAATCACAAATGATGGCATTCTGGGGTCATGTGACCCCAGAATGTTGCAATCATCATAAATACACACAGGTTGCCAAGGGCCTTAATTTTTATCACATGACCATGGGAAAGGGGAGATTTCAATGATCATATGTATGGGCACTGGTTGTAAGTCACTTTTTCATCACCATTGTAACTTCAGACAATCATTAAATAAATGGTCATAAATTAAGGACCACATATAAAGGGTTTTCAGTCAGTTAAAAATGTAGATTTTTTTGCCTTTGATCAAAGAAATTAATTTAGTCATCTCCACAAGTTCCATCCTCTTCACAAAAAAATAAAATATGATGTTTCAACCCACATTTTCAGAAAGCACCTTCTTCCTTGCAAAATAATAAGTAAGGTATAATATGGAGGTGGGATTAAACATTTTTCATATTTCACATTGAACTGGAAGCCAGTATTTGGACATAAAGGATACTTAGAAAGCTTTTTTTGAAATAAAGATGCTGTTTACCCCATTGAAGGCTTTGACTCCATCCCTACCACTGTGCATCATGTTCTCAATAACTTCAAATAAATACAAACATCTCCACCTTTGGGATAAATATACCCTGATACACAGTGATGAATGCAGTGCTGGACTAAAATTTGGGAGACCCAAGTTAAAGCTTCTGCTTGGCCATAATGATTTCTGAATTAGCTCAGGCCATTCAGCTGAATCTACAAAGATGCCCTGAAGTTAAAGTGGTGAAAGAGAATCATGTAACACTTTCAGCTTTTGAAGAAAAACAATATACAATGTAATATCAAAATAATTGTTGACACTACAAGGAGCAATGTAAACTGGATGTTCTATCTAGCACCATTTTTGCTGATCGCAAAGGGATCCCAAAAGCTCAGTTGGGGAGAATTTGATTATATCACCCTTCTTATTGAGGCACAGATGATTCCAAGGAAGTACTAGCAAGCTAAGCAATGATGGTTGCTTCTCAAGAGGTTCTGGGTGCTAATGCTAGTAACTTCACTAACCTCGGTTTAAAACAGTCTGTGCTTCATGTTTTAACTGGATCATTGTTTAAATATGATTTCATTTATAAATAAAAGGTAAAAGTTTCCCCGTCCATTCATGTCTGACTCTAGGAAGCAGTGTTCATCTCCATGTCTTAGCCAAGGGAGCCAGCATTATCTGGATACCTCCGTGGTCATGTGACCAGCATGACTATACTCAGAGATGCACAGAACACCTTTACCTTCTCACCAAAATGGTACTTATTTATCTACTTGCATTTGCATGCTTTTGAACTGCTAGGCTGGCAAGAGCTCAGGCAAGTAACAGGACCTTGCTCCATCGCACGGTGCTCATGTCCTGAACCCAGGCTGTCAGCTTTTCAGCTGACAAACTCAGCATCTTTAACCACTGAACCATCATGTTCCCTTCCATACATAGGTAATAAACTGCAAAGCACCCGGAAAGAGATTTTCTAATGCTACTCCAAAGAACAAAATAAGTTTTTTTTAAATCAAATTTTATTGATTTTTTTCCCCCACATCACCCGTATATTTTATTAACAGAGTATTGGCCATATCATATCTTAAACAACTTATCATATCTAAATACATTTTACTTAATTTCAATTTCTACCAGAATCTTCTTTTTCCATGTTTTGACCATATCTTAATATTTCTATGCTTATTTATATAAACAACAACTTCATTCGCCCTCAAATTCTAATTTAGAACAAAATAAGTATAAAAAGTATTACAAGATCAACCACATGGCTGTTGTAATCTTTTCTGAATTGCACTTTTTCCAAGCACCTCAGAAAAAATTATCAATTAATATACTAAATCTGCATAAGCATGCATGATCCAAAAAGGTCTAAATGGGGATATGGATCCTGTGGCCTGTCTTTTATTCCATCTTCTATTTGTTATTATTTTATATTTTTTTTAAAAAAAAAAGTTTTTTATTTATACTACAAATTAAAAACAATGGACATAGCATGCCATCTCCGGTTTAAACATTTTCATCAAATTTTGTCATATAATTGATATACATATTTACACTAATTATCACATTTCAAATACATATATTCTTTCATCCATATAGGTTATTTCGATATCTAATTCAATTGTATCTATCATAAGAAATTAGCATAAAAACTTCCAAGCATTTTACTTGTCAATGGTCCTATATCCTAGCATTTCTCCTCCTTTCCAGCCAATAATAAAATTTGTTCCGGATTTCATAACACTCTGATTCATTCTTATCTTTAAGTTCCAAGGTCAGTCTGTCCATTTTTTCACAAATTAATATTTTAGCTAATACTTCTTCTTCTGTAGGGGTCTCTTTGTTTTTCCATTTTTGTGCAAAAGCTAATCTTGCTGCTGTTAGAATATGTAACATTAGGTAAATTGTGCTCTTGTTGTATTTGCCCTCTATAATACCTAGTAGAAAGAATTCCGGTTTTGCTTCTATATTTTGCATTAGTATCTCCTCTATCCATTGTCTTATCTGGTGCCAAAATTTTGCAGCTTTTGGGCATTCCCACCACATATGATAAAAGGTCCCTGGCACTGCCTCACATTCCAACACATCGACGAATGTTTTTTTGCTTATTTTTGCTAATCTTGTGGGTGGGAAATGCCACGTATAAAACATCTTGTATAAATTTTCTTTGTATGTAGTAGCTAAGGTAATTTTTATGTTTCTTTCCCAAAGATCCTGCCACTTGTCTAGATCGATACTATAGCCAAAATATTTGCTCCAAATTAACATAGTTTCTTTTACCTGTTCTTCTAACATATCTTGTTCCAATAAATAATGATATATTTTCCTTATTGCCTTCTCCTCTGTTCTTAATAAAATTTTATCTAATTCTGCTAACTCTGTTTTTATGCCCCAATCTTTTTTATCATTCATATATTTTAATTGTACTTGGAGATATGCCCACCATTCAAGTACAATTCCTTCCTCTTTTAAATTTTTACTGGGTTTCAACTTTCCCCTCTCATTTAACAAATCTTTATATGTAATAACTCTTCCTGACTTGATGAAGTTTGGGTGTGTAAACATATCCAATGTCAATATCCAGTTCGGAACTTCCATACAAGTACATTGCTTAATTTTGATCCAAACATCCAAGTGTGCCCGTCTGATGAAGTGCTTCTGGAAGTATTTGTGAACTTTGTATTTCTCTTCCCAGAGAATAGCATGCCACCCAATCTGCATATTGTGGCCTTCCAGCGCTAACAACCTCCTATTTTTAAATGTATCCAATCCAGGGGTGGATTCTACTTACCTTTACTACCGTTTTGCAATGGGGCCGCATGCACACTTGCTTCGCTCGCACACGCACTCTTCTGTGCATGCGCAGAAGAATTTTGATGATGTTGGGGTCAGTGGGTGGAGCCTCCCACCGGTTCTACTACCGGTTCTATAGAACCAGTGCAAAGCGGGGGCAACCCACCACTGATCCAATCACTCATCCATACAAGAGTTGCTGCTCGATAATATTTTTCCCAGTCTGGAAGGCCCCATCCCCCTCTTTCCTTAGCATCCTGTAATAATTTTAGTTTAATTCTTGGTTTTTTACCAAATGAATTTCGATGTGGTTTATTATTTTATCTTGTGAGCATGATAAACTTCTATCTGAAACTTATTCATAGTTCATTGTAATGCATTAAGTCAAGCTTAATTTAAAAAATGCACTCACTGGCTCTACCTGTGATGCAATATAATTATGTTCTACACAGCACCATTATTTTATCAATGTAGTCTCCTATGAAGAAATATTCCTGAATGAAAACTCTGAGGTAAAATGTTTCTAGCTGATCAAATGGTGGCACTACAGTATACACAAAGTATCTGGCCACCTGATTTCACTAAAATGTATGTAATATAAACTATTGTTCTGTTTCATTCCCTGCTCTGATTTCCCCTTGGTTACTTGGTTGGAAACTGTACCCCAAATAATTCATACATACTCACATATAGCCTCAAATAAAACGTTGCTAAGTGAAGGGCTGCCACCTATTAAGAATCTATGTTTCGGAGGTTCATTCAAGTATGCAGTTTTCCCACACTAGCATTTTAAAAGGATCATGTGTGCATAATAGGCAGAACATTAGGTCACTTGTCTCACTTACAACAATAATCCATTTTGATATGGGTCAGATTGACACAAAGAGTCCAACCAGACCAGGCCTATTGATGAAACTGATCGCCTTTCCACCAAACTAATGAAATTTTCAACTAATGGGTACTTAAGTTAATAAAGTGTGCCACACATCTGTTAGGAACCATTTGTAAAAGAAACCCTTGCAAGTTCAGTCCTGAGATCTCTAGCACAAAGTTTGAAAGGCATCCCACCAGGACTCAGCAGGGAATCAAATTAAGGGAAGTAGCACAATAAACGTGTGAGAAATAACATTAGAATACAAACAGGGAGCAATAAAAGCCCCTTTTTCTTTTCTTTTCTTTTCTTTTCTTTTTTTTTTAAAAAACATAACTACTATTGGTTGTCCAAAAAACACTACGTCATAAATGATCAAATCTGCCACAATGTCAGTGGCAGTTTTGGCACTGACCTTAAGGAATCCAGGGCACAGCCTTTCCAAATCTTTATCCTGTCATCTACTGCTATTTTATGGCTGGTCACACAGTCAGACAGAAGTTTAGACATGATTTGACTTTTTTGTTCACCTACCTATATTATTATTATTATATGTTCACAACAATGCGAAGTCACAGCTACCAGTTCTTTAGCCAATGTTTTCCTTCATACAAGTCTAATTCATCCCAAGAAATTAGGATATTGTAATGGATTGCCGTAGGATATGTGCAGATGTGAGCAATGTGGCCTTTGGCAACTGGAGGATGGAAATGTTGTCAATGTGCAGGTTTTCTAAATGCTATCCAAGATTTTTTGGAATGGCAACGGCGATAATCACTGGGACCACCCCAGTCAGTTTAAGCCATAATCTTTTAATTCCAATTCTCAGATCTTGATACGTTGTGATTTTTTCTAATTATTTGTCTTCTATTCTATTATTTCCTGTTAAAGTCACACCAATTATCCAAATGTTCTTCTTTTCAACCATGTTATTATTATTTACTTTATTCATTAAACATGAAACTCAGTCAACTGAACATTCAAAAATGCATCACAAATACCATTGACTGGTGCTAATGGTTGATACGGGTTGCTGCCAGCATCCTAGGTATCAACCAAGTACCTTCTTAAGATGTACAATGTTCCAAGTAGTGCAGTTTTTTGCAGTTCCGCTGGTGTTATTGCAGGAAGCTGCAATTTCTTGATGTATCTTATAAAATTCTTGGACATGGTACCACATGCCGCGATGACAATGGGTATCATTGTTACATGTTTCATCCATAGCCGTGTAGTTTCAATGACCAGGTCGCAATATTTCATGATTTTTTCCAGTTCTTTTTCTTCAATTCTGGTGTCTCCTGGTACAGCAATATCAATAAACTGTACGCTTCAGCCCTCGACAACCATGATATCTGGCATGTTATGTTCCAAATGATGATCCATCTGTATTCAAAAGTCCCACAAGATCTTCACTGTCTCATTTGTGGTAACTTTTTCCACTTTGTGCTCCCATGACTTATTATTATTATTATTATTATTATTATTATTATTACTACTACTACTACTACTACTACTACTACTACTACTACTACTACTATATAATTTCAGTCAATAGCTTAAAAAGGTTTGTATCTTTAAAATTTGTGGAATGGCAACTTCAAAGCCAATGTAGATGCACTGAGCCATGACAAAAATATTAGGACTCATTGTACTCATTGAACTTGACCAGTAGAATTAGAAAAGAACCAAGTATATTTCAGATTTAGCTGATGTCCTATGACATAAATTCTGAAATATTAAAATAGGCAGTTTTGTACTAATAGAATAACATTTATAAATCACATGTTCTCATTGGCTACACTTCAAAATTATCTAATTGTATAAGTCAGAAAGTCTCTGAACCAAAGCTTTAGA
The DNA here is from genome assembly GCF_029215685.1 of Pituophis catenifer annectens. Classification (NCBI taxonomy): domain Eukaryota; kingdom Metazoa; phylum Chordata; class Lepidosauria; order Squamata; family Colubridae; genus Pituophis; species Pituophis catenifer. Next base: position 141,803,334 of record NW_027256881.1, on the reverse strand, counting down.
GTAAATTTATTTTTCCCCCCAAACAAAAACCTGAATATTATGCTAATGTCTTAATATAGAATATATTAACCTTCAAAGTATCTGTTGCCTTTTCTTTTCTTTTTCCCCCTGCTCCTATATCCTAGGTCCTCCTTGCCAAAAATTCTTTGACACCAGCACCTACAGAGATCTCTTACGTCCTTGAAATAATTCTACATTTAACTTTATTTACTTGAATAATTTCCTATAACTGTTCCTTCTTCCAAATTGACCTTTACTATATAGCATTTGGCATAGCCTCCTGTGATATCTCAGTCGTTAAGGAATTAACGTTTCCCCTATTTCCCTTGTTCAGCTGTCTAGGATAGTAGTTGATGTTCTAAACCAGGAGTCCCCAACCACGAGTGATGCCAGAAACCAGGCCACGCAAACCAGAAAAGCTCCACTCGCTTGTATCAGACCAATTTCAAGATTACAAAATTAGATACAAACTCCTCAATTTTACAAAAACTCTAAATCCAGAAGAAAGAAAAATTCCATAGAACATGTTTTCTATTCAAAACATGTTTAACCAAGTTACAGTATTAATCAAGTGTTGGGCGAGATATACTAGTATGTCAATAAAGACCAATTCTGCTGCAGAGATGGTGTTCAGCTGCACCAAAGATTTTCAGCTGGGAAGAAGTAAGCTAATAATTTTATCCCTACACTTATGAAAAATGCATTTAGTTGTTAACAAAAATTACTTCCATCTTTAGGGAGATATACTTAGCACTTTGCATATAAAATTGAAGAGATCAGTGCAGAACAGTTTATATGAAAAATGTGGAGATAATTTAAGAAATTGTACTAGTTGTCAATTAAAATCAAATCAGGTAGGATTACCTAGCCATTCGCATCCACCTTCAGAAAACATTTTTTTTCAGAATTTTATAATTCCTCTTGTTTTTATAATTCTGCAGACTTGTGGCAACAACAATCATCTGTGATTTCACTGATCGTCAAATTTGGCCGTGCAAAATCTCTTAAAAGGAGAATAGTGTTGATTCCTTATCTCCATTTTTCTCCCAGCATTTTCTTATAACTTCTTCACATATTTTAAGCTGGTTTTCTTCACCATTGTTTCTCCGCATACCAGCACAGGATGTAGTCCAGAACAATGTATATGTGACAGAGCAACAAAACAATTCCACGCTCTTGGTATGCTGGGGGTGAATGGGAAGCTTGAAAGAATGTCTGTCTATTGAAAAAAGATAACCACCACCCCTCCCCCACAAAACAAAGAATTCCTCCCATATCATTCAGTTTGTGTGCTCCTGGTTGTTGGGAATAAGATATGGCCTATTTAAATCAGAAGAATTACAAATGTAATCACAAGTGCGTACAAATTTATTAAAAGTTTTACAAAAAAACGTAAAAATTAACAAACTGAGAAAGTAAGAGAACAGAAAGAAATAGAAAAAAAGATTCTGATTTCTATGCAGCAACTATAAGTGCATTTATAATATAAACGCTTACTTTATGATTACAAAAACAAACTCGCTTTTTAAAATCCATTTTATTCTCTTTTTTTTTCCTAATCGAAACCACAAATCATGAGTGCAATTTTCTTTCTGTTTGAAAAAGTCTATAAAGGGTTTCCAGTCTGTATGGAATGAATGAATCAGTTTAGCCATTTCTGCAAGTCCCTTCACCAGCCATTCATCTTCACCAGCCATTCTTCCCTTGTGAGTAGTGTCAAGTCTTTCCACTTTTGAGCATATAATAATCTTACTGCATTTGTCATATATAAAAACAGGGTTTCATGACCTTTTTCTACTTGCCTGTCGATTAGTTTCCTGACAGTTAGAACAATTAATCAGTGGAACGACTTGCCTCCAGAAGTGGTAAATGCTCCAACACTGGAAGTTTTTAAAAAAAGATTGGACAACCATTTGTCTGAAATGGTATAGGGTTTCCTGCCTGAGCAGAGGGTTGGACTAGAAGACCTCCAAGGTCCCTTCCAACCCTTCGATTCAATTCGATTCGATTTGATTCAATTCAATTCAATTCAATTCAATTCAATTCAATTCTGCTCTGCTCTGCTCTGCTCTGCTCTGCTCTGCTCTGCTCTGCTCTGCTCTGCTCTGCTCTATTCTATTCCCAAAAGAAAAACTTCTGGTTTCAATTGTGTTTTAACTTTTAAATAAATAAATAAATAAATAAATAATAAATAAATAAACCGCTCCAAACTCGATTGTAGAAAATACGACTTCAACAACAGAGTGGTCAGCGCTTGGAATGCTCTACCTGACTCCATTGTTACAGCCTCAAACCCTCACAGTTTCAACCTCAAATAGTTTATCGTGGACCTCACTCCATTCTTAAGAGGTCCGTAAAGGGGGCGTGCATAAGCGCACCAAGGTGCCTACCATCCCTGTCTTACTGTCCCCATTTATTTGTATTTACTTCCTTTGTTTATGTTTATGTTCATACCTACACTTGTTATCTTGTACCCATTTGACAAATAAATAAAATAAATAAAAAATAAAATAAAATAATAAAATAAATAAAATAAAAAATAAAATAAAATAAAATAAAATAAAATAAAATAAAATAAAATAAAATAAAATAAAATAAAATAAAATAAAATAAAATAAAATAAAATAAAATAAAATAAAATAGTAAAATAAAAAATAAATTTAACAAATACAATTCCCCAAATGTTTAAACATTCACGATTCAGGGGAAAGTTTAGTTTTTCTACATTTTGCAATAATTAACCTTTGACACAATAACAGAAACTAGGTGAATTCCTCACTGACTTTATAGACAACAAACTAACCCCCTTATTTTCAGTTTCAGTAATATTCACTAGTGCTGAATATAGATGAAGAGTTTTCCCAACAAAAAAAAAATCAGGGACAAAAGAGTTCAGTATAGAATTAAAATGAAGGTTTGCAAGAAGATCAGATTGGTATGCTTGTCCCCCCAGGTGTTTTATACCATGAAGGTTCACTGAACTTTTCAAATGTTCATCAAAAGTCATTTACTTCCCAGTCCTCATAAATAGCCTGTCTCCTAGGGTGAGTGAAAAAGGATAAAGCCGTATTAGAAAATAGCTACAGTATTACTTTTGTAAAAAGAAGTTTTTGTAATAAACAGGGAATATTAAGAACAAATGAGAAATAAAAAAGAAGAAAAGCCTCCCCTGTGGTGTCACTCCTTAAGTGATTAATGACACTTAAAGGAATTCACCAATGGATTCTCCAAGCAACTGAGCGCTGCTTTGATGGAATGTGTTGAAGATTGCATTGTATTCCAAAATCCCAGCTGTTTGGGAGCACCCATGATTTGTGACTGCCAAACGCTGAGGAAAAATTACACATCATTTTGTTAAAACAGGTGGGCACACGGGATGGGGGAGAGTGGGTGCGGCCCACTTGGGGATATACTGTAGGTTTTAACAGTGACTCATTTGCACTTCTGAAACATTTATATAGGATTTGAGAGTGCTCGATTGTTTCAATGAATTTATTTTTATTTCTTTTAGAACATTTGTACTGCTGCCTATTTGCCCAAGGCGGCTTACACAAATATAAAAACATCATATAAAAATAATAAAAAATAATACATTAATAAAATAGTAGCCCCTCCCACCCACCCCCATTCACTCCCATCCCGGCGACAACACATATTCATAGAAGCCATTTAATGGGCTCCATCCCACGCTGGGTTCCCCACGCCCACTGGCAGAACCACGTCTTCAGTGCTTTCCAGAAGAGCTTAGGCCAATCTAATCTCTGGGGGAATGATGTTCCAGAGAGAGGGAGCCACCATGGAGAAGGAATAAGAAAAATAATTTTCTTTTGAAGTCACTTGCTGAATAAGCTACCTCATAAATTCTACTCAGCTACTGTTTACCTAAACTTTTTACTGAGTTATAACTGACTAGATTCACGCATTGCAATAAACCATATGTTCCAATGTCTGGCTTAATATAATCTTCTAAGCAAAGATAGAACAAGATTGATCTGTGATCCCAGCCTATGTGTGAAGACTTCAATTCAGATGCAGGTAGCCCTCATTCAGCAATTGTTATATTTTGCTCCAATCATTATATTGGCTCCAATCATTGCTCCAATTGTTCCAATCATTGTATTTTAGACAAAGCTGAATGAGGGGACTTACAATTCATTGTTGCAGCTGACAAAGTGCCCCCGCAGTCATATGATTGCAATTCAAGTCATTTGTGACCTTCACTATCAGCTTCCAACAAGCCAAGTCAATGGGGAAGCTGGCAGGAGGTCAAAAATGGCATCACATAAAATCATTACTAACGACTGTGTGGGATTCACATGATAGCAACCAGGACCCAAGGAAAGTTTCAGTCCTCTTTGCTTATATAACAGTTCTTGCCTATTTCCTCAAAGTCCCCTTCCTGATACTCTACAATAGTTTCTGCCATTTAAGATCTACTATCAACAGTAACAGAAATAGCAGTGAAGCAGTATAACATACAGCACGGGTGGGCAATTAATTTTCCCCAGGTGCCACATGAGAAACTGGGACTGTTGAGGAGGACCACCCCACCCCACCCACTATCATCATTGCACTGATGCCCCATCCCCTCTGCTGATGCTGCATTTTTATTTTATTTTATTTTATTTTATTTTATTTTATTTTATTTTATTTTATTTTATTTTATTTTATTTTATTTTATTTTATTTTATTTTATTTTATTTTATTTTATTTTATTTTATTTTATTTTATTTTATTTTATTTATTTTATTTATTGAGCTTCCTGTTCCTGGCAAGAGCATGTATTCTATTGGTTGCTGTCAGACTCCCATGGGGCTATGCAGGGGTCATAGCTGAGGTTGTCTGAGCTCCCAGGTTTGGTTGAAGCTTGGAGGATGATGATGTAATGAAGAGGCTTGTGTTCTGAAAGGGTGTTGGACAATTCCTATTGTGTCTTAATGGCTTTGTCCTGGTTTGGATCTTGAGTGAGGGCTAATCCCATCACCCTGAGGCTGAAGGTATTTTGTCTTGTAGATAGGATGGCCCAGTCCTGCTGGGGCTATTAAGAAAGGTGGGGGCTGCTTTCCAAGAGCATGTTTCTCCTTTAGGGAAATATAATATTCTGTCTTTTTAATATTTCTCAAAATATTTCATTCTTCTAGGAGAGGGGTGAGTGCTAACTTTCTACACAACCAACCAACTGCTGAGTTCTAACTCAAAGCACAAATGATCACACTCCAGTAGTTATATTTTAGAAACATTAAGCAAAGAGTAGCTTTATGGAAAAGTCTATCATGCTGGGTATGGTGGAAGGAAAAAGAAGAAGTGGATGACCAGCAGCAAGGTGAACAGACTGTATTCCAACAACGAATGCACTAATGGAAGATCAGAAGAATCTGGCTGGGGAAGATCCTTCTGGAGAAAGTCTATATATGGGATTGCTAATAATTGAGACTGATTTCATGGCATATCAAATCAAGGTCCCTTTCTCGGTGCACATATTGTAGGTACCCACCCAGGAGATCAAAATGGAAGAAAAGTACTTTGAAGGATTGATTTCTATGAAGTGGAGGAGTTCTGCCAGGGTCTCTGTGAGCTGAATAGCCAATCTTCATGGGCCAGAAACTTCTATAGATACAAATGTTTAGTTAAACCTATCATCAATCAATCTTACCTAATTGCATTCCCTGCACAGAACACAGTTCTATCTGCAGTATGAGCATCAATCAGTGATTCACCTACACTCTTTAATAAGAAGGATAATGATCTCTCTATATCTGACATCCTCAAAGCAGAAGGGGAAAAAGCAGAATAACAATTCATAGCCTAAAGCAGGAGTGACAAACTGTGGTCCAGCCACACTTTTGCAGCACCAGTGTCCCACAATTTTATATATAACTATGATTCTAAAACAAATAGTTTTCAACAGAGTCAGAGGTGGTATTCAGCCGGTTCTGACCAGTTCTGGAGAACCGATAGCGGAAATTTTGAGTAGTTTGGAGAACCGGTAAATACCACCTCTGACTGGCCCCGCCCCCCTCTATTCTCTGCCTCCCGAGTCCCAACTGATCAGGAGGAAATGGAGATTTTGCAGTATCCTTTCCCTGCCACGCCCACCAAGCCACACTAACCAACCATGTCACGCCCACCAAGCCACGCGCACAGAACCAGTAGTAAAAACAGAGTGTTTTCCTTGGCTTCTCTTTCACTACCAACTGTGGCAAGAAAGGTCATCGAAGAGGCAAAACTCATTTAAGAACCATCTTGCTTAGCAATAGAAATTTTGGACTCAATTGTGGTTGTTTTAAGTTGAGGACTTGTGATATGAGCTATTTTCTTCCTATTAGAAGTTAAGTTTTATTACTATTATATATTTCAGCATTCGAAAATCTGGCTCCTCCCCTAAGTACTGGGCTAGGATAGGATTAAAACAGAAGGATAATAGTACGGGTTTGTTGCTATGACTCCTTCATGAACCAGGTATGATGGATTTTTATGTCGCAGAAGATCATTGTGTGAAATAGGTAGACGTATAAGTTTTATAAATAAATAAATAGGCAGCTTCATACGGAAAATGATCATTAAAAACAATCTAGTTTATCTAGATTTGGGGGGTTTCCAAATCTGGGTTGAAAAAAATCCAGAAACCACTAGATGGTAGCAAAGGACTAGAATTTGCTAAAGGTAAGGTAAAGAAGTATGGACTAACATCAAGTCTTCTTCTGTAATAACCCACATGCTTTGGAATATAGGTTGGTCTTGATTCTCCTCTCATTCAAGAAAGCTTTGAAGATGATATGATTACAATGGGTGTCTGGCCCATAATGCGGTTATGGGCAAATGTATAATCCAAACCATATAACCAAATATATGATCATAATTCTGATTATGATTTTAATAGGTGTTCTATTCTGCTTCATTTTCTTTGCTGTGCTCCATCCAGAGTCTTACTATTGAAATGGTATATAAAAATTTTAAAATAAATAAATCAAGGGGGCATCCAGATTTTTGTAGCCCAAATCTGGTAGTCCTACTAGAATCATTACCTTCCTTAATATGTATTTTTATATAAGCATTAGATCGAGCAGTGTGACGACCTAGAGGTGAAGACACTCACCTCCCGTTCAGAAGGTTGAAAGTTCAATCCCAGGTAGCAGCAGAGGTGCTGCTCTCCTAGGTGTAAAGAAAAAAAATATCTGCTGTGAACTCTGTGTAGGTGTCAGGAAGGGTATCCAGCCAGTAAATGCTCAGCTCCATCCAGTCACCCCAACTCTAACCCAAATTAAAGGATTGCAGGGTTGTAAAAAGAAAAAAAAAATACATTGGTTCTGTGATGTATTTGGAACAGCATCATTTCCTGACCAAAGATTAAAACCAAGAATAAGAGACGGAAAAGCAATAATTAAAAGGGTATTTCTTATTTTGTGTAATATTTTAAAAGATCTGCTTAATGGAAGGGTGTGGCTAGGTGGTCATGTGACTGGGTGGGCATGGCCAACTTGATGTCACTCACGTCGAGGAGCGCCTTGCTGGCCTCTACTTGCCCCTCTCCTCCTAGCCACTCCTCACCTGCCTGGCCAAGCTCCTTAGGGCCCCAACAAGAAGCAGTTGTTGGAGCTAAGCAGCCACCACAAGAAAGAATTGGCAAAACAGCTGGCACAGTTCAAATTGGATCTGACCAAGAAGGAGGCTCAGCAGAAGCATCTCATTGAGGACTATGAGCATAGGCTTTCAAAGCAGAGGGAAGACCTGCGGGAGTGCAAGGCCAGGTACTGGCGCCTGGAGACTCAGCAGGCTGAGATGATCAGCCAGTTCCAGGCCATGATACAGTCCCACTGGAACAAGGCCCTCTGGCTCTTCGCCACTAGTGGTGCTTCCCTCCAGCCTTTGCCCAAAGCCCTGCACCAGGAGGCTGAAACAGACCCCAAGTTGGAATTTCTGCCCCCCCTCCAACCTGCACAAAAAGACCCCAAAGGGGGAGACTCTCTGCAGTAACACAAGTGTTCATTGTATGTATCCAGCCCAGGAGCCGTAGTTTGAGGACCCCTGATTTAGTGCAATATAAAAAATGCAAATAATTTTTCTGCGGACCACCAAAATTTTCTCGCGGACCACCAGTTGGTGACTACTGCTCTAGAAGCATATTTCATCTTCCCTTTTGCCACTGAATGTCTCAATGGAAGTTAGTAAAGATATGTTCTTGTTGGGTAGCAATGGATGCAGAGTACAACATTTAGGAAGATATAAATCCACTAGGATCAGTCAAGGAAAAAGAGATGGCAAATGATTCTGGTAGCAATCAAGACACTGCCTTTTGATGTGTCAAAGGACTGTATTCCCTCTCTTTTACTATCCATAAAAGACATCAAGGAAATGTCAAACATAGATTCCATGGAAGAAGAAAAAAATCCAAATGTAAAGCTTCCTTTAACCTTGCTCTTCAATGCTATGACTGAAAAGAGTCACTTGAACATTTTAATAAAGAAACTTTCAGAAGAAATAGCATTCACTTCTAAATGAAATTCATTCTTCCTGGAAAGCCTCCATGGTATCACATCAATAAAAATAATTGTTATATTCAACACGTCTCACTTTTTCTACTTAATCAACTGAACACTTAAAATGAGATAATACTGATTCAAAAAAATAACATCCATGTAACACTGAACTCCATGCATACCACATTTTAAAGAGTACATTTTGATACTGCAAGATCTTAATAAGAAAATAAGATTTAACATTAAATTGGTTGAACTTGATTGAGCTGTATCTATCTGTCTTCCATATCACTTGGGTATCTACATCTATGACTATTTTCCCCATGATTTAGGAAGGAATGGCTTGTAGGGTTCATCACAGATATGTCTAAAGAATTCTCCTCTACTTTAGAATAATAAAGGAAATTACTTGTTCACATGTATTGGCTGGAATGAAGGTTTTGACAAAAATGCATATGCCTCATAGGTCCATCACTTGAAAAGTCTTACTTGCCCCATTTTGTATATTATTGACTGACTGCATCTATCGCCTCTACCTCTTATGAACTCTTAAAGATTCAGGTCAATTCCAATGATGCTATTTGCCAGGACTAGCTGCCAGAATGTCCAGTAGCAGCGATGATGGGATGGCAGAGCAGGGGTGAAATGCTCCCGGTTCAGACCGGATCACCTGATCCGGTAACGATGGCGACGGGTGGTTTGGAGAACCGGTAGCAAAAATCTCTGCCCCCCGCCCCCCCCCCCCCCCCATGCCGAGCTGAGCCACACGATCATCAGAGGCTTTTTTTTTTTACTTTTAAAAGCATTTTTTCTTCAGCCGAAAAAATGCTTTTAAAAGTAAAAAAAAAAGCCTCTGATGATCGCATGGCTCAGCTGGGATCGTCAGAGCCTTTTAAAAACATTTTTTTCTACAACCTCTTTGGCCGAAGAGGTTGTTAAAAAATGGTTTTAAAAGGCTCTGATGATCCCAGCTGAGTTGCCTGATCGTCAGAGGCTTTTTTTTCTTTTAAAAGCAAAAAAAATGCTTTTAAAAGAAAAAAAAAGTTGGCCACCCCCACCCAGTCATATTACCCTCCCTCCCACCAAGCCATGCCCACAGAACCAGTAGTAACAAATTTTACATTTCACCACTGTGGCAGAGACTATGCAAAGCTGCCTGTAAGGACAAGATTCCTTAAATGTACATGTAAATGTAAATAAGCTGGTAACATTTTTTCTCTAGATATTACCTTCTTATAATTGATATTTTAAAATCTTCTGCCTCAGACCTCTGCTGCTACTTCTTTTAGGATATTTTAGATATTTTCTCTAACCAATCATTTGCTTGAAGGTTCCTTTCACTTTGTTCTGCTGAATGCCTAAAAGTTTTTCACTACAATCTCAAAGAGCGGCTATCTGCTCTCGGCAGCCTCCATCTCAAGAGTTTTTACCTTTTTCTTAAACTCCTTGCTCCTTAACTCCATTGGTTGATTGTTCTCTCAGAAAATTTTTCCTTATTTCTAGGTTGAATCTCTCCTTGATCAGTTTCCATCCAGTATTCCTTGTCTGGCCTTCAGGTGCTTTGGGAAACAGGTTGACCCCCTCCTCTGTGACAACCCCTCAAATATTGGAACACTGTTATCATGTCTCCCCTGGTCTTTCTCTTCACTAGACTAACCATGCCCAGTTCCTGCAACCGTTTTTCATATGTTTTAGTCTTCAGTCCCCTAATCATCCTGATTGCTCTTCTCTGCACATGTTCTAGAGTCTCAACATCTTTTTTATAGTATGGTGACCAAAACTGGATGCAGTATTCTAGGTGTAGTCTTACTAAGGCTTTATAGAGTGGTATTAGTACCTCACTTGATCTTTATTGTATCCCTCTGTTAATGCAATTTAGGATTGTGTTGGCTTTTTTCACTGCCACTGCAGGCTCATATTTAACTGATTGTCCACTAAGGCTCCAAGATCTCCTTCACAGTTATTGCTATTAAGCCTGGTTTCACCCAGTCTATATGTGTACTTTTGGTTTTTCTTGCCTAAGTGTAAGACTTTACTTTTCTCTACATTGAATTTCATCTTGTTAGATAGGGTCCAGAATTCAAATCTGTCAAGCTCCATCTGGATCTTAAGCCTACCATCTAGAGTATTAGCTATAACAAAATAGCTTATCACAACAGATAGGCCTTTATACAGACTCTTAAGATGCCAATGGGAAGTAGGAGTCATTCATGCCACTTTTAGGGGAAATCACTAGTGCATATCCAGATCTGCTGGAAACCTCTCCAAACCAGTAGACTACTTTCTGGTCTAGTTGGGCACATTTGCTTTTTCACACAAGCAAAATGTGGTTTGCTTCAAGAGAAAAGAAAACAGATCATCTGATCCTTCACAGTAGGCATGCAGGGCTTGCTGCTCATAATGAAGGAATCGTAAAATGCACTGTTTAAAAGCAGCCCAGTTTTAAGCTCAGCCAAAAACTTCCTGGAGCAGCCCTAAGTGATCAAACCCTGCAGAGCTTAATAAAAACTTATTGGGAAGGGAGGGGGTGTAAATATGAACACATGCCTAAATGGGAAAGTATTAAAGAAAAAAAGCCCCTCTTCTTAAAGCAACTACGCTAGCAACTTTAGCATAGCAACTACGCTAAATATTTTCAGCATCGGAGATCATTTTCTGTTTCACAGCAAAATCATTAAATGCAAACCTTAGCTTGAAAATGAACAGTTACTGAGTATTGGAGTCTAGTATGGAAGCTGCCAGGACCAACTGCAGTCTAAAGACTTTCAGTATGAAATCCCTATATAAGGAAATAAACCTTGAGGAAAACTCTTTGTTTTTCTTAACCAAAGATTTGAGCTGCTCACTGTCCAAACTATTAACTAGATAGATAGATAGATAGATAGATAGATAGATAGATAGATAGATAGATAGATAGATAGATGATGGATAGATAGATAGATAGATGGATGGATAGATAGATAGATAGATAGATAGATAGATAGATAGATAGATAGATAATGGATGGATGGATAGATAGATAGATAGATAGATAGATAGATAGATAGATAGATGATGGATGGATAGATGATGGATGGATAGCTAGATGGATAGATGATAGATAGATGATAGATGATGGATGGTAGATGATGGATGGATAGATAGATAGATAGATAGATAGATAGATAGATAGATAGATAATGGATGGATGGATGGATGGATAGATAGATAGATGATGGATGGATGGATGGATAGATGATGGATGGATAGGTAGGTAGGTAGATAGATAGATAGATAGATAGATAGATAGATAGATAGATAATGGATGGATAGATAGATTGATGATAGATGGTAGATGGTAGATGGTAGATGATGGATGGATGGATGGATGGATGGATGGATGGATGGATGGATAGATAGATAGATAGATAGATAGATAGATAGATAGATAGATAGATAATGGATGGATGGATAGATAGATAGATGATGGATGGATAGCTAGATGGATAGATGATAGATAGATGATAGATGATGGATGGTAGATGATGGATGGATAGATAGGTAGATAGATAGATAGATAGATGGATAGATGAGATAGATAGATGATATCTAATTAGATGATGGATGGATAGATGATAGATAGATAGATGATAGCTAGATGATGGATAGATAGATAGATAGATAGATAGATAGATAGATAGATAGATGATAGATAGATAGATAGATAGATAGATAGATAGATAGATAGATAATGGATGGATGGATGGATAGCTAGATGGATAGATGATAGATAGATGATAGATGATAGATAGTAGATAATGGATGGATGGATGGATAGATAGATAGATAGATAGATAGATAGATAGATAGATAGATGAATGGTAGATGATGGATGGTAGATGATGGATGGATAGATAGATAGATAGATAGATAGATAGATAGATAGATAGATAGATATAGATAGATAGATAGATAGATAGATAGATAGAGATAAATGGTAGATGATGGATGGATAGATAGATAGGTAGATAGATAGATAGATAGATAGATAGATAGATAGATAGATAGATAATGGATGGATAGATAGATTGATGGTAGATGGTAGATGGTAGATGGTAGATGATGGATGGATGGATGGATGGATGGATGGATGGATGGATGGATAGATAGATAGGTAGATGATAGATAGATAGATAGATAGATAGATAGATAGATAGATAGATGATGGATAGATGATGGATGGATAGATAAATGGATAGATGGATAGATAGATAGATGATAGATAGATAGATGATGGATGGATAGATGATAGATAGATAGATAGATAGATAGATAGATAGATAGATAGATAGATAGATGGTAGATGATGGATGGATGATAGATAATAATAATAATAATAATAATAATAATAATAATAATAATAATAATAATAATAATAATAATAATAATAATAATTTTATTTATATACCGCCCTCCTCCCGAAGGGCTCGAGGCGGTGTACAATCAAAATTAAAAACATAAATATACAATATCATAGTTAAAATTAATTAAAATCATTAAATAGTTTTGGCCAAATTTTAAAACCCAAAGTTAAAACCCAATTTAAAATCATTCAATTAGACAGCCCCGCCTGTCGGAACAGTAGGGTCTTGAGGGCACAGCGAAAGACCCGGAGATCAGAGATGTTATGAATATCCGGGGGCAATTCATTCCAAAGGGCAGGGGCTCCGACAGAGAAGGCTCTCCTCCTGGGTGTCGCCAGCCAGCATAACTTGGCCGATGGCACCCTGAGGAGTCCCTCTCTGTAGGAGCGAACTGGTCGGTGGGAGGCTGTTGGTTGCAGAAGGCGGTCCCATAGATATCCTGGTCCTATGCCATGGAGCGCTTTAAAGGTGGTAACCAACACCTTGAATTGCACTCGGAAGACCACTGGGAGCCAGTGCAGCTCGCGCAGGAGAGGTGTTACATGGGCATAACGAGGTGCGCCCATAACCACCCGCGTGGCTGGATAGATAGATAGATAGATAGATAGATAGATAGATAGATAGATAGATGATGGATAGATGATGGATGTTTGGGCAGGTCAGCAGTAGTATTTAACCACAGTTCAACTCTCTGGAGTATGTTTTAGATGTGTAACTAATAAAAACTATGATTTCAAATTATGATTAAGCCTCCGCACTGTGTTGTCTAAATTCAACCGGTTTTAATGTGTCATGCGATTTTGATTACCCAACAGAAATTATTATCTTCCAAGCTCATCTTATGATTATTCCAACTTCCATCCTATATTTGTATTTTCACTGTTTATTTATATTGTTTCTTTCCTTTACTATTGTTATGTTTACATTTTTTAAAATCATTCTTTTCTGTTTTATTGTTGTAAACTGCCCAAAGTAGTATCATGGTGAGATGGGTGGCAAATAAATTTAACGAATTAATTAATTAGTTAATTAACAATGGTTCAACTCTCTGGAGTACATTTTAGGTATGTGACTAATAAAAAATTATACTTTCAAACCCTGATTAAATACTCCTCTTTAGTAACAATTTAACATATTGTCTAATTACCACAGGGATTAATATGTCATGCAGATATGTTTGATGTCTCTAAGTTTCATAAAGTTCAGAATAACAGTATTACTTTCATTACATTTATGTTTTGTGACAGACTTCAGCATCTACAATCCGATTATTACCAGCAGAGAAACTTGTCTTTGATTTTAGAGTAAGATGATCAAATCTTAAGTCAACAGGAGCTACTGCCATTGCTAAAAATGAATAGCCTTGCTTGAGGTTTTTGATTACACTGAAACTAGTGCTTAAATCGTTAAATGATGTGGATCTTTTCCATTCCACAAGCAAACAAATATGCCAGAATATCCATATATATTACCTAACTGCCACCACAGAAAAATATACAGACTTGGAATCCATTACATGGCAAATTTGACAGGCTAGGAAAAAATAATATTCTTTGACAGACTGGACTTTGCTGAAGAGATAACCATTGTTTTATAAAATACTTTGTGGTCACATTTGTAAAATATATAGACATCAAATATATTTTGGGTAAATATTTACTTATGATCACTACCTTCTGCTTTGGGATTTGTCTATTGTTCCCTAGATATTTATTTCGACTTTGGAATATGTACATTTTTATTCCATAATTTTGAAAGCATTTTTGGAAAGAATGTACAGATGGATAATTTATAGGCTTTATGATAGGTCAAATCACAAATGTCAGCAGGATTCCCAGTTGCATTGGTATCATTTATATAATGCCCTTCTTTCACATAATTCAAGGTAGCATATACAGAGGGTTCCTAAAAGGTTTTACATAAAGATGCCAATCAAAGCCACACTCGATTAACTTCAAGAAGAGTTCTATATCTTGTGCCTTCAGGTACAGGATTGTTGTTGCTGTTATTTTACAGTTTCCACTCCAGTTTTACAATTTCCATTCCAGTTTCAAAAAATGATTAAAGAGGAGATGTTGAAGACATCAGTAATGGGTTCCACTTATCTTCACTACCGGTTTGGAACTGTGTGCATGCGCAGAGCATCCGGGATGACATCCAGGTGGGTGGGCGGAGCCTCCCGCCACTGCCACTACCGGTTTGCCCGAACCGGGGCAAACCGGTAAAAACCCACCGGAAGATATGCATCTGAAACTCTGGAGAAAAAGTGACAGGCAAAAAAGTGTATGTAGTACTGTGGTTAAAGTGTTAATCATGGACTACAGAGGTTCAAGTTACAGACAATCCTCACTTAACAAAGTTCATTGGGACTAGCAACATCATGGGATCATGCCTACTTGCAGCAGCAGCTGTGGCAGTCTCAGTTGCTGCCATTAGACAAGTCCTGTGCACTCATAGCATCCTGTTGTAATGCATTTCTTAATGTACTTTACCTTTCCTTCCTTCCCCAAACATCTTCTGTCTCTGAAGCCTCAAAAACAGTGAATCCATCATATTCAAATATATTTTACTTTGTTACCGTTTCTGCCAAAGTGTTCTTTTTCCATATTTATTAATCAACTTTTAATTTTTCTTTTCTTTATTTCTATAAACAGTATCTTCTTCACCCTCAAATTCTATTTTTCCATTCTTAATCATTTTACATTCTCCTTTAATTTTTTTTCAATAGTTCATTCTTTATCTTGATATATTTAAATGTATTCGGGGATGCCTTTCCTCCATTTCCTCTTTTTTGTGTTACAGCAATCTTTCTTCTCTTCCTCTTCCTCTCCCTCCCTTCTTTCATCCTTTCTACCTTCTTCTTCCCTCCTCTCCTATTCCTTCTCTACTTCCCTTTCCTTTCTCCCCTTTCTTCCCTCTATCTAATCTTGTCTCCTACTCTTATTTCCCTTTCCTGTCTTCCTCTCCTCTTCCCTTTCTTCTGCTCCTCTCTCTCCTTCACCTTTCCTTCAATCTCCCTCCTCCTTCTTCTATCTCTCTCTATTGTAATCTGGTGCAGATTTGCCTTAAGCACCTTCTATTTTGTTCTTGGTTTACATAGTCTTAAAAACTCGAGAATGTTCAATAATTGGGATATTGCTTCAATAAGGATTAAATAGTATCTTCCAGCCCCCCAGTCCTCCACTGCTCACTGCCTACCCAGCTGCTTTTACTTTTCACATTTCTGGCAGACAAATCGTGGAGCCCCAAGAAACATTTGCAACTTGTCTGAAAAATTATATATAATAGGGATCACAGTCATACATCCAGACAAAATCTCCATCGTATCCAAACAAATGAAATCAAGACAAAAGCGGAGAACATGTTGAAAAAAGCACTTCTGCACACAAACAACACGGGTAAAATATACATTGGCCTTTTTCTCCGCCCCTCTCCCTTTTTGTTTCATTGTTCAGCCAGGAAGAGCAACCTTCAGAAGAAGGAGAAGGTGAGGTTACACTATGAAAGAGAGGACCTAGATCCCACACACTACCTCAGCAAGGGCCAGCCATTCCAAGAAGGCCGCCCACAAATACAAGCGCTATTCTTGAGAAGAAGGATGAGGAGAGCCATCAGGTACGATGTCTGAATAGTCCATCGCCAAGGGGGGAATAAGTTGCTTGACGTCACCTTGTCTTTGTGGTTGCAAAAGAACAAGGAGCTCCTACTCATGTTGCCAGCTGGAAGCAGCTGTAGTAAAGGTGGGTGCTCACCCAGGGCTCACCCAACAAGCATGTGGATCACTGTCGGAGCCATCTTGCATCTTAGGTTCCCGCTTTTTTCTGTTGGCACAAGGATGGCTTGGTATAGACCCCAAGGCTTCCTTTCTTCTTCTTCTTTTTTTCCTGCTCCAAATTCTCATCCACTTAGGCTGTCTTTATGTATCATTTGTTTGTTTATCCAATTTTGGAACTGCCCATCTCCCTCACTGAGGGAGTGTTCTTTTGAGAACCACTGAGTTTATATTTATCCGCATTTTGCTGGGAACTAGAAAATGAATAGTGAGGCGGAACTCTCTTATATGCCTCTAAATAGAAGGGCAGCCACTTTTTCTATTACGTTTCTTTTTTTCTTGGTTTCAGGGCTTTTCTTTTTTCTTTTTTTTATAAAAAGTTTTTTATTTTTATTTTTAAACAAGCGGTACATCGTTATTCAATCAGTGTGTCATCTGAGTACAAAATTTTGTGTCATCATATTCAACACTTACCACCATTTTTTTGATACATATACATCTTTGGGCTTCAAAAATTTTAGCAAGTGGTTCTCTGCCCAGTTGCTGGGTGGGCGTGATCTAGTTGGCCTCCTGCACCATGCCGGGGGGGGGTGTTTTTGCCTCCCCAGGCTCCGGAGGCTTTCCTTGAACCTCCGGGAGGGCAAAAACGGCCTCTCCGGGCTCTGGAGGCCCTCTTTCTGGCCTTCCTGAACTTCCTGTAGGCCTGTTTTTCACCTGCCCGAGCCTCTATGTGCACCCTGCACTTACCTGCATCCAAAACGAGTCGCGTGTGGACTCCTGGGAGGGGAGGGGTGGGGGAGGCCAGCCAGGAGTGGGGTTTGGGGGGTTCTCCAAACTGCACAGAATCTTAGCTAGAGGTTCTCCCAAACCCCTGCGAACCCCCAGCAGGCCACCCCTGATAATGACATATCAAAGTAGTGGATTTCTGCCTTTTAGGATCAACCATCAACAGTAAAGGAATAAGCAGTCAAACAAATTGGCATTTGGTAGAGAGAGCAGTGAAGGTCTTGGAAATGATGTTCAATTTCTGTGATGTATCTATATCCACCAATCAGAATCATACAAACCATGATATTCCCCGTGATACCATGGAAGTGAAAGTTAGATTTTGAGGAAGCAAAATAAGGGTATTGACACGTCTGACTTTTATGTTGGAGAAAGAATCATCAAACAAACCCAGAGTTCTCACTTGAGGCACAAACAATCAGACTTCAATTATCCTGCTTCAGAAACATCATGCGAAGAACTAGCTCTCTGGAGAAGGCTCTGAATGTTGGGAAAGGAAGAACTACAACCAGCAGGAAGGTGAATGGATTCAGTTATACATCACTGGAATAGCTGAAGGATTAAATTCAAAACAAATAATTATAGAGAAAATCTACTTCTGTGGTTGCTAAGAGACAACAATGGCTTAATGGTACAAATCAGTCAGATTTGGGAGATCTCTGCACTATGGAAGCTACTTACACTGTTTACATGGGCTGCAGTTCTGCCTTAGTGAAGGAGCACTAACATACCTGACTTGCAAGAATCCTGATGACCTGTCAATGGCAGCAAACTTATATCTTTCTATATTTCTTTGCTATTCTCTGCTGTTCATTCTGGCTTTCAGAAATGTTATACCCCAACATCATGGTTTATAAACTACAATATCTGGCTTCACACTAGATGTTAAAGCAAACCAAAAAAAACTATTTTGTGAGTTAGCATAATATGAGAGTAGCCCAGGTTTTTTCAGACTGTTGGCACCCTGCTTGTATTAAATGACAGTCCCAAATAAATTCCATGTGAAGTCTGCAGACAGGCAGAGTTGGGGTTTTTTTATATTCTAAACATAATGTTACAGCACAAGTTCTGGTCCTTTCATATGAGCATGTGACTTTTCTGTACAAACAAAGGGAGTGGACTTGTTTACAATGTCACACAATCCTTCATTACCCTCCTATTGCAGACATGTAAATGGGATCCTATCAGATGCAAAAGTGGCATTAGGTTGCACCAATCCCAATTTTTGGGGGGAAGAAGAAACAAATAATTACGGACCTCCCATTTTTGGAAATACAAAATCCAGCTGCTAAACTCAAAATTGTTTCCAATTTTTGCAAGATGTACACAATTTCTTTGATAGATGGAAACATGCCTCATATGTATTTTGTCTGTAAGGTATGCTTTCCTTTTTACAAGCCCAGATAATATAACCCCAAATGAAGTGGCACTGGTAATTTTTTAAACTGATCCATCATATTAGTCACGTATGCTTTTTCATCGGGTACAATGTTACAAGGTCTGCCTTGCCTCACAAGATTTTTCTAAATATGCAGACCAGCTGTAGGTCTATATAAGTTTTTTCTTTCTTTCCAGTTTTCTCTGCTTTCAACGCTTGATGTAAATTGCAAGACAGAAATTAACAAAGCCACCGCTGCCTTCAGCAGATACCGCTGACCTTGAGTTCTGTAAATTAGAAGAACAGAGCAGGCCTGTTCTTACTTTTTTAATCAGATGTAATTTTGACAAACTGCTTCCATATACTTGCTAATGCTTTTCTAAGCTACTCCATGTCGTTTCAGCACTCATTTCTATGTATGAAAGCTTTATTGTACTCCATTAACCTATCTGCCACCTTCACACACACACACACACACACACACACACACACAGAGAGAGAGAGAGAGAGAGAGAGAGAGAGAGAGAGAGAGAGAGAGAGGGAGGGAGGGAGGGAGGGAGGGGGAGAGGGAGAGAGGGAGAGAGAGAGAGGTTTGTACATTCTTGTTTGTTCTCAGTTGCACACAGATTGACTTTGTGAATTCCAGTCTAAAAAGCCCACCTGCAAAGTCCTTGGACCCACAGACATAGTGGTAAGACTGATTCAGCTTAAATCCTAGGCTTCAAATCACTTGTCACTTACAGATGTCCCAAAGGAAAAGCTTCATTTCAGTCTCCTTACCGTCTCAGCTACAAAAGCAATGGAGTTCTACATTTTATTTATTGAACATTTTCTCCTGCCTTCCCCGTGGGTCCTAAATTGTGATCGACATTTGGAGATAAAATGTTAACAAGTGAGTCAAACTTAGGGTGCAACAGTGGAGATGAATAAAACATTAACTACAGCTGGAAGTACATAATCAGTAACAAGAGTTGAGGTCATGTCTAATGTAAGCTACTTTATTTTTTTTGTGCAGGTGTACCCGAAACTGTTGCCAGTTCAGAGTTTTTATATTTTAAATGTAAGAACAAGGAGAAAAATATAAAATATTAGAAGAGTAATTGAAATTGAGTCAAATGATGCATGAAACTCCAATCCAACTAGATTTGCAGCTGTTTAATGGAAATGAAAAACAGTTGACTAGTGTCATTATACAGTATATATATTCAGGCATGTAAACCCCAATATTGGGTATTTGGAAGGACATTTTCTGAGCTTTGGTATTTGCATGATGATGTATTTGGATACTGTCAGATGCAAAAATTGGGCCCCATTTAAAAATCCAATTAATATGATGTATTGCTCATGCCTCTACACAAGAATCTACTCAACTAATGATCAGCACTAAATTTGCGCAATTAAGAATCAAAGGAATTCAAGAGGAATTGATCTTAAACTGCTTTTAGGAATGTATCTAGGCTAATTACTTGTTTGACTCTGCCCCCAGGCTCTGCCTGTTCTTCTCTTACAGATACTGTATTACTGGTACGCTATCAGTTTGTGCAAACAATTCTTCATAATGGGTGATTATTCGCATCATATAAAATAAATACATTTTTTAAAAAGAGAAAAAATGGGTCCCTGTGCCACAAAAACAGTCTACCATGTATTAATATTGGCTTTACTGAAATATTATGTCTGAGCAACCAAGTGGTGTTGCATTCTAGAATCACATTTCTGAAGCTGCATCCATTGAAATATCCACTGATAGTAATAAAAAAATTGGCATAATCATCTTTTTCACACCAAGCAAAGTTTTGGTATTGGGATTACTTGGATCTTTAGAAAATTAATTTGGAAGAGACAATACAAGAAAACTGATTTAGCATTCATTAATAGCAACTGAAAATATGACATTTTAAATAAAACATTCTACATACATATTTTTTAAAAAATCCAATATAATAGTGAAGTGCATATTTCCAACATAGATGTATATTTCTGTCTACCTCTCTTCTGTAAGACTCTCTTCTGTAAGACTTAAGATAGTATTTTAAATTTCCAAATTGTATTTTTAATGTCTTGTACTAGGAACATTTTTTGCAAATGTTCTGGAAATTCCTACAATTTAGATATACCCAGATGAATGGCTTCTATATAGAATAGATTTTCTTCACTATTTTTACTGTTATGTTGTTGTTGTTGTTAGTTGAGAAGTCGTGTCTGACCCATCGCTACCCAATGGACAAAGTTCCTCCAGGCCTTCCTGTCCTCTACCATCCCCCGGAGTCCATTTAAGCTCACACCTACTGCTTCAGTGACTACATCCAGCCACCTCATTCTCTGCCATCCCCTTCTTCTTTTGCCCTCAATCGCGCTCCCATTAGGCTCTTCTCCAGTGAGTCCTTCCTTCTCATTAGGTGGCTAAGTATTTGAGTTTCATCTTCAGGATCTGGCCTTCTAAAGAGCAGTCAGAGTTGATCTCCTCTAGGACTGACTTGTTTCTTCGTCTTACAGTCAAAGGGACTCGCAAGAGTCTTCTCCAGCACCATAGTTCAAAGGCCTCAATTTTTTGGCGCTCAGCCTTTACTGTTATACACAGCAGTAATGAATGTTATTTTTCTACATTAAATGACTTCTGTTAATCTTTCAATTATTTTATTTTATTTTTAATTTTATTTTTTTCAGAAAACAGGTGTGATGAAATGTATGAAATCTAGCAGTTTAATAAAGCACATTTGTCCCCATTAGGTCTCATTAAAAAGCAGATTAGACTATGTCCCAATGATGAAAATTATTTTCTGGTGCCTGGTGTTGATAAATGAAAAGTAATGATATTCTACACCAGATTTCTCCGTCTGAATGGAGTGTCCATATAACTGAAAACCCAGCTTTGCAAATATAAAGATAATAAATGACAGAAATATTCTTTTCTAATAAAAATACTATTGTAATAAAAATATACCAATCTAGAATACCATTCTAATAAAAATAAAAAATATAAAACATCCCCAAAAAACTTTAAAAATCTTTTACTACCATTTTATATTTATTCATTTATATTTATTCATATTTACACTACATTCATTGGCTTCCATTCATTAGATACAATCTTAATTTGCTTAGACTACATCCACTGAATTCTGAATCTCATGACTAATTTAAGTCCTGTTTGGTCATTGCAAGGAATTACTAAATTTGAATCCAACCTAATTTTTTTTTCATATTTATTTTTAAGCCAATACAGTTCACAATGTAGCAGTTAACACAGAACCCTCATTCAATCTGACATTTATTGTCTTTTAGCATTTTCCAAAACCAGCCACCAACTTGGCCTAATTATAGTGGCACTTCATACATGATAACCATTATAGATTTGTCCTACAAGTCCTACAAGACAGCGGTGGGTTCTGCGCATGTGCCTGGCTTTCCGCGCATGCGCTTTGCTCACACATGCCTGTTCCGCGCATGCGCCCAGCCTTGAAAACATGGCTAAAGAGGACGGCATTTCACCGGGGAGTCGCTGCTACAGGTTCGCCTGAACTGGTACGAACCAGCTGACATTGCAGCAGACACAAAGAGGTAGAGCTTAGGAAATTCACACTGACCTCAATTTCCAATGTATAAATGAAGGCAAAACCTGAAGTAAACAAAGATTTTGGGAAATATCTTTCAAAGTATTCCTTTTTCTCCTGTTCCTTCAGTATTTCCATTAAATCAAAAGTCATGACATCATAACAAGCTAGATTGCCAACTATTTTATATATAGAGAGAAATGTTGGTTACATTTTCTACAAATTATAGCTCTTGGAATGTAAATCAGAACAATTGTCCAAATCAGTGATTGTTGAAACTGATTTACAAAGATCAAATAAAAAATGTAATAATTTTTGTGGTCTCACTAATGCCCAGAGCACCAACTCTTTTTTAAAAATTTGGATTGTCAGTTACTGTATATATCGTGTTTATATTAGCATACTGTTTGAACAGAGAAAACAGATATTTAAGATGAAAATCTGAATTTGGTATATTTCTGCAATGGCAAAGTCATCTTGTTTCAAGTAAAAACAGATGTTTGCTTAAAGTAAAAGCCCATCATTTCTCTTAATGAGAGAAATGTTCAGCCACCAGGAAAATCCATATGCGCACACAATGATCCAATTAAAATCAAAGCCCTTTCAATGAAGAATGCAATCAAAAATGGAATGGCCCCCCGTTAAGACCAGCAACATCTTAATTCTCAACTGTACCATATTACATCCCTTTCCCTGCAAATCAAATGGATTCTGCTAACCATGGCATCTTTGTGTACTTACCTAATATAGTCAAATGTAATTAAAATTCAGAATCTATAGCTTTGAACCATTAATGACTGATGAGAGAACATGTAGTAATGCAAACATTTAAAATGCACCCAGGACTGGTACTGATCCATTGGCAGTTAATAATTTACCCTTGCCCAAACCTGAGCAAGCAATTGTAGTTCATCCTGCTCAACAAATGGAACCAAAATACCCAAGTCCTAAGACTAAACTTCCAAAAAAAAAAAAAAGGTTGTGTCTCTGAAAAGCAGCCCTTTGTTTTCAAAACTATACTCAGAAAAAATAACTTAAAACTATAGATGCTGGTCAGATGCCCATCACCATTAAGCATTGTTGTTTTATTTCATTTGTTGGCTTTTGCCATACTTGTAGATTTTATAGATGCAGGTCTCAGTTTTAGGTTAGGGTTAGACTCTTCCCTCTCTTATCTTATTCCCAGCAGATCTGTCAGCCTGAAAAAGATCTTTGATTTTTGGCTAAATAATTGCAGATTTCAAGCATGATCATAATCTGTGCAAAAAATAGCAAAGTCTTTCTTAGCTTCTGCCCCTCAACCAACATGGGATCATTTTTGCCAAAGACTGACCAGATTTTTTGCCATAGATTGTCCAGAAATTCAGATTTAGATAGAGAAAAATAATCTTTTCAACATTCTTTTGTCCTTTCCCCCCCCCTTTAATTACATGACCACATGAACCTAAGTAAAACTGTAAATAAGCACATGAATACATAAATGTCAGTGTAAGACAGGCTTGTTGATTCCCAAAAGAAAATCATGGTCACACCTTGTTAGTCCTTGAATGGGACATCATCAGAAAATATCAGGTTGCAGGCTAGAGCAGGAACTTGAAATAACATCTTAGCAGAAACAACAGAAAAGCATTTCTGTATTTTTGCTGCTAAAACTGTACGAATAGGTTCCCTACAAATTAGGTTGACTCAAAGGAAATTTTATATTTTTAAGAAAGAACTGCTAAACTGCTGAAGGAATAAAACTTCCTAGATTTCCAGAAGCCATTTGAATATACACCAAATATACACCAAATAATTTTTACAAGGTCTGAAATTAATAAGAGCTAACAGTAGAACATGTGCCAAGTGCCAACATATAGGATGGATTTTTTTCGGTCATTCCCTTCTTATTAAAGAAGTAAATCACCCTGGAATAATGTATAAAAGGACAATTTATAAGCCAGATGTTTCTCCTTTTCCCCACTTTTTTCACTTTTTTTTAAAATATATTGTCAGTCCCATCATTCAGCCTCTTTCCATGTGTACCCGCTGGGATCATACTCACAGTAGGTGAAAAGGCTATAAAAAGATTCTCAAACTATCATGTTCAGACATTCCTCTTAGCATGGGATTCAATCTAAGTGATGGGTATTAATAGTACACACTCCAATTGAAATGATAGTAATGTTCTGTAATCAAATTCTTTATAAAGGTTTCACATGGAGTCACATCTACTTAAGACTCCAGAAGAAGGAAGATTTAGAATTTGGAGACACTCTTACGATTGGCCAGAAGGCTGAGCAACCTCTGCATGGGATTAGCTAAGCAAACATAGGCATTATAGTGAAGCCTAATGGTAAAAAAGGTAGTTTTTCTAGTAGCACTTGGTGATCAACTGCACCATTTTTGGCTTAAAAACATGGACCTGTGTTGAGATAAACAAAAAAGATTTTCTTAATTGCAAAGGAAGGAGAATTTTGCCAGAAGGAAAACATGTTCTGTACTTTTTACCCTTTCTTTCCTTCCTTAACATTTAAAGAATCCTTTAGAAGGATAAAATATCCTTGCCTGCCTATTAAATGCCTCCTTTCTGGAAGATGATGTTGAATTAGGGCTGCAAAATCCAAAAACCCAGTAGATAGTAGCAACGAGTTAGTAATTGCTTAAAATCTCATTGCTGATGTCTAATAATCACCTTCATATTAAGCTCCAGTGTCTTTACCACTTTCTCCTCCATTTTTTTTCCTCCATGAGAATCCTCTGGGGTAGACCAGTCTGACAGTTCATGACTAGGCCAAAATCATCTAGTCATTTCCATGTCTTGGTCTATCAATGTACCCAGTACTCTGTCCCTTTAATGAACTCAATCCTACTTACCATTTTTCCCCATTCCCTGTCCTCTTATTATTGCTATATTATTCCATACTCCTAAGCAGTAGGGATTACTTCAGAACTGACAAGTTATATTTTTCAGTAATTGGACTCATGTTTGGCATACTATCATTGGTATTACTCTTGAGTAATATTCATTGTGTTTTCTTATGTTGTATTGTATTTACCCCTGAAACATACTTCCCAGATAGCAAGATTTTTTTTGGTCTTTATTCATAATCAAGATGGTAAAGATATAAGAGAGGTTGGGAAAGGACAGTTTGGTCCAATGGTTAACGCTATTAACCAAAGGCTAATAACTATGGAGTTATTACTTGGAACCTTGCATTAGGCTAGAAAGCAGGAGACAGTGAGTTCAAGTCCTGTCTTAGCCATGATAGCTAGCTGGTGGACTTTGGGCCAGATAGTCTTTCATCCCAACCCACCTCACAGGGTTGTTGTTGTGGGAAAAATAGGAGGAGGAAGGTTTGTTGAATGGTAAGTCTGGCTAGGTGGCTCAGTGGCTAAGACGCTGAGCTTGTCGATGAGAAAGGTCAACAGTTTGGCGGTTCGAATCCCTAGTATAGGTCTCCTGTGTGAGCAGGGGGTTGGACTAGATGACCTCCAAGGTCCCTTCCAACTCTGTTACTGTTACTGATGTGTTTGCTGCTGTATATTTAAATAAATAAAATGGAAAATTGTGGATCACAAACAGAATTACAAGTTTGGGCTGGCCTAATCTGGTGAATATTCAGTAACTACCTAGGGTCTAGAGAAGCAGAAAAGCTTTTCTGAAAATAGTCATATGGAGGAGAAAAAAAATTGACTGATGAGGATATCCAATTCTTACTTACGGTACTTTTGAGACATTCCAATTGCAGTACCACCTTTAAACACAAAAGATTTCCAGAGAATTAGGTGGCTTAGTGAGCTAGCCATAATTTCTGCAGATTGTGGATTTGTGTGTGGAAGACCTTATATGATGGCAACACAATTCTGTCTTCACGTTATCTTTGAGAGGGGAGATTCTTCAAATAGTAATGAGTATTACTTCAATTACTTCAAATAAGTAAGGCTTTTATTCTTCTTCATAAGGTCCCGAAACCCTGACCCAAGTCCAGTCCTGATGGCCTCAATGCAATGGTTATTTTCTCTCTCCTAAACCTTTTGGGTGTGCCAGCAAAAATATTCCCTAAGCAGATGGTGTCCTGGCTTTTTGTTCTGGAACTGCAGTAGCAGGTGTTGAGAAAACCTTTCATCCTGTTAATGCCTGAATGTGGAGCTATCATCCTTTGAGAAAACCACAGCAAAGAGAAAACAGCCTCAGAATTCTCCATTTATCAGAAGGAAATGTTCATAAATGCAACTCCTTTCATGGAACTGATTAATATTTCAAACAAATGAGCACCACACAAAGGAGAACTTGCTGTTTAGAGCGGGGCTATAAATTATGGGGGATTACACCAGAGACAGGTTTGGGAAATGAACCACACTTTTCAGATTGGCCTGGATGTCCACATCTCCAAACAGTTTATATTTACATTCTAATTTATCTGCTGCATCTAGCCGGGTTGTTTCAATCTATTAGCACTGAATGTCTGGTTGAGGATTTTTTTGTTTTTTGTTTTTTGTAATGAAACCTTTGGCATTCTTAGCTGAGGCCCCCTTATCCCTTTGTTGCATAGCAAGAAAGGCTGCATAATACTTGCTCTTGTCAAAGCACATAGACTCAGGAAAAAAGATAGCAACAGCAACAAGGAAACAATGCAGTAATCGTTTCAAGGCTTCAATAGTTTATGCCTGTATAAGGTTTGGGCTCAACTTACGACCACAGTTGTAATACCCAAAATTTATGTTGCTAAGTGAGACATTTATTAACTGAATTTCCCCGTTTTACTACTTTTCTTGCCACATTTGTTAAGTGAATCACTGCAGTTGTTAAATTAGTAACATGCTTGTTAAGTGAATCTGGTTTCTCCTTTGACTTTGCTTGTCAGAAGGTCCCAATCAGAGGTGGGTTTCAGCAGGTTCTGACCAGTTCTGGAGAACCGGTAGCGGAAATTTTGAGTAGTTCGGAGAACCGGTAATAAAAATTCTGACTGGCCCCGCCCACATCTATTCTCTGCTTCCGGAGTCCCAGCTGATTTTTTTTTTTATTTGATTTATATGCCGCCCTTCTCGGAGACTCAGGCCAGCTTACAATGCGTTAAGCAATAGCCTTCATCCTTTTGTATATTTATACAAAGTCAGCTTATTGCCCCCACAAACTGGGTCCTCATTTCACCTACCTTAGAAAGGATGGAAGGCTGAGTCGACCTTGAGCCTGGCAAGATTCGAACTTACTAATTGCAGACAGCTGGAGTTAAATTACAATGCATTAGTCTGCTGAGCTATTCAGGCTCCTGGATCAGGAGGAAATGGGGATTTTACAGTATCCTTCCCTGCCACACCCACCAAGCCACACCCACAGAACCAGTAGTAAAAAAATCTGAAACCCACCACTGGTCTCAATAGGTGAATGATCACATGATCCCGGGACCCTGCAACCGTCATAAAGGTGAATCAGTTGTCAAGCATCCAAATGTAAATCTCATGACCATGAGGATGCTGCAATGGTCATAAGTGGGGGAAAATGGCACCAGGCTAAAAAGTAAGAGACTGTGAATTCAAGTCCTGCCTTAGCTATGAAAGCCAGCTTGCGCCAGTCATTATCTATCTTGTTATTGTGGGGAAAATAGGAGGAAGAATATATTGGATATTTTTGCGGCCTTGAATTATTTGTAAAAATAATAAAGGCAGGAAATAAACAAACAAACAAACAAACAATAATTCTGAAAGCTGCCTAGAGAACTAAGGCTTCGTTTCCCTTAATTAGCATGCTATAAACCTGCTCTCCTCTTCATGATTGGTTAAATTCATATTCCATTTTTCTCCACCAGCTCTTTAGGCTTCATTTCAGCTGCTTCGTCTCTCCTAGCTCCTCATTAAACCATACAATCCTCCAGGATCATCCAACGGAAAGGAAAGAAGTGTTATTATTTTGGGTTACAAAATACCTATTCTGGACCTTTTAAGTAGCTTCTATGTGAAATTCTGAGCGTGGGCATGCACTGGCTCTAACTTCAACCAAACATTAAGGTTGAGAGAGAGAAATGGAGAATTTTGGGATGGAGAAAGGAGTCAGATGAAAAGCTTTCCCTGAGTGGTTGGCTGGATCCCTAAATAAGACCATTCCACATTATAACATATTTTACAGATTCCCTTGTTTTATAGTAATTCATTAAAAAAACCTGAACTGCTTCCAAGTGTCTGTTTTTTTACAGAAAGTTGATCTGAGTAGAAAAACCTCAAGCTTTTGACAAACTCAGATATAAATGCTATTCAATGAGAAAAGATACAATACATGTAGAAAAATAGAATGGTAGAAAGAAGATTAGCTGCAACTTCGGAGCTGATACACAATTTATTCTGCACATAGGGAGGTTCATTTCTATAAATATATTTAAACAACCCTAAAGACAGCTAAAAATCATATCTGGCATGTCCGTGCTGCCACTGCTTCTACTTCCCAAATGTTCAAAAGCAATCTGCCATCATCTTCAAAACACCAGCCCGGATTGGGGGGAGCAGGGGTGAAATCCAGCAGGTTCTGACAGGTTCTGGCGAAATGGTAGCGGAAATTTTGAACAGTTTGGAGAACCGGTAGCGGAAATTTTGAGTACTTTGGAGAACCGGCAAACACCACCTCTGGCTGGCCCCAGAGTGGGGTGGGAATGGGGATTTTGCAGTATCCTTCCCCTGCCACGCCCACCAAGCCACACCATGCCCACCAAGCCACGCCCACAGAACCGGTAGTAAAAAAAAATGGATTTCACCACTTGGGGGAAGGGAATAAAATCCTTGCTCTGCCTTGACTTGTAGATCCTGCAGTATCAAAACTCACAACTTCCCAATTCCATGCAAAATAATAAAAAAAAAGAAACAATTTGTCTGATTCCAGGGCCCCACTTAAAAATCCCGTTGATTTCTAGGAAGGAGAGGTGACAAGACTATCAAGCCACTGTTCTGTTTGAAAGGCCTGAAGTCTAAGAATCACGGATATGTAAGGGCAGGGATTCTGGCAGGGATGGCATTGCTTGCTTATAAATTCCCTGCATGAACTGCAACATTTTTCCAAGGCCAGTTATTGCAAATAGATTGCAGATGAGCTAGAGGGAAAAAAATCAAACTGCATAGAATCCTCTGATGGGAATCTTGTCTAGAGCAAGATTTATTACTTAATTACATTGAATGTATCAATGAGTCTTGAGCAGTTAGGGGGCATTGCAGACCAAGATTCTGAAGCTGGATTTTGAAAAGGACCAAAGAAGCAAGAGACTGCTAGAAAAATTAACCAAGCAGACTTACAGTCATATGCAAAATTCTACCCTAAAAAAGACAGCTATCAGTAGTGTCACTCCGCCCATCTTTCCTCCTTGTAGTTTTTTTAGCGGAGCAGAACTAATGTTTATTTCTGGGTTTCTTAACCTGATGCTTTTAATACACTGTTTTAATGCACAAAAGCCACCTTAATTGAATGCAATAATTAATATCATGGGAATGAAATGTCATTGAAATCCTTCCCCATCCGACATCCAAAATTTAGGTTCCTCTTTACATAAACATAACTGCTTGGATACAAAGGAGTATAATTCTTAATCTCATTTTGCAATTTACATTGTGCTGATCACTGCTCTTGGTGTGCAATTTTTGCTGGGATGTTAACAATGTTTTGGGGTTTTGAAAATGCTGCAGTTATTCAGTTACTTAAAAAAAAAAACTAGTGAAAATTTAGAAAGTTTAACCTAATTCTAATCTGCTTGTAAATTCCCTGATCATCCACTTTGTGCCTTATTTTTCTTTTGTTTTCCTCTTTTTCCATTTTAAAAGAATACAAATATGGTCAGATCAGTCCAATCATCCAATCCCCTGCTTCACTGTTTTCAAGTTGCATACTTTAATGGCACATCATGAAACCTGTGTTATCTTTTTGAGAAAGGAGGAAGGAGAAGAACTAATATTTCTTACAAAAACAGAAGCGGTGAATGTAGAAAGCCAGCATCTATCAAGGTTTCAACTTTTATATGTCCCTCTTTTTAGAGAATCAGACTGTCAAGTGCCAAAAAAAACTATTAACAGCCTCACAAAACTTCCTTAAACATGATGTGTACAGTTTAGGATGAGAGGTAAGAAATTTTAATGGATTAAAATCAGGATGCGTTCTTAAGTTCCATTTTGTTTTCTAAACATTCATTGACTGCTGAGCATCATGGATTGTTACTAGCTCAGACATTTTTTAAATACTTCCAATTAGCTTTTATTTGAGTTTTTTATGTTTCCCCTCATAAAACCTTTAAGCAGATTAATTGTGCCTGTGAAGTTTGTTTGTAAGTACAGCTGGCTTGGCTTCAAGTTTGCTTTACAAATGGGATGTCTGAAATATATCCTCATAAAACTGAAGGGTGGATCTTCAAACAAGCAGTTCTTTATCAGAACAGAGATCCAAATTAAAGCAATAGGCAGAAACATTGTCCATATCTTTAAAAGTTCTTATATGCATGTCTGTATATGTGTGTGTTTCTTTGCATAAAGGATCTATGCA
This sequence comes from Pituophis catenifer annectens, assembly GCF_029215685.1. Lineage (NCBI taxonomy): Eukaryota > Metazoa > Chordata > Lepidosauria > Squamata > Colubridae > Pituophis > Pituophis catenifer. The sequence continues at coordinate 141,772,473 of NW_027256881.1, read as the reverse complement.
GAAACAAGCCAGCTTAATCTCATAAATTCATTTTAAGAGAAGAGAAGAGAAGAGAAGAGAAGAGAAGAGAAGAGAAGAGAAGAGAAGAAAAGAAAAGAAAAGAAAAGAAAAGAAAAGAAAAGAAAAGAAAAGAAAAGAAGTTTGTAAAAAACATGATATCTCCTAGGAACTGAGCAATCCCACAATAAATGCAATAATAATAATATAAATGGGTACAGGAACTGCTCTTCTGTATATCTTGGGAGTATTGCACTGCGGGATGATTTTCTTATTAGTTGGAAAGGATGGATGAGATTTTAGACCAAAGCAAATTCTGACTATAAAACCAGATCAAAAAGGCTTTATTTTGAAAGTGCACCTTTAAAGACTATTTGAAAGATACACTGTTCAGCTGTTAAATGTCTTGTAAGTTTTCCAAGTTCTTTAGTGAACTTTCTTCATAAAATCTCTATTATTTCCAACAAAGATTAATGAGAGGGTTATTAAAAAAAATCAAAAAGTTGGATAGAGTTGCTGTGATTGTGAATACAGGTCATCACACTACATTACTTCGGAATGTTTTTGTAAGTTCTGTGGATATAACTATTTTTGGATTCAAGTAGACTCCAGTCTGTTTTTCATCTTTCCCTGATATTTGTCACCCTCCCCTTTTCCGCACAGAAAAGCAAATAAAAATTCTATTGACAAAATAATCTCTGATGCTATAGAACAGCACAGGTTTATAGATCCATCTTTCCATTCATTTGGGATAATACTGTATCTTACTGAACAGTGCTGCACTTTCCTTATGGCAAAGGCAGAATTATTTGCAAGTCGTTGTTATTATTTCAGGATGTTCTAGCATACTTTATTAATAAAAATCAGTTGACGTATCTTGCACCGGTCTCATTTTTACCATGGACTTTCTATTATGTAAGACTAGGAGAAAATAATATGCTCTCAGCAACCACATAGACCTGGTATCCTCTCAAAGGCTACTCAGTGAGTAAACTAATAATGGTAAGCAATTGTGTCTGAACCTTTTCCATAGTAGTTGGCAGTACTTGGCCAATCCTCGGTAAGATAAATTAAGCTAATCTAAGCGGAGTCAGGCCAGGTTAGGACTTCAGTGGAAACGGCAGCTAGATTTAGAGTTGCTGCAACAACAGGTAGGGGTCGCCATATATCTACACTGCGAAGGGGTTGATGCAGTGGTGAAATCCATTTTTTTTTACTACTGGTTCTGTGGGCGTGGCTTGGTGGTTGTGGTGTGGCTTGGTGGGTGTGGCTTGGTGGCCATGGCAGGGGAAGGATACTGCAAAATCCCCATTCCCACCCCACTCTGGGGCCAGTCAGAGGTGGTATTTGCCGGTTCTCCAAACTACTCAAAATTTCCATTACTGATTCTCCAGAACCTGTCAGAACCTGCTGGATTTCACCCCTGGGTTATGGGTAAGTGTAGGTTGCAGATGGCTGCAGAAAGCTGACCCCCACACCTCCCAAATCCCAACTGCGCCTTGTGTGGAGGTGTAAATTCTACGTGCTGATAAGTTGATCTGACTTCCTGTTCTGTGTCTTTCTGAGCATGAAACAAACGCTACTCTGTTGAGATTTTAACAAAGTATGCTATTTTGCTCTCAGGGTGAAACAAACTTGGCTGTTTTCGGAAGTGTCATTTTGAGCATTTAGACCATTCCAAGCACGCTAACTCAGCTGTTCTTTTATGGCTTGTAATTAGGTTGTCTATTTGCAACCATTTCCAAACAAGTCATTAAAAAGCATTAAAAAGTTCAGCTTTCTTCCTGCAGTTATTGATCTAAACTAGATGGCGTGCAATGGAAGTGGAACAACTGAAAGAAAATAAGCAATTAAGCATTTAGCTAGATAGAAGAGTGCTTGCAGCTGACTTTCAATCACCTTGCCTGGTACATTACTGTTCAAAATAGAAAAAAAATGGGTAGGTGGAACTGTTTTACTTTTGTTGTACTGCACTTTATTTATTGGCAGACAGGTAAACACAAAGATACTTGTATGCCTATATTAACTAATTCATATGCAAGTGTTGCTAATGGTCCTAAGTTTGGTGACATCTAGAGATATCTAGTACAATTTTGACTAGTTTGCTAAGCTTTGTCATCTATGTGCATTCTGTGAATTCATTGATTGGTCTGTAGAAATATTTGCAGACTGCCCTCCAGAAATTTTTACAACTGCTCATCTTGCTGATGTTAAATTTCAGTGAGTATTTTTAAATGGTGGCCTGCAGTGATTTGTTGTGCATTCTGTTCCTGCTTCTGATTTTTCTTATTTGTGCAAATAAGAAGCCCTAGTGCTCCTTCTGTTGTTTGTTTGTTTGTTTGTACCAGCAACTATCCTAAGCACAAACTGAGTTAGGAGAAAGAGAAGGAAGAGAAGACAAAAAAGAGGAAGAAAAATGACGATGACGATATTGATGTTTGATCTTGCTAAGTGGGCTGTCAACGCCTACAGAAAAATTGGCCAAAATGATTGTAAATAATACAGTTCTCTAGTTTTCTTCAATAGTGGCACGGTGGACATACTGTACTTGTAATTTGATGAAGTCAGATTTGTCCTATGACTGTGTGCTTTCATTAGGAATTTATAATCTTAGATCATCCCATGCCATGCTTGCAAATTAACTTCTTGGGTATTGTGTTCCTGAGCCTTCTACACAAGAACCATTCTATGCAGTGGTGGAATTCAGCCAGTTCGCACCACTTCAGGAGAACCGGTTGTTAACTTTCTGAGCAGCTTGGCAAAGTGGTTGTTGGAAGAAATATTTAGGGCAGAGAACCGGTTGTTAAATTACTTGAATCCCACCACTGATTCTATGGCTGTGGATAAGATTGCATGGTAGTTGACTAAACTATGCTACACTAAGTTTTTGAGTGTCCACAATACTTCCTAATTTTAACCTTCAAAAATTCCTATACAGGTAGTCCTCGACTTACAATCACAATTGAGCCCAACATTTCTGTTGTTAAACAAGACAATCATTAAGTGAATTTTGTCCCATTTTATGACCTTTCTTGCCACGGTTGTTAAGTGAATCACTGCAATTCAGGGGTGAAATCCAGCAGGTTCTGACAGGTTCTGGAGAACCGGTAGCGGAAATTTTGAGCAGTTCGGAGAACCTGCAAATACCACCTCTGGCTGGCCCCAGAGTGGGGTGGGAATGGAGATTTTGCAATATCCTTACCCCAGGAGTGGGGTGGGAATGGAGATTTTGCAGTATCCTTCCCCTGCCATGCCCACCAAGCCATGCCCACCAAGCCACACCACGCCCACCAAGCCACACCAACAGAACCGGTAGTAAAAAAATTTGGATTTCACCACTGCTGCAGTTGTTCAGTTAGTAACACTGGTTGTTAAGTGAATCTGGCTTCCCCATTGACTTTGCTTGTCAGAAGGGTGCAAAAGGTGATCACCTCATCTGGGACTCTGCAACCATCATAAATATGGGTCAGTTGCCAAGTGTCTGAATTTTTATCATGGGGGTGCTGCAAAGGATGTAACTATGAAAAACGGCCATGTCACTTTTTTCAGTGCCGTTGTAACTTTAAACGGTCACTAAATGAACTGTTGTAAGTCGAGGACTACAGTATACGAAGGTACACAAAGGGATGTCTCTACTTATTGCTGAAAAAATGTGCTATGAAAGTGAAGAAAACAGATCACAATTTTATTAGTTATAATCATGATCGTTTGTATATTGAATGCTGGAACCTCAAAAGACATTTAAGAGAGTCAGCAAAGGTAGGAAAAGGCAGAATGATGAATTTTGACTCTCCAGCTGAGCATTACACAGTCTGCTCCTCTGCTTTTATCAAAAATAATTTGAAACTGGTACCTGAAGCTCAATAATGAAAGTATCTGATATCAGTCTGGAATCAATAATCAATAGGTAGCTGATTATTCTTTGATCTTATAAGTTTGATGTTACTGTTCCTATGTCATATAAATACTATGAATATGTCATAGTATGACAAGCACTGTCTGCACTAATAAAAACATATTGCAAATGCAACATTCTAGATTGCACAAGATTATTTTTCAATATCATGACCAGCCATAGAGAACACCAAGAGATCGATGTGCTTTAGCATACATCTTTACATCCTTATACTTTATTGGATAGAAAAAAAGAACATGCATCCTTTAAAAGATGACCTTTCTATATTACATTTCAAAATAAATCATTCTAAAAAAGAAGTATCGGTATTCTTTAAGGCCACAATTACAGCAGGTGGTTGGTTGATCAATGGCCAACTCATCAAGTAGATAAAATTATTTAAATAACTAGGTATCTTCTCTTAACCATCTACCTGTTGGTCTATTCAAACAAAAGATTTTATAGTAAAATCCCCAAAAGCATCCCTTGTAATCATTACATTTGCAGGTCAATTTGATAACAATTATGTCCCATAATGGATAGAGTCACTGAAGCAGTAGGCATGAGCTTAAATGGACTCCAGAGGATGGTAGAAGACAGGAAGGCCTGGGGGAATGTTGTCCATGGGGTCGCAATGGGTTGGACACGACTTTGCAACTAACAACAACAAATGTCCCATAATTGTTTAAAGTCAAATGTTCCAGGTTTCATCCTATGGTGCTCAGCAATGTACTGTATTTATAAGGACTCGTTTAAAGGCAATTCAGTCAAAATTCTTGAAAAGCCTATTATGAGTTTCTTATTCAACTCCCAACATTCTACCCTGAATTTGAATTAGGCTGCGTTTCCTTTGGGGCCCAATTAAGATTTTGTCATTTTAGATTCTGTTTGAAGCAAATCTATGGGGGGGGGGGGACTTCCTTAGTCCATCTCACATTGCTAGATGGGTTCTCTTCCACCCTGAGAAGATAAATCAGAGATGATCTGGCACACTGCCTTGTCAACAGTCCTTGCTTTGGGACTAGATAAAATCCTGGCTAAACTAAAGCAGAAGGATTTGGGATCTAGATTTTTCAAAAATGATGCAATCCAAATTGTCCTCTCCTTTTATAGGAAAATCTCTCCTCCTCCCAGGATTAGTTATTCATTTAACATCCGGTTTGCTCCACAGAGGAGACTATTTACTTTGACCTGAACAGAGATGCTACCTATTAGGGCAGGGATGGGCAAATGTGGCTCTTTTACAACCTGTGGACTTCAACTCCCAGAATTCCTAAGCCAGCTTGTTTACAGGTTGTAAAAGAGCCACATTTGCCCACCCCTGTATTAGGGCAACAACTGGGCCATGTATATGACTCCCATATGAAAGCTGAATTTAGACTAGAGCTAGTTAATCACTGGACAGAAATAAAACCTGGGGGGAGGGGGGAATATCCTGCTGCATGCCTATGGGAAAACAGTTGGGTATTGGCTTGCAATATTGCTAACCACTTCATTTTTAAACATTCCTCCTTTCCAGGTCAGAGTGGAGACATTATTAAGAAGGTCCATGTTTGGTTGACTTTCCCCGCCTTGCTCTTTTTTTAATGTTAAACATTCATTTATTGCCTCAATTTCTCCTTTAATGTTACTGTATCAGACATACTGTTCAGAAAGAGCCTGTAGTAAGTGGACTAAAGCACTATTATTAACAGATTAACATCTGCTGCTTGCAATTACTGCAAGTTCAAATCTCACCAGGCTCAAGGTTGACTCAGCCTTCCATCCTTTCAAAGGTAGGTGAAATGAGGACCCAGATTGTGGGGGCAATAAGCTGACTTTGTATAAATATACAAAAGGATGAAGGCTATTGCTGAGCACATTGTAAGCCGCCCTGAGTCTCCGGAGAAGGGCGGCATATAAATTAAAGCAAAAAAAAAAAAAAAACTGGCTTATTTCAAGCTATGCACAGGCGTTCTGTTCTCCCTTTTCTTTCCTTGACTGTAGGCTATAAATGCACATGTGTTTTACAGACCGTAGATCTTTCCATATTATTAATAATCATATGGCTTTCATCTGGGACATAATTGTTATCAAACTGACCTGCAAATGTAATGATTACAAGAAATGCTTTTGGGAATTTTACTATAAAATCTTTTGTTTGAATAGACCAGCAGATAGCAGGTTAAGAGTACATACACATCTAGTTATTTAAAGGATTTTATCTGCTTGATGAGTTGGCCATTTGATTGATCACCTGCTGTAATTGTGGCCTTAAAGAATACCAATACTTCTGTTTTAGTACGATTTATTTTGAAATGTTTTGTAGAATAGTGAAATGATAAGCTTAAGGCATCTTTGGAGGCCTGCTTGTGTTGTAGACAGCATGGCTACACCCTCAGCATAAAGGAGAATAGAGATGGGCTGGTGGGAAGAAGGGCGGAATTCTGGTTTAGCAAGCATGTCAACAATATTGTTCATAAAAAGTTGAATAATTGTGAAGTGAGGATACACTCTTGTTTAACGCCTTTGCTAGTAAAGAAAAATAGGTTCGGTTAGATCACCGAGGATATTACCTTCAATTTGAGTGGTTGTGCTCAGTGGTGGGATTCAGCCAGTCCGCACCACTTCAGGAGAACCGGTTGTTAACGTTCTGAGCAGTTTGACAAACTGTTGAAAGAAATCATTAGGGCAGAGAACCGGTTGTTAAATTACTTGAATCCCACCACTGATTGTGCTGTAGTGTTACAGCACTATTGGCCTATGTCGGGGCTGCTATCCTGCTTCGTAGCATCACTGCTTCACTGATGCCAGTCTGCCATGAATCGTGAGGGGAGGGAACTGCCAAGGTGGGAGGTGGAAAGGCAATAATAATAATAATAATAATAATAATAATAATAATAATAATAATAATAATAATAATAATAATAATAATAATAATAATAATTTTATTTCTATACCGCCCTTCTCCCGAAGGACTCAGGGCGGTGTACAGCCTATTTAAAAACAGAATAAACATCAATTTAAAATAATTTAAAAATATTAAATAAATTTGGCTTAATTTAAAACATTTAAAAATTTAAAACATCCAATTTAAAATTATGTTGCTAACCCAGCCTGGCGGAACAACAGGGTCTTGAGTGCGCAGCGAAATACCTGGAGGTCAGAAATCTTACGAATTTCCGGGGGCAGTTCATTCCACAGGGCTGGGGCTCCCATAGAGAAGGCCCTCCCCCTGGGTGTCGCCAGCCGACATAATTTGGCCAATGGCCAATGGCACCCTGAGGAGACCCTCTCTGTGGGAGCGGACTGGCCGGTGGGAGGCTATTGGTGGCAGAAGACGGTCTCGAAGGTGCTTTAGTGGCTAATGGGATAGAATCAAAGGCCAGTGTCAGGTCTTTAAAGACTACATAGAGGGCACCACCTTATTTGGCAACCCATTGAACGCAACATGTACTTTCATCAATATACACTGCTCAAAAAAATAAAGGGAACGCAAGCAGATCTGAATGAATGAAATAGCCTTATTAAATACTTTGTTCATTACATACAGTAGTTTTGTGTTCCCTTTAGTTGTTTGAGCAGTGTATAAACTACTGTATGTAAAGAACAAAGTATTTAATGAGGCTATTTCATTCATTCAGATCTCGGATGTCTTCTGCTTGTTTTCCTTTTATTTCTTTGAGAAGTATACATAGGATTAATTTGCCCAAATCAGAAAGAGCATGCTTGTATTAAATATTTGAAGACTCACATACTGTATCTCCAAATGATTATTGCATGTTAAGTTTCTTTTTAGAATTAAGTTCATCTTTAAATGTTTGCTTTCTTCTTTAAAAGTATGTAAATTCTGAGTTATGTTACATAATGTGCAAGAATTATTTCACTAAATTCCAGCGGTGCCTTGATTAAAAAGATTAAATGTAAATCAGTTTTATGTATTGTAACTGAAACTAATTCCTGCTACTTTTGTGGAGTCGCACATGACTGAGCAACCATCATTGTTCTCTACCAGAACACACCCAAGCAGGGGTGTGCAGAAAGTAAAAAATAAAAAATAAATGCATAAATTCAAATAACCATTCTGGAGGTGTGAAGCACGATGGTCTATTGTGAATGTTCAAGCTCCCTCAAAGCATACTTTTGAACAATTAGGCAGGGATATTTCTTAAATAGGTTATTAAGATATTTGACTATGTCAAGTTGTACATTCTAGGTTTACAGATAATTGTGGAGTAAATATTTGTTAAATGAAGTATTTTACATCTGTCTTGGACCAAAGCAATCCTCCTGTCAATAATAACATGAAACACTTGCAAAAGTATGCTGGCCATGACTGAGTTATGCACTTTTGGCATGTGAACTTTTTGAACTCAAGTTACCGTGCTGGTAGTTTTTCAAAAAAGTTCTTTTTATCTGCTGGATTTCTTTCAGTTATACAATTGTTGCCCGACAGAAAAAAATGGTGGAAATATATATTAACCATTTCGTACTTGATGCATTTGCATCCAATGGCAATTATTTGTCCTTGAACCCTTAGAGGTTTTCAGGTACAAGCAGTGGTGAAATCCAAATTTTTTACTACCGGTTCTGTGGGCATGGCTTGGTGGGCATGGTGTGGTGTGGTGGGCATGGTGTGGCATGGCATGGCGGGCATGGCGGGCATGGCAGGGGAAGGGTACTGAAAAATCCCCATTCCCTCCCCACTCCTGGGGGAACAATATTGCAAAATCTCCATTCCCACCCCACTCTGGGGCCAGCCAGAGGTGGTATTTGCCAGTTCTCCGAACTGCTCAATATTTCCACTGCCGGTTCTCCAGAACCTGTCAGAACTTGCTGGATTTCACCCCTGGGTACAAGCAGGTGGTCCCGTCCAAGACCTGTTGAAATGAACTGGGAGCTAGGCAAAAGAACTGGAACGGTATGGGATGTGTGATTTTCATGGAGGCTTGAAGAGAAGAAGATCTTCCTGACTCAAAAAAGCCAAAGCAATTGTTCTGAAAAAAACACAAAGCTCGCTCAAAATGGAGGGGGGCAGGGGGAAGAGCACATATCTACCAAAAGAATAGCTCTCTACCTTTGTTTGAAAGATTGCAGATGGTTCTTGCAGGAAAAGTCTTACCTCCCCTGTATCTCCCACACATCATAGCATGACTACAGAGGTTAGAGATCCTTTCAGCTGTTTTTTTTTTTTTAAAGCTAACTGCAGGGAAAGTTTTGTGTGCTTGCTACAAGCTTTTAAAACAGAAGTGAACAGGAGGGGTGTTCCCCAACCCCGTTTTAATGTTTCATTTGATCTCTTTAGAAAAACGTACTTAAATTATGCTTGCATGGATACAAGGGCAGCTGGTAGAACTCCAGGAAAGTGCTTACTAATAAAACAATAGTAAGCTCATCACCGCCAGGAATAAGTCTATGACCAGTGTCACTGATACACAAGACAGAAGGCACTCATACTTCCTGTGCCCTGTTTCCAGGGTGGGGTGGGGATTAAAAAAGAGAAAAGCCATTTTTCCCTTGGTACTTGGCTTTTTGGAATGCACTCATGGGCATTCAAAATATGCATTTTGAAAACAATTTATGGAATACATTGGAATGCTAATCAAGGAATGTATACAGCACTTCTGCAACCCCTCCTTCACTGATATCATCCTGGTAATATATTTGCTTATTCTGTTCAGACAGCGTCTATCCTCTGATCCAGCAACTGATTGCTGACTAATCTTCTAATTGCCTTGGGTCTAGGATGGCTTGTGGGAATACACAACCTGCATAACTGGGTAGTTACTGCCAATTTTGCTATGCTAATCCATGCTTTGGAGTACCGAGATAGGAAGCCTTTATTTTGTCAATTAAAATCTGACAGGGTAAATATACAAGACATAGATATGACCAGAACCAAAACTGATGAAGCCAAAATTCACTAAAGTCAAGTTTAAAGTGGTTAGAAGGTCTTCCTGAAATTAGTCAGACAACTACATTTGTCCTGGGTCCAAGAGTTCCCAACCTTTTCTCTATGATAGATTATTTTAAAGTGTCATATACAAGGCTGTCTTTGAAGGCTATTAAACCACTTAGACTAGAGGTCTTCAAACTTGGCAGCTTTAAGACTTGTGGACTTCAACTCCCAGAATTCTCCAGAGAATTCTGGGAGTTGAAGTCCACAAGTCTTAAAGCTGCCAAGTTTGAAGACCTCTGACTTAGACCAAGCTATTGTATGTTACAGGTAATCCTCAACTTCTGACCACAACTGAGCCCATATTTTTGGTTGCTAAGTGAGACATTTGTTAAGTGAGATTTGCTCCATTTTACGACCTTTCTTGCCACCGTTGTTACGTGAATCACTGCAGTTGTTAAGTTAGTAACATGGTTGTAAAATGAATCTGGCTTCCCCGTTGACTTTGTCAGAAGTTTGCAAAAGATGGTCACATGACCCAGGGGCACTGCAACCATTAAAAATTAGAGCCGGTTGCCAAGCCATGAATTTTGATCATGTGACCATGGGGATGGTCGTAAGTATGAAAAACGGTCTTAAGTCAGCGCCGTTGTAAAAGAGAGAGAAAGAGAGACACAGAGACACACAGAGAGAGATTTATATACCAGTAGGAAACAAAGACAAAGTGAAACCATGGGCACATTCAGAGAAGGGACCAAATGGAGTCGGTGACATCATCATGACAAAATGATTTACACCAACCCTGTTATTGCTTTGTACTGTAGCAGAAGACTGTTTCCATTGATTCTATATCAATGAATGCCTACCAGATAACCAGTTAGGTATATCTCAAGTTGCTGCAGCATTTTACCTAAGGAGTTTTGCTTATTCGCTTTCTATGCTAGTTTCAAAACCAAACCTTTCCATCTTGGCATTTTAGCAAATCGGATTATACAGGTAATCCTCAATTTACAGCAACAATTGAGCTCAACATTTCTATTGTTGGTTTTGTTTTTTTTTTAATTTTATTTTTATTTTTAAACATAAAACAACCATCATCCATTACAATTACAAAAAGTGTATCAATCGGCTACAAATCTTTTGTGCTTAATCCCATATCCAAAATTCTCTTATTTGTCAATTTATTATATCCCTTTGTATTATTATTCTCATTTACCAATTATTTAACAATGACTTATCTCCCGTAAAAAACCGCTTCATATATTTTATTATTAAATTTATTTCATGTTTCATATTTCATTTCCATGCTTTATTATCTAGCCATTGATAGAATAAATCCCATATCAAGTAATATTGTTTATCTTCCTGTTCTCTAATTTCAAATATCAATTTGCTCATTTCAGCACATTCCAAAATTTTCTTAATAATTTCATCATCGGTAGGTAACTTCACTCCTTTCCAATTTTTAGCAAATACAATTCTAGCCACTGTTAAAACATTCACAATTAAGTATTTCAGTTCTCTATTATATGTCTCTGGTAAAATCCCTAATAAAAATATCTCTGGTTTAAAATCAATGTGTTAACATTTCTATTGTTAAGTGAGATATTTGTTAAGAGCCTTGGTGGTGCAGCGGACTAAGTGCTGTTATGTAGCACTTAGCTGCCAGCTGCCTGCAATTAGTGCGAGTTCAAATCTCACCAGGCTCAAGGTTGACTCAGCCTTCCATCCTTCCAAGATAGGTAAAATGAGGACCCGGATTATGGGGGCAATAAACTGACTTTGTAGAAACTGCTTATTTTTATTTATTTATTTTTATTTGATTTATATGCCGCCCTTCTCCGGAGACTCAGGGCGGCTTACAATGCGTTAAGCAATAGCCTTCATACTTTTGTATATTTATACATAGTCAGCTTATTGCCCCCACAAACTGGGTCCTCATTTAACCTACCTTAGAAAGGATGGAAGGCTGAGTCAACCTTGAGCCTGGTAAGATTCGAACCTGCAGAAATTGCAGGCAGCTGTGTTAATTACAGGGTGCATTAAACCACTGTACTACCAAGGCTCTCTTTATGGGGGGCCAAAAGCCCTAATAAGCAGGTATATACAAAAAGAATGAAGGCTATTGCTATAAGTGCATTGTAAGCCGCCCTGAGTTTCTGGAGAAAGGTGGCATATAAATTGAACTAATAAATAAATAAATAAATAAATAAATAAATAAATAAATAAATAAATAAATAAATAGATAAATAGATAAATAAATAAATAAATAAATAAATAAATAAATGACATTTGCCCTATTTTACGACCTTCCTTGCCACAGTTGTTAAGTGAATCAATGCAGTTGATAAGTTAGTATCCCAGTTGTTAAGTGAAACTGGTTTCCCCATTGACTTTGCTCGTCAGAAGGTTGCAAAAGGAGATCACATGACCTTGGAACACCGCAATAGTCATAAATATAAACCAGTTGCCAAGCATCTGAATTCTGATCACATGGTCATGGGAATGCTGCAAAGGTCATAACTGTGAAAAACGGTCATAAATCCCTTTTTCAGTGCCATTGTAACTCTGAACGGTCACTAAAGGAACTGTTGTAAGTCGAGGACTACATGTATTGTAGTACTAGCATTGTTCTTCACATCACTTTTTCTCCTCCCCTCCTCCAGCACCTTTCATATCAGTCTGCTTAGAGATGTCACACGACTGCTCCAAGGAATTCTTGGATTCAATATAAACACATACTGTTCTCCTGAAAAAATGTTGATGGAAAAGCAGACAACAGATCTAGCGGAGGGGGAATATTGGATGGAAAATACAGGGGAAAGCATTCATATTTGACATTTATCTCAAGCAATGGCTTTGCAACTTCCATCTACTAAGCAAGGGCTCCTAACATTAAATTCTACAACACTCTCAATGTTTTCTTAGTGCACGTCTCAGCCAGCTACCTGTAAAAAATGGACACTAAGCCATTGACTTGTTCTCTTTGGACAATGAAATTCCAGGAAGGATGATCACAAGATGTAAATTTTTTTCAACATCTAGACAAGGATGAAAAACAAGACTCCATCTGATAAATTTTGGCTCAGCTATTAGGGGATGCTGTTGCTTCAAAATCACAGAGGAAAGGGAGCAACATACCAAGGGAAGGATGGGTGGATGGAGGAGGGGTTAGAGCTGTAACTTTGTTCAAAAATATTTGAATGAAATTTTGTAATTTGATTATTCACCCTGTTTATAATGGAAAAATTAGAGAGAAAAAAATAACTATTAATAAATTTTTTCACCTGCTCAGTTTCAACTATGTTCTCAACTCTATGTTCCCACCAGTTTTTCATTACTGTACATGATAATTTGTACAGATGTTCCAGTGAATCGTGTTGGATTGTTTTATGTAATTTTTTATAAATAGTTTCTGTAATCTTCTTGTACCATCTGAGTATATGATCTAGTGATTCTTCTGCTTCTTTGCACAATTTGTACATTGAATCATTTGATTGGGGTTTTTTTCAATTCTCACCTTGATTGTATTAGTTCAAATAGGTTTCTCTTGTGCAGTCAAAATCAAGCCTTCAAGTTTCTTTTTTTAAATGTTCAGTTGTAAGCCATTGCCAGCTTTGTTCTTTGCATACTTTCCCCTCAATCTTTTGTAGAAATAGACCATGTAATGCTTTTCCTTTCCTTCCTTGTTTTTATTACATTATTTCAATATTCATGGTTTGTTTCTTGCACAGTAAATTCCAACTTTTAACTTGCAACAATGCCTGTTCTTGAATGTCTTTCATGTAATCAGCCAATGCACATTTTTCTTCTTGAAAGTTCGTTTGACTTGAAGTAAACCTTTGCCTCCATTTCTGTAGGGCAGGTGCAATCTAGCAATGTCAGTATGGGAATGTTATGCATAGTGAATTGTCATAGTAGAGTCTCTTCTATTATTGTTTAGGGCAGACCTGGGCATTTTATTGCCTGAAGGCCACATCCAGCCTGAAGACAATCCCAGTCCAATTTGTGGTGGCGGCAGGAGGTGAGGTGACAATAGTGGTAGCAGTGAGGTGGCAGTAGGGGAAGGGCAGCAGGAGGTGGGGCAGCGACAGTGGTGAGTTTCAAAAATTTTTAATACCGGTTCTGTGAGTGTGGTTTGGTGGGCGTGGCATGGCTTGGTGGACTTGGCAGGGGAAGTTTACTGCAAAATCCCCATTTCTTCCCAATCAGCTGGGACTCAGGAGGCAGAGAATAGAAGGGGGCAGGGCCAGTCAGAGGTGGTATTTACCGGTTCTCCGAACTACTCAAAATTTCCACTGCCGGTTCTCCAGAATTGGTCAGAACCTGCTGAAACCCACCTCTGGAGCAAGGCAGTGGCATTGGGCAGGACATCAGCAGCCCTCCATAACAGTCCCATTTTCTCATGTGGCCCCTTGGGAAAATTAATTGTCGACAACTGGCTTAGGGTCTACCATTTTCTGAACTTCTTTGACTTCTGCATCTTAGAGTATTTTATTTCTAGTAATGAATCTCCTTTGATCTGCTAATTGTGGTTGAGAGGTATTTCAGTTTCCATAAATTCTTTTCCAGTGTGCAAATATTCACTTTAAGTAGCCCGACTTTGTTGATTCCAATTTATAACAGCAGGACATAATGGTGCAATTTTCCAACACAGTATAACTTTTGGTGGTGATTCTTCCAATAATCCTACAGGATTAGGCCCTGGTTGCCCTGACATAGCTCCCGAGTCCCGTTGCCCACTTGTCAACAGATGCCTGCATACTCCAACATCAAATGTGATCCTTGTTGACCTCGGCAATGACTGATCCAGTATAGTATTATTTTTCTGTTTTTGCATATTAAATGGGTTGGTGAATACCCTTGGTCTGGTTCTTTGGCTAAGATCTGTCTGGCATGGGTGAATACACTACACAGTACATTACCAACAACATAACTATCAATCTCATCAGAGTATCTATGGAGATACTCAATCATTCCAGGTCATGACTGTCCCAAAGGTGCTTTTTCAGGAGGCAACTGGACTCCCTTGTTTTTTCTTTGAAATTGTTTTGTTTCTCATCCAAGAAGCTTCTTCAGCTTTGACTGGATGGTGGGGAATGGAAGGATTTATGTTCCTTGCAGATAGCTGGTCATTTGCATCCTTTTAGAATGTATGGCTGTGAAAGTTGGACCATAAAAAAGATTGAGCGCCAAAGGATTGAAGCCTTTGAACTATGGTGCTGGAGAAAACTCCTGGACTGCAAGGCGATCAAACCTGTCAGTCCTAGAGGAGATCATTCCTGACTGCTCTTGAGAAGGCCAGATCCTGAAGATGAAACTCAAATACCTTGGCCACCCAATGAGAAGGAAGGAGTCACCGGAGAAGAGCCTAATGCTGGGAAAGATTGAGGGCAAAAGAAGAAAGGGACGACAGAGAACGAGGTGGCTGGATGGAGTCACTGAAGCAGTAAATGGCCTCCAGAGGATGGTAGAGAACAGGAAGGCCTGGAGGAATGTTGTCCATGGGGTTGCAATGGGTTGGACACGACTTCGCAACTAACAACAAAAGAGAGTTGTTGAGGACACTTGAAGGTTTATCAGTGTCCTCAGGGTCACCTGAGTAGTGCAAATGGGTGTGGAGCCTTCTTGGAACTGCTGAAAGGACTGTGTTGTGGAGCTGTGCTTTCTGCAGGAGGTTTTCTGCCCTATGTCCTTTCACTGTTGAACACAGGCACAAGTTGTTGAGGATGAGTCTGTGCTTGTCTGCATCTCAAACTGAAGCGCAAATGGTTCCTGTAGTCTGCAATTTTTCTGGAAATCTGTTCATACTCCCATACCATTTGGGACAACCATGATCTGAGTGACTGAGCATCTCCGTAGATATTTAGCTCTGCACTTTGGATGAACACCCTTCGAATGGTACAACCTCATCAGAGCACCATAAGCTCCTCTCCTGGGGAAGGCAGTCAAACATATTTGGAATACAACACCAAGATATGTATTTGTCTCATTCTCAGGCAGTTACAATGCCTCCTAAAATATATTCACACATTCCCTTTTTAATGCCTTCCTTGTGAATGCTGGCAAGATTTAATGTTTTAGCTTTAAAAGGAAAGACAATGTTGGGTTTTTAACATTACGTGGATTGAGAGTCTACATGCCTTAAATCAAATAAATTCGTTGCAACTGTGTTTTTGTACATGCACAAGATTTATATATATATATATTCTATGAACACAAATCTTACTTTAAATTGCAGACTGTCTTACATTACTCAAACGATTGCTGACCTTCATAAATATCAAATCTTTGGAATCAAATGTCCTGACATTTAATCTTTTCGTGCAGGCTAAGCAGGGCCACATAGTATACAAAGGTCATATGTCAGCCATCGGTTTTAGAGAGACTTATCATTTTAATGAAGATACTCAGCATTCATCGAGAAATGAAATGTTAAATGTGTAGTTTCCTGAAACTTGCTGAGCCTGCTTTTAATATTGAACCGAGGGGGAAAACAAAGCAGTGTTAGTCCCTCTTAGTCCTTTAATTCACCTTTTTCCAAAGCTATAACCTTCCAGTTCTGCTGGAACCACAACTTCCCATTTCTACTCCTAGTATAGTTTTGGAAATTCTGGAATTGGTAGAACCAAGTTAGCTAGAAGGCACCACCTTGGGGAAGAGTGCTTTAATTAATGCACAAGTTTTGTATCCAGAGACCAAATGCCCTTCACTTCTAAAAGCCAAAGTGACTGATGCAGGGGTGAAATGTTCCTGGTTCAGACCGGATCATCCGATCCGGTAGCGATGGAGGTGGGTGGTTTGGAGAACCGGTAGCAAAAATCCCTGCCCCCCCCCCCCCATGCCCAGCTGAGCCACATGATCATCAGAGGCTTTTTTTCTTTCAAATGCCTCTGACGATCCAAGCTGAGTTGCCTGATCGGCAGAGGCATTTAAAAGAAAAAAAGCCTCTGCCGATCAGGCAACTCTGCTGGGATCGTCAGAGCCTTTTGAAAGCATTTTTTTTTACAACCTCTTCGCTGACGAGGTTGTAAAAAAAATGGTTTTAAAAGTAAAAAATAAAAATTGGCCATGCCCACCCAGTCACATTACACCCCCCAAGCCACGCCCACAGAACCTGTAGTAACAAATTTTAGATTTCACCACTGGACTGATGTGTCATGAAGGTTTACGTAACTGATTCATTCAGCTTTTTCCCCTCATTCTTTAAAAAGGGTGTTCTGACCACAGCTACCTCTTTTCTCCCAATTGGATAACTGCCAGATATTTTATATGGGGCTGCCATTGTAGAATCTAATTCAGAAGCAGATTTCCAAAATTTCTACTCAAACGTGACGAGTAGAAACAGGCTTGGTTTAAATAAAAAAATCAGGGATACTTATTCATGACTGGTAGAGTAGATTAGGAATTGATAATATTCCCCAGGAACTGAAAATATTCCCCACCGCATAGATGAGTCTTTAAATAAACATCACTATTCCTTAAAATATTTTTATTTTCGACAAGTTGAATCATTAAAAAATGGTATAGATTATAATGGTATGAATGGTTAGAGGAGAGGTATAAAGGGCAAGGAAAGAGTAAATGAGGAAGATATAGGAGTTGAAATGTAGTAACAAACAAGTGGAAATGGAACGGACATAGAATATATGATTGAAATTGAGTACATTTTTATCTTTATGTATAATATAAATATTAAAATCGTATGTATAAATGGTAAATTGAAGTAAGGGAGGAAAATGGATATGTAAGAAATGTTTACTGATGCAAAAATGTTGAAAATAAGAAAATTGTAAAAAATTCTTTTTTTGTTTTAAAAAAAACTTTAATAAAAATTATTTTTTTAAAAAATGGTACAGATTACCATTGTCAATGCCTCTTGGCCATCAACTGACAGTCAATCAGGATTGACAATCCTGGGGCACCTTGCATGCCCCATAATAGAAGGAGCAAAATCATATATTTATCCCTTTGGGTCTCCAACAACACTTGGGGTTGCACAACAGAACTTCTTGGTGATCACTCTGTTACAAAAACTGCAGTGTCTTCTTCTGTTTCTAATCTCAGTGGCCTCTAATGACACTGCACTGAATGAATGATGGCTCTCCGGAG
Source organism: Pituophis catenifer annectens (assembly GCF_029215685.1). NCBI lineage: Eukaryota > Metazoa > Chordata > Lepidosauria > Squamata > Colubridae > Pituophis > Pituophis catenifer. Next base: position 141,754,594 of record NW_027256881.1, on the reverse strand, counting down.
GAGGTCAACCCAAAGCATTAAGCTACAATCCCCTAACAGTGTCTCTGGCCAGAAGCCAGCTCTTTTTAGCCCACTTTTTTTTTTTTTTTTTTTTGCATAAGATCTACCACAGCTGTAGCAAAACAAGTTGCAGGTGGCTCAGTGGGCAGCAGATCACACAGCCTGCTGGGTCTCGGCAGCTAGGAGGGAGTTACCTATGCCGGCCGATGGTGGCTGTAAAGGAGCAGGAAATGTCTGACAATCTTGATTAAGAATTTACAAGCCCTGAACTTTCTGAAGGAAAGAAAAAAAAGACACATTCATAGGCCTTGAATTCTAGTGCTCTGCCTCTCGCTCTGTCTCGCTCCCCCTCCCTTGGCAAAGTCATATATTTCCCTCTTCAGTTCCTGTCCTGGAATTATATTGATGATGGTGATGAAGATGAAGATGATAATGACAATGATTGTCATCGTACAAGTCATCCAGATGTTCAGACTGGGCTGGGCTTTTTTGTCTACCTACTGACTCCTTTCCAAACACCTGGGATAGACAGATATGGATGTTTGATGATGTTACAGATATCGTCACAGGATGGAAGCAGCTGTTCCAAGTAAAGCCACCTTTTCCAATTGACTGATGGCGAATTTGACTTGGCCACATGATCAAAATTCAGATGCTTGACAGTTGACTCGTATTTATGATGGTTGCAGTGTCCCAGGGTCATGTGATCAGCTTTTGCAATCTTCTGACAAGCAAAGTCAATGCGGAAGCCAGATTCACTTAACAAGCGTGTTACTCAGGGGTGAAATCCAGGAGGTTCTAACAGGTTCTGGACAACCGGTAGCAGAAATTTTGAACAGTTTGGAGAACCGGCAAATACCACCTCTGGCTGGCCCCAGAATGGGGTGGGAATGGAGATTTTGCAATATCCTTCCCCCAGGAGGGAAGGGAATGGAGATTTTGCAGTATCCTTCCCCTGGAGTGGGGTGAGAATGGAGATTTTGCAATATCCTTCCCCTGCCACACCCACCAAGCCCCGCCCACAGAACCGGTAGGGAAAAAATTTGGATTTCACCCCTGGTGTTATTAACCTAACAGCTGCAGTGATTCACTTAAGTACAATGGCAAGAAAAGTTGTAAAATGGGGCAAAATTCACTTAACAACTATCTTGCTTAGCCATGTAAATTTTGAACTCAATTGTGGTCATGTGTCAAGGACTACCTGTATACTGTAAGGCTTTAATTTTAATTGGGTTTAATTTAAATTAAAGCAAACTAAGTTTTGTCCTAGATCCATCCATTTTTCCATATCTGGACCATTTCTGGAATGCTGTATTTATATATGTTCTGCCCCAGCTACAGACCCCAAAGAACGCAGCACACACGAAGTCTGTACAATCCTTAGTTTACTAAATTAAATCAGTCTTTTTCAAATAAAGGCTGTTAATTAACTTTCGTAACAGTCTACAAGAATACAAAGAATAAATAATCGTAATCTTACTATGGTTGGCAGAAAGACCAGAAGCAATTTGCAGGAAACTGATAAGAGAACTAAGATCAGAACACAAAGGAGAGTGAACCAAGTTGTTCCCTGCAAATTGCGCAGTCATCGTCCTTCTTTAAATAGGGAGTGGCCAATTAGCCCCAAGTCTTACTCTCAAGGAGACCTCCTCCTGAGGAGCCACTCCTGCCTTTTGCGCACCCGTGCATCGAGAAGAGGCTCCTCCTCTTCTTCCTCTTCACTTATGGGAGCTTCTGGAGGTTCTGAAGGCCCTGGCTGAATCCCCGCCTCTGGCACCACATCTTCTCCAGCCTCCTCATTGTCTGACTCAAGTGCCAACTGCACAGGCTGCTGGCGCAGCACCACACCAGCCTCCTCACTGTCGGAATCAGCTACAAGCTGCACAGGCCGCTGACGGGCCACAACAGTATATCCCTACGCACCCTGGAAATGACAACCTCACCTGAATTGAAAACTGAAGCATAACTAACTTCAAATAGTTCATATGGTGTTAGGATCTCAAGAAATAATAGATTTCAGAAAGAACATCAGTGACACCAGAAAATCTCTTGCTGGATACTGTACTGCAGGATCGGTAGCAAGAAGGAAGAATAAGAGCAGCATAAGGAGTGGGAGATTTATAGACACATGAATCAAAAGCTACTTTGATCTACGGACATAATTCAAATAAGGCACTTGATATCCGATACTGGTCTGTAGCATGCAGGTCTAATAAAAATTTGGCTCCTGCATATATCTTTATACATATAAATGAAATAGTGTGATTAATAAGCACCTAACTCCAACAGCCTTGGACATCTGTGTATTATACTCCTCTATTAAATTATACCAATCTGTATTTTTTTTAATAAGGAAAAGATACTTTTGCTGCAATCCATCAAAATAAACTCAGGAAATACTCCATGTTATCATCATTTTTCTTGCTTGAAGAAAACTGAAGGAAATGTGAACCCAATATGAAGAATGCTGTACTTACTGTTATGAGCAAATGTGTTTTTACAGGTGCACCAAATATTCCATCTTTATTTCATCTTCAAACTGATGAAAATGTAAGCCACGTTTCATGTCACTTTGGTAGCCAGCATTGCCTCTTCCGTCCCATCATACATGACCCTCCTCCCAATTATTAATGAATTATTGCCACTTCTTTTTCAAATAGGTATTACAAGTTGCTTAATAATACAAATATAGAATGATGTCTACAAATATTTATGGTACTCTTTAGTACCGTAATGGATGAAGAACTCATAACACAAGATTATATGTTAATATTATGAGCTGAGGTTTGTGCATGCTGTTAGGCCACTGGACTGCCAACATTTTTCTACAATGGGGTAATGCATGTGTACCAAATCCTTCTCATTGTTGAATTAGTTGTGATTGTTTTATTTATTGCACAAATGAAAAAAAATCTTGTTGAGAAATACTTTAGAGCATGGTCTCTGTCTAAAATTCCTAGTGGTACTGAATATGTTGACTTCTCTCTCCAAAGACTGGAGGGGAGCTAACAATCTCAGAATGGGAAATGCCACATCAGATTGCCATTCTCCTTTTTACCAGCTTTCAGACTTTACCAGACTTTCAGAGCAAATTTCAAACTTCAATTTTGGAAAGTCTCCAAAGAGGGGAGTGAAAGAGTTGTGAAGTCTAACTGTAGCAGTGGTGGGTTGTCCAAACCGGTTCTATAGAACCGGTAGTAAAACCGGCGGGAGGATCCGCCCACCGACCCTGATGTCATCAGCGCAGCTCCGTTGCGAACCGGTAGTAAAGGTAAGTAGAACCCATTCCTGATAACCTGTTGTAAATGTAGGGAAGCTCTCATTTAACTCTTAATTGTGGCGGGTGGAATTATAGGAAGGAAGGAAGGAAGGAAGGAAGGAAGGAAGGAAGGAAGGAAGGAAGGAAGGAAGGAAGGAAGGAAGGAAGGAAGGAAATTAGATAAATAGAAGATAGATAGATAGATGATAGATAGATAGATAGATAGATAGATAGATAGATAGATAGATAGATAGATAGATAGAAAAAGGAAGGAAGGAAGGGAAAAGAAAGAAAGAAAGAAAGAAAGAAAGAAAGAAAGAAAGAAAGAAAGAAAGAAAGAAAGAAAGAAAGAAACTCTGTCTGTTTCCAACAAGGTTCTTAGTTATGTTGAAACAATTCGTGGACAGATGCCTCTGACCAAACAACTAGGTCATCTTGTCTAGCTTTATTTTTATGACTGCCAAAGCAAACAGTTAACGTAGTTTTCCTGGAGAAAAGGATGCCTGAGCAATTTGATATTAGCAGATTCCAGAATGAAATTATCAATTCTGCGTTTCTGGATTCTTGTGTGAATTGGAAATGAGCATTCCACCAAGGGTTTCATTTGGTTCAATACACAATGGATCACTTACACACACTTAAAGATGCTTGAAATTATTTTTAAGGTTAGATTAATATGGTAACAGACAGGAATTTGGGGCAAAAACATGCCAAAAAAAAAAAAAAAAGGACTAGAACAGATAGCTTCCTCAAGCTTTCTGGAACTGCATTCCCCCAAGTTGCAAAGAGATGGGATGAAAGGAATATTTGCATATTTGAAGATCTTGCCATTTGTAATAAAAAAGAAAAAAAGCACCTCAACTTGAAAGGAGTAGGCATAGCCTAGTACAATGGTTTTTCATGCATAAGAAATTGGAGGAAGTATGGAGGCAAGATTTCTAACTCGAAACCATCTATTGATAACTAAAAGATTTCTGATAAAAGGTGTCGTGTAGGAAGGAGCCTGCTAATTATATGCAGTGGTCCTCGGAGTAATTTTTCTCAAAAGAGAGACAACCTTTTCATGTAATTTGAGAAAATGGAAATTCAGTAAGAAATCTATGCAGAGAAAAGTAATGCAAACAGTTTTTGATGTTGAACAAATGACATAGAAGTCATTGAGAATAATTACACTCTAATCATTTGACTGAAGACCATTGTAAATGGGTTTTTTTAAATACATGGTTCAGAAGGATAATCTTTATTAATCAGATGACGGTATAGGGAATGCCTTCTGATTTGCTGAGATAAAGCCAAACTACCAGTCTCTACATGAATGTGTATGGTCTGACTTCTCATCTCCTTCCCACATTTTCCTCTTGAAAGTTCTTGCTTGAATAGATTAGCAATGACAGTACAGATAGTAATAGAAGCCTTTGGGTTTAATCCCAAAACACCTGGAGCACTCCTTAAAAATCATTGGCATTGACAAAAATCTCCATTCAATTAGTCAATTGCAAAAGGCAGCTTTACTTGGAACAGCTTACATCCTGAGATGATACCTATCACACCATCAAAGAACAACATTTGCATATCTCAGGTTCTTGGGAAGGTGGATATAAATGCCAAATCCAGTCCAAACATCTGGAAGACTGGACAACCAAACATAACAATTGCTACCAACCTGCCTTCCATTGAGGATCTGTATACTGCACGAGTCAAAAAGAGGACTGTGAAAATATCTACAGACCCCTCGCATTCTAGACATAAACTGTTTCAACTCCTACCCTCAAAACGATGCTATAGGACACTGCGCACCAGAACAACTAGACACAAGGACAGCTTTTTCCTGAATGCCATCGATCTGCCAAACAACTAATTCCCATAACACTGTCAAACTATTTACTAAGTCTGTATTACTATTATTCTCCTCACCTTTCCTATTACCTATCTCCTCTCATATCATATATCTTATATCACCTTGTTGCTTGATTCTTTACTTCTTTACTTCTTGATTTATATTGTTTTATTTGGTTTCCTAGTATGATTTGATTGCTTATTTAGTAACCTATGACTATCACTAAATGTTGTATCTTATGATTCTCGATGAATGTATTTTTTTATGTACACCGAGAGCATATGCAACAAAGACAAATTCCTTGTGTATCCAATCACACTTGTCCAATAAAGAATAATGAAGTTTTCCATGGGAAAGGGTAATTGAAAGACATTGTGTCTGTAGGAGTTAACCAGTCATTGTCCATAATGCCATAAGAGCATTTCTGATAACTTTTAAAAAGTGCAACACTAATCACCTGAGAAGCAATCAATACTTTCTTATACCAGGATCAACCAAAAAGAAAAAAGAAAAAAGAAAAGTGCGCAGATCAGAACATGGCCTCAACATAGAGCATTTGGAATTCTTGGAACTGCATCTCCCAGAGTTTCACATTCAGTCTAAGGAGCTCTGGGACTTAATCATAATCATAAGTTTATTTGTCAAGCATATATAAGATAACAGGTAAAAGTATAAACATAATTTGGATACATGAAAAGAGTAAGTAAAAAGGGATATTAGGAAAGGGATGGTAGGCACGCTGGTGCGGTTATGCACGCCCCTTACAGACCTCTTAGAAATGGGGTGAGGTCAACAGTAGACAGTTTAAGGTTAAAGTTTTGGGGGTTTGGGGAAGAAACTACAGAGTCAGATAGTGCATTCCAGGCATTGACCGTTCTGTTACTGAACTCATATTTTCTGCAATTGAGTTTGGAGCAATTTACCTTGAGTTTGTATCTATTATTTGCTCGTGTATTGTTGTGGTTGAAGCTGAAGTAGTCATTGACAGGAAGGACATTGTGGCAGATAATTTTATGTACTATGCTTAGGTCAGACTGAAAGATGCTGATTGCAGGTAGCAACAATAGAGCAATGCCCTTTCTGCGTTTGCTGAAGTTCTCATTAAGATTCTGAAAAAGGGGATCGAGAGGTTTTGTTTTCTTCAGATTCTTGTTACATAAAAACCTCATCTATTTAAATCCTTGGCTCTGTAGGCTCCCTTCTGAACGCTTTCATTTCCATTAGGCACAATGTTCTCCCTAAGTCACAGATCTTTCCCCATCAATTTCCTCTGAGCTCAGTCAGGCCTTGCTGTTTTGGTTTTGGTGGCTTGAAATTTGGGTCCAAGTCAATTGCGAAAAGGGAAGCTTCAACAGCACTGCACTCACACACCATTAAAAAGTCAACTTTGAAAAGCAAATGTAACCGCAATTTGTTTTAAAAACAAATTGAACAGAGCTGTGTGGAATCACTTCAAGGGCTGGGGTTTGGGTTCTTTTTTTTTTCCCTCCCGGCTTGGGGAAGGAGAAAAAACCCCCAAAACACAGCAACCATCAAACTGCTCATTTGGTACAGGTGCAACCAACATTTCAATTCCCCCCCTGCCAAAATTCCAGCTGGGGTGATGTCAGCTGTATTAATGGGACATTGAAAGACAGTGGAATGGGAGGAGTGAGAGAGAAGAGGAAACTGGTATTTCAAAGTTGTATGCATTGCTTGGAGGCTTCAGAAATAGCAGGGGAAGCTCTGCTTGACCAACCCAGCCTCAGGAATGGCACTTAAGTTAACACTTTCAAATGTAGATTATACAAGAGAATATCCTAGGTTCCTTGAGATAAGAACCCACTGCTGGAAATACCTACATGTGAAATGTCAAGGCACAGCATTTCTGCTTGGAAAACAAAGAGGCTTTAATACCTTGGGGACGCAAATTGCTGGAAGATAAGAGTAAACAAAAAACCAAAAAAAAGCACATTTCTGAATAATCATCTAGCTGGGAACATCCAGAGACAGAATACTTGTTCTAACAGGGAAAAAGCACCTGGCTTTGTAATGTTAATCATAAGATTAAGCCCCGGTCTAGGATTATTTTTTATTTTTTTATTTTATTTTATTTTTTTTTTGCTTTGTTAAAGCAGTTGTGTCTTGCCCCAGGGTTGTGCAGCTGTTCTTCCCACCTGCAACGCAATACAGGGAAAAACTGTTTGGTTTCAAGAATTGTGGACCAATGATATGTATGAGCCCATGTGTATTCCTGTTGGAAGAAATATCCTTCTGGGTTCAGTTCCAAATGGGGAAAAAGACACTGGAAGCATGGAGACTGCTTGGAAAGATGGTTTAATGGTGGACAGGATCACATGGTTTGAGTTCCTGAACAGAAAAGGGCAGAGATGCTGCGAGTCCCTGGGTTTTATGCCCTCTCTGGCTTTGAACTTCCTGGGGCCCAGGAAGAGTATCCTGATTGGCTGCTGCCAGAGGTCATAGCTAGCCTTTTAGGTTGTCTGTGTGCCAAGTTTGGTTGAAACATGGTGGGTGGTGCAATAAAGGGCAATTAAATGGCTCTGCCTGAAGGATGTAGATCTTTGTTATGTAGAATAGACTGGCTCAGGCCTTAACGGTCCATTAACAAAGGTGGGGGGTGACTTTCTGCTTCTCTGGGTTTCTACTTCTCTTTTAAGGAAAATATTCTGCCTTTTTAGTATATCCTAAAATATTTCATTTTTCTAGGAGAGGGATAAGTGCTAACTTCCTACACTCCAAAGCCCCTTGAAGCAGAGCGGTATCAAGGGAAGGAAGGATATATGATCCAATCCATTCTGCATCAACAAATCTTAACCAGGATGCTCCTGAGGATGAATTTTCCAATCAGGTTACTGTCAGAAACACAACAGGGAAGTCTTGCTTTTCACGACTGAGATTACCAGACGAAAATTTTTTTTAGCCCACATTTAAAGTATATTTTTCTCTTATTTCCTACGGTATACCAAGACTATGATCTGGTTGGAACACATCTGAATTGTTTTTCATAGATATTTTATCAAACTGGGTCAAATACCGAGTTTTCCCGAAAATAAGATCCTGTCTTATATTTTTTTTAACCCTGAAATAAGTGCTTGGCCTTATTTTCGGGGATGTCTTATTATTTTGGGGCGCATGGAACAAGAAGGGGCTCCTCTTGCCGTCTTACCTGATTTCCAGCTCTGTCTCCCTAATCCTAACCAGAGAAAATGGCGGGGACCGGCTGAGCATTTGTTTAAATATTTTTGGGGAGGGTTTATTTGGGGGGGGCTTATTTTAGCCCATGTGCTCAAACGCCCAATTGGGCTTATTATCAGGTAATATCTTATTTTAGGGGAAACAGGGTAGTTGCCTACCCTTTGGAAAAAAGTGACTCACAACACTTTAGCAGTAACTGTAAGGGTTGTAGCTGTAGTTGACTTAATAGTTCAGCAATGGGGAGTGGCTCAGGTTGCCTACCCTTGGATAGATTGTGCATTGGGGGGGGGGCCCTTGGGGATTGGCAGGAGCATCTGCATGCAGTGTATGTGAAAAAAGAGTGGGCTTTTGATGCAGTGATCATGGCTGCCATTTTGATCCTTCCTTCAACATACATCTCTCAAGGCTGGTGAATATCTCCAGTTGCATAGCTCTGTGGCTCTTGTTCACTCTACCCAACATCATAGAGTTGTGATTACCTATATAATACAAGACAGGACAATGTAAAAACTTATACCTACTATATACAATGGCTGTAAAGAGAAGAAATATCATAAGAACATCTATATTTGCTGTAGAAGTTCATGCTGAATTTAATAATCTTTCTCCCAGATATGCCTAGGATTGGAACTTTAATCAGTGAGTTGATTTGGACAGATTTGTGTTAATAATGGTAATAAGCTTTTTTTGGTTCAATCAGATCCATTTGTCATTCAGTCATAAATAGAAATATCCAACTGATCCCCATTCCATGCAGTTATTCATTTTTATGGATCTGCCTTCAAATGTTCTTTGGTAGTATTGTTAGAGCAAGAAAGTTTAATCTACACAACTAGCAAAGGTGGGACAAAGGGGACTTTGGCCTTCCTAAATAAAACCCACCTTGAATTAAGCTCAGTGGTGGGATTCAGCCAGTTTGCACCACTTCGGGAGAACCAATTGTTAACTTTCTGAGCAGTTTGGCAAACTGTTTGTTGGAAGAAATCATTAGGGCAGAGAACCGGTTGTTAAATTACTTGAATCCCACCACTGATTAAGCTCCAACCTCAGCCCACAAGTTTGGATGTCTTACTGCATTTTATCATGGTGGTATTCATCAAAACTTTAAATATGGAAAATATTAAGATAACTGTCCACGTTTACCTGATTGGAAGCACATTTTACTTCAGATAGGATCTGTATTACCAACAAAATAAATATGTATAGGGCCTGTTTCAGATTAAGTTATCCTTTGTCCTTTCTGCTTATTGTTATGTAACAGTTGGGATGGTGAAATGCATAGTGACTATTCCCGACAGAATGATAGAGCATCATATGGCATTTATGATGGGCTGCAAATCACTATAAACATATGAAAGTCATTCACAGTCCCAATTAAAGTTCTAAACAAATATCTTCATAAATATTTCATTAGCAAATGAAACACCAAACAACTACCCAATGGCTGATGGAGCAGAAACAGCATTCGGTTTGCCTTCCCCACATCTTTTTTCTTTTAATGAAAATAAGATCGTTTATAAAGTTTGAAGGAAGGTGCAACAGTTCTGAACTCAAAGGGCTCGACTTGCCTCGATGCTAGAGCTATTAAAACATATCCTACAATCAATTTCTTCTTGTGCTTCAACTAAACCAGGAAATTCAAGTAACATGATCTCAGCTGTGTTCTAGCTTGTGTTTCATTATCCAGGTTCCAAATTTCATTTCTCCTTAAGTAAATGTTATGTTGGCAGATATCTGGCAACATAACATAGTGCTACATTGAATAAACATTAAAATAATAGCTTTCTCATATCTTTCATCTGTCAGAATCATTTTGAAAAGAAAAAGAGGCCATTGGGGCCTTGAAGGAATGGTTAGATCTGAAAAGGGTTATTTGGGGGAGACTATCTAGACACAGCTTTTTAAAGAAACAGAAGAAGACCCCCCTCATGGAACCAACCAAGTCCATCTAGTTTTCAATTCTGTTCCCACAGTGACCACAAGATGGCCATGGAAGACCAAAAGGAGGAAATGACAGTGCTGTGGCATCATTGTACTCCTGATCTTAAACACTAGGTAATAAGAGGCATGCTGGTCTTGATTCCATAGAATAGATAACTATTATCACTAGTAGCGGTTTATGCAAATGACTGCTTCCAGGTGCATCTTACTGGGGACATCATTTGGACTTGAAGAGCTTTCATTGAAAAGGATTGTTCCCAGTAGTTGTTCACTACTTTTCAGGATACAAGGATGTTTATGGGCTTTGAAAATTTATCTTTGGAATTTGGATATGACAGGAATGTATGAGAAGGCATTACTGAGATCCCAAATTAAAAGTGCTTAATACCAGCTTTTTGAAATGAGACAGGAAACAATTGGGGAGCTAGCAAAGATCAGCTAAACTGCTATGAAGTGAATGTAATTTCCAGTATTGTTCTGGAATAGTTTATACTGATTGGTATTTCCAGGCCACATTCAAGAATCTGAATGTTTAGCACATTGTGTAGCACATTACATACATCTCATATAAGTGTATATGAGAACTTATCTTTTTTAGTTAAAAGGTGCTTTGTGCTACAGGAATATTTTTCTATTCACACGCTGGCCACGCCCATGCCCAATTCAGTGAAGAGGGAAAAGTCCCAATACGTCATGTGACGCCACCCTGATGATGTGAGTTTGACACCCCTACTTTATGAGAATTCAATCCCTTCCAGAAAAGTTGAACACTGTTCTCTTGAACATCCAGAATAGTTTCTCTGCCTTGTATGGATTAAACTGCAGTTTGTTGGCCCTGATCTAAGCTATTACTGTACCACAGTCAGATATTTCCATTAAATTGCTTCAGGCATTTATTTGAATACCTGGAGAACTCAAAGGGAGGAGAATTGTCTAAATTATGAGTATGATGATTTTGTAGTCAAAGTCAATAAGAAAAAGTTCTGCAACTTCTAGGTGATTCCCTGCTTGGCCAAATTCCCCATTCACCTTTGAATTCTTTGTATTTCACAAAGACCAAGACTTAGAGTACATCTGCAATATGAGCTAGAAAATCTCCATGAACTTTTTGGAATCCATTAACCTCCAGGAAAGGATTATTCTAATGGTCCCACTCTTCCCACCATTTAGTTGAACTGGATGCCTGCTGGTTCCAATATTATGAGTAAGAGTAAGAGAGAGAGAGAGAAGTATATACACTAGGAAGACCTGCCCGCAGGAAGGAAACCAGTTGTTTCAGGAACAGGAAGGCACAGCAGCAGAAGAAATTCTACCATGGAAGGACATGACTTTAAAAACAGTTATAGTCCAGACTGAATACATTACTGGGAGTGGTCAACCAGTTTCAATGCTGTCCAGATTTTATAAACCTGTGTAAAGTTAAGCTGGCATGAGCATAGGATAGGAGCAGCTTCAGCAGATTGTCCTTGAGGTATGCAAGGGTGAATTTTAAATAACTTTCTCAAATTCGCCATGTCTGGGGGCTTTTTTAAGACCCTCAGTCTAAAAAATGAGGTTTTTACATGCGCAAAGGACAGGGGAATGCTGAAAGTAGAACATTCTGATGGGATAAGAGTAGCGATGAGAAACACAAGGGAAGGAGATAGACCTTGACGTGTAGTCAGAAAGTGCTTTCTGGCAAGGATGTACCCAGCAAGTTGTCTTTCACATGAGAGCTTCCCTAGTCCCTAGTCAACTGAACCTGTTGATAGTGGGAAACCTGTGGTCTTGGTACAGCACAGCTACAGCTCCCAACATTCCCAACCATGACGATGATGAAGATGAATGCTGGAAGACGTTCAGGTTAGTTCAATCAGCTACTGGGTTCATGAGTTGCATTCAATCACTGCTGGAGCAGTGGTGAAATTCAATTTTTTTACTACTGGTTCTGTGGGCGTGGCTTGGAGGACGTGGTGTGGCTTGGTGGGTATGGCTTGGTGGATGTGGCAGGGGAAGGATACTGCAAAATCTCCATTCCCACCCCACTCTGGGGCCAGCCAGAGGTGGTATTTGCCGGTTCTCCGAATTACTCAAATTTCCATTACTGGTTCTCCAGAACCTGTCAGAACCTGCTGGATTTCACCCCTGGGCTGGAGTCCATAATGTAGGCTCTGCATGTATATAGCAATAGCACTTAGACTTATATACTGCTTTACAGTGCTTTACAGCTCTCTCTAAGCTGTTTACAGAGTCAGCATATTTCCCCCAACAATTTGGGTCCTCGTTTTACCAACCTCGGAAAGATGGAAGGCTGAGTCAACCTTGAGCCTGGTGAGACTCGAACTGCCAAATTGCAGGCAGCCAGCAGTACTAACCACTGTGCCACCATGGCTCATACACCCAATACAGAATCTTTTCACTATGTACAATTGAAAATTCTGATTCTGAGGGTGGAATGTTTGGCCATCTACATTCAAGGCATGCAAATGAACCGTTTATAGCTTCATATAGCTCAGCTCTATGTGCTAGAGTAATGTGAGCATGGGATCTAAGAATGTATTCCAGCATGGATTTTGCACTGAGCCTTGGGGAAATCTACCTTCCAGGGTACCAAGAGCTCATTAAAAAAAAAAAAAAGGGCTGATTACACATTTCATCTGTCTTGAAGTGCATGTGAAATGCAATGATTTAAATTCACAACCGCACCATCTTCTTGCCAAGCAAATAAATATATTCCAGCATTTATTTTTTAAAGACATGATAGATGAAGCCACAATGTTGTCCAAACCGCAGGTTCTGAGAGGAAAGCTTTACACTCGGGCCTAAAGCTTTCTATCAGTTTGATCTCTGCATCTATCCTAATTATTTTTATTGTGCAGTTTGTTCTTCAGATTTCTTAGACTCAGCCAAAACAATTTGTTAGGATTATAAAAAGAGGAGTAAATAAGCATATAGTAACCACTAATGTTTCTCCTAAGGATGAGTAAACAACAAGAAGAGCTTTTTTCTGAAAATGAGCACTGCCTCCTTTAGAACCAGATTCTGTGTTGAGCGTCTCATTGTTTCCTTATGTCCATTCACCATTCTTTCATTTTACCACCCAATGCCTTCCCAGTCTTACATTCTGTTTGAAGTCACCCTTGCATTATCTTCCTGGACAATCTTTCTCTGGAACATTTAGAAACCAAATGTCATATTTGGTTCTTCTAACAGAGACAAGGTTTTCTAAAAATGCTTTGGCACAAATTTTTTAAAAAAATGTTCTGCCAGAGATTTCAGCAGTCTTTCAAAGCCAAAGGGAAAGAGGCATAAATTAGGTGAAATTTATGTAATTTCTCTTGAAAGAATGTCTTCAAAAGCCAGGAATGACCAGCATTTAATAATTGAAAAATATATTAGGTAATTGTTATTGCAAACTGTTTTATATACAGGCACACATACGGAGAGAAAGGGGGGGGAGGGAGAGAATGTTGCATAATGTGGAACCTGCTAGATTTCAAAATGTACGATTTCGGAGCATTCATTGCTGGATGCACGATTAATAAAATCAGTGATCTACAAACCAGTACAGATAATCCTCATTTTACAACCACAGATTAGCTCAAAATTTTTGTTACTAAGTGAGACATTAACTGAATTTTGCCCCATTTTATGACCTTTCTTGCCCAAGTTGTTACATGAATCACTGCAGTTGTTAAGTTAGTAACCCAGTTGTAAAGTGAATCTGGTTTCCCCATTGACTTTGCTTGTCAGAAGGTCACAAAAGGTGATCACATGACCCCGGGACACTACAATCGTCATAAATATGAGTCAGTTGCCAAGTGTCCTTTGATCACGTGACCATGGGGATGCTGCAACGGTCGTAAGTGTGAAAATGGTCATGGGTCACTTTTTTCAGTGGTGGTGTAACTTCCAATGAGTCACTAAACGAACTGTTGTACTTTGAGCGCTACCTGTATGTTCCCAGTTTATGTTTCTACAAATGAAAGTCCAATCTTATTTATAAAACTCTTCATCTTCATAACTTCACCCATGCTTCCAGGTTTAGAACATGCACAAAGATGTCCCAAAGGAGCTTTTTTCAAGAGGCAACTGGACTTTCTGGGGTTTTTTTCAGAGCTGAAGAAGCTTCTTGGATGAGAAGTGAAACGTCTTCCAAGAAAAACCAGAAAGTCCAGTTGCCTCTTGAAAAAAGCACCTTTGGGACAACCCTAACCTGGATGACTGAGAATCTCCATAGACATGCACAAAGATGAAAAAGGAGAACCCAGGAACTGACTTTTATCTCTCTTTCTATAGGATCCTCGCAAATAGTTTTAAAACAAGAGAATAAACAAAATTAGAACTGTAGGTGTATCCCCTTATATTTCATTCCCATCTGCAAAAAGGTCAACGATACATATTCCTTGAATTATGCTGTTTAGAAATAAGCATATGGAAACAATAAACAGTGAGATCATTAGCAGACACATTTCCATAATGCATGCATGCTTCTCCCCAATTTTCCATGTGGAATGGCGCTCGCATTCATGTCATTTTCTTGGGATCCAGCTTTTGCCTAATTTTCCATTTTTATACTTGTTGAGAACCGAAAAATTTTAAGCAACACCTCACAATTACATGTATGTAAGAACCAAAAATAGCATAGATTTCTGAGCGTCAACATTTCAATGAAACCAACAGAATTCCTCCATATGCCATTATGGTCAGCCATAGGAACTATGCTATTTACATATTTCAGAACGGCTGTCAGCTGCTTCAAATTGCTTATGCAAATAAGATTTTGATAAACTTATTTACACATCTGGAAAAATCTCTCTCATATGAGAGATTGATTCCAGTGCCTCCCTGTTGTTTTCAAAGAACTCACCGGAACCCAGTTTATTAATCAAATTAGTAGAGTTGCCCATCTCACCAAAAGAGATTCTGGGCAGCGCACCATAACTAGATAAAAACAACAAATGTAAAAACAACAGTTATAAAAAAGTAGCATAAAAAACAAACTTACACACTCCTAGGGGAAGAGAGGATAAAAATGGCCACATCAGTAGCTAAACCTGTTTGCTCCAATGTGTTAACATTAACACAGCTAAAAAATAAGTTGGCTGGAAACTGACTTCTCCAACCTTCTCTGAATCTTATAAGCAAAATTAACAGGCAGAAATAAAACAACTTGAGTGAAAATACATTTTCCATATAATAATATTCTGAAAAAAGAGGAAAAAAGGTAGTTCATATTATGAATTCTAATGAACAATATTAGAATAGAATAGAATAGAATAGAATAGAATAGAATAGAATAGAATAGAATAGAATAGAATAGAATAGAATAGAATAGAATAGAATAACAGAGTTGGAAGGGACCTTGGAGGTCTTCTAGTCCAACCCCCTGCCCAGGCAGGAAACCCTACACCACTTCAGACAAATGGTTATCCAACATCTTCTTAAAAATTTCCAGTGTTGGGGCATTCACAACTTCTGCAGGCAAGTTGTTCCACTTATTAATTGTTCTAACTGTCAGGAAATTTCTCCTTAGTTCTAAATTGTTTCTCTCCTTGATTAGTTTCCACCCATTCCTTCTTGTTCTACCCTCAGGTGCTTTGAAGAATAGTTTGACTCCCTCTTTTTTGGTTCAGCCCCTGAGATATTGGAACACTGCTATCATGTCTCCCCTAGTCCTTCTCTTCTAGACATACCCAGTTCCTGCAACCGTTCTTCATATGTTTTAGTCTCCAGTCCCTAATCATCTTTGTTGCTCTTCTCTGCACTCTTTCTGGAGTCTCAACATCTTTTTTTACATCGTAATTTACATATTAATATATAGCATCTTATCTTTTAACATGTTATTAAATCTAGGCTATACATCAACCACATAGGATACTTTTCTTAGCTGAGCCTCAGGTCTGATAAAGCCAAAGTTCTTCATAATGTGTAAGAATCCCTATTTTTGGAATTTATCAGAAGTTACAATCTTCCCCCCAGATTGGGTTAACTTGGAACCTGAAGCAAACCATAAGGAAACATGAACATATGAGTCAAAGAGCACTCAAGTTTCTTTCAAAGCCAATGCAGAAGATCTCGTGTCCATCTTTTTTCTTTTTTTTTTGCATTTTCCATGTTGACTTTGATAGCTGTCCTCAACATCTGGAGGACCACACATGCACCATCACTTTAAAACATGAGTAGCCTAGGGCTGATTTATTTTTGTTTCGTTCTGGCATCCCGTTTTGCTCAGCTTCTCAACATGATTTTTAATCCCACACAGTTCCAGACATCTTTCTTAAAGCACCTTTTTATTGTTCGCTCACTGAATATTCCTGTAATCATCATTTTAAAAGTCCTATTTTCAGTTCAGTTTCAGCTTCATGAGGGGGGGATGGACAGTGGTTATGGCCATCATTTTTGGATGTGATGAGCTTCATTGCATTGCTGTTGTCAGCTAAGACAATACTAGGCTAGATGGTAATTGACACAATTTTGTAATTTATCCAAATTGTGAGGTGATTTATATCTTAGAATAAAAGCAAGGAGAGATTTCAAAGTCTTACTCTTTGATACAACAAAAACTCTATACATGGAAAGCTATTGTGCTAAAGAGATTGCTAGAAATATTGCAACCGGACACTTTGGGGAGGAAACTCCTGAGGTTGGTGTGGCAGGAGTTGGTACATTCCAATGACTCTCTACAAAACTGACTTGCTCTGAATGATGAAGCTGCTTGGATGAGCAGCAAAATCTCTCAAGCTTACAAAAATTTGTCCACTTGTCAAGATTCAACCTTCAGACACCTGTGCCTGGATGACTGAGATTTTTCATCAACAGTGTCAGTGCAATGCAGATTTAAAACTGACCAGCTGCTGTAAGGCTGTAAACCGAGATGTTGAAATGAGAATGAGTCAGCAGGGTTACTGCCACTTTAAGAAGCTGTCTATATAAGAAAGGCCAGTAGAGGGCATCTCTCTCTCTCTCTCTCTCTCTCTCTCCATGTGTATCTCCTCGTGTATCTGCACTGTAGTTCTCCGTGTAGGATTGAAGAATGATTGCTTGTCTGGTATGTGCCTACCACTTTTATGCCTGTAAATAGAAGTCTTGTCTATAAACCACTGTAAGGCAAACCTCTGTATCCTGCATTTTGCTCCTGGGTGATGTCAAAATAGTAGCCACGCTGTAAACACTCTGACAGACAGAATGCTAGAAACTCTTTTCAATGGCAAAGTTGCAGGTCATACAATAGAAGTATCTGCTATCATTAAGAACTTGTGAAACCAACGGGAATCAAGGAACACAAATCATGGAAGTGAATTTTGAGTTTATTTATTTTTTAAAATTGATATTGATGTCTTAAGTTACCCTTTTGCTAAGAAAAAAACTCCAGCAAATTTCTTGTTCCAGTGATGTTCAGCTGAGAAATCATCACATAGCAGATTCCCAGACTCCCCAAACTGTTCAGCCAGTGGGCTCCTGGACTGAGGTTTAGCAATATCAGGAGGATTGTATGTTGCCCACTCTAATAATCCCTTTAGTTTTCAAAACTACCCACTAAAGTGCAAAGTATATTCATTCCAAGTTTTAGTTTCTGTAGACGTGTGTGTATCAATGGTGGGTTTCTACTGGTTCACCTCAGTTCGGGCGAACCGGTAACAGCGGTGGTGGAGGCTCCGCCCACATGCCCAGACATCATCATGGATGCTCTGTGCATGCACAGAAGGTTCTGCACATGCGCAGAAGTGCCATGCAAGAGAGAAGCAAGCACACGTACATGCGGGCTCACAGTTCCGAACCGGTAGCGAAGGTAAGCAAAACCCACGTGTGTGTGTGTGTGTGTGTGTATATGTATATATATATATATATATATATATATATACACGCACACACATATATATATATATACACACACACACACACATATGTACACACACATACATACACACACATATATGGGTGGAGGAAAACCATGGAACATGTTAAAAGCTGGTGGGAGTTCTCTTATCCCAATTCTTAGTCAACAGAGATATGTTTAGAGAAATGCTATCTCACGCAGGGTGCCCATTGATTGGTGGAAAAACGAGTTTTCAAAGTCATGCATAAATAATTTGTTTCCTGAAATTGCCATTCTGAACTTTCCTTGACCACATGGGTGAGACAGGGCAGCTTCATATTAAATTATCACCTCTATGGTTTTAACCACATCTATGCCTCAACCTTCCCCTCCTTAACATCCTCTGGGTGTGTTGTGATCCATACCTAGAATGCTGAGCTCTGTCCCAAAACATCTGGATAGCTCAAGATTGGGAAAATCTGATATATAGACAGCTCATTCCATGAGATCCTTGTAATAAAACAGCATTCGCTCGGTTCATGGGCTCCAGCCATGTGCCGTTCAGAAAATGCCCCCCGTTTTCCTTTCTGTTCCACAACCCAGCCAGCTGTCTTCCCTTATCTCCAAGAGTGTCTTTCTGTAATCAATCTGGTCTTGTCCTCAGTGCTTTGCATTTTGTTTTTCTTGTGGCTTTCAAATATAATAAATGCTCATTGAAGTTTATTTTTAGGCCACCGGTTTATTTTCATGTGGCAAATTGAATGCAGCCATATATATATAAAACCTCTTCTTTTTCTGTGATGAAGGGCCAACCGTCCTCCCCTCAACCATTATCTCTCTTTCCCACCATCCTTAAAGGTTGCTTCATGAAAAGGCTATAAAAAATGTCAGCAAAGGGCAAACTGCTATTGCTGTGGCTGCAGGGCGGCATCAAGGTTTTAATTAACCAATCAGTTGTGAAAGATTCAGTTTTTAGCTGGTGCAGCTTTGTAGCCCTCCCAGTCTCTTCTCTTGCTGTTGTGTTTGTTAAAACCTGTGAAGTATATAGCTCTTTTCATATTGTATGGAAAAGGGAGGGAGGGAGGGAGGGAGGGAGGGAGGGAGGGAGGGAGGGAGGGAGGAAGGAAGGAAGGAAGGAAGGAAGGAAGGAAGGAAGGAAGGAAGGAAGGAAGGAAGGAAGGAAGGGTTACATTTATAGAAATCTCCATTTACAGAAATCTCCATTTTGGTGTTATAATATCATCCTTACAAATGGGTGACCTTAGAAAACCTTAAAAATCTACAGGCTTTTCTCTGTCCTATTTTGGACAGCTTCAAATGAGGCCGCAAAAATTATACAGTCACTAGATGGCAGCAAAGAGTGAAAGTTGATTGTATCTCCTTGTTGCTACCTATTGGTCACCCAAATTTTTACAAATCAGACTTGGTAGCTAATTTATGTTGATATCATAGAAAGATTGGTAAATAGATGGATCTTTTAATTTACTATACAAAAGATCTTGTATTTTTTAATATAAAATTATTGAAAACTTTAAAAATGAGTAAAATTAATGCACTGGAGTAAAAAGGAAAAAGGATGCTTAGCGCATTGTGAGCGCATTGTAAGCCGCCCTGAGTCTCCCGAGAAGGGCGGCATATAAATCAAATTAAAAAAAAAAAAGGAAGAAATAGACAAAAGCTAAAGTGCAAATAGAAAAAAGAAAAGAAAAATAATTAAAAAGTAGAAAAAAGAAAAAAATATAAAGAAGTAGCTTCCAATCTTTTTTAGAGCAGTTATGAGTTTAATTGTAGATTTATCTTCTTTTTTTTAAAGTTTCACAATGACTCCCTTCTTTCTATAATCTATCCTATCCATCAAATCAATAGATCATAAATTCATTTTTACTGTTTTATGGAAAAAGTCCCTTATGGGTTTCCAGTAGATACTGGAATGTAAATACTGTCTTTTCTGTAATCAAATTAGTCAGCTTGTCTATCTCAACAAGTTGATTCATCTTCACCAACCATCCCTCCAGTGTGTGTATATATATGTGTGCATATGTGTGTGTATATGTGTCTGTGTGTGTCTGTGTATAATGTATTGCCAAACCTTTCCATCTTTATGTGTACAATAATTTTGCCATGATTATCATATATAAATATATTTTTCATGACTTTTTTTTCAATTGTTTATCCATCAGTTACAAGAGGAAAAGCACTGGTTTCAGTTGTATATTAAACTTGTATCACATTCAGAGGTGGGTTTCAGCAGGTTCTGACCAGTTCTGGAGAACCGGTGGCAGAAATTTTGAGTAGTTCGGAGAACTGGTAGTAAATGTTCTGACTGGCACCACCCCCATCTATTCTCTGCCTTCCAAGTCCTAGCTGGAAATGGGGATTTTGCAGTAACCTCCCCCTGGATTGGGGAGGGAATGGAGATTTTACAATATCCTTCCCCTGGAGCGGGGTGGGAATGGAGATTTTACAGTATCCTTTCCCTATCATGCCCACCAAGCCATGCCATGCCCACCAAGCCACACCCACAGAACTGGTAGTAAAAATATTTGAAACCCACCACTGATCACATTTATTGTTCATTCACATTAAAAAGTTATGCTAATATAACAGATATGTCATAGATGATTGCCACTACTTATGGAATGGGAAACAGCTTCTCTCAATGTGTGAAATATTCCTTATAATTTGAAATAAATGCACAGTTTAACATTTCCCATAAAATGTCCTTTCATTGAAATAAAATTGTAGATTCTATTTCAGACTCTAGAGCCGTGATGGTGAACCTATGGCATGCATGCCAGAGGTGGCACGCAGCACCCTCTCTGTGGGCATACAAGCTGTCGCCCCAGTTCAGCTTCGCCGCACATGTGTGCGTACCTCCTGCCAGCCAGCTGGTCTTTGGGTCTCTGTGGTGCATGCACAGGGGTTGGAGCGTGTGTGGGGGGCCATGCACAGATGAGCGGGGGCGGGGTGCATGCAGGGGTGGGGCCAGGGGTGGGTTCTAAATTTTTTTACTACCGGTTCTTTGGGCATGGCTTATTTTATGGGCGTGGTTAGATGGTCTTGTGACAATTCTTTAGGATTTAGCAGAGGTACTGGTCTACCAGGCTTTTAACTGCTTGTAGAGCTACCCATTTGTTCTTGGAGAGTCCTGGTCTACCCATTTGTTTTTGGAGCATCCCGGTCTACCCATTTGTTTTTTGAGCATCCCGGTCTACCCATTTGTTTTTTGAGCATCCTGGTCTACCCATTTGTTTTTCGAGCGCACCGGTCTACCACCACACTGCCTTTTAACACTGATCAGCTGTAGGGCGGCCCTTTGAAGCCCCGCGGCAAGAGTTTAAACAGTTTTTTCCTTCCAGCCGATCAGCTGGGACTCGGGACGCAGTGAAAAATTGAGGCAGGGCCAAATAAAAGGTAAGAATAACATGTGGGGGGGGGGGGCAGGAGGGCCCAGCTCCTGAACAAAGAGAACCGCTTCGGTGACGTCATATTGTCACCGCTACCAGTGGTGGGAACCCACCACTGGTGCATGCACGGGGGCCACACTCACATTGCATTTTGGGGGTTTGAGCATGCTTTGGGCACTTAGTCCAGAAAAGGTTAGCCATCACTGCTCTAGAACATACCAGGCTGGGGAATTCCACACATCTTTAAGCTGCCAAACTTGGGAACACTGATATAGACCAACAAATACTTTTCTTAAAACACGCCATGTCCCATGTCACAATCCCTCCCCCTCCACATCCAGTTAACCAATTCCCAGCTTTTCTCTCAGATTATCACTCCTTTGCCTTCGTTGTTCAGCTCCACATTGTTTCCATATACCTTTCCAAATCTGTCTGCAAGGCTACTAATCAAAAAAGGATGAAGCAAGGAACACTGACTATTTGATGACTTGCCCAGCATATTAAAAATACGAGTTTGACATCTTGCAGCATGTTGAACAATCCTTTTGCAAATTACAGCATGGCTAAATACAATTAAGCTCATTCCGTCGTACACAATAACTGTTTAACATATGTGGCGGAGTTTGTGCTCAGATCATGACGTTGGACAGTTCTTCCTTTTATACAGCTGTTACTCTGTAGTCATATTTAATGTGCTGAGGTCTCATTAGATTTCCTAAGATAAACAGGGATAAAACAGATTTTTATTTTATTACTACGACAGAGAAACAACCTCTCCTATCCCCAAACAAAGCCACTCCAGGATATTGTCAAGGAAAGGGGTGTTTGAGGAGTGGAAACCTTTTTTTTTTTTTTTTTTTTTTTGTTAGCTAAGTAGAAATCACAGGATAGTTCAGAATTCTAGTTTTAATTCTGCTGGCCCATTTGATTAGATTACTATTATACGTCCTACAGTACATGAGGTACCCTTGAAAAGCAGTGGTGAAATTCAATTTTTTTTACTACTGATTCTGTGGGCGTGGCTTGGTGGGCATGGTGTGGCTTGATGGGCATGGCAGGGGAAGGATACTGCAAAATCTCCATTCCCACCCCACTCGGGGGCCAGCCAGAGGTGGTATTTGCTGGTTCTCCAAACTACTCAAAATTTCCACTACAGGTTCTCCAGAACCTGTCAGAACCTGCTGGATTTCACCCCTGTTGAAAAGCACTTAGAAATTCCAGCCGGTCGTAGACTCATGAAGATGGGTTGATTTAGGGCCATATATTGTTAACAGATGGACCCTGTGTCTCTGTGAGATCATATTATGGGCACCGAGCAGCTCAATTCATCTTCCTCTAACTTTATACTGTAATAATTGCAACACTGCAATTCCATGGTGGCTTAGGGGAGGAGTTTCTTCCTGTAGGTAGAAACTCCTGCCAAACTCCACCTCATAGACTCTTACATCTACTATTTCTGGTGGTGACCCCCAGGGGGAGGGCCTTCTCTGTGGGGGCACCTACCCTCTGGAATCAACTGCCTCCAGAGATAAGGAGAATCCAAGACCTCAGTGCCTTCCGCCGTGCCCTTAAAACCTTCCTTTTCCAGCAAGCCGGGCTGGCCTAATTTTTTAAGTGTTTTTAAGTGTTTTGTTTATTGTTTTTTAATTAACAGGGCCAAATTTATATATGTATATTTTAACTGTATTTTAATATTTGTATTTGATGTTTTTACTTGGCTGTTCACCGCCCTGAGTCCTCAGGGAGAAGGGCGGTATACAAATTCAAAATAAAATAAAAATAAATGAATAAAAAATAAATTTCCTTACAGCTGATATAAAACTCTCATATCCTTTATCTGTAAGGGCAGATTTGCAGCTAGCAGTGGTCTTTTTTAAAAAAACCACACCCTTTTTTTTTATAAAAATAAATACAGCAGAGGCAATAACCAGATCAGAAGGAAGGTGCCACATATCTTTGTTGGCCAGTGGAAAGATTTCTGGTTGACTCAGCCTCAGTTTGTTTATGTTGAGATTGGCTTCCTAAACTGAGCATATTGTTTGGATGCATGAAAGTACCCTTCAACTCTCAGAATATTAAACTAGGACAATGGTAGCTGAGGAATTCTGTAGGTTGAAGACTAAGCATCTGGAGATTGCCCTGGCTAAGGAAGGTTGCATTACATCAAATACTCTGGGTTCTGTTTCAAGTCACAATTCAAGGTATTGGCTTTCACCTAAAAGTCATTATGGATTGGGACCAGAATATTTAAAAGACCACTTTCTTCCTATGGAATCTGTCTATCATTGAGCAATACAACTGAGCATGGAAGGAAATAATAATCTGTTCATAGTCAATTACAAAACCAATGGAGGTATGATTTTTTTAAAAAAAAAATACAGAACCTGAATGTAGAGAGCAAATGTCTGTTAAATTGAAAAGTAGAAAGCTATTTAGATTCTATACTACCTTAATGCCATTATCCTACTATTTCCCAATGAAATAGTCATTATTTGTTTACTATTTTAGCCTAATTATGTTTAGGTGTTTAAACTATTGGCTATCTTACCAAAGAGGGGAGTTCAGAAAGGATAGAATAGGATAGGGTAGGGTAGGGTAGGGTAGACTAGGGTAGGGTAGACTAGGGTAGGGTAGGGCAGGACAGGGCACGGCAGGGCACGGCACTGCAGGGCAAGCAGGACAGAAAGGCAACTCAAAGCTGCCGACAGAGTTATGTTGGGACATGAAACTTAAAGAGTATGAATACAAGAAACCTCAACATAGTGAAAAATGAAATGAAATTACCATAAACTGATATATAATGCATGAGCAAATTGTAATGGATTGGGATTCCATTGAACCCTTTGAGTCAGAATATCATATTTTTAATGCTTAGGACATGAAAAACAAAGTAAAAACCTATTGCTTTTTTTTTTTGTTAGGAAGCGTATAGCAAGATGCACTGCTTGTGACTGGAAACTGGAATGCCAATGTTGGAAATATTAAGGAGGAAAATGAAATTGGATTGGATGTCTTAGGAAATGAAATTAAGAGGAGAATGACTTATCAACTTCTGCTACTCAAAGTATGTTTTCATAGCTAATACTATGTCTCCAAACAACCAAAGGAACTTCTGTATACAGGGACATCACCAGATGGAGTACATAGAAATCACATTGACCATATTATTGCCAAAAGGAGCAAATTATAACATCAAAGACATGGCCAGACGCTGAGAGTGGAACAGATCATGAACTACTCGTGTGCAAGTTCCAAATTGTGCTAAAGAAGAGGAACACTAACCAGATTCCACAATATGATCTTGAGCATATACCAGCCATTTTCAAGGAGAACATCAGGAATTGCCTTGAAGTCCTCAACCTTATTGATAGAGAACCAGAGGAGCTGTCGGATGACCTTAAAGAAATGGTTAAAGAAGAATGTGAAAACAGTCTGCTAAAAATGAAGAAAAAGAAGAAAGCAAACTGGATGTCAGAACGTATCATGGAAATGTCCAAGAAAAGAAGCGAAGCCAAAGCCAAGCAAGACAAAAATCTGAGAAAGGAATTTAATAAAAAGTTTCAGAGAATTGTTAAAAAGACAAGAAGCGGTATTCTAACAACATATGTAAAGACACCGAAGATGGAAACTCACATGAAAAAACTAGAAAAGGTCTCAAAAAGATGTCTAAACTCAGAAGGAGAAACTCAAATCAGCTATGCTAAAGGATGCCAATGGACAGACAGTAACCAATTCAAAGGCCAAAGAAGGAAGAAGTAAATTGAAATACTGTGCAGTAGAGATGTCAACATCCAATATATCCTGAAAGATATTGCCTACTTACAAGAATCTCTAGTATTACAAGTTCAAGTTAGGTCTGCACTTTGAAAGGAGTATTATTTATCTTTGATGCCTTGAGTTCTATATATTAAAAAAAGGCAGAAAAAAATTGTATAAAAATTATTTTTTCTCCTACTTCACACAGATGATCCCAGGTATTCCTTGCTATACATTTATGTCCGTCAATGTGACATGTCAGCAATAGTTGCAGATCCATTGGAAAACAGTGAGGTTGCTTGACACTTTCCAGCTGCGGCAGATGATTTGAACATTCAAATAAATGGAATAAAGTTTCCTATTACCCATGCCTTAACCTGTGTCTCTCCCCGCACTGGAGGGTGAAAGGGCATTGATGAACAAAGCAGAAGACTGTTGTGAGAGAGTAAACTTCCCAAAATTTGGCTAGGATTGTTATATAAAATTACTTTAGAATGTTTATGGGAGGAAAAGTTTCTTCCTTCCCCCACGCTCCTCATACATCTCTCAGGAGGGCCTCTCAACCTTTCCGAGAGGCTTTTTGAAGTTTGTGGTAGGAAGGAGGGGTGGGAAATTTTCCATCCCCTAAGCTCTTAATTTAATTTCTCATAGGGTCCAAGCTAGGGATGACTAGTATATCCATTATGGCTTCCTTCTGTTTCCCATTTTTACAAATTGGTGAGATTCAATTTATCCAACTTTCACATACAGAAAAAAAAAAAAAACCCACCACTTCAGACTGAATTTTGCATGTACTGTATACCTCTAACCATAGGCATTTGCTTAGAAATTTGCCTGCTCTATTTTTTTTTCTTTTGCAGTTTTTCTTAATACGATGATGACATGTTTTTGAATGGTCTTCTCTCTAGTGAGCATCTTTTTCAAAACATCAAGGTACTGCCTTGCAAAGGTGAAAGTCCAGATTTTGAATAATCGTTTCAGTATGTATGTTGGTTTGCAAATGTGAACTTTGATACATTAGTTTTCTTCTCCAGCCTTAATCCAAATCAAGCAACCCACTCTGCCTTTACATAAGGATGTACTTATAGACCAAGAATCTGCTTATATCTCGATGGTACACACAGGCTCCCTATACCTAGCATTCACTAACTGGTAGCAATGTATTAGGAGTAAGGGTATGTGGGAAAGACCTTGGGAAACGAGATAACAGAATAACGAAGATGAAAAGATGCTGCCAAGGGAACAGTTAGATAAGAGACAACACAATCCACAGCTGGTTAGTAGGTGAGGCAAGAGACTCTAGTTTCTCAGGCTGTAAAGGAGAACTATACTTTTAGCCTCGCAAGATTCTGTTAATGTAGCCTTACAATAAAGTTGAATAAACTTATATGGTTATATTTCTTGTCTAGGCTACCTGGTAATGCTGACATCAAGATTGCTCCTTCTCAACATTACCTGCCTCTTTCTTGATCTAATGTCTCTTCTACTGTATGTACTATCTTTTGGTTTGGGCACCTTCCAGAATAATAGGGGAGAAGGAACTAAAACTGCAAGTAGGAACCATCACCCCCTATCCCATCCTTCTAACGGAAGGCTTTGCTAATTTTTTTCCTTTACATTTGCAAGGAGGCATGTCTGGATCCAACTTGTTTTCAAATTGCTCCTCTTAGGAAGTTTACCAAATACTATGACTACCAAAAGGATTCTCCTGCAAGTCAGATGAGGCATATTTGAGGTGCCTGGCAAAAATCTTCCATACTTTATACATGTAGACCTCCTCAAACTCAAAGTAATATGTACGAAGCTGATCTGCCATGGCATATGTGCCAGAAACAACAAACTGCATTAAATCAAACCCAAGAAAAAGTAATAGGAGTAGAAAGGGATATTTTCCAAAAATCAAATGTTATATTTCTTCTGTAATACAGATGTGCTGAAAGCCGGAATGTTACCATGTAAAATGCAAGCAGTTTTGATGACATCTCTACTTTTTCTGTACAGTCAATCTGAATTTCATTATCTTGCTAACGTTAGGTCATGAATAGATTAGGAAGGATTCCTTTTAATGTCCTTATACTAGGTACATGAAGCATACTTATAATCACGAAAATAGATGAGAACCCACTGAATATCTTTCATCCATAACACAAAGCTTTATTAGTTTCTTCTTCAGCACTTTCCCCCATTTATGTTTCAGACATAAAAATATGCAGAAATATTTCGCTCAGAGAATCAAGGTGGCCAGAGAGACTAGTGAAGCCTGCTGGAAGCATTGTATTGTTTCTAGAGCATGCAATGTTTTATTTTAATTCATGACCTCTTGGGTAGAAATACAGGAAGAGTTATTCTAACACATACAGCTGTGTTAATCAAACATTCATCTCCACCTAACTTATTATACTGTTGGATGCTTTGAAGCTTCTCTTTACTGCTATTTTATTATGTATTTGTTCAGTTCCAGTTCATGCTCCATGTTTTTTTACCACATGTTTGATTCTTTCCCTGCCCGGGTTGCTTTTTAAACTTATTTTCCATACATTCACAGGGCAAGATTAACGTAGGAGGTACCATCAGTGCCTAGATGGCGTTTGCTGTCACAACGGTTGACATGTAACAGGAATTTTGTATTTTGCTTGGATACTGCTGGTGCTTTCTTTGGAAGAGGTATTTCAAGCTGATCTGCAAAAATGGAGTAAAATCCATAGGTCATAGCAATTAATGCATTATTTACATCAACTAAACTGCCAACACATAGATCCTATGGCTTTAAGAACCTTGGCCAGAATAACCCATCTCCTATAGATTAGATGCTTTGAGATGCTACCACAAACTTCTGAAACTCTTCTGTATGCCACTGGACCTGCATTTGTTTGCCAAGGAAAATACCTCAAGCCAATATGTTAGGACATTGATGTTTCCTTTGCCTTCTCTGGTAGCCAAGCATTGAAAGTGTTCACACTAAATTTTGCTGGCTCTGAACTCATGCAGAACCCCCACTGGGAGGATGTAACAGGATCTACTGCTTAAGAAGGTAAGGGTGGTCTTGGTTCCTTGCCTTCCAATGCCACATTGTACACTGAGAATTGATGTGGACTAGTCTGAGAGAAAGAGAACGGTCATAAATGGATAGCAGAGCATTTGTTTTGCAGGCCAAAGATCCCAAGTTCAGTTCCTGGCATCTCCATGGATGATGGTAAAAATTCATCTTTGAAACCTCCGTCTCAATGAGTACTTTTTCTTCTGCCAAATAGGTAAACCACAACAAGCAATGGATGGTTGTATCCACAATCTGGCTAAGTCTATCCCTAAATTCCTCCTCTAAAAAGTAAAAGTAAATGTGCACCTGTCCAAAATCATTTGGGTGAGCTGGAAGGAAGCAATGGGATTGAAAATTTGCTGGTTCAGTTGAGTTCAACTCCCAGCTGTTGGGCCTTTTCTTGCCCAACGGCTAAGGTGATGGGTTATGTGACAGAATTACACAGCAGCTGTCCAGATGAAGTCTGAGACACTGACACAAAATTGCAGTGTGTATGTGTGTGTGTGTGTGCACTTGCGCCCTGTTTTGCCCAAAATAAGACATCCCCTGATAATAAGCCCAATTGGGCTTTTGAGCACATGGCAATAAGGCCAAGCGCTTATTTTAGGGTTCAAAAAAAATATAAGACAGGGTTTGTCATCATCCAGAAAGAATAAACACAAGATAGTCAAGAACACGGGAACATCATGAGGTAAATTAAACAGCATACAGAACACACAGAAGAAAAAGAAGGGAAAAAGGGGGAAATTCTCCTTTATACATACAGCCTACAATTGTGTGTTCTGGCCTATTGTACTCTTTACTGTTCCAGCTACTAAATTTAATATCCTAACAGATTTAAATTAAAGAGATTCCCTAAATTATAGAAGCTCAACCTCCTTGGTGCAACCTCCTTCAGAGGATAAAAATGGAGGGAAAATCATGAGGTACTAGCTTGTGGGAAGGCACATTTTTGATCTGGTCTGTTGCAATGATCTGATTCAGGCCTGGAAAACCAAGCCATAGAGTGAAAACAGTTGAAAATGAATATCTCAAGGACCTGTTGTCAGGTAAGCTGGCTATCCTATCCTGACCTATTCATTTATACTTCCTTGTCACTGTGCTATAGCACCAAAGGGCACCATTTCTCCTGAAAATGAGTTTTCATGAAAGTACAAGGGGCCAGCTTTTGTGGCATTTGACCAGCTGAAGAGACCAAAACAAGTCTCTTTGATTCAACAGACCATAACACATGAAAAAAAACTAGAACTGCAGAAAAGCTGAAATATTACTTGCAACTATGAATAAGCAAAGGATGGGGTCTTACCCTAGGAATGGTGTGAGTGTTTTGGTACATGATACTTAAATTACATATGATTTTCTGCATTTGTAACGCCAGTAAAATACATGCCTTGGCTAGAATAAACAGACAATTAAAATATCTCTCTTCTGCTTTTTGTTCAGCTTTAACAGGGGTTAAAGCTGGACATGTACATAAAAGTAGCACTAAAGAGCCGTTTCACATATGTTTTAGACTTATAAGAAAATTCCTGGTGCCTCTCTAGTTTGTATACTTACTATACTACTATACTACTTACTATAGTTGTAACCCCGAAAACTTGGGAACAAAGATTTCAGCAGCCCTGTTTAACCTAGAGAATAATAGAGGGAAACCAGGGTAAGTGCTTAAAAAAAGGAGCGGATGAAATCCTTATGAATCGCTGCACGAGGAAAAGGTTTAAAATATGGAGCTGATGTTTATTACTCACAGACTGGCACTGCACTGTCACCTAGATTTCATTGTCATGCAGAAAGCAGAAATGAAAACACAGAATTTCTCATTTTCATTCACTAAAAATAGTGTTTTATTAAAACAATGTTTCAGGATTCAACCTTGAGATAAGGTAGAAGATTTGTAGAAAGAAAATTTGTAGAAAGAAAACTTGAGCTGCTACCTTTTGATTGGCTAGTGTGGTGGGGAAAAGGCCAGCATTTGACAAGACCAGACTCGCAACTGGGTGAAATATTGGTGGGTCAAGGGGCTTCTTCAAAGGACTAGAAACAAAAGCTTTGGAACAACAAAAACCTTTACTTAGCTTATTCAGTTAAAGTTTCTGATAGATATCCAAACTAGTGGTGAAATCCAAATTTTTTTACTACCAGTTCTGTGGGTGTGGTTTGGTGGGCATGGTGTGGCTTGCTGGATGGGCATGGCAGGGGAAGGATACTGCAAAATCTCCATTCCTACCTCATTTCAGGGGAAGGATACTGCAAAATCTCCATTCTGACCCCTCTCCAGGGGAAGGATACTGCAAAATCCCCATTCCCTCCCCACTCCTGGGGGAAGGATATTGCAAAATCTCCATTCCCACCCCACTCTGGGGTCAGCCAGAGGTGATATTTGCCAGTTTTCCAAACTACTCAAAATTTCCGCTACTGGTTCTCCAGAACCTGTCAGAACCTGCTGGATTTCACCCAATCCAAACTCATTTTAAGGCTAGGCAAATCCTTTTTAAAAGGTGCACTGAAATGTTCAGGAGTGTGCACATAGGAGTGCTAGCAGAATTGTTAAAAGCAACAGGATCTTTTTCCAGGCTGTGTAGCTGCTCCGAAAGCTACTTGTGACCTGATGCTCCAATCAGAACCAAGGCATTTAGTAAATGGATGGGAACATGGTGAAGTAGAGATAAGGGCCAGGAAAAATAAATAATTGACAGAAACAATTCAATTTGAGGTAACACAATGTAGTTAATTCTTCATGTGTTTCCCTTCAATCATGCTAAAAATTAAAATTCAGGAGCAATATTTGAAGAGGTTCTGGGAACCACAAGCTGTGCTGCTTTGACATCATTATTTGGGATGATATAAATTGAAAAGTGGGGATAAATTGAATAATATAAGATACATGTGAATCACATTTGCTCATTATCTGCATATTCCAGCTTCTACAGACAAGCAGGTTAGCTAGTAAAAATAAATATAATGGTTCTCCTTTCAGAGTAATTAGGGGATGGAAACAATCAGTTGGTTGGTCAGTCAAACCTTATTATTTCAGCTAAAACTTTCAACAGAAATAGGGAGAAAGAGGTTCCAAAAAAGAGTCAATGATGTCCTAAACAGAAATATAATTGGCATAATAGTGATACTTCTGGTATATTAATTAAACCAATGGAAGGATAACATTTAAAACCAGGCTTCAGAATTGTATAGGGTGAAACCAGATACTGCCAATACAATTATCCTCTAGCTGGAACTAAAGCAAAAAAAGAAAATGAATTAACTTACCCCTTAAGAGCTATATCTAAAATGTATACTGATTCAGATAGTATGGTGTATCTTCCATGAAGTTATTGTCATATGGACAGAGTGAATGGCCATCCATTCCTGCACATCTGTGTCCTCTGTAACAGTTGAGGGACACTCGGGTATAGGTATGAACTCTCACCCCGTAGCTACTCTGAATGGAGTGAATCTGGTACTGTTGTGTACTGCGTTGTTATATGATACTTCCGCATAAGGGAGTAGTTCGGCCCACTTGTTTTGCTGATGGTTCATATAACAACGCAGATACCGTTCAACCATGGCATTTGCTCTTTCTACTGCCCCATTCGTGGCGGGATGGAAGGCTGAACTGAGACCCTGTTTGCTACCCACTTGTTCTAGGAACTTCCGCCAGAACCTTGTGGTAAACTGTACCCCCCTGTCCAATATAATCCTCTGTGGGATGCCATGGAACCGATAAATATGTACAATAAATAACCTTGCTAGTGTCTTCGCTGAAGGTAATCTGGAGCAGGCAACAAAATGTGCTTGCTTCAAGAATAAGTCGATGACCGTCCATATAACAGTGTTTCCCTGACTTTCTGGGAAATCGACTATAAAATCCATGGCTATTTGTTGCCATGGTTGAGTTGGATTGGCCAACGGTTGTAATAGCCCTGGAGGTTTCCCCAGCCTGATTTTCATAGTACTACAAATAACACAACTCCGTACGTATTCTTCTATATCCCTTCACATCTGAGGCCACCAAAATTGCCAGTTCATTAAATGTAATGTTTTTAGGAAGCCGAAATGTCCGGCTGCCCGCACATTGTGGCAGTGCTGTAAAACTGTTAATTGTACAGTTTTGGGGACATATAGCTTGGACCCCTTCCATGCAAATCCCTCCCTTTTCATCAGCCATGTTTGGGTCTCCTTGAACCAAGGGTTGGTGGTGAAGGCTTCTTGAATAACATGGGATATGTCCTCGCCACTGCAACTCTGCGAAGCTGCTATAGTGGTTGGAGCTGTGTTTGCTTGGATCAATCATACCGGCAATATTGCCTGTACAACTACCTCCCTAGTACTATCGTATTGTGGTTTTCTGGATAAGGCATCCGCTAGGAAATTCCTCCCCTCTGGGATGTATTTCAGGTTGAATTTAAATCTACGGAAATACAGTGCCCAGCGGACCTGTTTTGGGGATAGTTTCCATGGGGATTGCAGAGCCTCCAAGTTCTTATGGTCTGTCCATACTTCAAAGGGGACACTCCCCACTCCAATAAGTGGCGCCACATCATCAACACCCACCAAACCACAAAAGCCTCTTTCTCCCAAATTGGCTAATTGCGTTCAGTGTTGTTCAACTTCCGTGACATGTACACACACGGTTGGAGGGTTCCCTCCTCATTGGCCTGGAGAAGTACTGCCCCTACTGCCACCTCGCTGGCATCCGCCTGTACCACGAATGGTTTGGATGGGTCTGGATGCCATAAGATTGGTTCCCTAGGGAACAAGTCTTTCAAGTGTTTGAATGCCTCTTGGCAAGTGGTTGTCCATGTGACAGGGTAACTTGGATATGGGGTTTTAGTCAGGTGTTTAGTCCGCAATAGATCCGTGAGTGGAAGTGCTACCTGGGCAAATGATGGTATAAATTGATGGTAGAAGTTAGCAAACCCCCAAAAACTTTGTAATTGTTTTCTGGTTTTAGGGTCTTGTCAATCTAAACCACCTTGACCTTATTGGGGTCCATCTCCACACCTTTTGGTGATATTCTGAAGCCAAGATAGTCCAGGGACGTCTTGTGGAACTCACACTTGGAGAGTTTAACATATAAGTGAGCGTTCAACAGTTTACATAGCACTTGCCGTACCAACTGGGCATGTTCTTTCATAGACCGGGTGTATATGAGGATGTCGTCCAAATAGACGAGCACCCCCTTATACAAGTGTTCATGCAGCACCTCATTGATGAACTGCATGAACACTGCTGGTGCGCCTTGGAGTCCAAATGGCATCACCCTATACTAATAACTCCCCAGGGGACAGTTAAAAGCCGTTTTCCATTCATCCCCAGCCTTAATCCTGACCCTGTAATAGGCTTCACAGAGATCTAACTTCATGAATTAACAACCTTCTGACAATCGAGCCATCATGTCTTTTAGGAAGGGGAGGGGGTACTGATGCTCTACGCAAACTGCATTGATTCCCTTAAAATCCACACATAGACATAACCCACCATCTTTTTCCTCCCTAAATAACTACCCTGGACCTAGCAGGCTGGATGAAGTCCCTCTTGAGATTCTTCTCAATATCCCTAGCCCTAATGATTCTGTCAGGTTCCAAACAGAATGCAAAAGAAAGGACACAAACCTGGTCTGTTGCTGCCTTCTTTTATTAACTTCCTGGCATGTACTGACAATCTCTATTGAATCTTTTGTTAGGGCTACATGCCCATGCTCCCTGCTACCTTTTATACAATAAACACCAACCCTCCCATCATCCAATCACTTGCGTCTTTCTTTCCACGTGTCCCAGAGTAATTGCTCTCGGCTTTAAGCCAGCATATAGTTACACCCCCAGCTTGCCTGCTTGCCAAAACCTCCTACCTAATCGGCTGGGTTCTCCCTCCTCCAGCCCCACCCACTGCCTTTTAGGCCTCTTTCGGCCCACTCTGCCATCCTGGGTGATGTCATCACCACGCCCCTCAGCTGTTTGGCAGCCATGTGGCATCCTGGCAGTTCAGCAAGGTTTCTCGGACCGGTCACATTCTGGTTGCTTCTGGCACAGGTGAGGTTCGGCGTGGCCACAGAGCTTACATCTCTCGATGTCGTGACAACGTTTCAGCTGGGCTTGGTGGGATGGTGACTGTGCTGGATGTTGGACGCATGACTCCCTCCGAATGGCAGCTCTGGGCCGGCTGGCCCGCCGGAGCTGACATCCACCTTGTTGTTGGTTGTCCTCTTCTCTTTTCTTTTATCTTTCCCAACATTATAGTCTTCTCCAAAGAATTAGGTCTTCACATAATGTGTTTGAAGTATGATAATTTGAGCCTAGTCATTTGTGCCTGAAATGAAAACTCTGGGTTGATTTGCTCACAATCCACCAGTTTGTTTTCTAGGCTGTCCATGGTATTTTCAAGAGTCCTTCCTAACATCAAAGTTCAGAGGCATCAGTACCCTTCCCCTCCTTCATCAAAATCCAACTTTCACTTCTTGAGTGTCACAGGGAATACTCTGACTTGCACAATTCTGATTTTTCTAGATATAGACTATAGGATTTGAATATCTTTCCAAGGCATTCGTGGTTATTCTACTATATTATTCAAGAAAATATGTGCAGCTGGTGAAAATTTCACTTAAATATTGATCTTTCATGCAGAAGGTACATGAGAATCAAAAAGCAATTATTCATATTTGTATCTGCAAGTTTTGCCAATAACTTCTCTTTTGTCAAATAGGTCCATGGACAACTTTACTCAATCTTTGAATTTACTTTGGAATTTAGTGTCAAATTGTTATGTTGTACAGTATATTGTTGTTTATTATCATTCAGAATTATCTATAAAAATCTATGCTTGGAAAAAGAAAGGAATAAACTGTTTTGTCTTTGTATGTGTATATGGAATTGACATACTATCTTACTAGTATAGTGGTTTGGAAGTTTGGTGTGATATATTAGGAACTGGGAGACTGTGAATTCTAATCCTCCCTTAACTGTGAAAACCAGCTGGATAATATTGGGCTGGTTCTTTTCCTGCAGCCTAGCCCACCTTACAGGTTGTTGTGGTGGTGAAAAGGAGGCAGCAGTGTTATGTACTATAACACTGCTTTATAACACTGCCCAGTTCCTATACTTGGGCAGCCTGGCTGGCTTTATACACAACAAAAAGATGGGATGTATTTTTATGGGTAAATGGAAACAGCTTTGGAACACGAGTAAGTGGGTGATCTTTGTACATGTCTTGTTATCCCACTTACCAGGGCATCCTGATGGCCACTGCAGGAAACAGGAAACTCTGATTCTTTTCAGAGGTGGGTTTCAGCAGGTTCTGACCAGTTCTGGAGAACTGGTAGTGGAAATTTTGAGTAGTTCAGAGAACCGGTAGCAAAAATTCTGACTGGCCCCGCCCACATCTATTTTCTGCCTCCCAAGTCCCAGCTGATCGGGAGGAAATGGGGATTTTGCAGTAACCTTCCCCTGGAGTGGGGAGGGAATGGAGATTTTACAGTATTCTTCCCCTGGAGTGGGGTGGGAATGGAGATTTTACAGTATCCTTCCCCTGCCACGCCCACCAAGCCATGCCTACCAAGCCATGCCACGCCCACTAAGCCACACCCACAGAACCAGTAGTTAAAAAATTTGAAATCCACCACTGATTCTTTTGATAAACTTCAGCAAGTGGCTTCTAACATTGCTCCAGTCTTCTCAAAGCAGGCTTTTAAGTTCACAAGGTGGAGAAGTGCCCTACTTTCCTCAGAACAAAGTAACAGAATAACAGAGTTGGAAGGGACCTTGTAGGTCATCTAGTCCAACTATCCACCCAAGCAGGAGACCCTACACCATTTCCGACAGATGGCAGTCCGGTGTCTTCTTGAAAGCTTCCAGTGATGAAGCTCCCACAACTTCTGAAGGCAAGCTGTTCCATTGGTTGATTGTTCTCTCTGTCAGAAAATTTCTCATTTCTAGGTTGAATCCCTCATTGATCAATTTCCATCCATTATTCTTTATCTGGCCTTCAGGTGCTTTGGAAAACAGGTTGCCCCCCCTTCTCTCTATGACAACCCCTCAAATATTGGAACACTGCTATCCTGTCTTCCCTGGTCCTTCTCTTCACTAGACTAGCCATGCCCATTCCTGTAACCGTTCTTTATATGTTTTAGTCTCCAGTCCTCTAATCATCCTGGTTGCTCTTCTCTGCACTCTTTCTAGAATCTCAACATCTTTTTGATAGTGTGGTGACCAAAACCGGATGCAGGATTCTAGGTGTGGTCTTACTAAGGCTTTATAGAGTGGTATTAGTACCTCCACTGTAGATTAGGACACAAACTGACTTGTTCCTTTCCCTTTTGCAGGTAGTTCTTGACTTATAACCATTTGTTGAGCAACCATTTCTACAACGGCACTGAAAAATGTGATTTACAATGGGTACTCATACCTACAACCATTGCGGCATCCTCACAGTCATGTGATCAACATTCAGGCACTTAGTAATTGGTGTATTGTTACAAGGATTGCAGTGTCTCAGGGTCATGTGATGGTCATTTGCAGCCTATCCAGCCAGCAAGTGAAGTCAATGGGGAAAGTGGGATTTGCTTAACAACTGTGTGATTCACTTATCTGCAGTGAAATTCAATTAACAAACCTTTGCAAAAAAAGAATAATAAAATCAGGCATGACTCACTTAACAACCTTTTTAATAACAGATATTCTGGTCCCAATTTTGGCCGTAAATCGAGGATTACCTGTATATGACACCACCTCTGGCGCAAGGGAATATACATAAGTTCCTAAACTTGGGCAGCCTGGCTGGCTATTTACTGTAACACCCTTTTAAGAAAACAGGAAGATAGTAAATAATACTGACTTAATACATAAACGTGTACTATTCTGTAGCAAATGTATTAGAGGCGATCATAAACACAAACGAAATCTAGGATGCTGGAAACTGCCATATGTCTATCCAGGAATCTAGGAAGAATACCAAAGTAGGGCACAATTTCAGTTCAGGATTAGA
Organism: Pituophis catenifer annectens; assembly: GCF_029215685.1. NCBI lineage: Eukaryota > Metazoa > Chordata > Lepidosauria > Squamata > Colubridae > Pituophis > Pituophis catenifer. The sequence goes on along the minus strand of NW_027256881.1, from coordinate 141,717,391 downwards.
AGTGAGAGGAGGCAGCATCCTGAGTCTCAGGAGAAAACACTGGGGCTCCCAGGGCATTAAAGTGCTGTTCTACACTGCAAACGGGCTGGAGCGGGAGTCTACTTTTAACTTTCTAAAAAAGCACTCAAGACCTGCCTTTTGCCTCCAAGTGCTGGGAAAGGGTGAGATTGGCAAAATGAATTTGTTTCAGGCTGCACGGGAAACTTAACCGTGATGAAAAAAAAGTCTATTGGTTTTAATGTTTTTGGTTTAAATGTTTTCATTATAAATATCTCATTCGTTGGTTGTAAGCCACTCAATTGGTTTAAGATAGGTGGCTACATGGAAGGAAGGAAGGAAGGAAGGAAGGAAGGAAGGAAGGAAGGGATGGATGAGATGACAGACGAGATGACTGACAGACACAGAACACCCAAATCTTTTAACTTAGTGCAAGTACAAGAACGCGAGGAAAGCCCGGACTAAGGAACAGAGTGAGGAGTGCGCATGCGTGCATCAGAAGCGAAGGCTTCTGAATAACCGAATTAACCGACCTCCACGTTTCCATTTTTCCAACGGCCTCCTGTGTTCAGCAGCGGCGGGCGGGGGGGGTGGGGGGCGGAACCTTTAGAACGATTCGACTCTCGACGCCCCGTTACGTCTCAGCCGGGCGGAAGAGCCGCGGGAGCTCTCGCTACTGTTTTTACTTCCGCCCGGCAGTACGTGGGAAGAACAGAAGCCTCTGTTGCTGCTTCTCCCTGCCTGAGAGATGCTGAGAGCCAGTCGAGAACCGCTGAATGGGGAAGGTACGTGCTTTGGCCAAGGGATTGCCTCGTTTGGTTTTTTTCTCGCCCTTCTCCGGTGCTCCTCTTCTGCAGCCCCCCACCCCCCCCCCCGATATTAATCCCTCCCGTTTCCCACCTCCTTTCTCCAGGGTGATGATGATGGCAGAGAAGCCATCGCACTCTGCTTGTTTTCTGGAGTTATTGGCCAACAGCCGTCAAGCGGTCATAATTGCACTGAACTGAACCTAGGCTAACGATGGGACTCTAGTTGAAATAACCAGGCTGATGGAGCAAACTAAAAAGCGAGGCAATCTGGTGCGGAAAAGAAGAATTAACAAAGGAATGCCTTGCTCAGGATCGTCTTTGCACTAAGTGCAAACAGTTCCATCTCCTGCTTGGGCAGGGGGTTGGACTAGATGACCTGCAAAGTCCCTTCCAATTCTGTTTATCTGTTAAATCTGTTTCACACCCACCCACACCCAGGGGCCTGCATTTTTGGAATAGCTGTTTTGTTTTGGCTACTGTTCCTACGATCATTAGCCTAACCCTAACTTTTGGCCACCGGGTGGGCGTAGTCCCTCCGGGGAGGTGCCTGGTTGCCTCCCTTGGTTTTTCTATATATGTTGTAACTCAGGTCAAAAAATACCACAGAAGAAGGGTTTGTTGTTGTTGTTCTCATCCTGCCCACAAGCAGGAAAAAAGGAAATTTGTTACTAATTTCTGGACAGTTCTTTCAGCTGTTAACAATAAACAATTTGCAGAGAGGCAAAAGTAGGCTTGTGATGTTGATTTTTTTTGGGGGGGGGGATTATCACCTGGCCCCGGGGTTACAGTAAAATAATGTGATGATTGTTAAATCTTCTGTAAGAATAAACAACATCAGACTTTGGATCGACATGTGGCTGCATCATCCCGATTGTTCTGAAGAGAAATTTTGTACCTTGTTCCCTCAGGATGGAGCTGGAAATAATTTCCTGTTTGATTTCTCCTGTGGCAGGGATGAGCCACACTATTGCATAAGCAGCAAACTATACTCAGGGTCAAATAATGCCACGATATTTTCTGATTTTATTACTAAAAGGCATTAATTCGTGAAGACTGATAAGAGTGTCAGAATTCTAAAAGAAATGTTAACCCTTCCTCTTTCTTGGTAATCTTAAGAAAACACCTCCCCACCCCCATGTCATTTGCAAGGAGCAGGGGGAGCACTCCTCCAAAGCAATACTGTACATTGTTAGTCTCAGAATGCAGCAGGGAGCAAATGGAGTGGATTCCCTCCAGGCCTGATCTAATCCCATTGATTGAAGTATTTCTTTTTAATAAAAAAAAATTGGCACTGAAGAGTTTGAATATGGCAAATTGAATCTGAGAATTTATTTTCCTTGACAAAGTTTAAAATAAGCCTGGTTTTTTTTTTTTTTTCATTACAGTAATTTGCTTAAGCATTTTTTCAAGACATGAATGTACTAGGAATGAAAGCCTTGAATTGTTATCCTGCTCATTTACGTATTTATTTTTTCCAATTCATATGCAACAAACATCAGACACTTGATTTGACGATGTGGTTAGGCTTTATTTTATGTAATGTGAACATTGTGTGCTTTTCATTTTGTAAATTACAAGTTGCAATTCTGATAAGAATCAGTGCCTCTTCGGCAAGCATTTAATAACATAGGAAGCTGCTGTTAACCTTACTTGTTCCCTACATGAGAATTTCTGAAAACATCATGTAGGAGTTGACAAAAACCCTCTATCTTGTTTGGCCAGGAAATTGCTGGCAGGTTCATTTCTTTATAAAGCCAAACAAGTATGGAATGATTATTGATAGCTAATTAGCTACCTTTAAACTCTCTTTATTTTCTCTTCAGCAGCAAGCATGAACTCAGATTCTAAAGAGGAAGATTTGATACATGAAGAGTTCACTTACATTTCTGGAGTCCCGACACAGATTCTCAAGTGTGGCCCTTGGGAAGATCTCTGGAATGATAAAAGTGCACCCAGACTTCTATTTCTCATTATCCCTGGTAAGTTTTATATGGTGATGGTTTGATATGTACGTTCTCTTGATCAAATCGGTTCTAGAAAATGGAAAGGGGAAGGCTTGAGTATAATTCCATGGAACAAATTAATAAAGACTTCTATTCTGAAAGGGCAGAGGGGATATGGCGATAAAGGATTGAGATACTAGTTGGGGGGGTGGGGGTGGACCAAGAGACATTTTTTGATTTATCCCTTTGGCGAGATAGTGGAACTAGTATGAGGGTCATTTTTATTGAAAACTAGTTGCTCAGTTATGGGGGGAGGAATATTAAAGTGACAATTCTGCAGAATAAGAAAAGGCCAGTGATAATCAAGTCATCCTTTTTTAAAAAAGGAAATAGCAGAGAAATGAGACTGGAGGATGGAAATATTTATCTTTTTCTTTCTGCCGGAATTGTTCATGATTATTGTCAGATACTGGTTTTGGAGTAGAAAAGCTTCTTTCGGTTTTGGTGATTGAATATTGTGGCCATAGGTGGACAGATATTGCCTAGATTCCTAGTTTTGTCATTGAAAAAAAGGATAAACCTATTTTCTCAAGTTTAAGCATCTCTGTATTGATGAGTAAGCTATTCAGACTAAAGAGTTACTAAGGCTTTAAAAATGGATACCATGGGCTTCCGGTTTGGCTTCCGTCGCTGTCAGACGATCTCTTGGGACCGCCAGCCCTGTTGCCCGTAAAGAGCCGCCTTCACAGCTGAAAGGCGGCTCGAAAAACTCCATTTCCATAAGGAAATGTGAGATAGATCAGGCAAGGGCAGGTAGAGCCCTCTGCGAAGTCCCCAGAGTTTTTTTTTTTTACTCTTGGGGATGAAGCAGGATGAGGCTCCCTATTTTCTTCGCCGCTGCTCCGGGCTTTGGGAGAACTCTGCTCCTTGCAGAGCCAGGTGACGGGACCAAGCCTTTTAATGAGAATTAACAGATTGTTTAATCAAAGAGGATGAGATCTGGACTTTGGACCCTAAATCGCAAGTATTTTTAATGATTTTATAAGCGATTTTAAAAGTGAAGGGAAAAAAAAAGCTTAAAATGGCGACCGCTGAGGCTTGAGAAGAAGAAAGCTGAAAGTGAAAGTCCTTCCATCTGAATAGTTTAACAAGCTACAAAGTAGCAGAATAAATAGCGCTGGCTACAATTGAGAAGAAAAATTTCTATTTTATGCTTCTTTCTTCTTGGAGATTTGATATTGACTTTGTTTGGAGGGAAATCCTTTTTCTTTAAAAAGAGTTTGTCTGTGTGGCAGGATGGCGTCAAAACTAACAAAGCCAGACAAACAAGCAGCGGGGGGGGGGGTTTCCCCCATTTACAAACTATGTGAACAAGTTTCGAACTTGCAGACTCAGAAGAATGGTTTTAACCTAAAAGAATTTGTTTTGGAGGAGATGGCAAGACATGACGAGATTGTGAACCAGAATCTTGAAAAATTTAGGCAGGAAATTAAAGAATTGATACAACTAAAGTATGATAATTTGCAACGAAAGATTGTAACAGTGGCCAATGCTTTTTCAGAAATAGTTATAAAGATGGATACAGATATCAAGTTATTAGAGTCTAAAATGGAAGAAGTTGATGATAAGATTCATAATTTGGATAATAAAATACAAAGAATTGAAAATGATTTGATAAATATTCAAGATAATTCAGAAGTAAAGTCTAAAAAGGAAGCTGATCACGAGACTTACAATGCAGATAATATAAAACAAGGGATTGAAAAAGAAGATACAATGATGCAATACAGGCTCACGGAATTTACGGTTAGAATGAGAGGGTTACAGGAAGATAATAGAGATGATTTAAGAAAAATATCTGCTGAAGTTCTGGCTGGGATTTTAAAGGTTCATCCTGAAGAGGTATCTTGTAAGATTGACAAGGCCTATAGAGTAAATTCTTGGATTGCAAAGCAAAGGCAATTGCCTAGAGATGTGGTGATTTACTTTACAGATAAAGGAATAAGAAATGATATTGTGCAAAAATCCTTTAATTCTACTCTAGAACTGAATGGAAGAAAGATCTGGATATATAAAGAGTTGCCGCCAGAGCTGTGGAGTCGGGAGATAAATGTTCCGACTCCGACTCCGACTCCGACTCCTCAGTTTTTTGTACTTCCGACTCCGACTCCGACTCCGACTCCCCGACTCCGACTCCTCTGTATTAATATGCGAATGTATTTTATACATTCCTTGAAGGAAAGAAAGGCAACATACATGTCATTACCACAGGACTACTGGCTGGGAAGCCAACAGTCTACTGTATTGAACAGTTTAAGCAAAAGACAAACACAATGAAAACAACAAAGTTTTATTAATTTTTTTTTATTAATTTAATTAATCAAGTTGCTGGATAGTAGCAGCAGGCATAAACATCAGGAACAGGAACTTTACCAGTTCAAAAATACAAACCACATTATTTGGTTGTTTTAGAACAAAAACAAAGCTTACCTATATGAACCAAAAACAAAATCTGTAAAACCTAGAAATGGTTTATATTAATCTTGAAATGTAGTTATAGGCTTAGCAAATGCAAATCAATTCAATGTAGAGTTCTAAGGAAGAGAATTGCCTCTGCCAGATCCTCTTTCATAGAGGCTCTTAAGTCAGACTTTATTATTTTTAGGGCTGAAAATAATCTTTCGACACTGACTTGGGTGGGTGGCATTGCAGTAACTATTCTGGCCACATCACTAACGATCTCTGGATAAACAAGGATGGCTTCTTCAACAGTAAGTTTTGATGAGCGATCATACTTTTCAACTTCTTTTAGTGCTTTATAAAACTCCTGTTGGAATTTTTTTATTTGGACATTTACTGGTTCTGTAACGCTTATGCGACGTCGCTTTCCTTTAGCAACTTCCATTTTGTCTAAGAAGGAATCAAAGTCTAATTCTTCGTTTGAAGAAGATGATTCTGAGTTACCACTATTGCTTAAAAGAACTCCATCCTCCTGTGGAGGTATTTCAGGTCGTAATCCCTTCATGCGAACTGCTACATCATAGAGGGCCTTTTTCCCAGTAGCAATCTGTTTACTGTTCAATAAAAGTCGGCTCATTGGGTCGACATAAATAGCCGCTAACAAGATTTCATTTTCCAGCAAAAGACTCTCTCTTTTCATCATTGAAGATGCAATGCCCTCAGCTATTAACCCTCCATTTTTGTTCAGGCGATATAACAGGCTCTTCCATTCCAAGAGGAATTTACCCGGGGTTAGATCATCACATTGCAACCTCTTGGTGACAGTGAAGGGGTGAGAAAGAAGGTTCTCCAGCTCTTTTGTTTGTGTCCACTGGCTTGCAGTTAATGCAAGATTTTCATTGTCCATTTCTTCTATGAAGTCTTTAAGTTCAAGCAAACGCTTCACCATTAAATAAGTGCTTCCCCAGCGAGTTGTTTGATCCAAAATGGCTCCTTTTCCTGCACGTCTTTTCAAAATTGCATCTGTTTTTGGGGCCCTGGCTGCAACAGTTACTTGCCGTAATTTGCCAATTAATGTAGCTGCATGGCGATCTTTTAATCCATCTCTTATGGCAAGTTGCAGTGTATGAACAGCACATCGCATATGATGAATAGTAGCAAGCTTCAATGCTTCTTCAACAAAGTTGTCTAAAAAAATGTCAGCATTCTCTTCAGTTTCTAAACTTTCTCTAATACTTGCAGAGCTGTCTTCCTCTAAGTCTAATATCTGTTTGATACCTTCTTCATCTGCCTTCATCTTCTCAATTGTGCTCAACATGTTAGAAGCGTTATCTGTCACAACACATAAAATCTGTTCCTTTTTAATTTCAAAATCTTCTAGAACACCCTCCACTAACTTCTGAAGGTAATCACTGGTGTGATGTGCCTGAGTGTCCTTTACTCCGAGGGTCCGTGTTATTGTTTTGTTATTTTCATCCACAAATCTAACATTAATAGCGAAATAATTGACTCTGTGACGTGTGCATGCATCCATTTTAAGGAAGACAAAACGTCCTTTCATAACTTTCTGTAGTTCTTCCTTTTTACATTTGGCCTCCTCAATTATAAGTTTCCTTATACTTTCTCTTTCCAGAGAAACACCAAGTTTTTTTGCCATTTCTCCATTTAGGCCTAAAAAGGCTGTCTGTGAAAAGAAGGATAGTGGTACACTATTCTTTACTACCATTTCAATAATGTGGTGTTTGAATTTTTCTGGTGTCATCCTTATGGTAACTTTGTCAGATATAAAGAATTTTCTTATTTGTGATTGTTCTCCAGTAGATTTCTGAACGTTTTTTGTCACAGAAGTAGATGCAATGTTTTCATTGCTATCTTTCTCATTCACGGCTTCTAACACTTTGGGATGAAAACGCTGTAAGTGTCTTTTCAAATTTGATGCTCTTGTAGGTACATTTTTATCAGGCCCACTGAAACTGCTAATTTTTGCATCACATTGTTTTTCACCATCATCATCTTTTCTAATACATTGGCACACGTAATGTTTTCCATCACTTGATAATGCAAAGTGCTCATAAACAGTAGACTTTGTTGTGTTTGTTGTTAGCAGTCTTTTTGCCATTGTTTAGGATGCCTCTTTCCCTAAAATATAAAATATGTTATACTAACTGGCATATAATTAGATTTTTAATATCAACATACACAGTCTTGTAAGTTGTACGTACATGGCTTTATACAAACAAATAAGCTATATATCCCAGCACTAAACCTAGACATGATTTGTCCTATACAATATAAACACTTACAGTTGAATCCAAGAAGCTGTTCCACCAAGTTCTTCTAAGCCAGTGGTTCTCAACCTTCCTAATGCCGCGACCCTTTAATACAGTTCCTCATGTTGTGGTGACCCCCAACCAGGGGTGGGTTCTAAATTTTTTTACTACCGGTTCTGTGGGCGTGGCTTATTTTGTGGGCATGGCTTGGAGGTTATGTGACTGGGTGGGTGTGGCTAGCTGGTCATGTGACCGGGTGGCCATGGCTATGTGTATAGAGGGCTGAAAAAAGTCATTTCTGACAGGTCCTCGCACTTTTGACTGGTCCTCACACTTATGACCATCCTCACATTTATGCCCGTGCAGCATTTTTAACAACCATGTCACTCATTTCACAACTGCTTCTCTTCACCATGATGACAAGATAGGGCAAAAACGTAAAATGTGAGGACAGTCGTAAGTTCGAGGACTGGTCAAAAGGGAGAGGACCAGTCAGAAATAACTTTTTCAGCCCTCTGAGTAGTCCATATACATAAAAGGATACAGCAATAGAGAGGGATGAAGGAAGGGAAGGGAAATTAGAGTAGGAGTGAGGGTAAGAGAGGGAGGAAGAGAGGAGGAGAAGGAGAAAGGAAGAGGAAGTAGGGAGGAGAAGAAGAGGGTGAGGAAGAGAAAGTAAGAAGGAAAGAAAAGAGAGAGGTGGTAGGTTTGAGGAGAAAGATTGCTGTACAATAAAAAAGATGAAAGGGAAGAAAGCCAACCCCAAACAAATATAAAGATATTAAGATAAAGAATGAATTGTTAAACTTTAAAGAATAAAAGAGAACAAATATGAATAAATAACAATAATTAGAAACACACATACAAACATACAATGTATTTTCTTTGAACAGAGTATTTGGCCGGTTCATAAATTTAAACAGTGTTTAGTCATGTTTAAAGTTTAAGCTAACAATCAGAGTTACAAGTTTTTATAGCCTTAGCTGAATGACAGCAGTTTTTCCAATGGTTTACAGCTTCAGTCTTGAACTATTGACCCTCCATTCCCTTCACTTATGCAAGTGTCTCTAGTCCTGCAAAAAACATATTTACTTAATCCCTTATCAGTGAGAGGCTAGGTTACCCATGGGCGCTGCGTTCCCTGTAACAGCAGAACACAACACTATGGAAAGTATAAGTATTGCCACTCCTAATTGTGCGTTGCGTGCCTTATAGTGAAGCACATGAAAAGCATGCTTCTTCACGGTCACTTAACGTGTTCATTTTGCGGTTACGTGAGGCACTGCATGCATTGGTCTTTATTCTTACAGTAGAGAAGTCATTAATTATAACTTTTTGTGAATTGGGACATTTAAACTTGCTTTTTTTAAAATTCCAATCTAAATTTAGTAGGAGTCGGAGTCGGAGTCGGTGCATTGTTTGCCGACTCCGACTCCGACTCCAGGTACCCAAAATTTCCTCCGACTCCTCGACTCCGACTCCGACTCCGACTCCACAGCACTGGTTGCCGCCCAAGATGTTAAAAGACAGAAAGAAATTTGGATTTTTGGTGACCGAGCTAAAGAAACAAAACATCTCATTCAGGTGGGATGCTCCAGTTGGTGTAATATTGAGATATCAAGGAGAAAGATATCAACTAAATACTGTTGAAAAAGCGGAAGAATTTTACTACAAGGTTCTTAAAATGGGTTCAACATCTCCATGTATAATACATGAGTGGAATAAAGAAAAGCAAAATCAACAAGAGATAGAAATTTAGGATAAGCAGATGGAGGTGGAGGTAATGGAAAAACAACAAGTTACAGAGGTCTTTGTAGACGAGCCGCTTCTGGATTCTCCTTCTGAGGTCTCAGCTGGACTATTTATAAATACAAGAGAGGCGGCTTTGGATTCTAATGTGATGACTTATCAAGTTACAGACCAGCATGGAAATCAATCAGTTGATATACAACTCATAGAAAGGAAACCAGAATGGAGATTTAAGCCACAAAAGCAAAATCAACAAGATCAAGTTATAGATCAGCATGGAAACCAAACAGTTGATATACAACTTATAGAAAGGAAACCAGGATGGAGATCTAAGCCACAAAAAGTCAAGAAAAGAAGAAGCAGGTCCTACAAAAATAAAAACTTTTACTAAACAACAGTGTAATGCCAGTTATCTAAGAGATGATTGAATACAAGAAAATATAGCTGAGGCAAAGTATTGGTTTATATTATCTTGAGGAAATTGACAGATCTCTGCAGTGCTGTACTTTTGGGATGTGGAAAATGGCCTTAAACTGAGTGGATTGGAATTTTCTATTTTGAATTCTTTGATAAATGTATTACGTTTATGCTGAGCTACAAGGCAAGAGAGCTATGGGATTGGGGCACACAGAAGATCTGGTTGTTACCCTATTACGGTGGTTGGAATTAATAATTTAGATGAAAGACATTACAATAGACACTATATGGAATACAAATATAAAGTCACTCGGGTGGTTTTTTTTATATATGAAGATATTTACTATTGATGGGGGCAGATGGTAATTGAAGATACCGAACATACTGTTGGAATTAGGATGTGATGTTACCCTAACATGGGTGATGGAATTAACAATCCAGTTGAAAGACATTACAGAAGATATCATATGGATTACAACCTTAAAGTCATTTGAGGATTTTATTTATATAAGGGAATACTTCTTAGTGGTGTGGGCAGAAGAATAAAGATATTAAATATTATGTATGGTAGTCCTGTAGGAAAGTGGGTTGAGACAGGTTAGCTTATTGATTGTTTAGTTTAAGAAAAGGGATATTATGTTTAGATATGAATATATGTAAAAGATTTGAGTTAAGAGATATATGTATGGGGGTGGAGGAAATGGGCAGACTATGAGTTGAATAAATGTCAAAATAGGACTTATAGTTTTATAGCTGAAGGTTGCTTTGAAATGTTATATTAATATATGTAAAAGATTTGAATTAAGAGATATATGTATGGGGGAGGAGGAAAAGGGTAGATTATGAGTAGAAATTGTTAAACTGGGGGTTATAATAATATTATTATGCTAAATTAGGAGTTATTATATAATGTTACAGTTGAATGTTATTTTGAAATGTATAGTAGAAAGAAAGGGTCAGCGTATGGGGTGGAGCAAAGGGATGGTAAAGTATTACATAATCTGTTATGAATTTGGGTTTTATTTTGGAGAAGCCACAAGGTGAGGGGAGGGTGAGGGGGGGTTAGGGAGGAGGGGAGGAAAAAAGGGGGAAAAATTTGTATTTGAAAAACTTTTTCAATAAAAAAAAAAAAGGATACCATGACATTATGAAGCAAGCAGGTACAAAACATGCAGATCCGGGAATAAACATGTTGCTTCAGAAGTATTCATGCAACATATACTTGAAACAACATAAATCCTTAACATATGAGCAGTTACTTAATGATCATTCAAAGTTGCAATGGATCTCCCAGAGCTGCTTACAATCTCTGCATGGAGTAACAATAGTTGCAACCCCCTGCATCATGTGGTTGTATTTTGGAGGCTTGGCAGTTAGCTCATCTTTGTGGCAGTTTGCAGTGTTCCATGATCACATAACTGCAATTTGTGATATTTTTGCCGGTTTCTGGTGTTTACTTTTGCTTTCCAGCAAAACCCACCCATTGGGGAAATAGATTCATTTAATGACCACCATATTCATTTAACGACTGCATCATTTGCTTAACGATTGTCAAAAAAAGTGGTTGTAACTTAAATCTGGTTATGTGATGCCTTGACTTACATCCACAAAGATTTACAACCTAATCCCAGACTCAATTATGATAATCAAGCACGACCTATAAGTGACAGTAAAGTGAGTTCCAAATCTTCACCATATATGTCAATTTCTCCCTACTGACACTGCAAAAGACCAAAGAGAGTGAGGTAACAGTGATTAAGATCGTAGAAGGAGCAAGGTTCAGGTCCACCCTCAACCATGGAACTTCATTGGGTGACTTTGAGTCAGTCTCTCTGTTAAGGTTATTGTTGTTGTGTTACCAACCAGCAGAGTAGATTGCACAGAGAAACGTTGCTGAGAGCAATGAATAAGAGATAAGCAAACTGGTTTATCAAAAGCTTACTTTGGTTGCAATCTTTGGTTGGTAAATTCTGTACCATTATCAGTCACTAAGCATTTAACCTTAAATTTCTGTTTCCTTTCTACAAAACGTAGCCAGTTGTTAATATGCTGGAATGTTTCACTTTTTGTTTTCATTAGATAACAGAATCCGTATCTTGAATAATGGTCTACTATGCTCAGAATATAGCAGGCACCTCCTATGCTAGGTTTCTTGGGTCCAATTAGGTCTATAAACACTACCTCTAATGGATTTGTGGTTTTAAAACCATTAACATGGTTTGCTGGTGTAACCCTACTCTTTTGCTGATTGCAGGCATTGCAATTTAGATATTTACTACATGCATGTAGTTTTATCCCTTCAGATAACTGAACTGTTTTCTTTAACATCCTGAAATTTAAATGCCCAAGTCTCTGGTGTAACAGATGAATACATTCATCATGTGGTTTAACATTCTTATAAACAGACTTAGATTTAGCCATCAATACTGGGTTATCCCTTAAAACAAATAAATCATTTTCTAAACTTGCAGTAACAACTTTGCCATCTTTCTCAATAAAGCATTTCTCATTTTTAAATGTTACTGTAAACCCAAATTGCAGTAATGATTTAACAGACAATAAATTGAATTTTAACCCAGGAATATATAACATAGGCAATGGTTCATTACTAAATGACCAACAAGCGACACCCTCTCCAGCTACCTTAACCTTCCAGCCATTTGCTAGTTTAACATGCTGGTTACTCTTCTCCATTTTAACAAAAAATTTTCTATTTCTAGAAATTGATTGAGAAGCACCACTGTCAACAACCCAACAATCCTGGTTAACATCAGTAGTTGAACTGGATATAGCTAAATTACAACCCTTCTTGGGTCTAGTATTGTCCCTAACAGACATTTTCTTATTCTTACAATACTTAGCTATATGCCCTTTAGCCCCACAAGCAAAACAATGTTTTACAAAATAGGCAGTTGAGTACATTTTTTCTTCTTTTGGCTGTTGCACTCTCAACTGATCCCTTTCTTGTCTTCTTTTGGATTCTTCTAATAACCTACCGGTTATGCCAGCTAATGTCAGTTCATCTCTGGACAAAACCTCTAGCGAAGAAACATAGTCATCATAACTATCATCCAATGAAGAAAGAATTATATAAACTTGTTGTAGTTCTGAGAAAATAAGTTCCTTTTCATGCAGCTCCTGGAAAATTCTGGTCATGGATTCCAAATGAGCCATCATATCTCCACCTTTAAGAAGATGTTGTTTAAATAATCTCCTTGTGAGATAAATATGAGCACCCACAGAGTCACGAACATATAGTCTCTTCAACTTGGTCCAACACCTAGCAGCAGACTCTTCACCACGAATATGGACAAGCTGCTGGTCACCCAGTGTTAGTCCAATAATGCAAGGAGCTCGTTCATTGTCTCTGTTAAACTTGGCTAATTTCTTCTCATCTTCCTCATTAGCAGGATCCCATGCTGTTACATCCGGTGGATTATTAACTATATCCCACAGTCCTTCCCTACGCAGAAGTAGAGTACATTTTGCAGACCAGGAAACATAGTTTGTTCCATCCAGCCGGGTTATCATGGAAAAATTTGCTGCTTGTTCTAGTGCCATCTTCACTTGGATTGTTTATCACAAACACAGTTTGTTCTATTCACATTAACTCTCAGTTTAGCTTTAACAATCCTAGTTAGTTATGGTTTGCTCTGGGTCCATAACCAATGTTAAGGTTATTGTTGTTGTGTTACCAACCAGCAGAGTAGATTGCACAGAGAAACGTTGCTGAGAGCAATGAATAAGAGATAAGCAAACTGGTTTATCAAAAGCTTACTTTATAGTAGAAAAACAATCTCATAGTCTTTAAACAAATTCCAAGTCTTTGCCAGTAAATCAGTCCAGTAGTTACAGAATCTTCTTACCCAACAAACAGTAGTTGGTTAGAATAACAAACTCACTCTGGTTCACAAACCACGATGGTTGCAGATCCATCAAACGATGATTACAGATAACAACTCCTCTCAATGGTAGCTTATCATCACAGCTTCATACACAATGGCAGCATAGCATTGCAGCTTCCTCATCAACAGCAGACTGAATAGTTACAGTACCTTGCTTAAATATTCTTACAACCAGTAATTATGTGATTACAGCATGACTCAGCATTAAAGCCACATAATACATATACAGCTTAAAGTCACAATACACTTATATTGCCTGGACAACATAGTTAGGCTCAAACCATATCCTAACACTCTCATTCAACCCAACCAACCTCACAGGGTTGCTGTTTTGAGAAAGAACAAGGAGAAAGAAACATCATGCATGCCACTTTCTGCTCCAAAATGAAAGGTAGAATAGAATTTTAAATAAATACATTCATTTATTCCCAACTACTATTTCTGATTTCTACAGAATGGTCAGCAGTATCTCTGAAAGGAACATGAGGTCTGTAGTTCAGAGATAGAATCCCAATCAAGTCCCAGGTTTAATTCTCTGGGAAAAGTGGGAAGCACTCCAATGGTTCAGTAGTCTAACCTGTCACAGGGCAGCTTCCAAAATTTGTATTTGAGAACATGGGAAGTGTCTATGGAGATACTCAATCAGCCAGTCATGGCTGTCCCAAAGGTGCTTTTTCAGGAAGCAACTGGACTATCTTGTTTTTTCTTTGAAGATGTTTTGCTTCTCATCCAAGAAGCTTCTTCAGCTCTGACTGGATGGTGGGGAAAGGAAAGGTTTATATTCCTTGCAGACAGCTGGTCATTTGCATATATATATATATATATGTGTGTGTGTGTGTGTGTGTGTGTGTGTGTGTGTGTGTGTATGTGTGTATGTGTGTGTGTTTCTTCTAGGCAGGTTTTCCCTACGTAACCAAGGTTTTTCTGCAGCTCCAGCTCAGTAGAATCACATCCACTCGATTCTGGAGGATACATAAGATACGGGTGTGGCCTACTGATGAAAGCAAACGAGCTAGAAATAGATCTATTTAGGTCTCCCACCTAGCAGGAAGAGCTTGCTAGCTGTTAGAAAAGAAAAAAGCCCAGAATCGAGTGGATGTGATTCTACTGAGCTGGAGCTGCAGAAAAACCTTGGTTACGTAGGGAAAACCTGGCTAGAAGAAAAACACACATAAACCCTACGAAGAAGTAAGAAAATATATATAATATATTTAATATATATATAATATCTATCTATCTATCTATCTATCTATCTATCTATCTATCTATATATTATGAAACATAAAAAATTCAATGACTACATAAACTCTGTTGTCTGGGTACAGTTAATTTTGATAAATAATAGTAATAATATTCATAACAATAATAATCACATACCGGTAGTAATAATAGCATTTGCTTATCCATTTTAGTGAACCTTCCTTATGTAATTAATCAGTCTCTTATACTTTGAGATTTCTTTCTGTTTCTGCTAGTTAGCCATTGATGAAACAAATTCCATGTTAAAAAATATTCAGTTTCTTCCTTTTCCTTAATTTTGAGTGTTAAATCTATCCATTTCTGCACATTCTAATTTTTTTTATTACGTTTTCATCTGTAGGGAGATCTCCATTTATCCATTGTTTTGCCAAACATGATTCTAGCTGCTGTTAACACATGTAAAATTAAATATGTATTCCCTTTATTGTATTTTTCTGGTAGGATACCCAACAATATTTCTGGTTTCAAATCTGTATGTTGCTTTACCATTTTTTCTAACCATGTGTGTATTTTTGTCCAATATTCATTTGTATCCTTTTAGAGAGTCGTTGAGGCCACTTGGAGGTTTGTCTGTGTCCTCAGGGTCACCTGAGTAATGCAAATGTTTGTGAAGCCTTCTTGGCTGCAGGATGTTTTCTGTCCTGTGTCCCTTCATTGTTGAAGACAGGCACAGGCTGTTGGGAATGAATCTGTGTTGTCTGCATTTCAAACTGAAGCACAAATGGTTCCTCTAGTTTGCAGTTTTTCTGAAAATCCATTCATACTCCCACACCATTCGAAGGGTGTTCCTCCCAAAGTTGATACTTCAGCTTTCCATTCCCCACTATCCAGTCAGAGCAGAAGAAGCTTCTTGGATGAGAAGTGAAGTGTCTTTTTTTTTTTTTAATTTGAATTATATGCCGCCCTTCTCCAGAGACTCAGGGCGGCTTACAAGGCGTTAAGCAATAGCCTTCATTCTTTTGTATATTTTATACAAAGTCAGCTTATTGCCCCCACAAACTGGGTCCTCATTTAACCTACCTTAGATAGGATGGAAGGCTGAGTCAACCTTGAGCCTGGTGAGATTCGAACTTACAGTAATTGCAGACAGCTGGTGTTAATCACAATGCTTTTAGTCTGCAGAGCCACCAGGCCATCAGTCTTCAAAGAAAAACAAAAAAAATCCAGTTGCCTCCTGAAAAAGCACCTTTGGGAGAACTTGGAAGATTTGTGATAAATCGTGTGAAATGAAAATGATGTCTGTTGCCAAAAAATATCTGATACTTTATTAAGTCTCTTAGGCTGTTGTTCTAGGATACGAAACCATTCAACAAAGCATGCATAAAAGAAAAATTATCCAGATATATTGTAATGATGTACACTGCATGAACAAATTGTAGCCACATTCTACATGGCATCCTTCTTTCCCTAATTTCTGTGTGTTATAATAATAAGACATGGCTGCAATACGTGCCAAACTAAAATGTCATTTTGGAAATTGAGTCTGAAACAATATCAGCTGGAGAAACTGTTAGTCCTAGAAAGAGTTGTACAATCTTTTTTTTTTTAATTATTTATTTTTATATGCCGCCCTTCTCCGGAGACTCAGGGCGGCTTACAATGCGTTAAGCAATAGCCTTCATACTTTTGTATATTTTATACAAAGTCAGCTTATTGCCCCCACAAACCGGGTCCTCATTTTATCATGGATCTCCAAACTCGACATTAAACTTTGAAATGTTATTTCTGTTTTCCTTTTAGGTTTTCTTACTGTTTTTTTTTATTGTTTTAATTGTTTTTAACCTGTAAAAACGAAGTGTTTTTATACATACTGTTTGTGACCAGCCATACGCTAAAATAAAAAAATAAAAAATAAAAAACGGGTCCTCATTTTATCCACCTTAGAAAGGATGGAAGGCTGAGTCGACCTTGAGCCTGGTGAGAATTGAACTCGCAGTAATTGCAGGCAGCTGGATGTTAAATGCTGCCTTAGTAGGAGGCATTAGCCTCCTACACCACTCAGAATCTTTGAACAACTACATTTGCACTTGGGAGTTTTTGGTGCTCTGACATTTCAAAGGAAAGGTGTTTGGTCCTTTCTCCTATATAAGTATATTCATCGGCTTTATTTGAATGTGATGAGAAGAAGACTAGCATTTCCTAAGCTTGCATATTCTCATGTTTTCCTTTAGCACAACAGCAAGGAGTTCTAAAGCTCTCTTTTGCACTTTGGTTTGCACTTAAATGAAATTTGAAGCATTTGATCTTAAAAATGATGGAAGTAGAGTTTGATGATGTTATCAAGTTTGGTAATGAAATGTCTGCAAGAAAACAACCAGGATCAGAGAGCATCAGTTCAATCCTGAGCTACAAGAATTCTCTTCTATCGTATCACAGTATCATTTTATAGTCAATGACTTGTGAAGAAATAAAAAATACAGTGAGGTGGCTAAAAGCCAGAGGTGTTCTTAAAGCTTTTGCAATACTAATTTGCCTCATTTTGTTTGAACATTTCAGTGGAGTATCTCTTAATGTTGGGATCAGATATATTTGTTCAAAGCAGTTCTTGCTCAACAGGTAATGTAGCCTATTCTAATGTAGCCTGTTAGGAACTGCTGAATAGGCATTTATTACGAACTAATAAAACAATTGTGTTTTCTGACTATAATGTAGAAACAAATGTGCCAGAAGATGGTGCTGTTTTAAAGATAAGTACAGGTTTTTTACAGGGTTTTTTTTTTTTTTTTGTATGGAGAACTTGATTTTCCAATAAAGTTGGGGGTTCCAAATAGCTGGTCTCACTGCATTCTTCCAGATATTTAAGTTGCCATGTATATGATATACTCCTTTACAGTCAAATAACATTTGATGTGTCTGAAGCTAGTTTCTGGGTCATTGGTTGTTTCCCATGATTAGATTTTTCCCAACAAGTAATCCCAGTGACAAAAGACTGAAGACTGCCACTTCCAAAATTGATTTAGCTGTCTGTTCTTCAAACCATTGCATCTGGATGTGGAATTATTTCATTACCCCGAACAATACACAATGCCAAAACAATAATGAGAAAAGTTCAGAAGACTCTACCTATTCTACATGAAGTCAAACTGTTAGGACATTGGCACCGAGCTAATTAAAGGATCTGTATAATGATTTTCTCAGAGTTCAGTGGAGTAGGTGGAACAAGAATGTAAGGTACTGAGTGCTCTTTTTGACAGCATTTTTATTGTCTTCATTAAAAATTGTATTCACATTTGTGGCTCTTATTTCTACCGCTTAAAGGTATTTTTCAGTGTCAGTAGCTATTGTAATAGGTGATCTATATGATTATCTTTTATAATTGCTCTTTTCTTCCTCTTCTCTATTCCTTATTTTGTCTGTGATCTTTTCTATTTCCTTTCTAAAGAAAAAAAATCAGGTAGTGACACAGTTTATCAGAAGATAGAAATCTTCCCTGTCAGGGAAAAAAAAAGATTAATCACAGATATTATTTATTATTTATTATTTATTTATTAATTTAATTTGTATACCGCCCTTCTCCCAGAAGGGACTCAGGGCGGTGAACAGCCAAAATTAAAAACATACAAATACAAAAGTTAAGATAATTAAAAAGAATTAAATCACTGGCTTCCCAATTTAAAACCCCCAAATCCATAAAATTTAAAATCCCAATTAAAAACCATTTAGGCTAGGCCGGCTTGATGAAATAAAAACGTCTTCAGGGCTTTACGGAAGGTCCGGAGGTCCGGGATCAATCGTATTCCAGGAGGCAGCTCATTCCATAGGGCGGGTGCCCCCACAGAGAAGGCTCGCCCCCTGGGGGCCGCCAGCCGACATTGCCTGACCGACGGCACCCTGAGGAGGCCCTCTCTGTGAGAGCGTATTGGCCGGTGGGAGGTTATCGGTAGCAGCAGGCGGTCTCGCAGATACCCTGGCCCTAAGCCATGGAGCGCTTTAAAGATGAGAACCAATACCTTAAAGCGCACTCGGAAGACCACTGGGAGCCAATGCAGCTCGCGCAGGAGAGGTGTTACGTGGGAGCGCCACATCGCTCCCATAATCACCCGCGCGGCCCCATTCTGCACCAGCTGGAGCCTCTGGGTGCTCCTCAGGGGGAGCCCCATGTAGAGAGCGTTGCAGTAGTCCAGGCATGACGTAACCAAGGCATGAGTGACTGTGCACAAGGAGTCCCGATCCAGAAAGGGGCGCAACTGGCGTATCAGGCGAACCTGATAAAAAGCCCCCCTGGCCACGGCCGTCATATGCTCTTCTAAAGACAGCCGTGTGTCCAGGAGGACGCCCAAGTTGTGAGCCCCTTCTGTGGGGGTCACTGACTCACCCCCAATAGCCAGCGATGGCACCAGCTGGCTATACCGGGACGCCGGCATCCACAGCCACTCGGTCTTGGAAGGGTTGAGCCGAAGCCTGTTCCTCCCCATCCAGACCCGCATGGCCTCCAGACACTGGGACATCACTTCGAGGGCATCATTGGGGTGGTCTGGGGTGGAGATGTACAGCTGAGTGTCATCAGCGTACAGATGGCATCGCACCCCAAAATCACGGATGATCTCACCCAGCGGCTTCACATAAATGTTGAACAGGAGCAGCGAGAGGACTGACCCTTGCGGCACCCCGCAAGCAAGGCGCCTCGAGGTCGACCTCTGTCCCCCTGCCAACACAGACTGCGACCGGTCAGAGAGATAGGAGAACCACCGCAACATGGTGCCTCCCACCCCCAATCCCTCCAGCCGGCGCAGCATGATACCATGGTCGATGGTATCAAAAGCCGCTGAGAGGTCTAACAGGACCAGAACAGAGGAATAACCCCTGTCCCGAGCCCTCCAGAGATCATCCACCAATGCCTGAAGCCGGACTGGCACAGATCTAGATAGACAGTTTCATCCAGGTACTGTGGGAGCTGTCGCGCAACCACACTCTCCACAACCTTCGCAACAAAGCGAAGGTTGGAGACCGGACGGTAGTTTGCCAAAACGGCCGGGTCCAGAGAAGGCTTCTTGAGGAGGGGCCTCACCACCGCCTCTTTCAAGGCGGGAGGCAAGAAACCCTCTCTCAGAGAAGCATTTATAATCCTCTGGAGCCAGCCTCGTGTTACCTCCCGGGTGGCCAGTACCAGCCAGGAGGGGCACGGGTCCAATAAACATGTGGTTGCGTTTAACCTCCCCAGGATCCTGTCCATGTCCTCAGGAGTCACAGGATCGAACTCATCCCAGGTAACATTCTCAAGACCAGCCTCAGTCACCCCGCTAGGATCTACCCAGTCAGAGTCCAAGCCTTCCTGAATCTGAGCGATTTTATCATGCAGATACTGTGCAAAATCCTCAGCCTGCCCTTGCAAGGGGTCTTCCCGCGCTCCCTGATGTAGGAGGGAGCGAGTCATCCTAAACAAGGCGGCTGGGCGGTTATCTGCTGATGCAATTAGAGTGGAAAAGTGGTTACGCATTGCCACTTTTATCGCCACTAGATAGGTCTTAATATGAGACCTAACTAGTGTTCGGTCGGATTCGGAGTGACTAGCCCTCCAACTGCTCTCTAGGCGTCTTTTCTGGCGCTTCATCTCCCTCAGCTCCTCAGAAAACCAAGAGGCCGGGCAGGTTCGGTGTCGGGTCAGAGGCCGCAAAGGTACGACTCGGTCCAGAGCACCGGCGGCCATCCTATCCCAGGCAGCCACCAGATGTTCAGCCGAGTCGTGAGCCAGAGTTTCAGGAACTGGCTCAAGCTCCCACTGGAACCTATCAGGATCCATCAGGCGCCTGGGGCGGAACCACCTGGTCGGTTCCGCCTCCCTGCAGTGGGGTGCAGCGGTCAAAAGGTCCAGCCTCAGGAGAGAATGGTCCGACCATATTAAAATCTACACTGAAGAATTGACTACAAAGCTTAACAAAAGTTGATTTCTTCCCAAGTCATTGATTATAAAATGATACTATGCTGCTCATAGGAATGAGACAAATATTCTCTACCCCCCAGTGGAATGAATGGGGAAGAATGAAAATCTGTGAAGGAGTTAAAGCATAAAATCTTTGTTTTACCTTTGGTGGCTCTTCCAAAGAATATCAGTTTTTTAAAAAGACAAGATTGTAAAACATGTTACTCAAAGAGCATTTCTTAACTCAGTTCTTTTAAATAAATTCTTCCCTTTCAAGTTACAGAAAATGCATGCGTATTATGTGAATTTAAAAAACAATACCTTTTAAAACACATTTTGATTAATAGTTTTAGGGTGACAAACTCCCCCAAAATAAGTAAACTGCTCTCATTTGGGAGAAAGAGGAACTAAACATTTCAGGAACTTGAAAAATGTGAATAATACACTATATTTGAAGACTACATTGCTGGAGAGGTTATACGTTTCTATAGTAAAGCAAATGCAATGGAGGAATTAAGTTCTACTTTTTTCCCCCCTGAAAACTCATTCATGTGGGGTAAATCTTTGGTAAGGTGAAAGTTGCCTGCTGAGTTGCAAAATTATTTTTTAGACAAAGAATGAGAAATCCCATACAATCTATTTTCATTCCATGTTCAAATATGATATATAAATGGTCCATACAGTGAAAAATATTTGATAAATTAATTTGCACAAGATACAAGATAGATCTTAATATTTCAGTCTTTTCAATGAATTGTGTTTTATTTGTGGCCTATACTTTTACTATACTTTTGTCTTTTTTAGGTAATCCAGGATTGGCTGGCTTTTACCGGACATTCATTGAGGCTTTATATTTTAACCTGAATCAGCAGTATCCCGTGTGGATCGTAAGCCATGGTGGACACTGTAAAATTCCTCATGAAATCAAAAGAAAGGAAGGTAGTTTTAACATCTTTCTTCTATTAGATTATTTATCATTGATGAATGCTTAGCCTATATAAATCAGCTGACAGCATCTTTTGTACTAAATTGTATGAAAATGGTGCCATGGATTTTACTGATGCTTTCATTTATATGTCTAGTTTTTTATATGTCTAGACTAGTTTTTAATATTTATTTAGGTGCTTATAAGGCTATTCCATTCAAACTCTCTGAGGCTAGGCAGTGTACAAAAGACACCCCAATTTTAAAAAATATAAAACATACTAAACCTTAAATATTGAACACTGAAAATGCCAACAACCTACCCAGGGGTACTCGCGTCAACCTAGTCACAAACCTTAGTGGAAGATCCAGGTGTTAACCATTTTCCTAACAGGGGTACATCTGGGGAAAGATCATTCCAAAGGGCAGCCAATAATAAGAAACTTAAAGATTAGGAAATATCTTCCAAGACACTTAAAAAGATGAATAGTGTTCCAAAACCTCAAATTATCATTGTAGAATTGGCTTATCTTGGATCAACCTCTGGGATATAAAGCATTTTTAAGGACAAAAAAAAAGTAAACAAAGGCTTGACCCAAAAGCAGCTATTGTGCCTGTCTTATACAAAATATTTGCTACTTGAATATGTCTACAGGTAGGTGGTTATTTATTTTGGAGCAGAAGATCCTGAAACAATAAGTATTGCTTCCTTTGGTTATCACCATAAGCAGCATGATTAAACTGTATAATTAAATGCCATCTCATAGCTAGAGGTCCTACATGTAAAAGGCGGGGTTTTTTTCTTGCCATTTGGTATGTACTTGAATGGAAGAATGTCAGAATAACCCAAAATTGCAGGCTGTCCCCACCCCCCAAAATTTCTCTACTGATTTTCAGCCTGCTTTTTAATTATTTTAGAAGGGGTTAGTGGTTTCTCAGGAATTAGTTTTCTGAACTAGAAGCAGTTCTAGACCTAGTCAAGTCCTATTTCCTTCACACACTTTGCCCTGAACACTATGGAACCACCTCCAGTTTGGAGAATTAATTTCCAGAAAATCACTTGTCCATCCCAGGAACAGCCGGAATGACATGGCCTGAGAAAGAACAGAGCATTCTAGAATATTCTGGAAAATTCCACTGTGACCGATTTTTTTTATTCTGTGTATCACAACACTTTAGTCTTGATGGAATTTAAATTCATGCTCTAAATTTTACACAGTGGGGATATACACACACAAACACACACATTGGTGTACCAAAAATCAGGCTCCATAGACAGTTTATTATATAAATCACATTAAATGTTCAAATTAGTTGTCATTTTCTACCAAAAATTTCATTACTCATTTGATGGATGACCTTTGAACATTCCTAAGTACATGGTAAATAAGACTATTGGAAAACATATTAACATACAGATGGGTTTGCTGATAACATACCTGGCTCCCTGCCATGTGGCAGCATCCCTGCCCGAGCTACTCAATGTCATTGCCGTGGTGGCGGTTGACATCTCCAGACTTATGGTCATGGGGGATTTCAACCTGCCATCCGTGGGTGAGACGTCTGAGGTGGCTCGGGAGTTCATGGCTTCCATGACAGCTATGGACCTAACCCAGTTCATTCATGGCCCTACCCACATGGGGAGAAACATGCTGGATCTGGTTTTTGTCTCTGGACAGTGGTTGAGTGATCTTGAGATAGGGGATATAGTCATCAAGCCCTTGTCATGGTCGGATCACTCTCTCCTTCGTCTTGACCTTTGAACCGTACACCCCGCCACAGGGAGGCATAGTCAGTAAAATGGTTCCGCCCCAGGTGCCTGATGGAGCCTGATAGGTTCCAGATGGAGCTTGGGCCATTCCCTGAGGCTCTTGCGCATGCCTCGACTGGAGACCTAGTGGCCGCCTGGGATAAGGCGGCCGCTGGAGCTCTGGATCGGGTCGTGCCTTTGCGGCTTCTGACCCGGCGCCGATCTCACCTGGCTCCTTGGTTCAGTGAGGAGCTAAGGGAGATGAAGCGCTGGAAAAGACGCCTAGAGAGTAGTTGGAGGGCCAGTCTTTCTGAATCCGACCGGACACTGGTAAGATCTCATATTAAGAATTACCTAGTGGCAATAAAAGCAGCAAAATGTTTGTATTTTGCTGCTCTTATTGCATCATCAGATAACCGCCGGGCCGCCCTGTTTAGGGTGACCTGCTCCCTGCTCCACCAGGAAGCGCGCGAGGACCCCTTGGAGGGTAGAGCCGAGGACTTTGTTCAGTATCTGCATGACAAAATCACTCAGATTCGGGAAGACCTGGACTCCGACTGGGTAGTTCCAGGGGGGAATGACTGAGGCAGGTCTTGAGAAGGTTATCTGGGATGAGTTTGATCCTGTGACTCCTGATGACATGGACAGGATTCTGGGTAGACCGAATGCAACCACATGTTTGTTGGACCTGTGTCCCTACTGGTTAGTGCTGCCTTCCCGGGAGGTGACGCAAGGCTGGCTTCAGGGGATTATAAATGCTTCATTGGGTGAGGGTGACTTCCCCGCCGCCTTGAAAGAGGCGGTGGTGAGGCCTCTCCTCAAGAAGCCTTCCCTGGACCCAGCAGTGTTGGCTAATTATCGTCCGGTCTCCACCTTCACTTTGTGGCGAAGGATGTCGAGAGGGTGGTTGCACGACAGTTCCTCCAGCACCTGGATGAAACGGCATATCTGGATCCATTCCAGTCTGGCTTCAGGCCTGGGTACAGCACGGAAACGGCATTGGTCGCGTTGGTTGATGATCTCTGGAGGGCTCGGGACAGGGGTTGTTCCTCTGTCCTGGTCCTATTAGATCTCTCAGCGGCTTTTGATATCATCAACCATGGTATCATGCTGCACCGGTTGGAAGAGTTAAGGGTGGGGGGCATTGTGTTGCAGTGGTTCTCCTCCTTTCTCTCTGACCGGTTGCAGTCTGTGTTGGCAGGGGGGCAGAGGTTGACCCCGAGGCCCCTCATGGGTGCCACAAGGGTCGGTCCTCTCGCCCCTTTTGTTCAACATTTATGTAAAGCCACTGGGCGAGATCATCCGTGGTTTCGGGGTGAAATACCACCAGTACGCTGACGACACTCAGCTGTACATTTCCACCCCGGACCACCCCAACGATGCCCTTGAAATGATGTCCCGGTGCCTAGAGGCCATGCGGATCTGGATGGGGAGAACATGGCGCTCACATGTAACACCTCTCCTGCGCGAGCTGCACTGGCTCCCGGTGGTTTTCTGGGTCCGCTTCAAGGTTTTGGTCACCACCTTTAGAGTGCTCCATGGCTCGGGACCTGGTTACTTACGGGACCGCCTGCTATCACAAACAGCCTCCCATCAGCCGGTACGCTCTCATAGAGAGGGGCTCCTCCGGGTGCCATTGGCCAAACAGTGTCGACTGGCGGCCCCTAGGGGGAGGGCCTTCTCTGTGGGGGCACCTACTATCTGGAACAAGCTCCCCCTGGAGATACGAATGATCCCGGATCTACGCACTTTCCGTCACGCTCTCAAGTCCTTTTTATTCCACCAAGCTGGCCTGGCCTAATTTTTCCCCTTTTTTCTTTGTTCTTTTTATAATATACATTTTAATCTGTTTTTAAATTATTGGGATGTTTTAAATTTATTGTTTAATTCGGTTTTATTCTGCTTTTAAATTTTGTATTTATGTGTTTTACTTTGTGGCTGTTCACCGCCCTGAGTCCTTCGGGAGTAGGGCGGTATATAAATCTAATAAAATAAGCAAACAAACAAACAGGCATATCATATTGTGATTAGCCTGTAGAAGCTGACTTTTGGTGCATTCTGTGTGTATGCGTAAGTGTCTGTGTTTGTCCTATTATACTAACACACCCTTTGGTAAAAGGTTAGTGCTTATGACATTGCAGCTCATTTTATTTTGGTGTCGAGTTTTAAAAATATCTGCACAATGTAATTAGATATTTTTCCTACTGATGTTGCAGAGTGCCTTATTGTTAAAGATTTACCTTGTATCATTTTTAAAAATGTACAAAGGAATTATGTAGGGCAGTGTTGGCTAACCTTTTCGGCACCGAGTGCCGGAACGGGAGTGTGCACAGGAGCGCTGGAAACCGTAAGAGCAGTTCCCCGGTGGCATGCGCAAGGGTGCCGGAAACCGTAAGAGCAGCTCCCTGGCAGGCATGCATGCACCAGGAAGCTGAGCTTCTGGTTTCCGGCATGCGCATGCGTACCGGTCACCTGGTCTTCTGATTTCTGGCACTCGTGTGTGCGAAGACCAGCTGCGCACCGGAAAGTGGAAGCTCAGCTTCCTGGCGCGCACATGCCTGCCAGGGAGCTGCTCTTCCAGTTTCCAGCACTCCTGCCCACGTGAAGACTAGCTGGTAGCACACATGTGCGCACTGGAACCTGGAAGAACAGCGGGCAATGGTTGACATGCCCGGAGAGTGCCATAGGTTTGCCGTCACGGCTGTAGGGCAACATGATTTTTATGTATATTTCTGGATTGATACTTGTAGTATATTTGAAGTATATATGACTATTTAGACAGGGAGTTGAAATTTAACACAGTAAGATTGCCTGCTCATGTTTAGTGGGATTGTTTGGGACTACATTTGGTAGCAATGAGGTTATCTCAATTTGTAATTGACTTGGTATACTTAGTAGGGCAGTGTCTAGGGCCACTTTCTATAAAATCAAGATTAACAATAGTCACTTCCGTGTGTGATAATGACTTAGTGGTTTGCCTTTGTCAACCCTTTAAAGCAGGGGTCCCCAACCTCTGGGCCTTAGACCGGTATTGGTCCATGTTAGGAAACGGGCTGTGCAAGCGGCAGGCAAGTGAATGAAGCTTCATCTATGCAGGCGTGGGATCTAGGTTGTGTGCAACCCACCCCACCCCACCCATCTTGTGACAATTCTTCCACAAAACTGATTCCTGGTGACAAAAACCACTGCTATAAAATAAACCTAAGAAACCAATGCCATATAGGTCAGGGCTATTTTTATTGTAATGGTTATAGTAATAGAATCTTGGGAGTCTGAATGTGCCCCCCCTTCCCTTTATTTCTGTGGAAACTAGGAAAAGAGCCAATCACTTGTTTTCTCAAACATATCTTGGAATGGATTGAAGCCCGACTTGTCTGTGGCTCTTTCTCCTATTCTTCAGGGCTATTCCTCTACCCTCTATAGTTCTAGAGAATATTCTATTGTTACAATTTCTCCTAAAGTTTGATGTCTATACTACTGAGCCGAAACAGCTTCCTGGTTAAGTAGGGATCTATCAATGAGCAAAATGATGACTTCAGCAAAAAAATAAATAAAAAATGGCTTATATCCTACATGACAGTGCATGATTATGGCTATGTTGGCCACAGAGAAATCTGCTCTTTCCTGCAGTTTCAACTCTAGTAACTGTCCAGTTCAGTTTTCTCATGTAGTTAATAACTTCAGATGTAAATGGGAATATGGTAGAAACTTTGGAAGTGAACAAAAACATCTTTAGTGGATGCTTCTGAGATGAAGTATATTCACTCTGAAGTTAAGCACATTACCGCAATTCCAACAAAAATGTCCAGTGTGTTATGTTATATAGTTTTATGGATCAGTTTTATTTAATGTGAAATAATGGTTTTTGTACTTTTCTTCAGTATCTATAAATAATATCTAGAAATTTTAATAGACAAATGTTTAAATAATATTTGTAACAAATAACAAAGCATTCGGCACTTCCAATTATAGAACAGGAACGATTATATTTAACTTTTTATTATCACTAACTTGGATTCTAAGTTGTCCACTCATTTGGATTCTAAGCCTTTTGCAACATTCTACCTCCTGTACTTCTATAGCTGAAAGTGAAATCTGAGATAGCATGGTATTTTGTTTAAATTGCTGCTAATCATTGTGGTCAAATGTCAGATTCTAAAGCAAACAATAACAATTTGGCACTGCAAGGGAAAAAAGTATTTCTCAGTTTTTAGATTGATGGTAGAACTTGAGAATTAGCATTTGCTGGCAAGTCCGTTGTTGATTGATAGCTTGAAGTCATCCGAGCTTAGATTTTACATTGAACTTTTAGTGCAGTTGCCAGAAAACTTAGAGCATGATCGTTTATCAAATTGATCTCCAGTACAGAGCCAGGAGGGGGAAAAAACCCCTTTGGTAGATGAATATTAGAAATTATAAATTATTTGGGTTTCTTAAAAAATCAAGTTGTAATCAAATTGATTTATTATTAGTTACTTTAGTTTGATTTTTCAAAATTAAAATTATGAGCAGCACAATGTAAGGCCCCCTAGGAGATGCAGTATCTGTAACTGGGTGATAATTTTCTATTAAGGTCGAGTAAATATCATAAAAGAGCTTTCTTCAAAGAAAGTTTCAAAAACTCTTCCATCAGGCAAGGGATTACTAGAACATAAAGAAAAGCAGGATAATAGAAAAGCAAGGGAGTTCATAAAAAGAGGGCAGCTCCTTCAGACATGAAATTGACATCAAATTCAGCCCCACAATATATAATCTAACTTAGGCTATAGTCTAATTTAGGCTTATAGTCTAATTTAGGCTATAAGACCTATCTTTTGTATACCCTTGAAGAGGGAGGGAGAGAGGGAGAGGGAGAGGGAGGGAAAGAGAGAGAGAGAGAGAGAGAGAGAGAGAGAGAGATTAATAGAAAGATAGATTGTAGGTAGATTGATAGGAAGATGAATGGATAGATAGATGTGTACCCTGCTCTATTAGCAGCAATATCTGGCTGGTTGGCTGGCTGGTTGGGGCCTTGCACCTGGAATTGGGACAGCAAAAGGCCCCGGAGGAGATTTCTAGGAAATCTAGTCTCCTGCGAGCGAAGTTAAATTGCAGTGGTGGGAATTAGGATGACAGATTTGAGCAGCTCAGAAGAAAGAACCTAGAGGGAGCAAAAAGAATGAGGAAAAGAGGCTGAACTCCATTGAAAAGAGAGAGAGATTGCCACCCCAAGGAAGAGCCATGGTGGTATCTCAATCTAGAGATTGTATCCTGGCTGTCACAAGAGGTGGACTCGATAGGCATTTCACTGGGGCTGGGGACTAAGGACATGTTTATGAGTCAACAGGATTGGTGAGGGGTCATTTGGCCAAAAAGGACCAAAAGCAACATTTGTCTATGGAGATTCTCAGTCATCCAGGTCATAGTTATTTCAAGGGTGCTTTTTCAAAAGGCAACTAGACTTTGTTTTTCCCTTGAGGAAGACGTTTCGCTTCTCATCCAAGAAGCTTCTTCAGTTCTGACTGAAATTTCAGTCAGCTTCCTCAAGGAAAAAACGAAGTCCAGTAACCTTTTGAAAAAGTATTTTGGAGATAATTTGAGCAACATTGTTTGTCATAAGATTTAATGTTTTATATTGTTGTGTTGCTTAATTTGATTTGTATCTTAACGGCCATTATTTTTAATTAAAGCCAGTAATTCCCTCCAAGGTATGTGTGTGTGCCTGAGCCAGGTTGAGCTGGTCACTTGGGAAAGGGTTAGAAGGGCCCAATTGCCAGTGGCCCTTTTGGGAAAGGTGGTACAGATAAATTTGCTAGTGCTAATTTTTTGGTCAATTCCTATTCCAAAAGATAATGTCATTTTATACTGATATATTGATATATATATGGAATGTTAGCAATTAGTACAGTAACAGTTAACTATAAATTTGAGATCTCTTTATATTTATCTAGCTACCGTGTTTCTCCAAAAAGGCATCCCACCTTGAAAAGAAGCCCTATCACGTTTTTGTGCGCATGCAATCAAATTAAGCCCCACCCACAAAATTAAGCCATGCCCACCACAGGATGCAGGGGATGGTGCTAGGCACACAGGTAAAAAATAAGCTAGGGTGGGGATGGGGGGGCTGGAGCTGTCCTACTTAACAGGCCTCGCACACCCTGACACCTGCCTCGCCTTCTGCGGCTGCTTGCCGCCACTCGCACAAATCACCCTGGCGCTCCTCAGATGCCTGCTAGAATGCATCTGCAGCCAATAACAGAGGCCAGGGCGATGCGTATAACTGGCAGCCAGCGGCCACAGAAGAAGTGGGCCAGCAGCAGGCTCCTGCTGGGTGGGGCTGTCGGTGCCACCGCCGCAAAATGAGTCAATAATTAGAACCCTCCAAAAAGAAGGCCTAGCCGTTTTTTCGGGGGTCAAAAGAAAATAAGACCCGGCCTTTTTTTTGGAGAAACACGGTACTTACCTTTAAAACTGTAATATACTGAAGGGTTTAACATGGCATTTTGTCATTCTGCTTAAGAACGATCTATACATGCTGAATAAACATTAGCGGAATCATTAAATGTTGCTTTTTCCTCTGCACTGCCCAGTATTGACACTTTGACTCATTACATTTTCCTAAGGGTTAGTTTGCTTGACTGCAGAGGCTACTTATGAACAGCTCCTTTTATAACCTCATAAACACCGACTACTTATTTATATCCCGTAGTTTTGTCCATTACAACTTGCATATTATTATTTTTGTTTGTGTCTCTGTTTTATATGGTTAAAGAGCTAGAGGATGCTAATGGCATATTTGGATCTAAAATGTCAAGCTTAAAAAACAAGGAGAGGGGTAATATTAAAATGCCTCCTTGGATTTCATTGTAATCAAAGCACAGCGATCCTTGTTCCTTTCTTAAAATAAGCAACTGAAGCTTGCCCACAGTGCATTTATTTTTGCAAGATTATAAGGTTTCCCTTAACGTATCTCTTTAAAAAAAAATTGGAACAGCTTTTATTTAATTTGGTTTGAGAGTTTCAGTTACATTTTGTTTGAGTGGTGTAGTAGTGAAGTAATTTACTTTCTTGCTCTTAAGCTTGAAAACATAGAATTGGAAAGTTTATTTAAATGGCATGTTAGTGCTTCCTCTCAGAGGCTTTTAAAAAGAGTGCTGGCTTTCAAAACAGAAGCTACTGATCATATGCGGCTGTCAATAAGATCATGTTCAACTAGAGATTAAACAATTGATCTTTTATTGAGTTATAGACACTGTATATATATATATATATTGGTTTAAACATAATATACTGGGTTTATCATATCATGTGGAAATTGCATTAGAATCTTTAAAATTAGTTACATTAACACTTTACATGCCATTCGTAGCCTCACATTTAAAATGTTGGCTGAACCTCAACATTGTTGTTATAAGCCACCTTGAACACATTTCCTAATGAAAAGGCAAGACAAAACTATGGTAAGCAGTAACTAATGTGGGAAGTCATGGATGATGATGATTTTTAAAAAGATTTTTAAAATTGAAAATGATCAAACGCTAGACTTTGATGCTTGCATACCTACCTAGTCAATTATTTGAAGAATGTGGAATGAATGTGTTACTCTAAAGCAGTCTTCTGTAGGTTGGCATCTACCAAAGGTTTTTTTATTATAACTCAAATTATTACTCGGTTGGGAAAGCCTGTGCATCTTCTACAATTCATGTAACCAATGGGATTCTGTCTATACCTGAACTGTATGTGAGTATCTAAAATAGAGTTTTTACTTTCTTTTCTGGATACAGAATACAAGGATAATGTTGATATACAATATTGTCTTTATTGGTTATATGTTTAAATATGGAATGAGGAATTATAATCTGCAATTTTGAATATTTCAAATTTATTACATAGAAATGAATTTAATTTTTCAGAGAGCTTTTGTATTGGATACCTCAAAAATGTTGAACCTTGACTGACTAGGATCCAGATAACTGCTTCATCCAGTTTTTCTCTGAACATGCATCCAAAAATGATGGTTAGACAACTGGGTGATAGTCATCTAATTCTTATCTGGGTTCAAGCAGGGACTCTTAAGGAGAAAGTATGTCAGCTTCCTTCAAGGCTATTGAAAATATTTCCTTCTTTAAAGAAATACTAACAATCTAGTGGATGCAGAGAACTGTGCCAGTTGCTCAAAGTGGCTGGGACGTTTTAGAAAATACCCTATCCAATTATTCATAGGTCATAGGCCAAAATGAATCCTAGATAATAATTGTCCTGAGCATTGCTTGAGATTCTGCCCAAGTGGGGTTACGACTCAAGCAAACTTGAGCAACTTTACCAGTCAAATGATGAGGTAAATATCACTGTGGCTTGGGAAAGTTCTTATACTGGGCTACTTCCCAAAAGGGATTAATCATCCCTGATTATGCTCTGGACAATAATTCCCCCCCCCCCCACACACACACACATTGCAGTAGGAGAGAAGTAATAAATAGTTTAGCTAAAGAAGTTTGTTTCCTCCATTAAGATACCATTGTAATTTAGCATGTTGTAAATGCAGTGGCTGATCAGCTACACTTGAAAGCCTATAAATTCCCTATCCCTGTCCAATTTTCTTAATGTGCAGCTGTTAAATTGTTTGGAGGATAGGATAAAATCGTATTTAGCCTTAATTCAGCTCAACTATCATGCATGTGTCCATAAAATATAACTATTGAGTGGAAAGTTGTGTCCTTGAGGATACGGGAGAGCCATTTGAAAGAGTATGAACACTGAAAATGTGCATTTGTTTTCGTTTTTTCTTTGGACTTTTGTGTAATATCCAAGACCCAAGACATGGAAAGCAACCATGCATTCAGCTTGTCCCAAAGATGCTTTTTCAAAAGTCAAATAGACTTGTTTTTCCTTGAAGATCTTTCTCTTCTCATCCAAGAAGCATCTTCAGTTCTGACAACCATGGGCTGGATGACTGAGAATCTCCATAGACAACTAATAAGTTTGTGTCGGTCTTGAGGAGTAAACGAGATAGGAATCACAACCAGATAAGCTGATTTTCACTTTTTTTGTAAAGTTACATTAACAGAATCTTACAAGCCTAAAAGTACAGTCCTCTCTTCCCCTCCCATCTCCTTTACAACCTGAGAATGTAGGAAGAGTCTCTTCTGAGCCTCTTGCTCCGCCCATTATCCAACTGCTGGCTATTTTGGCTCTTATCTGATTGTTCCTTCTTTGCCTTGTCTCCCCAAATCTTTCCCACATATCCTTACAGGTTAGGAGGACTGCTTAGATAGAATACTGCCCTATTTATAACTGGAATGCTCCCCCATTTAGCAGTTCTCTCTCCCATTTTGTTTTACTGACTGTTGAGTTGGTGACCTCTCAAATACCAGTTTTTCAGGATTTGATTGCAACCTCATGATTATTATTGCACCTGATTTGGCTCTGACAAAAGCAACAATAACAAATAAACGCAGGTGAAAGAAGCAGTGGGTGTGTTAATGAAATTACATGGTTACCATGTAATTTCTTACAATGTTTTAGCAAATAGTTTGCTTAACATGTCTCTATTTCATAACCCTCATGAATTTTCATGAGGTCTACGTAATGCTAACTAGCAAGTATTATATAATAAGAAATGAATTATGTACTCTTTTGTAGTGTCACAAATGTTTTTACTGCAGAATATGTCTAGTGTTTCAGTATAGAGCAGGAGCTTCCTGTTTATAGGACTGTTTAATATATGTGACGATACACTTTCAAAGTTCTGCGGGCTATTCATCAACAGTGAAATATTACCACATCAATGTGTGAGAAAGGACTGGTTGTTTTCATTTAATGTTTCAGGAACTGCCTCAGCATGGTAGTAGTGCTCATCTTAATGGTTCAGCCTTTGCTGCTCAGTTTGACTCTTCAGGAACTTTAAAGGACTTCTGAAAGCATAAACACCCATAATAATTCATTAATGGATTGGAAATGGACAAACATTTTGTGCCAAGAGTTAATATGGAATATGTAAAAGTATACCATGGGGGGAAAGCATTGGATTTTCAGCTGCTCTTTTTCTCTTTTGATTTGCTTTGTGTTTGTTTGTAGTTTTTCATATACCCACAGGCACACAAACACATGTTTTACTGACTGTTGAGTTGGTGACCTCTCAAATATCAGTTTTTCAGGACTTGATTGCAACCTCATGATTATTATTGCATCTGATTTGGCTCTGACAAAAGCAACAATAACAAATAAATGCAGGTGAAAGAAGCAAATGTCTATTTGTTGTGTTTTTATTCTATATATGACAAATTTTGGTCCTACAAAAGTTATTGAACTTCAACTCCTATGTTCAGTGGTAGTAAATAAATAGAGAGGGAAATTGAGTCAAAGGCCTCAACAAGGTACAATTTCCCTCTCTATTTATTTATTACTACTGAAAATAAAAAACAGCCTGAAAATGCCCAAAAATGGTCCAAAAAATGGCCCAGAAACCGGCCTGAAAATGGCCGAAAAACAGGCCAAAAAATGAAGATTTCAAATCTTCAATTACCTCTCTTGAAGCTGTACAACAGGGGTGTCAAATCTGCGGCCCAAGGGCCATATGCGTCACGTGCTGGCCCTGCCCCCACCCGGTTTAGCAAAGTCAAAAAAAACTCCTGATACATCATGTGACACTGCAAGTTTGACCCCCCTACTGTACAACAATCTGGATTTGAAAGGGGAAAAAGAATTCATAGCTTCTGTGGGCACACACTTCAGACCTCTCAATACCTCTCATCCATTGTGCTTTTTCTTGCCCCGCTGCATAAATCTTTTAAACATTTGCTGGCAAACACAAAGTGAGCCTTCACCCCAAAGCATATTCCCCCTTCTGAATTTGGATTATTACACAACCATATGAAATAGTATAAAATCACACTATTAACACCTAGAGTTACACCTAGTAACACCTAGAGTCTAGACTATAGCAAAACTTTGTGAAAAAAATTGATATAAGTTCCCATAGCCCAAATATAGATTATGTTGAATAAATGTAATGTCTTTGGGTTGATTTAAAGCCAAGATAAGGAAAACAAGAAAACTTCATCAAAAACTTCAATTGCCATAATGTTGTCCTCTGCTTCCTTCTTTGCTCCAATTACAATTTCTGTACTAATAAACTTTACATCTAGTTTTAGAACCAATTCTGAGAAAATAAGCTTGAAAGTGGGTCAAAAATCCTTCCACCAACTTGGACCTTTTCCTCATATCACTACATCAGTAATGGGGTGGGATAGGGAAGGAATCTCAGTGTAAAAGCCCCTTATTTCCAGTGATAACAGTTCTAGGATAAATTAGATCAATAATAATGTCTGTCCATGTATCTCTTCTGCTCAGCTTTTCCTCATTATCTGACTATTCCAGAATATAAATAAAGACAGAGGAGGACAATTCTTGTGATTGAGAGAACTTTGTGTCTATTTTTAGGGCCAGAATTATCACAGCTCAGTGACAGAGCATAGATATTGCATATTCAGGCAAAGCAGAACTGAGGAAAACTTCTGTTGAGATCATTGAGAACTTCTCATAAATTATGGTCCATGAAGATGGGGAAATTAGTGATCCTTAGATGCCTTTCTATATTTTTATGCATATAGCATGTTTCTATTAGAGTCTTCCTTCATAGATATGCTGCTCAGGATAATCTGTAATAAAGCACAAATCCCTAAAAAGGACCTTAATTTGCCCATTTTTGACAGGGTTTTTCAAACTAAAGCACTGTTGTTAACAGATTAACATCTGCTGCTTGCAATTACTGCAAGTTCAAATCCCACCAGGCTCAAGGTTGACTCAGCCTTCCATCCTTTCAAATAGGTGAAATGAGGACCCAGATTGTGGGGGCAATAAACTGACTTTGTATAAATATACAAAAGTATGAAGGCTATTGCTTAACGCATTGTAAGACGCCCTGAGTCTCCGGAGAAGGGCGGCATATAAATTAAAGCAAAAAAAACCAAAAAAAAAAACAACCTTGCAATTCTAAGATGTGTGGACTTCCAGAATTGCCCAGGCAGCATTCTGGAAGGTTTTTTTTTTTTTTTTTAAATTTGATTTATATGCCGCCCTTCTCCGGAGACTCAGGGCGGCTTACAATGCGTTAAGCAATAGCCTTGACGTCTACGCATCTTAAAAGTTGCCAAATTTGAAAAACACTGATCTATCAGAACATCTAGCTTAGGGGTATCCAACCTTGGCAACTTTAAGACTTGTGGACTTCAAAACGGGCCACAAAATGGGCAGGGGTGAGGCCAAACAGTGGTGGGATTAGTCCGAACCAGCTGAATCCCACCTTTGCCTTTGAGGCGAATGGCCAGGACGTGGGGCTGGGTGTGATGAGTGATGTCGAGTTGGCCACACCCACCCAGTCACATGACCACCCGGCCACGCCTACCCAGCCAGTCATTAGGGCAGAGAATCGGTTGTTAAATTATTTGAATCCCGCTACTGGCTGGCTTCCCCTCCTGGGAAATAGCAATGAGCTCCGTCCCCTAGAGTCGGATATGACTGGACAGGGGGAAACCTTTACCTTTTTACTTTTCATTCATTTGTATCCTGCCTTTATTATTTTCACAAGTAACTCGAGGCAGCAAACATATCAATACACCTTCCTCCTCCTATTTTCCCTACAACGTGCCTTTGCGGCCTCTGACTCGGTGCCGATCCTGTGGGGCTCCATGGTTTACCGAGGAGCTGAGGGAGATGAAGTGCCGGAAAAGACACCTAGAGAGCAGTTGGAGGGCCAGTCTCACTGAATCTGACCGAACACTGGTAAGGTCGCATATTAAGACCTACCTAGTGGTGATAAAGGCGGCAAAGTTTAATTACTTTTCCGCTCTTATTGTGTCATCAGATAATCATCCGGCCGCCCTCTTCAGGGTGACCCGCTCCCTGCTACATCCGGGAGTGCGGGAGGACCCCCTGGAAGGCAGGGCCGAGGAATTCAGACAATATCTGTATGACAAAATCGCACAGATTCGGGGGGATTTGGACTCTGACTGGGTAGATTCGGGCAGGGTGGCGACGAATAGTCTTGAGAATGTTATCTGGGAAGAGTTTGACTCTGTGACCCCTGATGACGTGGACAGGATTTTGGGGAGACTTAGTGCAGCCACATGTTTGCTGGACCTGTATCCCTCCTGGTTAGTATGGCTTCCCAGGAGGTTACACAAAGCTGGCTCCAGGGAATTATCACGCTTCACTGAGTGAGGGTTACCTCCCCACAGCCTTAAAAGAGGCGGTGGTGAGGCCTCTCCTCAAGAAGCCTTCTCTGGACCCGGCAGTATTAGCCAACTACCGTCCCATCTCCAACCTTCGCTTTGTGGCAAAGGTTGTTGAGAGTGTGGTCACACGACAGTTTCCACAATACCTGGAGGAAACGTCTTATCTAGATCCATTCCAGTCGGGCTTCAGGCCCGGGTACAGCACGGAAACGGCATTGGTCGCATTGGTAGATGATCTCTGGAGGGCTCGGGACAGGGGTTGCTCCTCTGTTCTGGTCCTGTTAGACCTCTCAGCGGCTTTTGATACCATCGACCATGGTATCATGCTGCGCCGGTTGGAAGAGTTGGGGATGGGGGGAACCGTGTTACGGTGGTTCTCCTCCTTTCTCTCGGACCGGTCGCAGTTTGTGTTGGCAGGGGGGCAGAGGTCGACCTCGAGAAGCCTCATATGTGGGGTGCCTCGGGTCGGTTCTCTTGCCCCTTTTATTCAACATCTATGTGAAGCCGCTGGGTGAGATCATCTGTAGCTTCGGGGTGAAGTACCACTAGTACGCTGATGACACCCATCTGTACATTTCCACCCCGGGCCACCCCAATGATGCCCTTGAAGTGATGTCCTGGTGCCTGGAGGCTGTGTGGATCTGGATGGGGAGGAACAGGCTCAGGCTCAACCCATCCAAGACTGAGTGGCTGTGGTTTCCGGCATCCCGATATAGTCAGTTGACTCCATCACTGACTATTGGGGGC
Source organism: Pituophis catenifer annectens (assembly GCF_029215685.1). NCBI lineage: Eukaryota > Metazoa > Chordata > Lepidosauria > Squamata > Colubridae > Pituophis > Pituophis catenifer. The sequence goes on along the minus strand of NW_027256881.1, from coordinate 141,680,086 downwards.
GAGTCCTTGGCCCCCATGGAGAGGGCTCACAATTTGGGCGTCCTCCTGGATACGCAGCTGTCCTTGGAGGAACATCTGACGGCTGTAGCCAGGCGGACCTTTTATCAGGTTCGTCTGAACCGCCAGTTGCGGCCCTTCCTAGATCGGGATTCCTTGTGCACAGTCGCTCATGCCCTCGTCACCTCTCGCCTGGACTACCGTAATGCTCTCTATATGGGGCTCCCCTTGAAGAGCACCCGGAGACTCCAACTGGTCCAGAATGCGGCTGCGCAGGTAGTTACGGGAGCTACCAATGGCCTCCCACCGACTGTGCGTTCCCACAGAGAGGGCCTCCTCAGGGTGCCATCAGCCAAGCAATGTAGACTGGTGGCCCCCAGGGGGAGGGTCTTCTCTGTGGGGGCACCTGCCCTCTGGAATCAATTGCCCCCAGAGATACTAAGAATTCATGACCTCGGTGCCTTCCGCCGTGCCCTGAAGACCTTTCTTTTTCAGCAAGCCGGGCTGGCTTAACACTTTTTTAAATGTTTTTAATAGGTCTGTTATTGTTCTTTTAATTATGGGGCCAAATGCATATATATCTTTTTAACTGTATTTTAATGTTTGTATCTATGTTTTTTTACTTTGGCTGTACACCACCCTGAGTCCTTCGGGAGAAGGGCGGTATATAAATTTGATAATAAATAAATAAATAAATAAATAAATAAATAAATAAATAAATAAATCAACTCTGTGAAGTGAGTTGGGCTGAGGAGTAACTGGCCCAAGGTCACCCAGCTCCTATTATCCCTCTAAATACTTGTGTGCAAATCAGTGGTGGGTTGCCCCCGCTTCGCACCAGTTCTATAGAACCGGTAGTAAAACTGGCGGGAGGCTCTGCCCACCGACCCCGACGTCATCAAAATGGTTCTGCGCTAGCCCACGCGTGCGGCTCCGCTGCAAACCGGTAGTAAAGATAAGTAGAACCCACCCCTGGTGCAAATATATCAAGTACACTTTTTTGCCCCCTTGCTTTATGCTACTATAACTATAATGTTCATTTTGATGTGTTTCTATTTAAAAATCACATTCTCTATATTAAACAGGACATTGTGTTTACCAGTTTACTTTATGTAATTTAATTTGTAAAAACAAGTTTGCCGATTCTACTTTAAAAGTAATATTTCTTCTCTATTTCGTTCCCCACAAATGCGCCATTTTTTTGAGCAAGGATATGGATTGGAACACTTTTTTTTCTTTTTTTCAAATCTTATATTACTGAGGCCTTTCATTGTCCACATTCCTCTTAGAGTCGGGGGGGGGCGGGGGGAAGGGCGCGTGTGCGCATATTGTCTATGGATATTTTCAGCCTTTCACTCCATGACATAAGTTGTTCTCTAGCTGATACCATCACCCATTCTATAATTGGATGCAGATGATATTCTAAATAGGGGAGGGCTGAAAGATATTTCTTTATAAATTTGAAGCTTGTGGAAAAGAAACATTTATATTTTCTGGTGTCCCAGTTTCAGGGAGTTATGTCACAGTTCACTGAGATGAGCAATACTGTGGTTTTCGATTTATATTCTTAACTCCCTCCTTGAGAAATAACAATGTGCATTACCTCCAAAACAGCCAGCTAGAGATTTGAAAAGGCACTGTGTTTGGGGAGAAATCTCTTGAAGACAAATCATGTCCCAACTCATAGTTCATTTGTGGGATTTGAAGGGTATGTAAGATGTCAGCAAGATGCTAAATGAGTACGAGAAGAGGGCTTCAACTAATTTGATATTCTGGACATTACTGGCTGCCGCACATGTGCTAAAGAATTCAAAACAAACTCTTTCTTATGCATTTGCGCTAATCTTTACAGAAAATTAAAACTGGATAGGATCCAAACTACAACACCTTGTGTGATCTCTTTTCTTGCTCTAGGTGTAGAAACACATTGATATCTTTTCACTTGTGATTTAAATGTAATTAAATTAGTTCAGTTTCACCATTATACTTTTAGCCTTTCCTTTAGAATGCATCCTTGTGGCTTTTTCCCCCCAGTACATTTCCTCTATTTTAGAAGTTCTCCAACATAACAAATATTTTGTGAGTTCCATTTTATTCTGCACATAAATTAAATAAGTAGGTTGACAGTATACAACCATGACATAATCTTTTTTTGATTTTGAACACATTATTTGAAGATTGGGTGGTCTGCTATGTCCATATTTTTTAAAGACTATCCACAATTTCTTGTAATCGATTAAAGGTCTTATTATGCACAGGAAAGCAAACAAATACAAATAAAAATCAATTCTTCTTCCTCTTCTGTTGTCCATCGGATATTTGAAATGTGATCTTAGCTGTCCTTATCTGTTCCTTTTCTGAGTTTAGTTTCTGCTTCTATAAAAAATTGAGAAACATTCATTTTATTTTAACTAAATGATTTTTTAAAACCAGGGCAGAAAAACCAATATACATAACTCTGGGTACATGAAGATACTACTCTCTATACCTTTATTTGAACCATTTCATTTAATGAATAAGAGAAAGGAAAGACATGAGAAATGATCATACCCCAAAATACCTTAAGCTTGTGTTACTTGAGAGTTCATATAATTCAAGACAATACTTTTCATAGGATGAATTAGATGTTCAATTTACAACACAATACTTGGCTACAGACTGGATGAAAAAATAACTGGAGCAACTTGGCCTAAAAATAGGCCTTCGTCTGAAAACAGTGCTTTGGCCTAAGGCCTTTGCTACAAAACTTTTTATTTTCCATTACCTGTATAATAAGTGAAAAAAAATTAAAACTTTTATGGGTAAAAGATTGTTTTCGTCTTTTTTTTATTTTGAGGAGGTAAAGAGGAGGGGACATACCATTTATTTCTGTCTCTCATTCTCCTTTTCGCCTCTTCCATTTTTAATTCAATAGCATAAATCATGGCAGGATGTTTCTAAGGACAGTTTACCCGCAGTATTAATTGGCTTTCTCAGAGCTTTTTCTGTGGCCATCCCTGGTTTAATTTGTTTAAGATTTGAACAAAAGGCTAAACATTGAACACTAAACAATAAACAGTAGAAGATCCTGTTTTCTTGAAGCAATTATCATTTTATACCCAACAATTACTTTTTTGTGGCATTTTAAAAAAACAACTAATTACGCGGGGACCCTATGAGAGCACACTCAATAAGTGGTTCTTCATGTCCTCAGCATGATGCCAAACACGTTACCATAGACAGCCCTGTGCAAGAAACTCTTAAATAGTGAATGTCATCTCGCCTTGACTGTCTCATCTGAGCAACCTAGGAAGAGGAATACTAAACAGAAACAGGTTCTCTTCTTTGTTTTTTCTCTCCCCCTCTCATTGTTGACTGGATTTGAACCTGGATCTTAGTTTGACTTTCTGCTATTTATACCATACCAGATGTAGTCTGTTAAAGTGGAATGAAGGTTTGCCATAGAAGAGAATATTTGAATGAGATTTTCACAAGCATTTTTTTTCTTCTAATAAGCTTTTATTTCATAAAATGAAGCAGAGTGGAGGAATGCATTTGAAATTATATTACCCAGTGAATATCTCCAAGACCATGAGTATTTTATGCTATTTATTAGATTTATATAGCTGCCCATCTCACCTTTTGGCTTTGTCTGTGATGGTGACACATTGCAACCCTGGGCATGTACCCTGCATCTCCTGGAGGCTGAACATTTTTTCAAAAAAACAAAAAATGTAGATTCTGAGCATGAGAAAATTGGCCATCCTTTCTTTAAAAACAGATAGTTCTCAATTAAGTGCATATCTATCACAGATGGCATTCAGATGTAGACTAAGTCAGTCACTTACATTTTTAGGTGTTTAAAATGTACTGTAAGTTATAAACATAATAATGGAATGATTATAAACATGTTTATGACTCCTCCCCCTCCCCAAAAAAGTCCCTATCTTGTTTGATATAAAAGAAAGTTATTTAGTGAAGTATTGGAGTTGGACATAAAGTGCAAAAGGTTGAGAATCATTTAAGGTGCTGAATAATATCAACATTTTCCAAACTTTGGAGGGAACATTTGAATTTGAAACATACAAATTCTCTGAATAAAATAAAATTTATAAAATTGTGGGGTTCCAAGCCCTTAATAGAATGGGACTTAAGATGCAAATGGTTAAGAGTCGTCATTGTGAAGGTAGTCCAGCAACATAATTCTTGCTCACTGTTATCCGAAAAAATAATTCACCTGCCTTTTGGTTTCAAGATTCAGTTTAAGATGCTGCCATTTTGTGGGCTTTTCTAGTCTTTAAGATCAGCATCCATGGCTTGTTTTCTGTTCCTACAGGAAAAATAGAGATTGGGGATATCACAACAGAGTGTTCTTTATGGCAATTCTACATGTTTCTTTTGTCCTTCTCCAAGAATTCAGAATGTTCCCTTCTGCTAACTCTCTGGAAAAATTTAAAAACTTTTATATTATTTTTGGTTAATTTTATTTTGTGCATTTAAATAAGTTTTAATTAGTGTTACTATTTTATTGATAATGTTCTATTTATTACAAGTAATTGAACAACATTTAATAATTATCACTAAAAGAAGGTCTATGAGTATTCTTGGTAATTTCTGGATTATTTTTGAAAGCAGTTTTAAAAAGCTACAGTGAATGTGATGAATCATCTTCAAAGCAAAGGATATAATTTTATTATTATTATTTTTTGGTTGTTTATAGAGATGGTTTCGAATGACACCGATGATGTTTTTGGGCTTCAAGGACAAGTTGAACACAAGTTGAAATTCCTCCGAAAGTATGTGCCAAAAGATGTCAAGCTCATACTTATCGGACACTCAATTGGCAGTTATGTTGCTCTTAAAATTATGAAGCAGTCACCAGAACTGGAGGTATGTCAGAGATATATAAACTTATTCAACTTTTTCTTTCTCCAATTCTCCCCTTCCTAAACTGATCATGTTTGTATAACAATAATCTTAATTCTCACTCACAGAAGATGGCCCTAACAGGAAAGAGATAATACACTTGGCAAATAATAAGAATTTTATTATTATCTCTTTTATTCATTAAACATGAAACTCAGTCAACTGGACATTTAAAAATGTGTCACAAATACCATTGACTGGTGCTAATGGCTGATACGGGATGCTGCTAGCATCCTAGATATCAACCAAGTATCTTCTTAAAATATACAATGTTCTGAGTAGTGCAGTTTTTTGCAGTTCCGCTGGTGTTATTGCAGGAAGCTGCAATTTCTTGATGTGTTATGTAAAATTCTTGGATATGGTACCAAGTGCCCCAATGACAATGGGTATCACTGTTACATGTTTCATCCCTAACCGTGTAGTTTCAGTGGCCAGGTCATGATATTTCGTGATTTTTTCCAGTTCTTTTTCTTCGTCTCTGGCGTTTCCTGCTACAGCAATATCAATAAACTGTACAGTTCGGCCCTCAATAACCGTGATATCTGCCGTGCTTATTATTTTATTTTATTTTATTTATGATTTTATTTTATTTTATTTCATTATTTTATTTTCCTGGGAAATTCCAAACATCTTTTTTAAAAAAACTTTCTTTGTATCCATGCTATAGAGGATATAATCATCTGCAGTCCTGGAGACCATGATTCCTTCACCAAAATCGGTTCAAAACATAATTAAACTTTTGAATATGTATTGCTTTTTAACTAACCCTTCTGATAGGACTGGAACTTGGCAAGTTGATGTAGAATAGGGAAACTAGAATATTCCAACTTCCTCCACCTGAAGGAAGACTCACAGATTGTAGAGAAGAGATTTCACCAAGCTTCACAGCATCATGAAAGAAAGTCATACTATCACAGAGACAAAAAATCTAGTGGCTTCCCCAAAGAGTAAGAGATGTGTAGTGGTGATGGGTGACTCCCTATTGAGAAGAAGAATAAACAGCCTGCAGATCAGACATCCTATCAAAACAGTATGTTGTTCCCTAGGGATAAAGATACAAGATGAGACCTAAATAATCAAATCTATTAACCATTATTTCATGCTGAAATAAGTGACACTGCCAGAGAGAGCTTGGGAAGAATACTGAAAAATTATGTGTCTTTCAAGTCTATGAGTTTATGAGCAAAGTAACTTGGGGCACAGGTAGTGTTTTCATACATACTTCCAAACTGGAAGATATCTTGCTGAGGTTATCTGGAGAGCTTTAAACTAAATTTGAATGGGGACAATGTCATCCTTTCAATATAGACCAGACTAGGAAATCAAAGTCAGGCAGGTTAACACTACTTTTTATTATAAAGATACAGAAATAGAATCATGAAAACCTTAATGCATTACACACACATGCGCGCACACACGCACGCACACACGCACACACACACAGAGAGTTTGTAAGACCTAGGGAAGATCATGTTTTAAGACATTTTTTCAGATTACAGTTCCACTCCCAGATTCAGGTTTCTTTTATCTGACCATTGTCTTGGTAGCAGCTTTTCCTCCTGTTCTTCTAGGCCAATGCTTCTTAAAGTATCTGTCCGGGGGTCTACAAAATCAAATTATTTCCCAATCTATGTTGAAAAATAATGCAGTATTAAAATCCAATCAAACAATCATGAAAAGCAGCAGCGAATGCATCGATTTTAATTTTTAATGTGGTAAATATGAGTAAATATAATCCATACAAACAAAAGCACTTTTGGAATTGTCTGTGATTTTTAAAAGTGGGAAGGGGTCCTGAGAGCAAATGTTTAAGTTAAGTTTAAGTTATCATATTTTTTGGAGTATAAGATGCACCTTTTTCCCCCAAAAAAGAGGGTGAAAATCTGAGTGCGTCTTATACTCCAAATGTAGCCCTGCCCAGCTTCTCTAACAGAGGTTTCAGAGGCTGAAAAAAGCATCAGAAAAGAAGCCCCCAAACAGAGCTTCAGAAAAGAAGCCCCCAAACAGAGCTTCAGAAAAGAAGCCCCCAAACAGAGCTTCAGAGGCTTTTTTTCTGAAGCTCTGTTTCGGAGGCTTTCAGAGGCAGGAAAAAAAGTTTTTTTCTGAAACAGAGTTTCAGAAGTTTCAGAGGCAGAAAAAAAAAGCAAGGCACAGAGCTCACAACCAAGGAACCTGTTGCTAAAATTCACCTCTGAGAATAGCTGATTGGGGGTATTCCGGGAGGCTGATCCACCTGCCAATCAGCTTTTTTCTTATTTTCTCCCCCAAAACTAAGGTGCGTCTTATACTCCGAAAAATACGGTAAGTTAAGTTTAGGCCATTCCCTCTGCCTATTACAGAGGAGGACTACTACCTGGAATGGAGATAGGATTTCAAGATCATGGGAAGGGATAGTCCCAGTCTATGCTGCACTGGTCAGATCACACTTAAAAAACTGTGTCCTGTTCTGGAGACCACAATAAGAAAAGACACTGAGAAACAAGAAAGAGAACAGAGAACAGCAAAAAAAAAAAAAAGAAAAGAAAGAAAGAAAGAAAAAAAAAAGATGGTGAGAGGCTTGGAAGCCAAATCTTATGAGTGGGTAAAGGAACTTGGTGTGATTAGCCTAAAGAAGAGAAGGCTAAAGGGTGGTATGATAGCAATATTCCAATACATGAAGGGATACCACAAGGAAGAGGGTATTGATTTATTTTCCAGTGTATTGAAAGTAGCTAAGACAAAAATCAAGGATAGAAGGTTTACAGTGAGTAATCCATGCTTGAATTAAGGGGGAATTTCCTAACTGCAATGTAACAGCATGCCTCCTCAAGCTGTAGGTGCTCCCGTACTGGAATAAAGGAGGGAAAAAAATGGACAGCTATTTGTCAGAGATGGTAAGAAGATTCCAGTGCTAGACAGGGGATTGGGCTTGAAGATTTCCAAGCTTCTTTCCAATTTGATTCTAATTTTTTATTAGGATATTCTTTATTTCCAATCTATGTGTTTTACTTATTGTATAACACAGGTCTCCCAGGAAGAGCTTTTACAAATTCATTTGCAAAACAGATAGAACTAGAGTGGAGGCAAGGTGGAATATAAATAACTTGAGAAGAAAGGATATAGTGCAGATATTAGTCATACATTTATTCTGTTTATGGTTCATGATCATTCATTAAAACAGTACCATCTTATTTTTTCTGTTGGTTTTAGCATATACTTTACTAATTGTACAAACAGTATAAAATCTTTCCGAGGTGGGTAAAATGAGAACCCAGATTGTTGGGGGTTATATGCTGACTCTGTAAACAGCTTAGAGAGGGCTGTAAAGCACTGTGAAGTAGTATATAAGTCTAAATGCTATTGCTAAGTGTAAATTTATTCCTGTAAATTGTTCTCCTTTGACTGAAAGCTTCCTTTTTTTAAACTGAAACTACAAATCCACAGAACACACATTAGCCTATACTTCACACCCAGGAATTAACATGGCTAACATCAAGTTCAGATACAAACGTCTCACTTTTTATTTATTTTCCAGGAGAGAGATAATACACTGTATTGTATTTGTAATTTATGTAATTCTAATACTAAGGGATCTAGGGAAAAACAGCTTATTTTACTCTAATAGTTACCTGGTTTCAATTATATTTGATTTGTTGAATTGCTTTCCCCCTTCACATGGCCTCAAAGATGTTGCTGGCACAGTAATGATTTGTCAGTGGGTTGAAACTATAGATATGCTTAGGATGATTTGAGAGCACAATGTGCTTGAAGTTAAACTATGACAAGCTGAATTTAAGACAGTTCAACAATAGAAAATATTTGTATAACCCAGTTTGTTGCACAACTTCTGCCCAAAGTAAGTTAACCTCTATATTTTATGATATGAAGTGTGATAATAAGAAACTTGTGTTTCCATCTCTTCTCTTGTTTTTATTGGAATATTTAATTCTCAGGAGCATTCAAGTCCACAAGTGGTTTAGTAGCTGGCTGTTCATCCATGTGTGTTTATGACTACTTTCTGTGTTTGCTATGGGATTCTGGTTTTGGGTTTTAAAATGTACAGTTTTCTAGATGATTTTTCAGTGCAATGGGTTCTTGCTTTGAACTATTTGGTTGTTATTTTTGTAGTTCTCTATTATTTGTTTTCATTCGAAGTGCACCTATTAAAATTTTAGTGAAGTGTACTTAATAAATACAGCAATTGTATACAAGATAAAAACATTATTTTTTTAAAAAAAGACAGGTATGGATCGAGCTTTCAGATTTGTGCTAGAATCCATCTTCAGGGAAGTTCTCTAGCTAGAGAGATGTTCCCTGAAAATGGGCTTTAGCACCAGCGACCTATACAGATTGGATCCTGCAACATTATCCTGAGATACGTACATTCGTCTTCATTTGTGAGGTATTGATTTCTATTTATTTATTTTTATTAAATTTATATGCTGCTCATATCACTATTTAAGGTCACTCTTTTTTAAAGTAATTACAAAAAAAGAGTAAGAAAGTTGTATTATTACAATGTTCTTTACATGGAGATGGTGGAAGCTCTCAAGTTCTCCTCGGTGCAATCTTCCTCATGTTTCATCTGGCTTCCTTTGAAACAGATGAAGAGTGAGAATTATGTTATTTAAAAAAGCCACTTAAAACAGTTTTTCTAGGAAGTTACCTAGCATTAAAATAGCAAGCCATCCCGAAATAGAGCATAAGTCTGTTATTCCGCTGCTGTAGTCCAAGTACAATAAGCCCAAGTGCTGTAGTGCAAGGAAAGAGGAAATGGAGAATTAAGATCTGAATGACCGGTAGAATAAATAATATTAAATGGACTTCAGTACCAGTCTTAACTCTTGTGTTCAGTCCCACTGAGATGACCGCAACAGCTCGAATAATATTACACAAGAAAGCAATTTGTGGTAACATTTTGTCTGTACTATTAAGACATCTGAGCTTACAAGATGTAGGTCTAAAAAGAGTCAAATTCACTTCTACAAAAGTTAAGAGTAAAAAACAGCAAACTAGATCTTATTTTTATTCATTAAATTTATTAAATGGACATTTCATCTTTTCTTCAGCAAGTTCAAGTTGGCACATTACAGCCTCCGTACAAGCATTTGTTTACGACCGAAGTTGCAGTGGCAGTGAAGAAAGTGACTTACGACCAATTTTCACACTTAAGACCATTGCAGCATCCCCATGGTCACATCATCAAAATTTGGACACTCGATATCTGGCATATATTTAGGACGGTTGCATGGTCCCAGGGTCATGTGATCACAATTTGTAACCTTCCCAGCTGGTTTCCGACAAGCAAAGTCAATGAGGGAAACCAGATTTGCTTAATCACTTTGTGGTTCCCTTAACAACTGCAGTGTTTCGTTTAATTGTGACAAAAGTCATAAAATGGGCAAAAACTTTAAAAAACTGCCTTGCTTAGCAATGGAAATTTTGGGCTCAATTGTGGTTGTAAGTCAGGGGCTATCTGTATTTAGTCCATGGGAATTTGTGCAAATGAGATTTGGTTCAATGACAAGAAGTTATAGCTGGAAGTTATTTATTTAGTTTCGTGATTCAATGGCAGCTTAATTCCTATTTTAAAGGATTAGAGTGCCTGTTTTAAGTGATCAAGTGATTCTGTATGTGCTTATTTTAGACAAGATCCTGTTGAGCTCAGTAGCAGCTGACACATAGATTGGACTATAGAACAGTTAAGCAATTAAGTGTTTCAACACAGCTGTAGGAGTGCACCTTTTTCTGAGTTGCTATATATAAATTTGCAGTTATATCAATATCTGTTACAAAATTTGTGTGAAGAAGCGTTTGACTTGCCGAATTGAGAGTCTCCTAAGATAATAGGAGCAGTTACATCTATCAACAATTGAATCTGTGTTTTTATTGCATTATTAGTAAGTAGGCAGATGAAAAAAATACATCTTGTTAAATAATAAGAGATATTTGCCAGCAAAGCTGGAAAAAATACAACAGCTCAACTTTCAGGTTCTCAATAAAATTTCTGGGAAGAAAAGTCACCAGAAAACAATGGCAAGAATGTTTGTTAGTCATTGCTTTCTATAGGAGAACATCTAAATATTTTACTTACTGACCAATACTAGTATAACTGGACAAGCCATGAAAAGAAATTAATGGTAAATGATAAAACATTTTAATCCCTTTAGCAATCCTTAACAAAACATGTTGCCTTTTTCAGAAAAGCCTCTTCAAAATTAATTTACATAATTCTGTATTTATACTATGAGAGAGAAATTATCTAAACTGAGGACATGAAGCATCTCAGCAACATTAGCAAAAAGAAGTGAATGATCCATTTACATAAAATCAGAGTAGAAATCTAATTCCTTCGGATCTATTTACAAATGATCAGCAATGCTCCCATTCTCTGGGAAGGGTTATTCACAAGCATTGAACTACTACATAAGACACTCTACTCACACCTAATTCACATTAACAGAAAGACCCTTCAAAAATAAAAGTGGACTAGAAAGTGTTAAGATACATATAGGAGCAATCAGCTAAAGGAGTGAATCTTTATATTGAACCATATTTTGTCATTGTGATATTATGAACCACATTGAACTGGCCATGGAATAGATCTTTGGAGGAAAATCATTGATTTTTGAGATTGGCATTAAAAAAGTGATATTCTGTAATCAAGATGTACTTCATTATTGACAACATTGGAAAGTTTCTCAGTATTTTTCCTAATTCTTCTTTGGATTGTGTGCAGAAATATGGTTTTTAATGTTAGAATGCTTAGAATCTTGTCATGGTAAGAGGGAGAAAAGAGAAATTTGAGTGAGAATAGGGGCCAGGACCTCTTGGCTGTAATTCTGTAAAGGTAAAGGTTTCCCTTGCACATATGTGCTAGTCGTTCCAACTCTAGGGGGTGGTGCTCATTCCGTTTAAAAGCCGAAGAGCCAGCACTGTCCGAAGACGTTTCCGTGGTCATCTGGCTGGCATGGAACGTGTTACCTTTCCACCAAAAGTGGTCCCTATTTTTCTACTTGCATTTTTTATGTGCTTTTGAACTAGGTTGGCAGAAGTTGGGACAAGTAACAGAAGCTCACCCCGTTACGCGGCACTAGGGATTCGAACTGCTGAATTGCCAACCTTTCAATCGACAAGCTCAGCGTCTTAGCCACTAAGCCACCACATCCTATAGTTCTACAGAAGCTGCCTTTTCTGTACCATGCATTTATATTGATCACATTATTTTTTTATTATTTAGTTAGTTATTTTGGGAGGAAAATACTTGTACATTAATTTTCAACTCTAAGAACATTTTCAGAACTTCGTTTTAACAGTTAAAATTAAAAGGTTCTTGTAAAATAAAAATGTCCACCAGATTCTGCTCTTACTAGCGATGCTAACAAAGTCTCAGACCTCTAAGATGAGAGAGCTCATGCTTTTGCATGTTGAGGGCTGTTTTTGAGAGGTTTATTGGGAACCACAAACCAAAATATGAGAGGACTTAGACAAATACTCAGTCTGATTTAATTTAAGTGTAATGTCAATGCAATTGATAGAATTATTCCTTGTGTGTTCAATACTTTTTCTCTGTCACATTAAAAAAAATTAAGTTCAGTGGCAATTTTTTTTTAAGGGAAAGCCTCTCTTTATGATTTGGGGACATACATCCAATCTATGCAGATTAAAGATTATATATCTATAATATATGCAGCCAAGAAATTAAAAGACGCTTGCTCCTGGGGAGGAAAGCTATGGCAAATCTACTAAATCTAAAAAGCATACTAAAAAGCAGAGACATCACCCTGCCAAGAAAAGTGTGTAAAGGCAATGGTTTTCCCAGTTGCAATGTATGGCTGGGAAAGTTGGACCATAAGAAAGGCTGAGCGCCAAAGAATTGGGGCCTTTGAACTATGGTGCTGGAGAAGACTCCTGCGAGTCCCTTGGACTGCAAGGCGATCAAACCGGTCAGTCCTAGAGGAGATCAACTCTGACTGCTCTTTAGAAGGCCAGATCCTGAAGATGAAACTCAAATACTTTGGCCACCTAATGAGAAGGAAGGACTCACTGGAGAAGAGCCTAATGCTGGGAAAAACTGAGGGAAAAAGAAGAAGGGGACGACAGAGAATGAGGTGGCTGGATGGAGTCACTGAAGCAGTAGGCGTGAGCTTAAATGGACTCCAGAGGATGGTAGAAGACAGGAAGGCCTGGAGAAACATTGTCCATGGAGTCGTGATGGGTTGAACACGACTTCACAACTAACAACAATCCAATCTATGCGCTGCTAAGTAAGATTAAAAAACAGCTCAGAGGTCAGCCACAAAAAAAGCTTCACTTAGTAATGAAAGGATAAGAGCTGGAGCCAGACAGCCTTCTCTGAAGAGAAGACAGAGTGTAAACAGTAAAAAAGTTTTATTTCATTTCACCGCCTACCTACTGGGACTGGCATAGAGTGAGATCTAGGGATTCATTTTAAAGAAATAGCAAGGGTGAAGCTGAAGAGGAGCACAAATATTTGATGAAGTACAAGGATGGAAAAGTTAATGGGCGGAGAATGGGTTGAGGTACAGAAAGACATTGACTACAGAATTATCTGACTTCTGTAAGATTTCTGATAATGGTGTAGTACTTTGATGAATACCATGAAATATTTTCAGGGCATGCCAGCTGCTTTAGATAGTGGTATGCTACTTCTACTTTGGTTAAAAAAGGTATTGGTGTATAATTAGGCAGTGTAATATATTCCTTATATAAAATGTATCTTGAGTAAATTGAGGCTTTAAAAGAAATAATCTGAATGGTATAAGCGGGGGTGGGGTGGATTAGAAGATTCCAAGATCTTTTCCAACTCTCTTATTCTGTTAATAGTAAATATTATAGTCCCTAGGAAATAATTTGGCAGTAAAGTATTAGGGCCATGGCAAAGAAAATTAATTCATTTGCTTAATTTCTTTAGGCTTCAATTATACCTTGCATATGACTCTGCAGAACAGCCAATTAAATTGTTTGTATATTTTTTTATTCATTTGCCACCAATATGCTTATCCATCAGTCAATCATTTTTATTTGGTCATAGACCAGCAAATAAAACAAGGAAATCACAATTAATTAGGCAAAAAGAAAAAAAAGTTTTAAATTATCCTAGAAGGATTAGAAAAGAAAACACGGCATACTGTGCAAACTATACAATAGTACTTTGCTGTAGTCAAAGAAATAAAATCATTTTAACCCATGGCACAGAAGAGCAGAAGGATAAGTGGAGATTAAGTTGAATCAGGCACATAAGGAAGCTGTTTTTCATTCAGAGAAAATACTTTCCAAACTAGCCATTTTAGCCTGGAGCAGGGAAATAAAATCTTACATTTGAATAAGAGGCCATCCCAAGTACAAGATTATTCCCCCCCATTTGGCACCAGTTTACAATCTTCTTCCTGATTATCTTTTTTTCTTCTTCTTATGGTTGAGAATCAGTTGACCTCTTTAAAGTGCTAGGTTGGGTCCTTAGTTGTCCCTGAACTAAAAATTCAGTGTGTCTGGACTGGAACTCTGGCTGCTGTTTCTTCATGCATATGCATTATATTCAACAGAATTCAGCAGCCCTGCAACATATTTTGCTAACACCATCCAGATTCAGATGTGTCCTAAGCAGAACTATTAAAAGACATGCAAAGAGATGACTTCAAATGGCCAAAACAGAGAGACAAGGCACAGGCTACAAGTAAAGTCACATGCATCTGGAACACACTTCACCAGATGAAATTACTGCCTCAACTTTAAACTTTCATGACTAAGGCTAATTTATTCATAGCAATTCATTCTTTCCAGACTGTATTACGACAGGCAGTTATCAACCTGAGGCTGCCATTGAAAAGTTACAACTCAGATTCTCCTGTTTACAGGAGTGGGTCATTGAAAGAAGAAGGTTGGACAAATTCTGGAATGATTTTCTTGGCTTATTTTGAGCTTTTGAATTTGCAATGAAATTTAAAAACCATAAATGGTGTTGGATAGTCTGCTTTTTTAAAAAGCATATTATGTAATATGCTTCAGCTATTGAGCAGTTTAAATTTTAATAAAACAAATAAAACATTTTATCTACTTGAACTGAAGTTCTACTAATTTGATTTAATGAAAACTGACCTGGGATCAAATTGATCAATGTCATTGTGAGCTTCACTTTGTGGGTAATTTCATTTTGTTAGGCACAAATAAGCAAGAACATTCTTTGAGTTCAAAGCACAGAAAAGTTTGTTATTGCTACCCATACACAAGAATCTAGTCACTTAATGGTCAAAGCTTAACTGGAGCCAGATAAGGGTCAACAAAATTCATGGAGGGGCTGTGCTTGGGTCTCTTGTGGCAATGCAATGACTCTAAACTAATGACACATTTAACTCCACATTCCAGCTCAGCCTGCCCTTCTCCACATTTTGCTTCCTCAATCTATGTCAAAGATGGCTCGTTCAGAGAACATTTGTTTCTCGAGATTCCTAGCTGAATTCTTTCATTTTTAAAATGTCTGTTTCTTCTTTCTTAATGGGAAATTTAGGGTTAGGAGAGTTACATTCTTCTGTTGGATGCTTATCCTACGGTTGGGTAGGTAATATATAGAAAACTATGTTCTGTAACTTTTAACTGCTACAAGATGACTAATTGGCTGTGCTAAGCAGACATAAAAGAAGGCAGGAAGTTCATTCACTTCTGCTCCTGCTATTAGAAGGTTGAACTGCTGAAAGGAACTGTGTCTGTGTTACTGAAGAGAACTGGAATTGTAAGCAAACTATGTTTTGTGTTGAACCGTGATTATTTGAAGAAGTGTTATCTTTTTTTTGAGGCCAAGTTTGTTTTTTTACTACAAGTAAAGACTGTTTATTTTTCTTTAAACGTTCAGAGTCTGTGAGTATCTGTGTGTTTTGCTAAGCAACGTATCTATTCGCTGACTGGTCCGTTGCACCACTTTGCAGAGGGCAGTTTTACCCTCAACAATATCCATGCTATTTTCTTCTTAGAGCAAAGATTCCATAGAAATTTCTAGCCGCTAGTTGAAAATCTTAGATTTTCTAATATATATATGGGACAGGCAAATTAAAAATTTTCAAATTTGTTTTCTATTCAGTGATATATACTATACACTAAACTGCATGGGGAAAAAGCACAAGTGTTATATAGTATGATGGATAAATGTTTCTGGTATAACTTTAAAAAGAATGTAGGTAGAAGAATAAATTAATGGCTTTTCTTGTATCAAATATTTCCTATCCTCTTCTCTGTAAAACACTCCAAAAGGCCTGTTAAAATTCCATCTGGGTTTTCTTTAATTATAGGAGACTAGGAGCTAGGGTTGCCAGGTCTGCTTCCAAAAAATAGTGGACAAGCGGGGGGGAGGGGGGGGCAGGAGGGGTTAAGTAGTAAAAAAATAAAAAAAAATTACAATTAAATTATATATTTTCTTACAAACATTTTAACACGTATTAAAATAATCACTTCAAAACTTTACTTAAAATGCAAAACATCAAATATATTATAATAATATGTAAAATATTAAATTACATTTTACTTTGCTGTCGGTGTGTATTTTTTATTGACTGCGCAGCTTTGATCAATTCTTTGTGTTTAAGGAATAATTCTTTAATTTCAGTACAACGTTGAGAAATATAAAAAAATATACAATCATAAAGCTTTTGAATAAAAAAAGTGTCCACTATTTTGTGAAAAAAAATAGTGAACATAATGTGAAAAAAGCGGACTGTCCGCTCAAATAGTGGACACCTGGCAACCTTAACTAGGACAAGCAGAGGAAATTTGCTAATAGTAAAAGCAGCTAAATGAATTAGCACTCAGTCTTTGAGGACAAGGTTTTAAAACAAAAAAATTCAATTAAGCAATCCTGTTTAATAGAACAAGATGTGTAAGAGTTTCAGTAAGAACTTAAAAGTGCTCAACAATTATAGTGGATGACTTTTACTTAAAGGTAAAGGATATAAACATAAGTGTTTTGTCTATCATGGAATATTTTTGTCTATCGTGACAAATAAATCATGTCATAATTTATAGCATTACAATAAAAGGAAAAAATACTAGAGATCAGTACAAATGTTTGATTCTTAATATATAAATAAAGTAGCTTGGAAGGTTTTTTCATATTTTTGTGCTGTCGGGTGGATCATTAGTTTTAAGAAATATATGTAGTGCAAAGAGTTAGAGTAAGAATGTCAGTTGATTCTAATCCTTCTCAAAGCAGCACAAAGATATTTACCTTCATATCAAACTGAACAAGTTCTGCCCTCATTGCAAGAATATCAGTGTGAATATAAGGAGAGAAAGAGAACTGGCTGTTATGTGTAGAAGGCCTCAGCAAATATTATGGCTTTTTGATACGTTTATTTTAATTGATAAGGTAGTTGTAATCTGTCTCTCAGGCAATTTAGATCAGTTTAGTCATTTGATGCATCAGATGAAGCGAGCTGCTGCAGCTCAGGAAACTTAAATCTCTTGATAAAATTTATTAGTCAGAAAAGGTGCTATCAGGCTCCTTCTGATTACAGGTAGTCCTCGATTTATGACCACAATTGAGCCCAAAATTTATGTTGCTAAGCGAGACAGTTGTTCAGTGAGTTTTGCCCCATTTTGCAACCTTTCTTGCCACAGTTCACAGTGAATCATGACAGTTGTTAAGTTAGTTATATGATTGTTAAGTGAATTTGGTTTACTTTGCTTGTCAAAAGATCACAAAAGGTGATGACATGATCCCGGGACACTGCAACCATTATAAATATGAGTCAGTTGCTAACTGTCTGAATTTGATCATGTGACCATGGGGGTACTACAAAGGTCGTAAGTGAAAAATGCTCATAAGTCACTTTTTTTCAGTGATGTAACTTTGAATGGTTACTAAATGAACTATTGTAAGTCAAGGATTACATGTATGTGTTCCCTGCTGCAGATATATATCGTGTATTATTTCTGATATTGTAATACAAAAGCTCAAGACTGCCAAAACAATATACGTTTCTCTTTACCATCACATCTATTTTCTGAACAAAAAATCAAGGCAAGATTCCAGGAGGGAGCTAAATCGTGTGCCTGGGGGAGAATAACATTTGATCGTCTACTTCACAGGTGTCAAACTCGCCACATCACATTGCCATCACATGACGTTTCATGACGTGTTTCCCACCCGTGGAGCTGGGATGAGCATGGCCTGTGCGTGACGCATCTGGCCCATGGACCACCAGTTTGACACCCCTGATATACTTCATAATGTAAACACAACAAATGTCTCTTGGAAAGTGATGATTGATTTTTTTTTATTAAAAAAAATAGTGACTGACATAATGTTGATAAATGAAAGGTTTGTGATATGGAACTGTGACATATTTCATTCTGAATTTTGTACCACAGTCTTCAAGCCAATCAAATACTATTCCTTTCACTTTTTACTTTGATCTCTTGTCTTTTACTGCTGATATGATCTGATATTAATAATTGACTTTCTCAAATAACCTCAGATTCTGTCTCTTTCCTCCTCACTGCCCCTTCTCAAAAGGACGTTTTATATATATATATATATATATATATATATATATATATATATATATATATATATATATATATACACACACACATACATACACACATATATACACATATACATATACATATACATATATATATATGTATGTATGTATGTATGTATGTATGTATGTATAAATATATATATATATATTTGTTTTTGTAGATTTTCACGGGTAGGGGTATGCAAGTTTTGGTGTATTCGGGTCTTTTCCCGTGTAAGATTGAGAGTATCTTGGTGACGTTTCGACGAGGTCCCACTTGTCATCTTCAGGCTGGTGTCTTCGGCTTTGTGCTTGTGCGAGGAAAGCGTGATCGGAGCTGCCATCTCAACCAATCAAGATGTAACAACACAGGCAACCAACCTGCTCACAGCAACAAAGCCAGCACCCCACACCTCCCCACCAGTATTTATAGAGAGACGGCAGCTCCAATCATGCTTTCCTTGCACAAGCACAAAGCCGAAGACACCAGCCTGAAGATGACAAGTGGGATCTCGTCAAAACGTCACCAAGATACTCTCAATCTTAAATGGGAAAAGACCTGAATACACCAAAACTTGCATATATATATATATATATATAAATGAAGCAGAAGATATTTCAGAGAAAGTGTTTTTTCTTTCATGTTTTTTTCGAAAGCTTTTTTATAAAACTCAGTTAAGTGATCTCCTAAATGATCAGAAGATGTGGCTAATGGGACAGAGGCTTTTTGCTGCCTTAAAAGAGAAGTACTTTCTTCCCCCATTGGGGAAGTGGGATTACCCACTAACCCTCCAGAACTGATCATCTGAGATCAACTCAATCACCTTGCAATACTAAACTGGAAAATTTCATGCAACTTGTGCCTGGAGAACCCTTGATTTGCTTTCTTCATGCAGCAAGAATTTTCTGTGATGTAGCTAATCACTTATTCTCCTTTTTACTACTGGCTGGTCTGTTAAGTATTGGGGAGGAAGCTAAAGAGCTGGGGAGCCAGCTAAGGCATCTTTAGAGTTATGGTCAATGTCATTTTCTCACACAGCTGCTTGCAATGGCTGGCATGTGGAACTTTTGGGAATAGCTATCTTTGGACTCTGCTGGCTGCATTACCAGTAAGATAAGGTGACCAGATTTTAACATTGGTAAAGAGGGACATTGTGGGCGTGGCTTATTTTGTGGGCGTGGCTAGCTGATCATGTGACCGGGTGGCCATGGCTATGTGTATAGGGTAAGGTGAACAGATTTTAACATTGGTAAGAGGGACACCATTGTGGGCGTGGCTTATTGTGTGGGCGTGGCTTGGAGGCCATGTGACTGGGTGGGCGTGGCTAGCTGGTCATGTGACCGGGTGGCCATGGCTATGTGTATAGGGACTACTCAGAGGGCTGGAAAGTCATTTCTGACAGGTCCTCACACTTTTGACTGGTCCTCACACTTATGACCATCCTCACATTTATGCCCGTGCAGCATTCTTAACAACCACGTCACTCATTTCACAACTGCTTCTCTTCACCATGGTGATAAGATAGGGAAAAAAACGTAAAATGTGAAGACAGTCGTAAGTTCGAGGACTGGTCAAAAGTGCGAGGACCAGTCAAGAATAACTTTTTCAGCCCTCTGAGTAGTCCATATGCACAAAAGGACTAACCAGAGGGCTGAAAAAAGTCATTTCTGACAGGTCCTCACACTTTTGACTGGTCCTCACACTTATGACCATCCTCACATTTATGCCCGTGCAGCATTCTTAACAACCACGTCACTCATTTCACAACTGCTTCTCTTCACCATGATGACAAGATAGGGCAAAAATGTAAAATGTGAGGACAGTCGTAAGTTCGAGGACTGGTCAAAAGTGCGAGGACCAGTCAAAAATAACTTTTTCAGCCCTCTGAGTAGTCCATATGCACAAAAGGACTAACCAGAGGGCTGAAAAAAGTCATTTCTGACAGGTCCTCACACTTTTGACTGGTCCTCACACTTATGACCATCCTCACATTTATGCCCGTGCAGCATTCTTAACAACCACGTCACTCATTTCACAACTGCTTCTCTTCACCATGATGACAAGATAGGGCAAAAATGTAAAATGTGAGGACAGTCGTAAGTTCGAGGACTGGTCAAAAGTGCGAGGACCAGTCAAAAATAACTTTTTCAGCCCTCTGAGTAGTCCATATGCACAAAAGGACTAACCAGAGGGCTGAAAAAAGTCATTTCTGACAGGTCCTCACACTTTTGACTGGTCCTCACACTTATGACCATCCTCACATTTATGCCCGTGCAGCATTCTTAACAACCACGTCACTCATTTCACAACTGCTTCTCTTCACCATGATGACAAGATAGGGCAAAAATGTAAAATGTGAGGACAGTCGTAAGTTCGAGGACTGGTCAAAAGTGCGAGGACCAGTCAAAAATAACTTTTTCAGCCCTCTGAGTAGTCCATATGCACAAAAGGACTAACCAGAGGGCTGAAAAAAGTCATTTCTGACAGGTCCTCACACTTTTGACTGGTCCTCACACTTATGACCATCCTCACATTTATGCCCGTGCAGCATTCTTAACAACCATGTCACTCATTTCACAACTGCTTCTCTTCACCATGATGACAAGATAGGGCAAAAATGTAAAATGTGAGGACAGTCGTAAGTTCGAGGACTGGTCAAAAGTGCGAGGACCAGTCAAAAATAACTTTTTCAGCCCTCTGAGTAGTCCATATGCACAAAAGGACTAACCAGAGGGCTGAAAAAAGTCATTTCTGACAGGTCCTCACACTTTTGACTGGTCCTCACACTTATGACCATCCTCACATTTATGCCCGTGCAGCATTCTTAACAACCATGTCACTCATTTCACAACTGCTTCTCTTCACCATGATGACAAGATAGGGCAAAAATGTAAAATGTGAGGACAGTCGTAAGTTCGAGGACTGGTCAAAAGTGCGAGGACCAGTCAAAAATAACTTTTTCAGCCCTCTGAGTAGTCCATATGCATAAAAGGATACAGTAATTGAGAGGGATGAAGGAAGGGAAGGGAAATTAGAGTAGGAGTGACGGTTAAGAGAGGGAGGAAGAGAGGAGGAGAAGGAGAAAGGAAGAGGAAGTAGGGAGGAGAAGAAGAGGGGGGGAAGAGAAAGTAAGAAGGAAAGAAAAGAGAGGTGGTAGGTTTGAGGAGAAAGATTGCTGTACAATAAAAAAGATGAAAGGGAAGAAAGCCAACCCCAAACAAATATAAAGATATTAAGATAAAGAATGAATTGTTAAACTTTAAAGAATAAAAGAGAACAAATATGAATAAATAGCAATAATTAGAAACACACATACATACAATGTATTTTCTTTGAACAGAATATTTGGCTGGTTCACAAATTTAAACAGTGTTTAGTCATTTCAATTAAATTTACAATTTCTATATTTCCTTTTTGCCATATTTATTCCTCATCTATTTTTTTTAAAAAACAATATTACCCTTCATCCTCATCTCTAATCTTAATCAAATTCAATTTTTCCCTTCTATTCTATTTTATACCCCTTCCCATTGTCATCTATTTTTATATCCATCCTCACATTGGTTAATTATGTAATTATGTAATACAGTTGTTTAATACAAATTCAACATTTTAATATAAATCAATTAGTTATATAACTATCTTTTTTGTATATTAATCAATATGAACATGAATATTCCAATTATTTCCATGCAATCCAATTTCTTACAAATCAATTAATTATACTTACCAATAATAATAAACCAAATAATTTCCCCCATATATTCCTCCAAACCACAACTTAACCATTTCTGCTTTCAACACAGTATACAATTAATAATATCTCAATTATTACAATTCCCTAGTTAAAAAGAGCTTTTTTTTCTTTTGTGTTTTAAAATCTTGAACTCTCCTCTTTTGCCCTAAATAATTTTCCATTGTTTGCACTTACCTTTTTTGGTGAGGAAAAGGAAAATAAATCTGCTGCCTAATTTTCCAACGTTGCAAGCAAACCGCAAAGCCAACAGCCTGTTTTACTTTCTGTTTCGTTTTGAGCTTGGTTTGCACAAAGAGGAAAAAAAACTGCTGAGCAATTTAGCAAGAGCAGAGCCCTGTGCAAATCAGCTGAGAGGGGGAAGCCGAGCTAATTAACGTAGGGCGGCCCTTTGAAGCCCCGCGGCAAGAGTTTAAACAGGTTTTTTCCCTCTAGCCATCAGCGGGGATTCAGGAGGCAGCCGGGAACCAGGAGGCAGAATGAAAAATCGGGACTTTTTTAAAACGCTGCGGGACACGGGACAAATTGCTCAAAAGCGGGACTGTCCCGCCAAAAGCGGGACGTCTGGTCACCTTACAGTAAGACTATCCATACCCATGGAGAAAAGATACAATCAGGTGCCCCTGTAGTGTAACTTTTAAGAAAGCAGACAAAGAGAACCAGGATCTATTCTCACACACTCATATCTGTGCTGATCTGATTTGAATGTTTTGATTGTGCATGAAAACCTGACTCATATTCTGATTTTTTTTCACCTATTGTGAAAACGGCATTTCTTACAGCAGAAAAGGGCTAAGCTTCCAACATTATTCCCTTAGTAAGACATACAAGAGGTTGTGTTTTCTTAAGCAATGGCCTTGCTTGAATTAAGTGATGCAGTCCTAACACACAGTGAAAGTATCTGTATAGATAGGTTTTTTTCCCAAAAAAACATTTCCTATCGTGGTTTTGGTCTTGACCTTGGCTGAGATTTCTCTGCTGTAGCAATTATGAGATACATATTAAAAGATCATAAACTACAGAGGCGACCATAAAGGTTTGTGGCTTCTCTTGTTACATCTGTCTGAGTGTTCTTATAACCTTCTAGGTGTAATTCAGCATGTAGGTTATCAGCTGGTACCAGCTGGTGGACTGCTACCAGTTCGCCCCGGATTGGGCAAACTTGTAGTGGCAGCGGTGGGAGGCTCCGCCCACCCGCCTGGATGCTTTTGTGCATGCGCAGAAGCATCTTGTGCATGCACAGAAGTGTTGTGTGCGCGGCCACAAGCGAACTAGTAGCAACAGGTTTTGAAACCCACCCCTGATAGTAATGGATTTGGAGGATCATCTGCTTCCAAAGGTATCTATCCATTATACATGCTCCAACAGATCTGGGTCTCCTTGTGGAAACAGTGTCATTTTGTGGACTCTGGACATGTGCTTTCCTGGTGGCCATCCTGCCCTTTGCAATGACCTTCCTTTCAATATATGGTTGGCCCTACCCTGCAGACTTTTCAAAAGGCTGTTATGACTTGGCTCATTTCCTGGCCTTTGAATCAGGAGAAACAGAGGACCTAATTTGACGGGTCATATTTTTGTTCTGAATGCTATTTGAATGATTTAGTTAATTTTTAATGGGATGTGTTGTTTTCTTTTGTGGTTGCTCAATTGTTTTTTTATAATATTTTACAATACAATAAAAACACAAGTAATGCAAACTTTAAAAAGAAAAATTAGAAAGTGCAGAAAGAAAAGAAGAAAGAAAAGAAATTACAGGTAGATTAGAAATTCTGTTACATTATTGAGCAAAACAGACCAATGGCTTGACTCAGTAGCTCCCTCCTGTTTCTGCCACTCGACAGCCCACAAACTGAAAACAGCCATTGTCTCATAAATTGGCTGGGAATTTCAATTATGTATGCTGTGCAGAATAGCAAAGAATGATTGGGGGGTGGGGTGTTGGTGGTTTTAAAACAGATCACACATTCTACATTGCCTTTTTAAAAAAAAAAAAAAAATCTCCAGAGAAGCAATTTAAGTGGTCTGCATTTGAACACTGCCTAACCCTCCCATTCCTTCCATTCCAATCAAGTTATCTATGGTTTGCTGTCCTCAGGTAACGGTAATGTCAAACAAGTGAAGATTTGTGAAGGTCGTCATTGTACCAACTTCATGCTTGTAAGAAGTACATTGGTCAAGTAGTGGGTTTCAATTTTGGCTGCTACTGGTTTGCTTGTGGGTGCGTGGGCACTGCTTCTGCGCATGTACAGAGATGTCCAGATGGGTGGGCGGAGCCTGCCGCTGCCGCTACTGGTTCACCCGATCCAGGGCGAACCGGCAGCAACCCACCACTGCATTGATCTCACTGAAAGGCATACAGAAATTTGCAGGAGTGGTCAGGAGTGATAGGAAGTATGGCAGTATGTTACTATATGTGTACTTCCGGCTCATCATGGTCTTCTGTCAAGTTTATAAAGTGATGGAGAAATCTGAGATGTTTACATTATTGTTCTGAATGGCAGAGTTCACTTGACCTAGAAATCCTGAAATCTTCAAAAAAGAAAAGAAAATTACTTTTGCAGGAACCCAACGCAATGAGCCAATTCAGAGAAACGGGGCAAACACTGCCTTGACGTAGCTGAATTGTTCATACTGCAATGACTGTAGTTTCTTCACTTGAAGATTATTGATTCATATATAATGGATAAAAGTAGCAGCCAGTTGCATTTGCTACCTGAAATTAAGTGAATGGAGTAATATTTTCATCCTGTTACTATAGGGATAATGACCTGTATTATCAACTGTTTTAAGTATAAATTTGAAAAGCAAAGCAGCTAATTTTATCTACTTTGCCAATTTAATCTGTTTTAGTTTAGTTTTTCAGTATTTTTATCACATGAACCAAACTTGTATTTTCTTTGCAAATAATGTGCCATTTAAACATTTTAGGGGTTACAAGAAGCCTACATCAAGTCAGTTTTATCAACTGGACTGATACCCAGTCTTTAAATAGTTCTGTTGAAGTTCTAAAGCAGCCGTTCCCTTCCATATATCTGTATCTACCTAGAGTAGCCCTATGACAAGATAGGCAGCAAATAGAGCTAATGAGAATAATAATCTGATCCCTTCCAGAATTATCACTCAGATCTGGGTTGGGCATTCCAGGACTTTAATTCTAACATCTAATTTTAAATGGAAATCATCTAAGCTAGGTCAGGGTGTATTAGTTTAGACATCCTACAGTAGTCCCTTCTCCTATGTGTGGAAGTCTATAAGATCATTGTATTTACCTTCATGTTAATGAAAGTATGTTTACCTTTCCATTAAGCAATGGCAAAGAGCATTAAAAGGCTTCTTACAGGTGCTTAAGTTGGAATCTTCAAAACTTGCTTTGGCATTTACTGAAGCACTGTATTCATTGAAAGGTAAAATTTTATTGCAGAGGGGAAAAAGGGAACTTAGTGGTAGAAGTGTAGGATTTTCTTAGGAAAATCTTTAGGTTATAGACCATATCTGGAAATATTGACCAAATGCAAAACAATATTTCTGAGTATCAACTAAAGCAGTGATAAAGCACTCTCTCTCTCTCTCTCTCCTTCCCTCCCTCTCTCCCTCTATCTCTTTCCATCACAATTTGGCGAATGACACTCATGGGTACATTTTTTGATAGCCCAGAAAAATGAAACTGGTGATGTCCACCGCAGTATGCCTAAGAAGCAAGGACACTCGTAATGGAATTAACAGAATAACAGAGTTGGAAGGGACTTGGAGATCTTCTAGTCCAGCCCCTTGCTCAAGGAGAAGATCCTATATACTATGTCAGACAAATATTTCATCCAAGATTTTCAATATTCAGTTGTACATTCAATATTCAGTTGTACATTAATGATATGAAAATGCTCAATGTTCTGGATAAGAAACAGAATAATTCTTTGTGAAAGTAGAACTTTATCTTCTTTAAAGGGACTTAATACAGGAATTTTCCTGTGGCTCAATATTTAATGCAAAGTTAGGGCAGTCTTAAATTTATTTATTTATTTATTATTCAAATTTCTATACCGCCCTTCTCCTTTCGGACTCAGGGCGGTGAACAGCCAAGATAAAAACATCTATACATAACATCACAGTTAAAAATAAAGTTAAAATAATTTATAAATTTGGCCCATAATTTAAAACTTGTCAATTAAAATCAATATTAAAATTTTAAAACTAACCCTAAAATCAAGACAGACCGGCTAACTGAAAAAAATAAGTTTTTAGGGCCCGACGAAAAATCTGGAGGTTGGAGATCACTCGTATCTCTGGGGGTAGATTGTTCCATAGGGTAGGTGCCACCACAGAGAAGGCTCTCCTCCTGGGGGTCGTCAGCTGGCATTGTCTGGCCGACGGCACCCTGAGGAGGCCCTCTCTGTGGGAGCAAACCGGCCGGTGGGAGGCTATTGGTGGCAGAAGGCGGTCCCGTAAGTACCCTGGCCCTAAGCCATGGAGCGCTTTAAAGGTGATCACCAACACCTTGAAGCGCACCCGGAAGTCCACCGGAAGCCAATGCAGCTCGCGCAGGAGAGGAGTCACATGGGAGCGTCCTGTCGCTCCCATAATCCCCCAATCCATTCTGATTGAAAGGGCATTACTTCATAATTCCAGACATACTTGAACAACACAGATTACATGGATCTTTTAATCTGATGTATGTATATGTATGTATGTATGTATGTATGCATTTTTTTATTTATTTATGTGGAGATCTTAGGTCACCCAACCCAACTCCTTTGAAAACATTTTGCTTCTCATCCAAGAAGCTTCTTCAGTTCTTCTTACATGCTTTTGGAAAAGCATCCTTGGGATGCTTCTGGGTAGAATATGGGACTAAAAGACTAGACTCATCTGGATGAGTGATCTATTCTGGGACAGGGTAATACCGGCTGGTAAGCCATGTGGAACTCTTGATTCTCCTACCCAAGGATCTTTAGGTAGGAATGACTCTTATCATTTATGACATGTTGTCTCCAGAAGGTGGTGCTGGGAGACTGCTGTTCAGTGTCATTGTTTTGTCTGCAGTGCCCCATAAGGTTCCATTTATCTATCTTTTGTAGTTTTGTTACTGTCCTGAAGCACTGGAGAGGAACCATTTGGAGCGCTGAATGACTTGTCTTCAACATGCCGATGCCACTTGAACAGTACTGCAGTTTATATTCAATTCCACAAAAGTAGTTGACAGAGTTTGATAATAAGCTCGTTTTATTGAGTGGGCAGGAAAAAAGACAGACTTAGGAACATTCCCCTGATCATCAGAAAGTTCAGCTTGAAGACCGGATTCTACTTATTTATGAAAAGGGTGTATTCCTTCTGAAAGATCATGGTCTTAACTTGAGAATGTTTCTTGATTCTGAGATGCCCTGGATCTTCATCTGATGACAGTGGGTTTCTTTGTTTAGTTTAAGGCAGACTGTAAAAACTTATTTGTTTCACAAGGCTTTTAAGTAATTTTTCAATATATTTCTTCTGAGCTCTGGTTTGTAAAGGACTGGGTTTTTCCTGATCTTAATTTTGCTAAGTATGCTTTTAAGTTTTAAAGATGTAGTTTACCCGTGGGCCTTTTCTAGTTCCAAAGGCTACTCAGAAATGCTTTAAATAAACACAGTTGCTTTGCCTGCCTGGAATATATCTCAGTTATGCATGAATTGATCTGTGCTCTTGAAAGTATTTAGTAGAATGACTTTTAACATTAAGGGCTTCAGATAGCGTTCAAAGATCATAAGCAGTTGATATTCCCATTTTAAGAGATTCCACTAGCACATCTGCCGGTAAAGTAGTGCAAGATAATTTAATAATGCAGCAGTACGTCAGGTCTTTGGATATATGCTATAACTGGATGTACATTCATCACCAGTGACTGCTTTTACTTAAGCAATGGGATTTTTCCCTCTATTCCACCAGCATCATTCCATGTGTGTTCCCAGTTTTTTTTTAGAGAATCTCCAATCCTCCAGAAGAGATTTGAGGATGTTTCAAGAATAGAGAAGGATTTCCTTCCCTTGGTAGATTATTCTTTGTCAATGGAAAAAGGATACCTTTGGGTGCAGGTTGATAGCATGATGTTTATATACTAATGCAGCAGTCTGTTTAGCCTTCTGGGCAAGATGCCTATTTTCTGTCTCTTTCCCAGTTACACTATGTTTTATCTCTCTTTTAAAAGGGATGATAAAGAATGTGGAGCAAGTTGGCCTTGTACTTTGATTTGTAGAATGTGGCTGCCTACAGAATTTAAGGAGAAATGAAATGAGTATAAGAAGGAAAAAGGTATCCCGCCTGTCTTACTCGGGCAGTACTCACTGTTAACCTTACTACTTACCTCTGTTCCACTAATGTGCATGTGTATTGTTTGTATATCACAGATAACTTACTAGTAAAAGAAGGTAATGAATAACATGTCAAAATTGAAAATATAGCGTATCTTCAAGTTAGGTAGAAAACGTATTAATAATTAAGGATACATTTCAAACAAGTGGGTTGTTATTTTTATAGTACTTTTATTAAAATCAATATGTAGAACAGTAAAAATCTAATACAAACTAAAAACAAATTAAAAAATGAAAAGGCCAGTAATGATGGAAACTTGGGAAAAGATTTGGATTAGAAATGTGAAATTTACACAAGCACAAAATTTAAGAGAAAATTTTTATAAAATGTTTTATAGATGGCACTTAGATCCTAAAAAATTATCATGTATGTATTCTAATGTGCAAGCTAAATGTTGGAGGTGTGACTGTGATGATGCAACTTATTATCATATATGGTGGACTTGTAGAAAAATCAAAGCATTTTGGATAAAGATTTGGTGGGTGATGCAGAATATTCTTAAAAAGAGATTGAAATTTACTCCACAGTTGTTCTTACTGGGTATAACTATGGACTGTACAGTTGCAGAGACTAAATTGATTTTGAACTTGATAACAGCAGCAAGATTGCTGGTAGCACAACATTGGAAGAAGGACTTTTTGCCTACTATTGAAGATTGGATATTGAAAGTAACTGATTTAGCTGAAATGGCTAAAATTTCAGCATATCTGAAGGATCACACACAAGAAAGGTACATACAGGACTGGAGAAGATGGATTGATTATATACAAAATAAGTATCAGACCAAAAAATATCAAATAGCTTATGAATGATTTTTTTTTATTTGTATAAGTGTTATATAAGTGATATTAGATGTATTATGTTTAAGAAATAGGATTTTATATATGGGGGGTTAAGAATTTTTTTTATAGGGGTGTTAGTTTAATGATTGGTTATGCAATTTAGATTATTGTTAAAGATCAATAGAAATACCTTGTGTTCTGCTCTGGGAAGTCGGGGAGGGGGAGGGGGGGTTGGGGGGGCTGGGGGGGGTTGTGGGGAAAATATGTTTGTTTTTAAAACTTTTTCAAAAAAAAAAATGAAAAGGCCGAAAAAACAGAAAAGAAAGAAAAATTACAATAAAGAAAAAGAAATATATAAAAAATGATTTCTCGCTTCATCACAACAATCAATAGCAATACAACTTGTAACTACAACTTATAAGTAACTATGACTTGTAACATAGGTTCTCTTAAAATACAACATATGTTCTTGCTTTTAGCAGAGCTGTCTTCACTATTTTTTTCCCTGGACATTTAAACAAATAAGTTACTTTTTGTGTAAAATAAATTACGGTCATTTTTAAAACTAATACTGAAATTGAAAGATTTCTGTTTCTGTTGTATTAGAAAATTGCTTTTCTGCTAAATATTTTTTTTTCAAGTATACTTGCACAAATTAGCAAAGGAATGATCAAAGCTCTTCTGAATCATAGGAGTGTCCTAAAGGTATCCCAGGAGAGCTAATCTAAGGTTGTATCTTATGCAGGGTTTAGAATTCAAAGACAGTAAAAATGCTGTACCTTCTAGAAACACAGACATAAGAGGAACAATTGGGTAGATGATTGAGAATGGCTAAGAATTGCATTTTTAAAAAAGTGGCCTGGATTATCTTCGCAGTAGTAAGTATTTTGCATTTTAATGGAAAATTTCACGATTGCTTTTGAAAAACAAACAACATTTCTTCAACTGGATGAATATGTTTTGAAGATATTAACTTTTGGATCACCCATTGGCAAAGTAATGTTTGGATGACTTGCTGTTTATAAACATGTCTTGAAAGCCTAGTGCATGAACTCAGATGAAAATATAACTTTTTCAATACAACTGGACTGAAAAACTGTAGTTAAGGTACATAAAATCATTCTGTTAGTTTCTCTCATCACACATCAAAATGAAGCCACCTAGTAGAAGGAATTATAATTATAATATATGGGCCGCAGTGAGAAAATGTACATCCTTCGTGTCAACTTTAATAAGAAAAAATATAGCAGATTTGCTCATGACCTTAGTAATGTATGCATATAAGTAAATGTCTTGATGCATACTCGGGCAAGTACAGTATATATTATGGGAACTGAGATACGAACAAAGCTTTTGGCTCCATGCACGTTTAGAATATAAATTATACCTGGGCATTATGTTAAAAAAATTCCCACACAATTTGTATACTGCTATTTTAAACTATTAAATCCTGGATGTGGAAGGACATTTTTTTAAAACAAAAATCTGAATAGTATGAATATCAATCATATTGCTTCCTTAGCATTATTAATTTCAAAAAATTAAGAATGTAAATGAAAATACATTTTAAGACATCTCATTTCATATTGAAAATTTTAATTCTTATGCTATGCTGTTGCTCAAGACAAGTACCTCAGAGGGAAGAATACTGTTAGTCCCAGAACAATTAAAAAAGAACTGAACCTGTATTCAATCTAATTCAAGTACTCTCTACTTTGTACAAAAACTGATGGTTCTGCAGGAATGCATTTGGTCAAAATCTAATTCGTATTATATCTTCAAGTGGGTCAAATCCACTGAGAAATACATAAAACATTGTCTCTTCTTTTTCATGGAGAAAATAATTACTTGGTGCAAAGTATGTATAGATAAGGTATCCTTGGAGTTATAGTTTATCTATTGCCCTCAGTTGGTTGGTTAATAGTAGATGAAACAAACCCCCAAGTGAATTGTCATTCCCCACATCTGCTTGTACCTGAATAATCTTTATCAGTTGTATTCCTATTGTTTTGTGAATCTAGGGAGTGTGAGCTATGTGGTAATGACTGTGGGGCATTTTAGTTTGAGTTTGGTTCTTTGTGAAATTAG
Source organism: Pituophis catenifer annectens (assembly GCF_029215685.1). Taxonomy (NCBI): domain Eukaryota; kingdom Metazoa; phylum Chordata; class Lepidosauria; order Squamata; family Colubridae; genus Pituophis; species Pituophis catenifer. Next base: position 141,648,706 of record NW_027256881.1, on the reverse strand, counting down.
TGACTGGTTGGATTAGGTAATTGGATTGTAATTAGCATGGGTGTAGACGCAAATAACTAATGCATGTGATTTTAATCTTATTTTAGCCCATGGTAATCTTGGCCTGATACAGATCTGGATTTAGATCAAAGAATATTTGAAGGCAGGATGGGTAGCAAGTGGTTATTATGGTAATTCCAAAGGACCTCACCCTAATATCAAGAACCCTATGCAAAAGATTAGCAGCATGAGCAAAGCAGGAAACATGTTTTACTTCAAGCTTGAAATAGAATAATTTTACTGAAAAATGCTGCTGGAAAATACTGTATTGGCTCTATTTCAAGAGAATATAATTTGAAATTGCTCAAATTTCTTCCATCTGAACAAACTCAAAATTTTTTTAATGTTCCAGCTTTGGAAAATAAGGGAAACATGGGACAAGACTTTTCCATTTTTTTTTCACTCCAGGCCATAAGAATAAGTAATCCTATGTGCGGATTATGATTTTGTAAGTAAAAAAATAATAAAAGTAATCCCTTTACCTGATATTTTTATTTTTCAGATCACAGGTAGCAGTTAGTATAAACTACCATCTCATCTGCTAAGTTCTTTGCTGGACTTCTCTAGAGCTCTAAATTTCACAAATAATATCATTAACATGACTACAATGGGAACAAAAGTATACTCGTATTCCAATTTTGTACACCAGAAAAGCTTTGCAATTGCATTGGGGTACTCAACATCAAGATGGTTAAAAAAAAGTTCACACTAAAACTCATCAGAGCAATTCAAATGGTCCTAACGTAGAACAAATAGTAGTCTTTATATTTGCCATTCAGAAGAATTAGTAGCTGTTTGATTAGTTGTAGTAATCCAGGCCTGTCTCTAGTAGCAGAGCAATAGCTCTCCTCAGTTCTAAACCATGAGTTTAACTAATTAGTATTTTGCCTCAGTGTTCCACTTTTTACCCTCTCCAGGCTGATAGAAGTAGGGACATCATGATCCCATCTACTGCTGTATTAGGTAAGTTATTATAAACTAACCCAATCAAAAGCCATAATATAAATGCCCAATTAGTACTATCACAACATTCGCCAAAAGTGCCACTGAAAGTAGCTGAATTTTGTTTTGAATACAAGTTGGACATCATTTCAAGCCAAAACAAAACCTGGAACAACAAAAAAATTGTTTCAGTCTTAGAACACTAAGAACAGCTATTTTGAAACATGTTTTGTTTCCATTATAAGAAATGATGCAGACCTCTTTCTTTTTTTTCTTTTTTTTTACAAAAAGCTGTCATTAAATTACATTTGGGGGGAAGGGAGGATATTGGGTTTCCGTGACTGATAGGTCTGTTTTCAAATTAGAGTGATCCTAGCAATTAGGACATCCATTTCCAGGATCTTGAGGGCTGAAAAGATTTGGGCAATTGGTGTGGAGTGATTATTTACCAATTCTGCAAAGATCTATGTCTTAATGTCACCAGTGCCTCATTTTGAGTGGCTCACAGTGGTTTTTAAGTTTCACTAGCTAACCTTGCTTAACAGTTTGTGATCAATAATTTTTCTATGTCTTGTTTCTCCAATTTTTGAATTGGTTTAAGCAATTTAAATGGATTTGTGAAAAAGGTTATCAAATTAATCCGTGTACTTCAATATTGCCCTGTGAAATTCTGTTTCAAAATATTCAGGAAGGGGGATCATTATTCTTATACTGTAAATACATGTTCCCTTTGAACAACGTTTCCTTTCCTATCTGCCTAGAATTTGACATAGATATGCTGGAATTTATTACTGCAGATGTCATCACATTAGATAAACAAAGCTGCAGGCACTGTTTTAAGATCAGATGATAAAATACTAAAGCTGAACAGTTTCTGTGGATTTTAGAAGGCTTTCTCTCTTCAGAAAAGTCTCCTCATAAAACTCTAGTCTAGTGTTCCTGTAAATTTCATTGTGTTCTTCTGGAAAATATGCTGGGTATGTTGCTTCTGTGCAAGACTAAAACAGAACAAAGTTTTGCCTCTTAGAGGCACAGTTTTGCACTAGAATCCCAATACATCAAATAGGATTGTTTGTAGGTTGGCTTGGATCTGAGTAGACCATTTCTAAACTTGTTTTGTTTGTTTGTTTGTAATATTTATAGAGCCACCCATTTTATGTCGAACTGTGGGCAGCTCCAATCAACTGAATCTCCTGACTGACAGGCGGCCCTTTTTGTTGAATATCACTAGGTGGTATAAATGTTCATCTCACTGCTGTCATAAGAAATAAAATGCATTTTGCATATATGGTTTAAAGTCTGCAGGTATATATGGAAGATAGAAGAGAGAATAATAGGGTTGGAAGGGACTTTGGAAGTCTTCTAGTCCAACCCCCTGTTCAAGCACTAGGGGTGATATGCTCAAGGACTAAGGGTGATATAATAGCAGTCTTCCAGTACTTGAGGGGCTGTCACAGAGAAGAGGAGGGGTAGACCTACTCTCTAAAGCACCTAAGGACAGGACAATAAATAACAGGTGGAAGATAAATGAAGAAAGATGCAACTTAGAAGTAAAGAGAAATTTCATGATAGTGAAAAGAATTAATCGGTGGAATGCTTTGCCTGCGGAACTTATGAGTGCTCCATCACTGGAGGTTTTCAAGAAGAAACTGGACAGCCGTTTGTCCGGAATGATAAGGGCTCCTGCTTCAGCAGAGGGTTGGACTAGAAGGCCTCCAGGGTCCCTTCCAACCCCATTATTATATGTCTTATATATTCCTGCATGCTTTAAACCATAGATGAGCAACTTACAGGCCACATGTGGCTATTAGCTGCTACTGTATGATTTGCAGAGCCTCAGTAGAGAGAAAGAAAAAATTAAAAAAAGAAAAGTGGTTTTCAATCTTCTCTTGGCTTTGGCTCCATCTTCTGCCAGCAGTAAAAGGCCTTCCATACGGTAATATGGCCCTGAACTCATATAAATTTCCCACTCTGGCTTTAAACAAACAGGTAATTAATACAATACATTAATGCAAATTGCACATTATGATTAAATGCATCATTATCCTTTAAAATAACAGTGGATTTCACTTGCCTGATAAAAGTTTCTCTTTCCAAGCTTGTGATGCATAAAGATTGAGTCCAACATGTGAACAATAGCTGTTATGCTTGTCACAGTTTTGACTTCCATAGATTTCTTCTTCAAAAGTTGGCAGTCCATAGTGAACTATTGTGATTGCTTATAAAACTCCCTTATTTTGCTTCCTCAAAGCTATCTGACTTTAAATTACCTTAATTTTACATGCACACTTTTTTTAATATGGATCAGTGCTCTGCAGCTATAAGAATTGGAGTTGGAGGAAGCTTTTCTTTCTAGGGGTCATCATAGTGGATCAGTTATCAAAATAATGGATTGCTTCCTGTTTTTGCTGGCTGATCTGATCAGGGCCTGAAGTTTATTGGAAACTTCAAGTTACATAATGAGCATGGAATCCAAGTCATGCATTCTTTTTAGTTGAGGGTGATTACATTAACTGTTTTGCATACATCCCCAAATAATTCAGAGCAAGTTATTCTTCAAAAAGCAAACAAGCTCCAAGATAATTTCTTCCTCAGGCATGGAAGTGACCCTCAACCACTGGCAAGTCTGTTAGCGCCATTGTGTGGCCCAGCAAACTAAGTTGTCTAAGTTGTCTGCAGTTTATGACAATGTAAGGAGTGGTTTTGCCAGCTCTGTGTTTCAGGACATGTATCTTTAAACCAATAGTTGTGATTATGGGAGCTCTGGAGCATAGTGGGTCACAAGGTTAGAATACTGGGCTGACGATGGGCAGGTTTGCATTCAAGAGCCACTACTCCATCTCCTGCCGACCCAGCAGTTTGAAAGTGGGTGACCATGAGTAGCTAAATGGATACAACTTTGGTGTACAACTTCATGGGGGCACAAAACGAGCCTCCAACTGGGCGTCCTCCGGGCAACAGTGATGATACTAGCAAATCCTTTCCCTATGGAAACACTTTGGTGCTTCTGACATGGAAATATTATTATATAGGGGTTCTATCCCTATATAATAGGGAAATTTTCTAAGAGAGAGCGTAACTGATAAAAATGTGCAGTAGAACTGAGCAAGATGTCAGTGTGATACCTTGGTATATAAAATTATGGAGGCAGGCAGATATCGCAAATGGCCAGTTCACTTCTTCAACACACTATCAAATGTAATTTGTTTGGATAGTTTTCATATCTCTTCTCGTGAGCTTATGAAAAATAATTCTGACCTGGAAAGCAATTATATAAATGATGGTTTGGGGGAATTACATGTGGCAAGTAACTCAGCTATAGCTATGTACACAACTAATATAAGACTGGGTAGAACTCTAGAAATACATTACCATATTTATCGGCGTATAACGCGCACTGGCGTATAACACGCAACTTAATTTTAAGAGGGAAGTTTCAGGAAAAAAAGTAAATTTTAAATAAAGAACTTTGAAGCATAACAAAGGTAGTTCAAAACTTTTTAAATTAATATTTAAGCACATATAAAGGTAAAGAACGTAACATGGAAGTAAAAACTACTGTTTTGTAAAGCTCCCAAAGGGGAAAAAAACTTACCCAACAGAACAGGGGTCTCCAATCTTGGCAACTTTAAGACTTGTGGACTTCAACTCCCAGAATTCCTAAGTCAAGGCAGGCAGGCAGAAAGAGCTGCTCACCGATGAGCTTGATTGCAGCCAGGGATATTCAGTTGATTGCTGATGCATGGATTGCGATCGTCATGCAATCAGCAACTAAGGTAAGGAAGCCGGAGGCTGGGAGAGGGGGGGGGGGGAGAAACTTTTTTTCTTTTACATGGCCCTGGAGATCCTGATCCTGAGTTGCCTGATTAGCATGCAAATCAGCTGGGATGTCAGAGCTTGGCTGCTCAGAGCCATTTAAAAGGGAAAAAAGCCTCTGATGATCGCGGGGCTCAGCTGGGCATGGGGGGCAGGGCAGGGATTTTTGCTACCGGTTCTCCGAACTGCCCGCCGCCATCGCTACCTACTCGCCCGAGCCGGTCCGAACCGGGAGCATTTCACCCCTGCCCAAGACCCCAACATACCCCAGGCTATCTCCGACAGTGTCTCAGATGCTGTAAACTCGCCATTCGTTCTTTTTACAGTATTTTTTAATACATATCGGCGTATAACGCACACATGCGATTTCCACATTATTTTCAAGATGAAAAAGTGTGCGTTATACGCCGATAAATACGGTATTTATGCAACCATAAAATAGATTGTTGTGGTTTCAGTGTACATGCTTTGTTGTTATAGTTTCCAGCTCATGTGTAATGAGTTTTATATATAATGAAATGAAAATTAATAAATAATTGTTAACAAAAATATAAAGATGTAGGGAGTCCTATTCCAAAGGTGCTTTTTCCAAAAGGCAACTGAACTTTCTTGGTTGTTGTGGTTTTTTGAAGACATTTTGATTCTCATCAAACTTGGAAGAGAAACAAAACGTTTTCAAAAGAAAAAAAACCAAGAAGGTCCAGTTACCTTTTGGAAAAAGCACATCGGGACAACCATGACCTGGATGATTGAGAACCTCCATGGACACATAGAAAGTCCTGATTCATGCATGTAGCCAAACTCCTTAGATATATTAATAATAAATAAAAAAAAATTGATACAAAGATGGTCCAGAATGTTGGTTATCAAGATCTCTAAAAGTGAAACAATTATATGTTTGATAGTGAACTGGTTTAATATAATGACATGAAGCTGCCACATAATCTGTTATCAGTATTGCATTCCTCTACTTCAGCTGTATGACATCTTAAAAGAAAAAAGAGGATTGTAGTGGCTTTTTTATTTTATTTTTTTTTTTGGCATAGAATGCCTTTTCCTTCACCCAGAAGCAACACAGTGTATCTTGGATGGTTTACAGAGCTCTCCAGATATAATTCTCCTTTTCCTTTACACTAATAGAAGAAATAATATGTCTTGCCTAAACTATGATATGGCATGGCCTACGGACATTTTACTCCCACACACAAGAGCAGATTCTTGAAAACTGAACGACTAGATCAACGTATCTACTGGTTATTAATGTCTCGAAGCCTCCTGCCAACCTCAAGAATGACACCTGAAAAATAATTTTGAAATGTCCTTGGGACCTTGATAGCATAATTGATATAATAAAAAATATTAATTTAAGAAGCTGAAGGATCAAATTGTCAAAGTCTTTGATATATGTTAGATGAATGCCCTCCCAAAATAGATGTAGAACAGTGCTTGAATAGGATCATTCTTTCTAAAGCGGTGGTTGAAATCCATGTCTTGGGCAGGCAAAGATAAAGTTTGATTTGAGTCTTCCTGGAAGTACTCTTTTATATATATATATATATATATATATATATATATATATATATATATATATATATATATATATATATATATAAAGTTTTTTATTAATAATACAAAATTTAAAAAAACATTGGACTTAGATACGACATCTCTGGTTCCAAACCTCTTCCGTCACTTTACAATAATATTAGTACTCATATAAACATATAGTTCTTAAGCTTTGTTCATTATTTAAACATAATATAACATGATATTAATACTTTTTCCTTTATTTTTGTATATTTATCTCTTAAACATTTATTTATTTATTTATTTATTTATTTATTTATTTATTTATTTATTTATTTATTTATTTATTGGTTCGATTTATATGCCACCCTTTTCCGGAGATTCAGGGCGTTAAGCAATAGCCTTCATACTTTTGTATATACCTGCTTAGTAGGGCTTCCCCCCCCCCAAAGCGGTGTTCTTTTTTATACAAAGTCAGCTTATTGGTCCCACAAACCGGGTCCTCATTTTACCTACCTCGAAAGGATGGAAGGCTGAGTCAACCTTGAGCCTGGTGAGATTTGAACTTGCAATAATTGCAGGCAGCTGGTGTTATTTAACAGTGCTTTAGTCTGCTGTGCCACCAAGGCTCTTTGTCATTTATCTATAATATCTATATTTTTGTTCTAACACTATACATTTGTCTTGGCTACCCTCTTGTTATCTATCCAATCATAAAATTGTTCCCAGATTTTGTAGTACTTAGTTTCGCTTTTATCCTTGAGTTCCAAAGTAAGTCTGTACATTTCTGCGCAGTTAAAGATTTTTAGTAATATTTCCTCTTCAGTTGGAATATCTTTCTCTTTCCATTTTTGAGCAAAGGCTATTCATGCCACTGTGAGTATATGCAGTAATAAATAATTTGTATCTTTCTTATATTTTCTTTCTATAACTCCCAGTAAGAAAAATTCCGGTTTGACTTCTATATTTGTTGACAAAATTTCTTCCAGCCAGTTCTTTAGTAAATTCCAAAATTTTTGCACCTTTGGGCATTCCCACCATATGTGGCAGTAATTCCCAACGGTCTCTCCACACTTCCAGCATATCGAGGATTTCCCCTTATTCATTCATGCTAATCTTGTGGGGGGGGAGGTGCCACCTATAGAACATCTTATAGAGGTTTTCCTTATAGGAAGTTGCTAGTGTGATTTTTACATTTTTTTCCCATAAACTTTGCCAATTGTCCAAATTGATATTGTTCCTGGCAGTACTCTTGACAACACCATGGAAGAGATTTGTCATCACTTTCTTTCAGTATCCTTTTTCCAATTTCTAGTTTAGTTGACCTACAACCATGGTACTTCCTGATGGTCTCCACTGAAATATTAATGAGATTCAACTCTGTTTAGTTTTTGAGATCAGCCAGGTTTAGTTAGATGTTGGAGCACAAAGCCTAAAACAAACTTGCATGGAAATTCAGAAATGGCATTCATCTTCAGGGAATGTTTACTTTTGTTTGCTGAATTTTAAGGCAATGGCAACTATTAGCATACTAAATTTAATAATGCGTGCATCCTGCAGTTTAACTTCGTTTATAATTTCTGAATCCCAAATGCTCCACATTTGTCAATTAATGATAACATAAAGGAAGTACAATAAACTCTTCTCAGTAAGTGATATGTTCCTCTTGCAAGACCTCAGTTTAAACATTCAATCAACCTCTAGTCCAGTTTGTTGGAAGATAAATGCTCAGTTTGCTCTATACATTTAACTTTGGTGGAAATATTCAAGCAATATTCAAAAGAACAGGAGTTTTGGTACATCATTCTGAATTCCTGTCAGAAAATCCTCCTCATTAGATCATTGGAAACTCCTGAGGCCATTTTGACCCTAATCTTAGATTTCTGTTAAAAAAAAAAAGTTTTTTATTATATATGACAGGGTAATATATATCCTGAATGATTGTCTTCAAAGCAGCTCATTGCACAATAACAATAGTTCCAGGATTCTTCTTACCGTATTTTCAGATGGATTCCAATTATGTACAAATTGACCTATTCCCTGTTGAATGATATTCTAAATGAGTATAACTTTTCTCACTAACAGATATTCAGATAGGAATCTCAAACTAATGTAGCATTAGTTGGTGATACAGACAGGGTTGGGCTAAGTAGGATCAGCCCTTTATTGCAATATTTCAAGGCACTGTGAAATCTCTGGGGGAGTTGGGCAGTTCAAAAATGAGAAAAATAAATAAATTTAGGCCATGGTGCACAGTGGTTAAAGTGCAGTACTGCAAGCTAGTACTGCTGACTGCTGGCTGCCAGCAATTTGGCAGTTCAAATCTCACCAGGCTCAAGGTTGACTCAGCCTTCCATCCAGGGATTGGTTCCACTTACCTTTACTACCGGTTCTCAACAGGAGCACAGATTGTCAATTATGACCTCCAGGTGGGTGGGCGGAGCCTCCCACCGCTTTTATTACTGGTTCGCAAGGACCAGACAGAACCGGGAGCAACCCACCACTGCTTCCATACTTCCCAGGTGGGTAAAATGACAACCCAAATTGTTGGGGGCAATATGCTGACTCTGTAAACCACTTAGAGAGGGCTGTAAAGCACTATGAAGCGGTATATACGTCTAATTGCTATTGCTATTGCTAGGCAAAGTATATTTCTATAATATCTGGATTCTCAAAAGAAAGTCTTCAGATATTATTCTATAGGTTTTTTTGAAAATGCTAGAATTTGGAAATATAATTCAACATACTTATCCTTGGTATTGCCTATCAGCTTTCCCTTTAAGAGGACAGGCAAAATAAGAATAATTTTCTGTGCAATATCTTAAAATTATAAACATTTCTCCCAAAAAAATCTGTCCTGAGATTAGGTTTAGTTTACAAAAAGACATGAATTTTCACACTGATAAAAGTCATATCTTGGATATGAATATATACACTATTACCACAATATCTCATGTAGCTTTAGGTACATATAAATCTTACCAGCTTTTTCCAATATATTTCATTTATTCCTCTATCATTAAGGTCTGAATTCCTTTTTTTTAAACTTACATCATCAGTCCCATAAATTGCCTTAAAATTCTTGAGATGAAAGATACATGCACATCATGAAATATTCTAAGTGTTGAAGCCAAGAAAATGTGGAGCAGATTTCTTCACATTTGACATTAAAGTCTCCTATTGCTGATCCACATGGAGAAAAATCACCTTGGAGAATGGGGAAGGAAACTAGATTATTGTAGGTAACTTTCTGGCATAAATCACATTTTTCCTAAGGGACCATAGACTGAGTGATAAGGTCCATGATTTTGTAAGTGAAAACAACATTCTGAACATCATTTCCTTAATGAATAGCAATATTTATGGTCTAGACCAGGGGCATCAAACTCGCGTCATCACAGCGTCGTATGACATATCACGACTTTTTTTTCCCTTCGTTAAACTGGGCATGGGCGTGGCCAGTACATGATGCATCCGGCCTGCGGTCCGCGAATTTGACAGCCCTGGTCTAGACCATCCTTTCTCAATCTGATACTTAGCAGGCATGTTTGGAGACCAGAGTCCTATTTTGATTTCTACCTTTTCACAACAATTTGAACATAGGTACATGTCCTTAGATTCCAGCCATAATTTTTCGCTTAATCCCAAGAGAAAGCATATATAAGACGTAGATTAAACCAGTCTATAATTAGAACATTGTATAACTATAACAAAAAAAGAGCTGATTAATTTTCATGAACTAATGTGTGGACCTATGAGGCATAAAATCTAACCCAAGCCATCAGTTGAACATCCTGCGCACAATCATCTTTAGAGAAACCTATGTAATTTGGCTCTTAAGTAATTATATTAGATGAGGTATTCTCCCACAGCGTTGGCCTCTCAGAAAGTTGAACAATAATGAAAGTGGTACTATTTTTCATTTCCTTCTAAATAATTTGGAAGTTTTTGCCTACCAGTGGAAATGGCAGGAATCCTAGCAACGTTTTCCTTATGTTCCCATTTTGAGATATAAATCCTTAATGGAAAGCTTATTGAAAATACTACTTTAAAAAAAGAAAACATTTTGCAGGCTTCGTCTGTAAATGAGCAATTAAAGGACCAGAATTTGAGATCTGAGTTATTAGGTCAGAGACAGGAAAAAAATTGTTCAATAGAATAGACATGTCCTTATTTCTACAGACATATCTGCACATTTGTGCATGTCAGAATGACTGCACCATAACCTGTACTGATGCAAAAGAAGGCATAGCATAAATAGACTTTTGCACTAAAGCTTTTTTTTTAAAAAAAATTAGACATTACATTGGAGAATGTATATATAGGGTTGTACTGCATTTTAATAATAGAAATGATGTGTACACATTTCATTTTTCTCTGAAGAATAGGATAGCAAATTCCTTTTTAAAGAATGGTTTGACCCAAAAAATCTAAAAAAAAATTGATCCATTGAATCTTAAGAGTGGAGCATATTCAAAATTACATCCTTTGTTACCAGCCAGTGAGGAGCCAGAGGTTGATTAGCTTTGTCCACTTCTACTAAGATAAAAATCCTACTGAATTCAGTGGCGTTTTCTCCCAATTAAGGATAGAGTTCTAAGGATAGAGGTCATAGGATTCATACTGTACATATCAGCTAATTTTAGCGGAATTATGCTGGGTAGAAAAGGGAGAACTACTCCAGTTGTCCATATTGTGTATTGCATGTAAAGTTTTCTCTCCCATACCATGTTCAAGTCTTTTTTATTTTTCTGCCTTTTCAGATTCTCCGCAGCATCCTGCTCTTCCCTACGATAGAACGCATGGCACAATCCCCACATGGCAAGCTCCTGACTCCCCTGTTCTGTCATCTCCGTTATATTTTATACATACCTATATATTTGTTCACCCTTTTACCAGAAAGAGTCAAAAGCTTCTTGGTCCCCTTTGCACTGAATGATGAAACTGCAGTAACGACAGTGGTGGACATGCTTAACATGGATTGTATTGGTGAGTAGGACCAGCACATGAGGCTTGCTCTTTCTTCTAAATTATTCTATCATTAAAAAAAAAAATTAATGTATTCAGTAACAATTTGGGGAAAATATTTTAAAAGGTTTGAGTCAGTGGTGAAATCCAATTTTTTTTACTACCGGTTCTGTGGGCGTAGCTTGGTGGGCATGGTATGGCTTGGTGGGTATGGTGTGGCTTGGTGGGTGTGGCAGGGGAAGGATACTGCAAAATCTCCTTTCCCACCCCACTCCAGGGGAAGGATACTGCAAAATCCCCATTCCCTCCCCACTCCTGGGGGAAGGATATTGCAAAATCTCCATTCCCACCCCACTCTGGGGCCAGCCAGAGGTGGTATTTGCCGGTTCTCCGAACTACTCAAAATTTCTGCTACCGGTTCTCCGAACTGCTCAAAATTTCTGCTACTGGTTTTCAGAACCTGTCAGAACCTGCTGGATTTCACCCCTGGTTTGAGTGGTAATGGTAAATTTGGCTCTTGGGTTTCTAGCAATATGGCATAAGCCAAAGTAAAAATGCCTTTTCTCCCCAACAAACAAAAGCACTTGGCCTTATTGCCATGAGCTCAAAAGCCCGATTGGGCTTATTATGAGGGGATGTCTTATTTTTGGGGAAAGAGGGAGTGTGTGTGTGTGTGTGTGTGTGTGTGTGTGTGTTGCCAAGGCTCCCTTGTCCTTATAGGACAAGTTAAGAGGGAGTAATGGCTAGGTTTAGAAAAAAGTAGAATGGCATTGCCGAAAAGCATCTCTTTCTCAATTCTGCTGATTAAAAATATCTTCTGAATCGGGGCCTTCCATCATCAACAGGAAATTAATCAGAAGTGCAACTCAGAACATTTACAAAAACAAACAAACATCTCCAAACACAGTTTTTTTTAGATGTATTCCATGTTTCCTTAATAGTGCTTGTTGTCCCATTCTGTTTTAAAATCTTAAACCTTTTTGCCCCTTTTTTATAATTTTAGAGCCAATCCTTCCTCTGCTATATTTCAGAGGTGCACTTCCTGAAAATATTTGGTGCTGTTCCCACTATTTTGAAGTGGAAAGATATGATAATTGAGTGGTAAGCCTTAAAATAATGCTTAACTGTAACCATCTCCTTCAAAAGAAAAGACCAGAAAAAAATGGGAAATCCCATTCCCATCGATTGTATGATGCAACTACGACTGTTTTGCATCTTTGACAAATGGAAATTTAACAAGGAGAGTTCTAACCTAGAACTAGGGAGAAGTTTCCTGTCAATGAAAACAATTAATTACTGGAACGACTTATCTCCAAAAATTGTAGGTGATCTATCACTGGAAGTTTTAAAGAAGTGATTGGACAGCCATTTGTCCAGATTGGTAAAGTGTCTCCTGCTTGAACAGGGAGCTGGACTAGAAGATCTCCAAGGTCACTTCCAGCTCTGTTATTTTGCTATTCATCTCAGTGCTTTCTGAAGAATTCTTCAAAGAATTCATTACAAATAGGTTCTTTAGCCAGATAGAAATCCCCAACATTTTAGTGAACGATATATCTAATTGTATGTATCAGTTTAGTCAACTACAGAATTGAGATTCTGAGCAGCAAGGTCTGCATGGATAAAACCATGGACGAGAAATATTGGCAACATAATGGAGGCAAACAGGTTTGTCCCATGTCATCTTTATAGGTGAAAGAGTGGGAGGCTTTCCATCTTGCATTCCATACCTCATTCCTTTGGACAATATGGTATCAGTTTTGTAAGGATTATAATTTTGAAACTTAGCATGGTGGGTCTGTCATGTTTGTTTTTTCACAGCTAAATGGGCCATTGCCAGACTCCTGTCTGGAAGGAAGCACAGAAAACATTGATCATGCAATGATCAGAGAATGAGCTCTTGGGGATTTGGTCCTCTGGCAACTTCCCATTTTTTTATGTAATTAAACCCTTTTGGGAATGACTGGTTTTATTTGGCTGCACTTTACTAGCAGCCTTTAAATAAAATTAAATATTCGTTGATTTCAATGAGTCGCCTTCCTTGGAAATGAATCATTGTGGTTGGCTGAGTTGAAAGGAAATGCCCACAAACATTAAGACTGTGAGAGTAAAGGGGTTGTATATAGTAACAAACTCCTAGGCTTCCTGTATAGGTAAGTAATCTAGGAAGTGGCATGTCCTGTACCATCTGCTTTAGATTAACAGTAACTGACTATATCTTGGTCAGCAATCGTGGCTATTTTAACTTGGCTTTACCAATCTGTGAGTGTGCAGTGAAATAAAATTGGAACAAACATTATATCCATTTGCCCTTCAATAACCCATTAGGTATAATTCAGAAATGTTCAGCAAATGAATTTATTCCTCCTCTCCAGGAGGTTTGTGTTAACTAACTCATTAAAAGTGTATGTGTGTGTATGTGTTACCTTTGGCATTAGTTTCTGTCTCATTGCTGTAATTGCAATAAAATCCATGATGAGAAGAGAAGGTAAACGTTTCCTTTAAAATGATGTGTTTCCTAGCACAAACTAACCTGCCAGGGACTCATTACCACGTCCGGACCTTACTCACAACAATATGTTTTCTCTCCTCTAAAAAGGAAATGAGATTTAGAAAATCTAATTATAACAAGACTAAGAGCCTAGCCCGCCTTCCATCAAACTCAAAAAGTAAAACACCATTTAGAAGGAGTGTGGCCTCAAGCAAAGTCTTGGTTATGTTGTTGTTAATGGGAGAATTTCAGCAGAATAAAACATAAGCTTCAAAGTACATAGGAAGTTTCAGCAATCAAGAAAGAAAGCATGGTGGTCAACAATATACCATTCAGTGTTTAGCTAAAAGACCTTAAAATGGTCTTGTGTGGACTTATGAATAGAGGACTAAATATTAATAAATAAATCAGCTAAATACTAAATAAGTAAGCTGTCTCAATAACAACATAACTTATTAGAATTTTCTTAGGATTTTTTTTTTTTGCCTAGTCATATTCTTTATTCAAATATTGCATTTTCAAAACCTATTGGGCAGATACTGTTCTCTAATGTTGCCCTATTACTGAGGTCCCCAACCCCCGGTCTATGGACCAGCACCAATCTGCGGCATGCCAGAAACTGGGCTGCGCAAACAAGTGAAGCCCCATCTGGAGGATGCAGGCAGCCTGTGAAACCACAGCCCCTCCAATCCATAGAAAAACCTTTCTCCGTAGAACTGGTCCCTGGTGCTCAAAAGATTGGGGGGCCACTGACCTATTACACTATATGTGCAATATGTAGAAATCAGCACTGATATTACAATAGATTGGGGATATTAAAATAGGGATTCTGCTACCTTGCTCTCAAATAATTGGGCATACCCTCTCAGAAGTCATGTTTAGCTGCTTCTCTGCTTTCAGGAAATAAGCTAAGACTATTTTAACCCTTTTTCTTTTAGCTTTATATGTTTAATTATTTTGAGAGCCTTATGGGTATAAAAATAGGTATACATTGAAATAAGAAATTATATATATGTGGTTGTATATGTGTGTCTGCATGCACATGTGCATTTGTTGAAACTAGATATACAGTATGTCAGAGAAGTGAGTACACCCCCTCACATTTTGTAAATATTTAAGTATATCTTCTAATATGACAACACTGAAGAAATGACACTTGGATACAATGTAAAGTAGTGAGTATACAGCTTGTATAACAGTGTAAAGTGTTATTTTACACAGGGGTGCTTAGATCTGGCCCTGTAAACAGCGAAGGACCGGCCCACAGTGCCTCTGCCAGCGAAAATGGAGCTCTGTTTTCACTGACAGAGGGTTGCAGGAGGCCGTCGCAGCTGAAAATGGAGTTTGGGAGCCCGTTTTTGCTGGCAGAGCGCTCGAGCCACCAGAGGCGCCCCGTCATGAAAGACGTCTAGTTGACCAAGCCCACCCTGGCCCCTGAAGTCAAACACAACCCTGATGCAGCCCTCAATGAAATCAAGTTTGACACCCCTGACATACACTGTTCTTAAAAGTAACAGCACAATCCTTAAGGTCCTCACAAAGTGCTAGTTAGACAAATGAAAAAGAAATATAAGAAGACGAAATGGCTACCTCAGAATAGTTTTACACGTTCATCCACTTTGTTACATTTTATTATTCCTCAAAGGTTTCCCCCTTTTGAAAAATAAAGATGCTTAACCCCCTCCCAAACAGAAATCATCTTCCTCCATGTATTAAGCATATTAAACTGCTAGCAAATGAAGGGTTGCCCAAAAAAAGGGGGAGGGAGTGAAATACGCTTTCTTTATAGCTTATATTATGAATGCAATATGGGTTTTTTGGGGGGAGCGGGGAACTTTTTTTTCCCCTTTACTTTTAACAACTTACTGCCTGAAAAATATTTTCCATTGAGTATGTAAGTAGCTGATTTAAGGTGAGGGCAGACAGGTCTGTATCTATAACGCACAGGATTTATTATACACTAGCTTGACTGGCAAACTTCCTCCGTTTGTTTCTGTAAAATTTCCACAAAAGTACAGACATTACATAATGGGCAAACACTGCAAGCCTTTTTGAGAGAGGCAGGCTTCTGGGTCAAAGGTTAACGTCTGGATGACAGCAAAGATACAGATAAGGCCAGTAAACCCCCCAAACCCCCTCCTTACATGCAGTCCTTCCTTGCAATCTTAAATCTGTTGCTTCTCTGGAGGAATTTCCTTGGGTTTTTGTTTTTTTAAAAAATCTGTTTACTGACCAGAAGAGTACTAAAGATGGTTTATTTTATAATATTTGGCAGTGATGGAAGAGATGGGGGCGGGGGGAGTCCTTATCTTGGGAAAACAGCATTTGAAATTGTTAATAAAAATGAAATGGAAAACTATATTCTTCCCACTTTATATCAAAATGAGCATAATTGGATACAAACCATATTTAATAGTTGGCAGTCAGGGGGCTGAATAAGTGGATAATGAGCAGGAAGGAGAAACTAAGACCTTTATATTTTTCTTTTCTTTCTCCTTTCCTCTCCTCCCCTCCCCTCCCCTCCTGCCCTTTTCACTTCCATGAGTGAGCCTGAGAATCAATGTTTCAGTGAACTAGAGAGGTTAGAAAGCTTGAATGCAACCTACATGTTTGTCATGCTTTCAAAGAAGTTATACAAAAGTTGATCAAATTCCTTTCATTCATTATATGGAATGCGTGGATGGAGCAGGCAAACTGCACATAGAAAGTTGTTTCTGGCACCAGGGTAAGCTTTGTGCCTAGACTTGGGACCCCGAGTGTGTGAAGAGTCCCATTTCCTGCCGATATTGACATGATGGGGTGTCAATGATGGGGTTTTTCCTCAGCTGCCTTACATATTTATTGTTGTACTATATTGTAATTATTTTTAATTTAATTTTACAGTTGTTAGCCTCCCAGAACCACTTCAAATGAATGGCTATCGAAATTAAATAAATAAGTGTCCTCTATTTAGACAGGAGTCAGGACTTGTAATTATATTTTTGGATTGATAATGTGTCCTCATGTCATTGTTGATTCTTGGCGATCACCTGGATAGATTTTTCTCCATGATGTAGTTACATAGCTTTGAGCTAAATTATGCTTAATATTAGAAGAATGGAAGGAGATGCAATAACTGTGTTGAATT
This sequence comes from Pituophis catenifer annectens, assembly GCF_029215685.1. Lineage (NCBI taxonomy): Eukaryota > Metazoa > Chordata > Lepidosauria > Squamata > Colubridae > Pituophis > Pituophis catenifer. The sequence goes on along the minus strand of NW_027256881.1, from coordinate 141,631,799 downwards.
GTGTAACAGTACAGATCCCAGTTAGGCCAACAGCCCTGTTTAACAACCCTTCAAAGTTATGGCAGCATTGAGAAAGTAACTGTACAACCATGCATGGCAGCACTCCACGGTCACATGATTGTCATTTGAACACTTCTCTACGGCTTCTGACGAGCAGAATCAGTGGAGAAATTGGCAGTAAAATTGCAAGTCACTGCCACGTGATGTCTCACTTAACTACCCATGATGATTTACTTAATGACTATAGCAGAAGTGATGTCATAAGCCTGTTGTGGTCATGTGATGTTTCACTTAGTAACCACATCACTTAGTGATGGAATTGCTGGCCCCAACTGAGATTGCTAAGCAAAGACTACCCATATACATGTGGTATTTTAAGTCCTCTGGATGAAAAGATTTCTGAAAAGATTGAATGATAAATGCCACAACTGTATTTTTCACAAAAGCTTTCCATGGCTGAGCACAAGTGAGTTAACTAGGTATAGAAAACTGAGTATTAAAAAAATGACCATAAAGATTGAAAATTATATATGAAATAGAAAGAAGAAATATGTAGAAGTCATCACAATCATTAAAAAGTTGGAGAAGAGGGGGGAAACCCTTTTCGTTTATATGTACATAAATTATTACTTTATTTGCAGTACATAAATTAAAGCTATTCCTCTCTTCTAGTTTGACCTATAGAAGCACTGAGTTGGAATAGCATCTGCCAAGCAAACTCGAGAAATAAGTTAGAAACCTTGAAGTACAAGTTCAACACTATTAAGCCCAATTAATCAGCGATGGTCTGCCCTGAACCAGGTCAATCCAAATACAATTTGGCCTAGCATGATGGGCAAATGTGCATTAAAATATGCAGTGAAGATGTGGTAAGGCAGTTGAATGAGTGATTCATCAATCTTATGTAGATACTGTTTGAATGATATGAATTGGAATTATTTTATTTCAGATGCTGGGTAGAATGAAACAATTCTGGGTGTAAAATATATCTAGTTCTAGTTTTAGCCGGAGTGAGCACCCAAGCAATATTTAATTAATCAATTAACTTACTATTTTTAAGTTGACATACTATTTCTGATCATATTTTTAAAGATAAAGTAAAAAGAATAATAATTCAGTGGCATTATTATTGCTACCATTATTGATTAGTTAAATTGATAATAAATTTTTTTTTTAATTTACAATTTGAAATCTATCTGTTCTTTCGTACACATATTAATTCAACTCTCTGCAAAATTGTCCAGTGATTTTTCTGTTAGAATTAGTCATAATCCAATATATTCCTCTGTGGGATTTATGTACAGATCTCTCATGCATCATCTTAACTTTCTGTTAATTTTCTGCATATCACAGAAACTTATTTTTATGAAAGCATTGATAAATAATTTTGGAGACATTAGAACATCACAGAGAGAAACTGGACCATGGAGCCAGAGTTAATTAAACATTCCATATTATGAAATGCAAATAACCTGATCCTTAACTCAATTTTTCTAATTTGAAATTCCTTCTGCTGATTTCTATCAGATCTACTCTGATGATTCTATATTAAGAATCACAGATTAGTGACATTTTCATTTCCTTATCTCTTCCTGAATTACAAGTGCTTTATAAGATCCATTCCAGGTTCATGGTTTTAAATCCAATTACAGGCTGCATCTCATTGCAAGCAAAATAATACAAGAGATTACTGGTAGTCCTCGTTCAATGACCATTCCAAGTTACGGTGGCACTGAACAAGCGCTAGTTACAACTGAACCTTGAAGTTACAGCCATTGCAATGCACCCACAGTTATATGATCAAAATTATAACTTCCTGCATTTATAGCCACTCATTCAACTGCCTTACCACATCTTCACTGCATATTTTAATGCACATTTGCCCATCATGCTAGGCCAAATTGTATTTCGATTGACCTGGTTCAGGGCAGACCATCGCTGATTAATTGGGCTTAATAGTGTTGAACCTGTACTTCAAGGTTTCTAACCTATTTCTTGAGTTTGCTTGGCAGATGCTATTCCAACTCAGTGCTTCTCTAGGTCAAACTAGGAGGTCAAAGAAGGACCTTTTCTATAGGTCAAAGAAGGAGGTACAGAAATATCTATGTTATTTTGTCATACTGTCTGTTTTCCATGTAAATATCCTGTTGTTAATATGCGCAGTTTTAAAATACTGCAGCACAGTCTTATTTATCTTTCTTCCAAGCCACACCTAAACTTAGAGAGAAAATATATAAGCAATCATAGTCATCTTCTCCAAGGCTTTTTCCAGGGTCTATACGTTAGATTGCCTAAATGAAAACAAAGTTACCCTCTCTTGGTAGAGTCTCCGTGGTTAGGCCCATGCAAAGATGTTAAATGCCCATTTGTAATTGAGGCAAGAAATTATATTCCATAATACATATTTTCAAAGAACATTTCCTTAGCCCTGGAAACATATTTTATCACCTGCTTTCCAGGAAGGTAGACCAAGGAATAATGACTTTCACATTTCCTCTGCTACTGTTTGTTTTCCTGTGTGATGCCTGACTAAAATGTTTGCTTAATGTTGTCTGAGGACTTACCTTCCTAAAGCAGTCCTTAATTGTGGTTTGTACTCTATATCTGCTTTGTTCCTCTTTTTGAAAATGAGCTGAAGTTTCCCCTATTTAAGGATGGGATGCTCATGCTAATTTAGTGAAAAGAAACAAATGGCTTTTAAAGGATTTATTATGTTGACAGGCCTAGTCATTTGTCAGAGTGACCCTCATTTATAACTTACCTTCTTTCCAAATGAATGAAAGAAAAGGTGGGTGGGTAGGAATTTAACAAGTTGCTTTATTGCTCGTAAGAACTTTGATTTGTCCACAGATGCTCTGAGTGAGAAAAGGAAAGCAGTTTGGCTTCCATAATTATGTGTTTTTTAAAAAAACAAAAAACAAATTAAAAGCTGTCAGTTTTATTTCCATCATAAATATTACTCATGAAACCTGAATGCTTTGATAGTGAAACTGCTCATAACTTCCAAAAAACACGAAGCATAGTTTGGGAGTTTCTTAACATCCTTCCTGAGGTGGTCATTTGTAGGAGAGCTCACTTGGAGTGACTCACGCAGGGTACATTAAGAGATGGAAAGGAAAGAGAGGTGAGAAGAAGATACTGAAAATAAATTGACTTTTTAAAAAACATACTGCCAAACAAGTTGCAGTAGGTAGGATCTACTACATCTGCCCACATCTAGCAATGAAGCTGTTGATTGGGGAAGAGTAGTATTAGAGTAGTATTAGAGTATTTGAGTATTGGACCACTGATGTGTCATCAAATCATTTCTTTGCCACAATGACTATAATATTGTAAAAGTTATCCTTTTCATAGTTTAACACCTCTGTAATCAACAAATTAAGCTTGAATTAATAGGCTTCTGTTTTCAAAGTTCTGCTCCTGAGCTCCTCAGTAGTAAATCTAAGGAATGATAGAATGACTCACCAACAAAATGTTAATCCTGAAAGAAGCATGCATTAATTTGTCCTTCCTTTTCTGCATTTTAAAGACTTACTGGATACCTACTTGTTCATAACATCAATGGACTGGCCCATACCTTGGATCAATCACTCCAAGAGTGAGCTCTCTTCCTAATGACCACTTCAGGAAGGATGTTAGAATTTATTCACCCAAATTAGCTTTAAGAGTCACCCTACAAATCGGTGTTATAACAGCTTATTCAGAATGCTGAAGCACCAGAGAAAGAAATGTTTCAATAAGACCCAATTTACCATCATTGCTGTTTTTGCTGTAATAAAAGTAAGTTAAAATGTCCTACTATTTAGTAGGAAAGCAGTGAAAAAGAAAGGAATCCCCATCTTGTCTTAAGTCATCAAGATACAATAAGGCACTGACCGTCTTTGATAAGCAATAAACTCTTAAAAGGCCAAAGGACTTGGATGGTACCTTCTGAGATGCTTCTCACAATCCTGTGGACTGAGATACCTTTGTGTGATGGTGGTCTGGACTGCTCTTCCTCCTCTCTCCCAACATCATTCCCACAGACCATTACATAATCTGACCTATCCATTGAGACTGTAGCATTATTACTGCTTTGAAAAGCTAGCAACCTGGTGGTGAGATAATCAACAAATATTCATTGTTTCCCATGGCATCTTTTAGAGGTAGAGGTATGAGAAAGCCCTATTGGGGGAAAACAAGGTTGACAGAAAGGATTCTAGCCTTCCCGCGTACTAGTTTTCTGAATGCAGAAAGATTTAAGCATACAGTTTCCCCCTCTCTTCAGTGTTATAAAGAGTTTCCACGTTCAATTTCTTCCATCTGTCGCTTCAAAGCAGAGCTGTTTATGTACTACCCTGTACAGACCCAATGATACCACTCGAGCAACAGCTTGCCACAAGAAAAAGAAAGTTGCCTAGAAAGCAAATAATCCATTTGTTTCAAATTCAGCCAAACCATACGTTGAAAGTATAGTTGTGTCATGAGGTAGTTAAGACCGACCAACTTCTGTTCAAGCAATCTCATGCTGTATTAGCCGAATTATGTATCCTTATTGAAGCTACCTGCTGTTCTAGTTTCTAGTGATGTGAGCTATACTTTAGTTCCTCATGTTAATTTATCTGAAGCTAATTCACCTGAATATTTGTTAAATGTTACCCAACTGACTCTACCCTCTTCCTGCTTCTAGCTTTTATATCTTCCACCACTTCAGAAAAAGGCAGAAAAGGGTAAGAGAAGGGCATTTTTTTCCTTTTGCCTTCAGTTTTGAGAAGTCTGCTTTTTTTTTTCTTTTCATTGCAGCATACATCATACTTTCCTCAGGGTAGCCGGGACATTTTTCTCCTGGGAAACTCAGTTATATGACTACCATAATTTAATTTGCTTTTATTGAATCCACCACTTTTATCTGTTCTTCCACATCATAACAAGTGGTTTACAATAACTTAACAAAAATCATCTGGACAGAACAATGATACAAAGATATATTTTCCCTATTCATCTGCTTTGGCCTCATAGATTAACCATAGCCTTTCAAAAAGTTCTTGTAGAATCCCAGGGTTTTTCAGAACATTTTGATAATTAAGATACAAACTGCATGTCTCTGAGTTGAATTAGAAAAGAAACTAGATAGTGCTACCTTTGTAATCCACTTAGTTGGAGAAGATGCTTAGCTGTACGTAATTATTTTTTTACAGAGCTAACACACAAAGTCATACTCTCTCTGTATGTATGTGTGCACACATGCACACACGCACGCACACACAGACATATACATACAGTACATACATACTTCAGATTACTGATTATTCTGTTCTTGTGGCCTAACATTATTATAATCTCTTCTTGTTGGAATTTTCGCAAACTGGGTTGTTTTTCTTGATCCTGGACCTTGGTTGTATGGATTATTATTATCTGATTGTTCTATTATTGTTTGGTTTTTAATCATTTATGTTCTTCACATTGCCATGTGATCATATTAAATTGTCTAAAGAAATAAATAACATTTTTTTTTGTCACAGGAAGTTACAGTTGCTTATTTAACAATTGGCTATGGCTTGTTTTTTTGTTTTTTTCTTCATTTACAGTTCTGCCTTCAACATTGTGGTGCTTTGTGTGGAGCAACAGTTAATATGGAAAGTGGTGTTAAGCATACTTTATTTTTAATTCCCTAATTCAGAGTTTATATCCATCTTTATATTAAACTGGTTAAGGCTGTTACGCTGGGCTTTCCTATATTCCTAAATTAGTTTGACAATATTTGTTTATTTGTTTTTAGTTAACTCAAGAGTTTTCTAACTTTCAGTGTACATGGCCGCAAGCATATTACGACCATTCGACTTCTAATGCAAGTTTTTAAGTGAAATTTATATGCTAACATATATGTGTTTTACTAAAGCCATCAACCAGTTGGCATTTGGAGTTTGCAGTAATAAAACAAAAACTTAAGAGCTTCCAGGGATAACTTGTACTCGCTGTATCCAAGATAACAGTGGGCTGTGCAAGCTGGTTCGGATTATAGATTAAACTGATGGATGAATCTTGCTGCAGATGGAATGAGGTTTATACCATTTTCCCAGAGGAAAGGAAATGTTTGCACCAATGTATGCATACAGAAAAATATCTGTTGGCAAACTTTAACTTTTCTTTCGTAGGTTGCAATCCTTGAGGAAATGAATTGACATATAATAGATGCTTTGTTTGCCTTTTGAACAATAATGTGAGTTGAAGAAAGAGAGAAAAACCATTCCATTAATGCATTTGCTTCTAAGCGGGACTAGAGAACATATGTCCACCATATCTTGTTAAGCTACAACTCCCACCAGGACTTCCAATAGCGAGCAATGAAGTGACCTGTAGTTCAGTGATGTCTTAATAGTCAGAGGTTCCATCCCTTATTGTAGAGGCACGTTAAAGAAAGTAAAATATGAAGCATTTTACTGCTCCTTGATATTCTCCATTGAGAGTGGAGACAGCAGCCAGCGTGGGTAGTGCCCATCCAATCAGCTTGAAGGACTGAGCCTGCCAATTATTCTTAGTCCCGCCTCTGTTGCCGGGCAGCCCAGCTTTTGGCTCAGTCCTTCAGCGCTGGCTGGTGTGTGGGATATTCTCTCTGGCTAAAAGTCTCTTTTTTCTCTCTTTCGTGTTGGATTTTTTCGTGCTTTTTGACTTGGACTGTTTGACTGTGTTTTGGTAATTCGATTTGGACTTTGACTGCTTTTTTCTGGCTGACTTGGACCGTCCTGACATCGAGTTTAGGAGTTGTGAGTAAAGAAATAGACCTTCGTTTATTTCGATCTCCCCTGGCTCTGCCAGGGGCGTGGGGGGTTCCTTGCCCTTATTTTCTGCCAGGAAGGGCTTTTTGGGCATTGATCTTCGAGGGACATTCCCCCGGTTGCGATTCTCACGCCCTTCACTCAACGGCAGTTTCGGCGGGCGTTCTAACAGCGGCGCCCGCCATTTTGAGCTACAGGAATTTCCCGCCGTTGGGGGAGAGCGCTAATTAGCTGCCTGCGATCCTCCCTCTCTCAATCCCTGCCGGATCGCTACTTAACGGGCCGTTAAATTAAGTGCAAAGTGTGGAGGGCTGCTGGATTCTTCTGTGGAGCCTCGCGCCCCCACTTCTGCCTCATTGAATGTATCTGCAGCCTTCACTAATTACCTCGTGGCCTCTTTAAACAGACCAAGCGGATTGTTCGCTGCATCCTTGCAGCTGAGGAGCTTCGCGCCCCCCCTCCCCCTTCTGTTTTTCAGTGGCCCTAATCCGGAGGTTTTTCAAATTGCGCCTGGTGGAGCTTCACGCCCCCCCTCCCTCCCTGTAGCAGAGATTTCTTGTTTTAGGCGCTGGCCACCATTGAGAATTAGTGGAGCTTTACGCCCCCAACCGTGTTCTTAATTACAACGGTCACAGGACTGTGGCCTTAATTTGCCTGATTGCTTGTTTAACTATTGCCTCCCATTATTTAACTTTTTAAACGGCCTCCCTCCCTCCACCAACTCTCCAGTTCGTGGAGTTGTTACGCTCCCAATTTAATCTGTTGAGCCTTTGGTTTGTAATATTAAGAAACAGTTTACACGAGGCCTTTTCTCCTGTGGAGTTCCTTTCGCTCCCGGTTATCTGTTCAGAATCGGATTGTTAATACACAGTCTGGTGCGTGGGGGAGGCGGTTCTTACAACCTTGTTGTGAGCTATGCCTAAAGCCCTTTCAAAGTCTAAGCACGGCCGGAAGGCCAGTGCAGGAATGGTTGGCCAATCAGACTCCACGTCTGTTACCCAGCAATCTACTATGGAAGATTCCAGGTCTCATTCCAGGACCTCTCAAGTATCACGTTCCCATCACAAGTCTTCCACTCGTGACTTGTCATCCTCTTCTTCCAAAGTAGAAAAACGTAGAGACAAAGTTTTGACCAGATTATGTGACAAGGCATGTGCCCAACTGCCTTCCTCCTCTCCTCAGCCTCCTGCTCCTTCTAGCCCTCCTCCAGTCACCGTACCCCATTCGCCTACTCCTGACCAGCTGTCTCTGCAAGACTGTCCAGTGACTATTTCTGAGGAAAATTTGTGGGGCCCTGGTTCAGTTCCTCAGCAACCGCCCCCTGATCCAGCAACAGTACAGGTGGTTCATTCATCTGATCCTGTTCATGCCCGCTCTTTAGACCCATTAGTTCCTGCAGATCAGCTACAACAGATGATTGAGGCGGCGGTTCAAAAGTCCTTAGCTGCCCGTTCAGGCCTTTCCAGTCGACAGGGATCAGTAAGAGAGCCTTCTCCCTTTTCAGCGGGCCGTAGTGACGAAGGATGTTCACATTCAGTTCGCTCCGCTTCTCCTACTTCCTCCCATTACAGTCATCCTTCAGCCTTCATCGACGAAGGAGATCCTGATTCTGACCTGTCGGAGGATGAGAACCTTCCTCCGGATCAGCCTGCTTTCACGGGTCTCTTTCCTCAGACCTTGTTTAAATCATTGCTCTTCAAGGCTGTTAATACGGCCCGTTTGTCCTCTCCAAACGCTGATCCGGTACCTCCTCAGTCTTCCTCTGGAGCTTTGGACCCGATGTTCGCAGAACCAGCTAGGCCTATAACATCCGTTCCTACTCCTCCCCTCTTTCTGGACGTAGTGAAACGACAGTGGGAATCCCCGGCATCTGCTCCCCTACCTTCGTCTAATGACAAAAGAAACTTCCAAGTATCCTCGGATCTTGAGACTCTTCTTCAGATTCCTTCGGTGGATGCCCCAGTTGCAGCTCTTCTTCCTAACTCCAATGTTCCGGGCGAGCCGGACGAAGGTTTCCGCCCTGAGGAACGCAGATCTGATCAAGTTCTTCAAAAGGCCTTTCAAAGTTCCTCCTGGGCGATTAAAGCAACTACTACGGCATCCTTCTTCAATCGGACAACGTTGCTTTGGTTACGTCAGTTGCAAGAAAAGCTGGCCCCCGGAGATACTCGTATCAGACAGGACCTGAATAAAATTGTGGCTGCCGTTCAATTTTCAGCCGACTCTACTCTGAATGCTGCCAGGTTCTCCGCAAAATCGTTGGCTTCGGCTGTCACGGCTCGTCGTCTGTTGTATCTCCGTCACTGGCAGGCTGATGCAAGGCACAAGTGGCGATTGGCTTCGGTTCCCTTTAAGGGCACGAAGCTTTTCGGGGACGCTTTAGAACCCTTCCTCACAGAAACCAGGGACAAAAAGAAGGTGTTAGCAGCTGTTTTCCGGAGAGGAGCGCCCCGTTTCTCTCCTTACCCTTCTCGTTCTTACTCTAGAGGTGCGGATGGGGGGTCCTCCTCTTCTTCTCCCTTTCCCTCATTTAGGAGAGATGGGTCTTTCAGCAGGCAACGGGGGTCTTCCGATAGGTCTTTCAGAGGGCGTCCCTTTAACTTCAAACGGCCCTTTCGAGGGGGAGGAGGTCGTTTCGCCCGTCGCCGTCGCTGATTGCCCTTTGGATCCTCCCATCGGCGGTAGATTGGGTCTTTTTGCCGCTGTCTGGGAAGTATCCACCTCGGATAAGTGGGTCCACGCCACCTTGAAATCTGGGTTGGCCATTGAATTTGTTGCCCCCCCTCCTCATTCCTTTGTTTGCTGTCCGATTTCTCGTAATCCCTCTAGGAGGTCCCTTATGGACTCATCGGTTCAGCATCTCCTGTCTATCAGGGCTATCCAACCTGTGCCTCCCGGTCAGGAGGGTTCGGGATTCTATTCAAGGGTGTTTCTGGTCCCTAAATCTTCGGGGGGGTGGCGTCCTATTCTGGACCTTAAACGTTTGAATAGATACGTTGTGTATCGAAAATTTAAAATGCAATCATTAAAGTCTATTCTGGACGGCGTTCGGAGGGGCGATCTCCTCTCTTCCATTGACCTAACTGAGGCCTACCTTCATATCCCTATCCTACCATCCCATAGACGTTTTTTGAGGTTTTGCTATAACGGAGCACACTACCAATATAGGGCTCTCCCATTTGGCCTTTCTTCTGCCCCCCGCACCTTTACAAAGGTGCTGGCGGCCTTGGCGGCTCAGCTCCGTCTCCATTCAGTCCGCCTCCTGTGTTATTTAGATGATATTCTGCTGTTGTCTCCTTCTATGCAACAGGCTGCCTTAGATATTCGTCTGACGGTGGAGACGCTAGCGGCTCACGGCTTCTCTGTTAATTTGGAGAAGAGCCATCTCTTTCCCTCTACTAGATTAGTGCACCTGGGTGCTCTGATTGACACTCATCAGGGCAAAGTTTTTCTTTCTCCCGATAGACAGGCTAGTCTGAGGCAGTTGGTTTCCCGAGTTGAGGGGAGTCGGGTGGTTTCCCCCTATGTCTTGTCTCAACTCTTAGGTAAGATGATATCCGCAATAGCTATTGTTCCCTGGGCTCAACTTCACGCCAGGGAACTCCAATGGTTTCTCTTGCCTTTGCAGAAGGCTGGCAGAGGCACTTCATCGAAGCCGATCCCTCTTCCTCCTGCGGTACGAAGATCCCTCCGGTGGTGGCGCTCCCCCGCTCTCTCGGCGGGTTGCTTCTTCCTCGAGCCCTCGAGGGTGGTGGTGACTTCAGATGCCAGTCTCCTGGGCTGGGGAGCCCATTGTCAAGGTCAACTGGCTCAAGGGACTTGGACACCCTCGGAAGCTCGACACCCCATCAATTGGCTGGAGCTGAAGGCCGTGTACCTAGCTCTAAAGTCCTTCCGCCATCTGGTCTCCGGGACCCACGTCCTCGTCCTCACGGACAACGTCGCCGCAAAGGCTCATTTGAACAAACTGGGGGGCACCAGGTCGAAGTCTCTTCTAACCCTGGCTGTCGCGTTGGGCGTCTGGTCAGAACGCTACCTGTGTTCCCTTCGGGCAGAACACATCTCCGGGGTACAGAATGTTCAAGCGGACTGGTTGAGTCGTCGGCGGATAGACAACGCGGAATGGCGTCTTCTCCCACTCCTTTTCCAGGAACTGTCTCTTCGCTTCGGCCGTCCAGTGATCGACCTGTTCGCGACGCACGAGAACTCTCAACTTCCACTGTTCTTCTCACGATATCCACATCCTCGAGCGGCAGGCGTCGACGCTCTTCGAACTCCTTGGCCGTCGGGCCTTCTGTACGCATTCCCCCGACGGCCCTCCTCCCCAGAGTCATCCGCAAGATTCTATCCGAGCGAGCGGAAGTGATCCTTGTGGCACCTCATTGGCCTCGGAGACCCTGGTTTGCGGACCTCGTGTCCCTATCGGTGACCCCATCGTGGCGCATTCCTCTCTTGGACAATATTCTCTCGCAGGGCGCCCTGAAGCACCCAGATCCGGCCTGGCTCAATCTAACCGCTTGGAGGTTGAGCGGTGCACTTTGAGGGAGGTTCAAGTCCCGGCAGATGTTGTGCATACCTTGCTATCCTCCCGACGGCCTTCTACGGAACGCATTTACTCTGCCACTTGGCGGAGTTTCTGCAACTGGTGTACTCAGGCCGGTGTCTTGCCTCTACAACCGTCTATTATACATATTCTAATGTTTTTGCAGAAGGGTCTCTCCCAGGGTCTCTCTCCTAACACTCTCCGCCGACACATTGCAGCCTTATCTTCGGTACTTACCTGCGGTTCCTTGTCATCTCTGGCTCAACACCCTTTGATCCGTCGGTTTCTTCGGGGAGCAAAGAACTTGTGTCCTCCTGTTCTGCATCGCTACCCGACCTGGGATCTTCCTCTGGTCTTGCAGTCTCTTACGTCTTCCCCGTACGAACCACTTCGGACTACCAGCCTCAGACTTCTCACCTGCAAGGTTGCCTTCTTGGTGGCCATCACTTCGGCTCGCCGCATATCTGAGCTCGCCGCCTTGTCTACTCGTTCGGACCTATGTGTTTTCCACGCAGACCGAGTGGTACTCCGTTTGGACCCGACATTCGTGCCGAAGGTCAACTCTGTTTTCCACTGAGCCCAGGAACTGGTCCTGCCAAATTTCTGCCCCCGGCCCTCTCATCCTCGGGAACGTCGTTGGCATTCCCTTGATGTCCGGCGGGCACTGCGAATCTACCTGAAGAGGACGGCTCCCTTCCGTCGTTCGGAATCTCTCTTTGTCTCCTTTTTACCTACCTCTCAAGGCAGTAAGGTCTCTTCTTCAACCATCGGTCGTTGGATTCGCCAGACGATTGCCACAGCCTATGATGTTAGATCCCTTCCGCGCCCTTCAGGCTTGACAGCTCACTCCACCCGCAGCGCGGCTACGACGGCGGCTTGGGCCACCCAGGCTTCCTTGCTGGAAATTTGTAGGGCGGCCACGTGGACTTCTCCCAGTCCTTTCATCCGACACTACAAACTCGACCAGTTTGCATCAGCTGAAGCCTCGTTTGGTCGTCGGGTCCTCCAAAGGGTTGTTGCCGGAGAGGACAATGCGGTCCAGCGTGACTCCCACCCGACATCGGGACAGTGAACTTGGGTATGTCCCACGCTGGCTGCTGTCTCCACTCTCAATGGAGAAGGATCGTTGGTCTTACCTGATACGTTCCTTCTCGTTGAGTGGAGACAGCAGCCAGACCCTCCCCTTTTTCTTCTTCAAGCTGGACTTGGCATTTTTCTATTTTTCTGTCTTTGGTTTCTTCCTTGTCCCACACACCGAGTCTGTCTTCCAGTCTTCGCCAAAGCTGGGCTGCCCGGCAACAGAGGCGGGACTAAGAATAATTGGCAGGCTCAGTCCTTCAAGCTGATTGGATGGGCACTACCCACGCTGGCTGCTGTCTCCACTCAACGAGAAGGAACGTATCAGGTAAGACCAACGATCCTTCTCCAAATGTTCCTTGAGATGGAGGGAGTTAATTAAACAAAGCCCAATGGCATTAAGACTGTTGCAGATTATTGTTTCAAAGCACAGTTCATCTTTTGTTTAGTCCTGCATCGTTTTGTTTCCACACCATAAGACGACTATAACAATGGATTTGAACTTCAGCGCTGTTATGTGCAGGTATTTCTGTCTGGCAATTGGTGGCTGATTGAATCAATGTCAAATAGTTCTAAAGACTGAAAGGAGCTTGATTGATTTTGATCATTAAACTCTGTAAAGGGGGTACTATTAATTTAGCTGGTGAAAATGTTAAGCGCTGGTTGTGACATGTTAGGTTAAAGAGCTACCCGTGATATAAAGCCCTCTTTTCTCTTCTTGGTCCTTGATTCTGAGTTCCTTCAGGGCTGCAACATCATAAATAAATCAAGCGTGTTTTGGGCACAGTTAGCAGCCTCTGTTTAGCAAAGGGACATGACTAAAAGGACACCAATGCTTAATCATCCCTGATGGGGAAAAGGAGAAAGGGGGGAGAGGCACCATCTCACCCTCCACATCAAAAAGAGGGGTCATTCATAGGATTATAAAATGCAACTTTCTCTTCACCTAAGTGCATTAGAGCTGACCTAGAAATAAAGAAATACCTTCTGATTTCTAGTCTTTCTCTTTTGTTTCCTTTACTGTCCAAAACAATAGCATTTTCCTGAGTAACCTCCTTTTAAAATGGCAGGGTAAGTTGCCTAGTGGTTCATTGTTCTTTTAGGCCTGGTTAATAATATTAAATAACAATATTGCTGTTACAGAAGATGCTGATCCTCGTAACACTTCTTCAGGTCATTGTGTTTTTCAGATAGCTATAATTGTATGCAAGATTGTCTCAGGACTTTCTCCTGAATTTGGCATGTTTGTGGTGGGTATTAACTGGGTCGATTGGAGCTGCTAGTGTTGCTGGCACCGGAGGGATTTTGGTTATTCCTGTAAAGTAGTGTTCTCAACCTTACCGCTTTAAGAGGTGTGGACTTCAACTCCCAGAATTCCCCAGCTGACCACACAATTTAAAGTTGCCAAAATTGAGAAATACTGCTCTAAGTGAAAGATTCGTCTTCTAAGTTGCTTTGAATTCTGTGTAAAACAGTGCAGGCTATATACAGTAACTTTAAGGTTGTGCAGCTTTCAGATTTAGAATGAACTAGTATGCTTTATTACACTTAAGGAAATAGTCTTATTTTGGGTTTTAGCGATTAGACTGATAGATCTAGTTTATATTATTATGAAAAAACAAAAAGTTGTGATTTGATGTTAATGCCTTATTTTACTGCAACAGAGTGAATCTGAAGTCAATGTTTCTTTTTCTTTCTCTTAATCCTTCCTCACTTTTCTTCCTCTCCCCACCCCCTTTGTTTTCCTATTTTCTTTTGTATTTTGTATCCTATTTTATTTTATAATTCAATAAAAAAGTTAACGGGGAAAAAAGGAAATAGTCTTAAACTGTGGGACTTCTGCCTTTATTCTTTGGGGTCCTTTGTTTTTATGTACAGTTTTTAGATTTCAAGTTTTTGAAGCTTCTTTCACTATAATTTTAATATTGTCCACAATTATGGGTTTTATACTGTGCTTTGTAGTTTTAAAAGAATGTTTTATTTTGTATTATTAGCTAGCTACCAGAGGCTGGATTTATTGATAGAAAGCAGATTACAAATGTAATATATACATAAATAGAATGGAGGAACTGTTCCATTGATGAAGAGCTGTGTTGATGGGATAACATAATCACCATGGAGGCCTGATTCCTTTGGTAGAAAGTTTGACAACTAGAAATTTACCATTAACATTAGACTCCTGGATCCAAAACTTCTTTACACTTCTACCAACCTTCCTTTGGAACAAACTCCTGGGGTAGAATAAAAGAAGTACAGTGCAGAAAATAATCAACTTTGCCCTCTGAAATTTTTAAACTCTCACAGTTCTGGGAAAAATCAGTAACTCTAGGCAATTATGTCTCACTCCTGCATAGTGGCATAGGAGGCTAATGCCTCCTACTAAGGCAGCATTTAACATCCAGCTGCCTGCAATTACTGCGAGTTCAAATCTCACCAGGCTCAAGGTCGACTCAGCCTTCCATCCTTTCTAAGGTGGGTAAAATGAGGACCCGGTTTGTGGGGGCAATAAACTGACTTTGTATAAAATATACAAAAGTATGAAGGCTATTGCTTAACGCATTGTAAGCCGCCCTGAGTCTCCGGAGAAAGGCAGCATATAAAAATAAATAAAAATAAAATAAATAAATAAAAAATATTCCTGTTCAGTATATATGTACTAATCCCATACAGATTTACTATGGAGCAAGAGCCACTGGAATCTAATCTGTGCAAGCCAGATGATTGGGATGAATGGGATAGAACAGAATAACAGAATTGGAAGGGACCGTGGAGGTCTTCTAGTCCAACCCCCTGCTCAGGCAGGAAACTCTATACCAATTTCAGGCAAATGGTTGTCCAATCTCTTCTTAAAAACTTCCAGTGTTGGGAGCATTTACAACTTCTGGAAGCAAGTTGTTCCACTGATTAATTGTTCTGTCAGGAAATTTCTCCTTCGTTCTAGGTTGCTTCTCTCCTTGATTAGTTTCCATCCATTGCTTCTTGTCCTGCCCTCAAGTGCTTTAGAGAATAGCTTGGATCGTTCCAAATACTTGGTTGTATGGTGAATTGTCAAACAATTTGGCTTTAAATCTTGAATCTAGAATTTTAAATTGAGCTGGCAAGTGCGTTGATATCAAGTCAGATGGAAAGTTATCAAGTATTTTGAAATCCAACTTTGCCCTCTCTTCTACCTCAATGTCATTTGCTTCCGCTTCCTTAAAGTGCTACAGGAATTTGCCCCATTTAATGTTTTGAGGTCACTGGTAAGGAGCAGTCCAATTGTTATTTCCTTTTTCTCGGCCTCTGGAGAGAAATCCATGCCTCTGCTTTACAATCTTCCACTCATTATTTCTTTCAAGCAAAAGGCTGTTCAGGGGAAGCGTCCATTAGAACTCTTCTATGTAAATTCATGTAATTTTGTGTAATTAACTCTTCATAAATGTTTTAATTAAGAATTACATGTCTATTGTCTATCAAAATAGTTCATTTTTTAAAAAAATTAAAAAGACAATATTAAAATGTTTTTAAAATGTAAAAATGTTTTAAAGACAAATTTAGGAGTAAAATTGAAACTAGTCAGCCTAATTATCAGGGCCTTTCATGTCTCATACCTTCTGTTTATAGTTTTAAATGGTAATTTTATTGTACTGTGTTCTTATTTTGTTTACCATCCAAAGTTCCTTCTGATAGACGGGTGGCTATATAAATTGGAAGATAGATAGATAGATACTGTAGATAGATGATAGATAGATAGATAGATAGATAGATAGATAGATAGATAGATAGATAGATAGATATAGCACTTAGACTTATATACCACTTCACAGTGTTTTACAGCCCACTCTAAGCAATTTACAGAATCAGCATATTGCCCCCAACAATCTGAGTCCTCATTTTACTGACCTCGGAAGAATGGAAGGCTGAGTCAACCTTGAGCTGGTGAGAATCAAACTCCTGGCAATTGGCAGAATTAGCCTGCAATACTGCATTCTAATGACTGTACCACAAGATAGATAGACAGAGGGAGAGAGGGAGGGAGAGAGAGAGGGAGACAGCAATGGATTAACTACCAACTGGGAGACATTTTTGGGAACCATGGAGAATAATCCCTAAAACTGTCAAAATTTGAAGACTGTAGCTGAACATAGCTTCCTGTATAAGTTCTGTTTTCTGATGTGCGTGCCTGCGTGTCTTATTTCTACAGCAAACATCATGTACCTGGCAAGCCAAGAAATGAGAAATGTTCTAGAGCGAGACAATTCTACAATAAAGCAACATTTAAATAAGGTAGACTTTTATTCTTTACACTTTCCATTGGATACTAGGACTGTTCAACACTTCAGATTCCACTCCAAAATGAGGGGTGCAAATATAGCATCTACTTGCCAGTTTTTAAACCATCCATATCTTTTTCTGGGGTTATGTGATGGCTGCAGAGAATGACTTATGAGTGATTGTGTAAAAGATACAGCATCTTTAAAGAGTTGCAAAGAAGTGTTTTATTTGTGTTCCCAATGCTCTGAAGCCATTTTTCCAAATTATTTCCAGCCTTCTTGTTTATCTGTTTTCAAATCCACTCCATTTCACTCAGATTTAATTCCAGGTTTCAGCAATTTAGTAATTATTTGCAAAATTCTGTGTACCTCATCTCATCTTATAATAGTTTAAGGTGAGCTATTACAACAATATTTTAGAATAAAATTAACAAAATATCCCAATTCGACAGCATCAAAAGAGAGAAACTAAGTATTAAGACATTATGTGTTATTAATTTATCTATTTTATGTATTAATAAATTTGTGCCATTTGTATACTGCTTATTAATTTTAAAAAGTCCCATGGGCTCTCTACAGTCAAGAATATCATATAAAACATAAATCACATACCTGAAACAATCAAAATAGTTTAAGGATCATCAAGTCAAAACAAACAAGAAGGGAAATTCTGTGTTTTATTTGAAGGCATGCCTTCTCAGAATGAGTCCTCCTCTGAAGGTGAACTTGCACTTCTAGCCATACCATGTGCACTCTCTGAACCAAAGACCAGGACAAGGGGTGGCATAAATCCCATTTTAGAATCTCATAAAATAGAGGACCTTTTATTATAGACATTTGACAAGCAGTGACATCATGTGCCAGAGTGGATGTCATTCATGTCATAATGCAATTGATGCCAATTATGTAATTCACATTATTTATGTGAAGGCACTATGGCATATATCATGTCATAGTTACTTCAACAAAATGTCCTCACCTAAATTGGCAGAAAAGACCAGATTGTAGGGAACAGAGGAGATTGAGAATTCAGACACAGAGGTACAGATATGACTAATGAATTGGTCTACTTGTCAATGAAACTTCCTCAGTTGTAGAGTTTGACTTACTCCTTTTGAATAGCCTAATGGCTAACAATGGGAGCCTGGGTGGAGTTTTATGAGTTCTGGTTTTACAAGCTTTTAGTTTGTAATAGACAAGGCTGGAAATAATGTTACTATACCTTGTTTCTGACTTACTTAATTAATTCAACCCCTGACACTTGACCTCCATCCTGACTTTGGTTCCAGTCTTTTGGATAATAGACTCTGTTTGATGCCTCAACTTTATTTGACCTCTTTATATGGATCCTAGTATGGCATCTGACTCTGTTTTTCTGCTGCCTGTGAATTATTGGGCTCTGCAGTCCTGACTTGCTAACAATTTGTTTACTCCATGCCTAGCCCAGAAGTATCAACTGCTATACTACTGTATATTATCTATTAATAAGATAATTAGGCTGAAGAAGGATGATCTGGCTTGCTCTAGAAGGCTTCATTCATTCAAGTTGGTTTTTTTTTAAAAAAAAATTTATATGCCGCCCTTCTCCAGAGAATCAGGGCGGCTTACAATGCGTTAAGCAATAGTTGTAATTATATTGTATTTGTTTATTCAATTTGTATTTATACGAATCTTCCAAGCGTCAGCAAGGGATAAACTTTAATTGATATTAACAGGGAGCCAAAGTTTTTAGACCACTTCAGTCCCTATTCTCACTCTCTCAAAAAAGGGAGCATTGGTATTACTTTTCCAGGAATCTTAAAGGCAAGAGAAGTGTCCATGCATCAGGAATGAAGGACTCCTGACATATATGTTGCTAAATGTAACTCCCTGTAGTCCCACCCAATATGACCAATGGTAGAAAATGCTGATCGTTCTTATTCAAGAACTTCTGTACAGTTACATGCTTTCCATTCATCAAGTTGAGAAAGATTTGTAAAGCCAAGAAGAAATATTTAATTCAAGCCAGCCCTTTGAATTGGACGTAGAAGCTGCAAATCAAGTTGGATATAGTTTTGTTTTGTTTTTTAAAGGAACCCTGTAGTAAGTTTATAATGTTCTGGACACTTTTTTTCACTACAGTTTTCAGTTCCTTATCTTCCATGAGTAAATCAAATGGAAGGGAGGTCAACTTAAGAACTGCTTTCTTTCATTCTGCCACAGCGATGCTCAGGTGTTCTCCTCAATCACAATTATTATGGCTCCAATTAGTGGATTCAATCACTTCTTCTCTACTCCCAAGTAGGCCAGGAGAGCAAGAATCAATGGCATTTTCTTTCTGTGGGCATGTTCTCTGAGGATTGGATGAAGGAAGACAACAGTTCTTCTAGTGACTAGTCCCTTGGACTAGAAGGGAAAGCAAGGCAGAATACGTGTTAGTTTCACAATTGCTTTTTTTTTTTTTAACACGAGTAGCAAATTTTGTGAAATGCTGGATTTCCATCTCAGGTATAAATACAAACATCTTATGAAACACTGGCATTTGTATAATTGACTACTTAGTGTTCTATGCCATCTTTTTGTGCAAAATCACAAAATGATACACAGCACTTGAAAACCTTTGTTTATTCAGTTTGATGCAGCCTGATTCTAAAAGCAATATAATGGAAACAAGAAATGACAACATCAACTGGAACAAAAGAAAAAAGAATAAGATGGTAACTTCAGCAGACTCCCATACGTCCCACCAACCCAGCAAATGCTGGGGCACCAGCTATTCTGGCCCAAGGTCTAGGAGAACAACCCTTGTAGTCCTTCAGGTTGGGAGTCACACAGATCTCAGGGAGCCTCATTCTTGATGACAGGTGCTGCAACAGAGAAGGTACATTTCCTAGATACTGATAAATGACATTATTTAATCCAAAGAACCCAGAGCATCCCAACCCTAGCCAGACACCACAGGAGAAAGGCAGCCCCTCAAATCACCGGGCCCTAAGCCATGCTGTTGACCCCTGTACTGAGCTACATGAATGAATGGTTTGACTCAGGGTGATATAACTTCCTGTGTTCCTATAATAAGCGGCCAATGAAAGAAAAGAGGTGAGGCCATCTACAAGTGCCAAAGTCCTGCATGTGCAAGCAACTAACCGTGTGGGAGGAAGTTTATTGGGCCTTGGTCCAAGGTCATTCATAAAGATGAAGTGCTTTGCTATGCAACATTTTAAGTCAAAATACGTTTGGAAGAAACTCCTCCTCCTCTTCCTCCTCCCCCCTCTAATTTAACCTTGTTCCTTTTTTTCCATCACAGGCTTATTTCATTATATGAGCATAAAGAAAAAATTGCCCAGGGAAGCAGCCAAAACCAATTTTGAGTTGCTTTTATTGAAACAGCTTGTCTACTATTGCCCAGGTTTTTTTTTTTTTAAATCCAATGTCCAAAGCTGTCCATAGCAGTCTAATAGTTATTGCCCTTGAAAGATTCATAATCTGGAAAGCAGCAGTATGGAAGACACTACAAGAGAAGACTTTCTTCCCCCAGCCAGAGTAAATTATTTCCCTCCAGTTTGGAAAATCCTTCAAATACGCTGCATGAATAAGTCTAAAACATCTTCTGCAGCCAGGAACACCTTTCATTTGGGCAGGTCTCAGATGTTTTTTGGACAGTGTATTGCTGAAGTCCAAAGTTAGAAAAGGAGCCCGGGAAGATTTTGCTATATGTAGCACTTAACCATAATTTAGCCCACATAGCAGTTCCAATTTAGTCCTTTTGTGACCAAACCTCAATAATAGAATTGAAAAGGAGGGAGACATTGAGCTCCTAGAGAGCAGAAAGTAAAACAGAATTACAATAAGTGAGGTTTCTTGGGCTACAGTTGACCACTTAGACATGTTTTAATAACTTACTTCCGCAGAAGGTCTCACATTCATATTCCAAATTTGCAAAGTCCTGTAGATCAGCCTTCCCTAAACTGGTGGCCTCCAGAGATGCTGGACTTCAGTTTCCGTAATTCATAGCAATTTGGCCAGAGTGTCTGGAAAGTAGAGGATACTTGTAGGCCACCAGGTTAGGAAAGGTTTCTGTATCAACTTGCACTCAATTAAATGTGCATACTGTACAGTACTGTTAAATAATGAATATTCTAGTCAAGTTGCAGCATATATTATTAAGCGCAAAGTAAAATAGAATCAGCTCATAATAGAGCCTTAATGAGCAAAAAAGGGTTTCTTTTAAAGAAAGTTTCCTTATTAAATTACTATTCAAGACATTTCAGCATTTGATGCCAAGGTAATTGCAATACTCTTTAGTTGTGCTCTAAATCTGCTGTATAATAAGATGACCTAACCGTACATCTCTCCATTTGGTGGTGGTGAGGGGCAGTGATCAATGAAGACTCCGTTTCTCCTATCATTCTATCTGTCCCTCCATCCGCCACTGCATTGCAATTCCATAGAATTTACCTTTTTTACAGGAATATCTTTAAAATATCCATGATCGATATAAAACTATAACAGAATCTCTGAAACATATGAAAACCAAGCCAAGTCAGTAAAAATAAGTAGAAGTTACAGATATTTTACATTAGGCACTGCCATCCTGATGTAGCACGAAATACATTGGACTACAAGTCCTATCATTCCTAAATAAATAGCAGTAGGGCACTTGAGTGTGAAGCATTTGGAGAGTAATACCAACACTTAAGCTTGCATCCAGTGATAATGCATTAAATCCAAAACACAAAATAGGAGCATCAGATTTCTTTATAACCATTACTTTTTTTGGTGGGGGGGAGGATGGGAGTCAAAAAGTGAAGGAAAAAAACCCCACAAGGAAATGAAAGAAAAGTAATTTATATATTAATGACTCAAAAATCAGATTTCACCCATTTTGCCTATTTTATGAAGTGTTAGACCAGTAACATATCTTTGGGTTAATGATGAAGATACAAAACAAGAGGAGAGAAAGAGAGACGAGGAGTTTGTGAGAAACTGAATGAGAAGAGATAGCAAATAACCATATTCCCCGATCCTGAACATCACCACCAATGTCCCAAAGGTGCTTTTTCAAGAGGTAACTAACAGGAGAACAGAGTCAGCAGGATAAGATTCAGCAGTCCATCTGCATTTAAAAAACAAAAGCCACTCTTTTTGAAGACAGCAAAGTCCACATTTTGGAGAGAGAGGAACACTGGTTTGAAAGAAGGGTCAAACAGGCCGTCTGTGTCAAAATTTAACAGCCCTCTCTCAGGGCATGAGGTTATGATATCATCTATCTCCAGTCTACAACACACTCCTTTCAGCAGTTCCAAGAAGGCTCCACACCCATTTGCAGTACTCAGGTGACCCTGAAGACCCAGATAAACCTCCAAGTGGCCTCAACGACTCTCTAAAAGAATGCAAATAACCAGTTAAATCCTTCCATTCCCCAACATCCAGTCAGAGCTGAAGAAGCTTCTTGGATGAAACGTCTTCAAAGAAAAACAAGAAAGTCCAATTGCCTCTTGAAAAAGCACCTTTGGAACAACTATGACATGGATGGCTGAAAATCTCCATAGACATCACTACCAGGGGTGAAATGTAAAATTTGCTACTACCAGTTCTGTGGGCGTGGCTTGGTGGGGGGGAGGGTAATGTGACTGGGTGGGCATGGCCAATTTTTTTATATATATATATATATATATATAACTTTTCAAAGCATTTTTTCTAATGCTTTGAAAAGCCTCTGTCGATCAGGCAACTCAGCTGGGATCCTTAGAGACTTTTCAAAGCATTTTTTTTTTTACTACCTCTTCTGCCAAGATGTTGCAGAAAAAAATGCTTTGAAAAGCCTCTGACAATCCCAGCTGAGCCACGCAATCATCAGAGGCTTTTTTTTTTACTTTCAAAAGCATTTTTTTGTCGGAAGAGGTTGTAGAAAAAATGCTTTTAAAAGTAAAAAAAAAAAGCCTCTGATGATCGTGCGGCTCAGCTGGGCATGGGGGGGGCGCGCAGGGATTTTTGCTACCAGTTCTCCAAACCACCTGCCACCATCACTACCGGATTGGGCTATCCAGTCTGAACCGGGAGCATTTCACCCCTGATCACTACCAATCTTTGAGTTAATAAATAAGCCTAAGGATGAAAAACATTTTTTTTTCATTGAATGAGAAGGCAATAGGGCCATATTTGGCTCTCCCAGGCTTTTTTAATGACATATGTTGCCATAGGTAGAACCTTCTTTTTGTCTGAATTTATGTCTGAATTATACATAGGCTTATTTGAGCATTGACTGTTTTGAAAATATATTTGGTCACAAAGTCTGATGCATTTAGTATGATTCTACTGCTGTGAATTTTTACACCTGAACTGAAGACACTGAGAACTCTATGCCTCTCAGATATTTTTTTTTTAAATCTGTATTGGACCTTTGGCAACCACACAACAGGCAGAAATATTTTTTAGGGATGTTTTTAACACATTTTTGTTAGGACTTACACTTTCTTTGAGAAGCCTTAATGGCATAGGATCACTGTAGGAAATAGCTGCTTTCTTAGAAATGCTGAAACATCCTGCTGATAACAATCTCAACTAACTGCCATCATATTGGCCATATTTATGAAAAATTAAATACATACTCACTTTACAAAAGTTTGTGAGAGAATACTTTGAAGAATTTGCTGTTTCATTTTTAAAACATACTAATGATACAGTATCAAGAAAGTTTACTAAGATTAAATCTGGATAGTGGTGATGCTGGTGATAATGCTAATTAATATACATAGTAGATCTGGTGGACTGTGTTTTTATTATTATGGAAACAGTCTATATTAGAGAGGGGTTTCTGACAGGGTTTTCGGCAGATGTGTAAGTGTAAAATTCACACTTTAATCATACTCCAGTCCTAATTATTTTGTGCTCTTAGGAACAAAGATACGGGATCTAGGCCCCTTCAAAATGATGCTAGATTTGAACTACCATCAGCTGCAGCCATTACAGATAGTCCTTGACTTACGATCACAATTGAGCCCAAAATTTATGTTGCTAAGCAAGACAGTTAAGTGAATTTTGCTCCATTTTATTACCTTCCTTGTCACACTTGTTAAGTGAATTGAAGCAGTTGTAAAATTACTAAACAGATTGTTAAGTGAATCTGGTTTCCCCATTGACTTTGCTCGTCAGAAGGTCATAAAAGGTGATCACATGACCCCAGGATACTGCAACTGTCATAAATACATGCCAGTTGCCAAGCAACTAAAGTTTAATCACCTGATCATGGGGATGCTGCAACGGTTGTAAGTGAAAAATAATCATGTCATTTTTTTCAGCCATTGTAACTTAGAACAGTCACTAAATGAATGGTTATAAGTCAACGATTACCTGTATCTCTATTATTAGTGCCCAAACAAGACATGTTGAAGGAGGAGAAGGAGGAAGCAGAAGCGTGGAAAGAATAGCGTGTTTCATTGGTGCTTGTAGAAAATGAACTTTAACCAAAGCTGTTTTAATTGTGTTGGAAATCGTTTTGGTCTAAATTTAAGCCAGATAGCCAGTGTGGCATGGTGATCAAGGTGGTAAACTAGAACCTTAATTCTAATATTTTTTCACCTTTGAAAGTTCAGTAAATAACTCTGGCCCAATCATTCTCAGCCCCTCGTCCCCTCACAAATGCATTATGGGGAAGAATAAGAGGATGGATTCGTTGTATGCCACCTTGAGTTCCTGTACAACGGGCAGGATATAAATCGAATAAAAAGCAGCTTTTGTTAGAACTATGGTGGTGGAGGAAAGAAGTCAGCAGTGCAAAAGGAAGCACTCACCAATATAAAGCATGGATTTGATGTCTCAGCACAGGAGAACCAATCAACAACGTGAAGTAGAAGCTGATCATCTGAAAGAATTGTCTCAGAAGTTTATAACTATACCTCAGTGGCTAGTGTTATAATGGGTTGGGAAGAATGAAGCATAAGCAAGGGAAAATGCAGAGATTGTGTTCATGCAGTATCTCTGCAACCCAGAAAGAAGAAGAAACTTTTTCAGGTGATGTATAGAATGGCTCCTATTGGTGATGAAATATTTTCAAGGTCATGGAATCCACAATTTTTTAATTACACAGACAGAGGTAATCTCCAAGCAAAGCACAAGATGTCAGGATGTTTTCCTTGGGCAGTCTGGATCTACTCTTATTTTCTTTGTTAACTTTTCTTCTGGGCTGTGACACCCAGTTCATGTTTTGGAGGAAAGAGTTCGCCTTCCTTCCCTGCATGCTGAGATCCCAGTGAAAAATCCTTCCCTATCTGCAGCTGCTATTTATTTAAAAGTTTTTTTAAAAAAAATTAAAAAAAACTGACAAAATGACGCATTTAGTAGGATGTCTGATTTGGCCCTAAAAGTAAAAACAAAAGCAACTGGAAAGCGCAATGGCCCATACTAAGTTTGTTTGTTTTGACGATCGTTTGCCACCCAGAGTTAATGGTTTGAGATAGGTGGTTATACAAATGGAATAAGTAAATAAATAAACACCCCATTCTAAGTTGCTTGCTTGAAAACAAATCCTATTGATCCTCAGGTTCCAATTTTTACATCTAAGACTTTTGTTTTGCATCCAACTTGAAGAAGCAGGAGGACTAAACTTCCTGGATTTTCCTGTCAGAAGAAACGTTTCTTCCTGTAGATTGGCTAGATAAGCAGATGTTAAAAAAAAAAAAAAAATCCACTGGACTCTCCACCTATTACGTTGGTTGTGGATAAATATCCTCCCAATCAAGGGCTATTATCCTTAGTGTCACATTAGTGTCACTAGGCAATACAATAATTCTCAGTAGGTCTCTCCTGATTGGTTGAAAAGTGTCTTACAACTTCAGTAATCTCCATTGAAGAAATTCTGACCATTGACATTTATTACCTAAGTATTTCTAATAGATATATACAATGTTTTATAATCTACCGTGGTATGCCATGACTCTTGAATTTCTCTTTGGACTGTAGATATTATTCATGTCTTTGTTTTTTATCTAATAATTGGATTTAGCTCTGGTCTCTTTCTTTTCCTGCCACCATCTTTACTTTAAGACAGTTCTCTATTTTTATTTTAGCTCATTTTTTACTATGGATCAACTGACTCATGGTGTCCTCTGCAGTACTATGAAGAAATGAAGATGGAGTTTCCAGATGGAGATATTCGAATCTGTGAGAAAGGAATCAGCCATTCTTTTGTCTTGGATTCCAGCAAAGAAATGGCTGAAATGATAACAGGCTGGATACAGGATGATCTCGCCAAGCTATGATAAAGACAGAGTAGAGCAGAGCAGGAGGAATTAGCTGTATTGTTGCCATGTAATTTTCCTTGATAGATTATGCTTTGATCTGTCTGTGCAATTATGGTTTGCTTTTTTCTGGAAGCTCTGGTGTTAACCTGATGGCTCATATTACATTCCTGTTGACAGGTTTCTAACAAATACCCAAGGTAAGGTTGTAAACACATGGGGATGACTGTATCAAACCAGAGCCCTGGATTCCTTTAGGCCAGTGTCAGCCTCCCTCTACAAACAGTGACTACCTGTTCAGGTAACTCACAGGATTGTCGTAACAAAAAAAAAAAGAGAGAGAGAGAGATCCCCTCCCCTCCATGTGCCATCTTGATTTTCCAAATGTATGAATTAATGGGCCATTAATTCTGTGTCTAGCTAGCACAATGCCTCTAGCAGGATTGTATGAATTATTGCATCAGGTGTTTAGATTTCTGACATATAAATTTGTTTATCAACACCATTCATTCTGCCACAACATTGTAGTAGTATTGCACCCATAATTGTGTCCCATACTGTTGTTGAAGTGGTTAGGGTTAGAACTGACCGTCACTCATCATTGGGGGAAAATAGCATCTAATTTAGGGTGATGATATTAGAATAGCAAATCACTACAAAATTGTTGTTATTGCTTAAATTAATTTCAACATCCATTGTAATGGAAGACATATATTTGGTGTGCAGAAAAAGAACTATGTTGCTCACAAGCAGAACCAACAATGAATTAATAAGCTATATACTTCTTACAAATAATCCTAGACCTATGACCACAAATGAGACCAGAATTTCACTTGCTAAACAGAATCATCACATAATTTTATGACCAGTTTTACCAGTTGTTAAGCAAATTCAGGGGTTTGCAACATGGCCACTTAACATGGTTGTTAAGTGAATCACATACAGGTGTTAAGCAAATTATGCTTCTCCAACTGAAGTTGCTTTTCAGAAAACTGCTGGAAAGATCACAAATTGCGATCATCTTGACCGGTGGACACTACACCAGTAGTAAACATGAGACTGTTGCCAACTTTCCAAATTGCAATCACGTGATATGGAAGTGGTATGATGGTTTTGTGAGGACAGGTCATAAATCACTTTTTCCACGACTGTCATAACTTTCAGCTATTGTTAAATGAAAGGTTGGTATCTGTATAATACTATCTGTATTGAGAAAGATCTAAGTACATTGGTTAGAGGTATGCAAATGTTAAAACTGGAGTCACATTTTGTCTACTCCACTTCATTACGGGCCTTTGATACCTCAATACCCAGCCTGTGGAACTGTATTTTTTCTATATGAACAACCTTTTGCCTCAGACAGTGGGAATAATTGCTGAGTTACAGGTAGTCCTTGACTTACGACCGGTTGCTTAGTGCTTGTCTATGATTCAAAATTACGACTTACCTGAAAACACGGAGGTATAACCTACTTCTGTGGTTCCAATGGTTGCCCCTCTTGTGGTCATGTGACCGCACTTCAGGCACTTGCAGCATGGCCACATTTATGTCATGTGACCACATTTTATTACTGTTCTGCCAAAACCTGGAGGTTACAGAAGTGTGTGTTCTCCGCCATAGAAAGCAACGAGTTTGATTAACAATCACCGTATTTACTTAGCAACTACCATATTTGATTAACAACTGCCACAAAGAAGGCCATAAAACAGTGTTGAGCAGGTTCCATTATGGTCATATGTCAAGGACTGCTGTACATGTTATTTTAGAACAGACAGAACTTGGATGACATACTCCTTTTATTAATTTTTTTCTCAAGAAATAGTCACTGCTAGGTATGGAATAATTCCCTCCCTACCTCTTTTTTTTATTTTTTGTGATTTCTGACAAATCACAAAAACAAAAGCAAGTATATTAATGCCCGTACTTTGGGAATTTGGGAGAAAAAGAGACTTGGGATTGCCTGCGCACCGTAAACTGATCCCGAACTACTCTTGTCTACCCAATTATTTTATGCCGCATCCTGTGTTAAATGCCATGTTTTGTATACTTGTCATTGTCTCCCTAACCTTGATCACTACCTAAGCTAAGGTAGCCCTGTGATTGTGAGGGGAGACTAATGGAAAATTGTGCACATAGACATGCAGTGCATCTGACTTCTTTTTTGCTTCCCGCCCACCCTGAAAAAAAGCCCAGGGCACAACTGGATTTCGTTCTTGGAAGAAGCCCAATTTCCAACAGCACCACTATCTGCTGCTGGCCAAGATGGGAAAGGAAAGAAGCGGGGGGGGGGGAGAGAAGCTGTTTGTCACTTGGTTCACATTTTTGCAAACTTAGGAGTTGTGTTTGGATGATAGGCTTGGCTGGTTCTGTGCTATGCGATCCCCCCACCCCACCCCCAGGAAAACTCCGAGCTGGTAGCAGACAACAAAGAGAGTGGCCATCTTGGCAGGAAGCCCAGGCATTGCTAAGGTACCTGGAAGGGTCTCCCTATCTGCTGTGTGATAATGGTGGGTTGGTGGTGGTTGTTTTAATCATAGGGGAAAGGATTCCTCTGTTGATTGAAGCCATTGCCGGCAAGATGGGCACAAGGTTTAACCAGCTCCATGCCCTTCTCAGCAGGCTTCATCCCCACCCTTCTGGATGCAGGGAGTAAAAAGAAAAAGGATTACTGGGGGGACTGGCCTATCTAAAACATTCATCTTAATTTAGCCTCAAGGCCAGCAGCAGAAAGAAAAGGAAAGTTCCACATTTATTCCTTGCAGGTTTTTGTAATGGTGGAAGTTAGTTTAATCCAAACCAACCCTGAGGACATTTCATAGGACAACTAACATTATCTGGCCCCACTATTGCTTGGGGTTAGCATATCAATATAAATCTATCCCCACCCCACTCTTCCAGTAGGTGTGTATAAACAGAGCCACAAGGTATTTGCCCCAGGACTTCCACAGGATATCAGGTTGAACTGTTATAAAACTTCAGTAGGTGTATTAAATGTTCTGGCCTATGTATGCTTATATATTACTTGGGCAGATATTAATATTACTGGGAATCCAAGTGGCATAAGCATGACTAGCATTGTATCTAACATTTAAGGATGGTTTTTGGAGTGTAAAAAACTATTCTGTATGGATATTATATTTATATAACTCGGTTGTTTGTACACCGTTTTATTCCGTGGTCTCATTAAATCCTGGTGTTTTGTAGATCTTAAAAAAACATATTCCTACAATATTTTTGCGTGTAAGATGTGGTCACTCAGAGGAACATTTATAATCTGGTAGTAACAATGTTGCCTGCCAAAAGGAAAACTCAGTTTTTTAAACGTTCAATATTTAATTGAAAACACCCAGCACTGACCATAGGACACTTTCATGCAGTGAAGTTTGATCCATCTGTAACCATGACAGCCTGTTTTCAGAATATGATGCTTATTAATTTTGCTGCTCTTTTCATTATCTGGTCATCTCAATAATCTTATCTTGAAACTATTGTAGTATTTCTCAATACAGTTCTAATCATAGGGATTCATTGCCTGCTTTTACTTGAAACTTAAAATGTTTGTGCTCACTAGTCATTTATACATGGGCATATAGGATTGTGATAAACTAATTTTGTAAACTATAATTGCTTAATGCAAAATACTAGTTTATTTTAGGAGTTGTTGTTCAACCTTCTTCTTGCTTTCTGCGTTTGAAAGATTCCTTTGATCTGTTTTCAGAATGCTGTTATCCCAATGGCACAAAATTGAAATTGATAAGTGATGAATAAACATTCTTTAACAACACTATTAATTGCTATTCATTTCTTTGTAAGTTTCAAAATACATTTGTATGGAGGAAAGGATTTGATTTGCAGAAAATAAAAGGGATTTGCATTGGGAGTGCCCAGCAAAAAAAAAAAAATTGGTTGGTTGATTTGTACCCCACCTTTATTATTTTAATAATTCAAGGTTGTGAACATATCCAACACCCTTTCCTCCACCCAAAGTATTTTTCCCACAAAAACAACCCTGTAAGGTGGGTTCGGCTGAGAGAGAGGGACTAGCGCCCAAGATCACCCAGCTGGCTTTCATGGCTAAAGTCATGAAAATGATAAGAGAAAAAAAAATCATCTTTAACATATCTTCTATGTTTCCCCTAGATAGCTTCCCTTGTATTTCATTTGCACATTTCTAGTTCTGAAAGAATTGCTCTCATGTTCCATTTTTTGCAGATAGAACAAGACACATCATTGAAGAAGCCAAAACTTGGGACTCTGTAAATGTGGTTGGAGTGAAACAGAGCAACTGTTCAATTAAAGCCTCTAGTACAAATGAGGGTTGGGCAACTCTTGTTTCTGAACCGCTTAAGTGGTCAGGTCTTTTTCATGAATTGAAAAGCTACTCCAGAAGCTACTCCCGCCTGCTTACAAAACAAATGGGTTGCATGTGTACATACGTGCGTGGCAGTGGTGGGTTTCAAATTTTTTTACTACCGGTTCTGTGAGTGGCTTGGAGGGCGTGGCGTGGCTTGGTGGGCGTGTCATGGCTTGGTGGGCATGGCAGGGGAAGGATATTGTAATATCTCCATTCCCTCCCCAATCCAGGGGAAGGTTACTGCAAAATCTTCATTTCCTCCGGATCAGCTGAGTCTCGGGAGGCAGAGAATAGATGGGGGCGGGGCCAGTCAGAGGTGGTATTTACCGGTTCTCCAGAACTGATCAGAACCTGCTGAAACCCACCTCTGGTGCGTGGGAGGAACGAGTATACCTTCTAGGGATTTGCACAGTCCTGTACAGATAATTATAAAATGGAATTATATTCATGAAATTTTTGACATTTCTGAATTCCCATACTCAAAGAATCGATCATAAACTGCTGGGGGGAAATAATAGGGTTGGAGAATTGACTTCCAACCTATTTGTGACTTTTCGGATAAAACATGGTGGCATAAGGGCAAAGAGACAGTAGGTTCAAGTCCATCATCAGTCACAATGTGCCTTTAGGCCCATCACTCTCTCTCAGCCCATTCCACCTGACAGGGTTGCTGTTGATGTGATAGAAAATAAAAGAAGGAAGCGTTGGATATTCTGCCTTGAGCTTCTGAAGAAAAGGCAAGGTGTAAATCAAATTAATAAATAAAACTTTCCTTTACACAATTTCTCATTATAATAACTTGAGTGAGGAACTTGCTTTTAAGAATTGAATATAATTGTTGTATTTGTAGAAAGGCTATACACTGAACATTCTCCACATGAAGAGCCAGACTGTCTATATCCAATGAGTATCTATATCCAAGATTTCTAAATGTTAAATCTATCTACATAAACATGTACATTATAAACATTATGACCATTAGATAAATTAGCACACTATTTCCATTTACTATTCCATTCTGATCTTCTCCTTATTCTAATTGGTCCACTGCAAAACACTTTGTTTGAATAACAGAGAAGAATGTGGCGGTTAGTAAAGCTACTTAACACTTTGTGTGGAATGATAAAAACCCACTTGTACCCTGGAGGCTGTCATTTATTTTCAGGGTCACAGGGTCAAGTTAAGACTTGGGATTATTGTGTGCCCCAAAGCCTCTTTATTGAAATTTAGGCAATGTAAGAACCCACTGAGAGTCTCCTAGTGACCAAGAGTAATTAAAGCAGTACATAACACTGAAAGAGAAAGCTATAGAGTGGGAATATAGAAGGACTGCCAAAAGTGGCTGCTGCTTTAAGCAGTGATTGTGCAGAATTTATGGAGTAGGACAACTCCTGTATAAAATGAAACCATGGAGGGAGAACACCATTGTCCTTGTGTAAAAGAAGACATAGACAAGAAGTGTTAGTCATTGACATGAACTCTTTAACATCACATTAAAAAAAAGGATGTCTCTGGTGAACATTTTTGTATACTTGCTGTATATTCGGTTCTTACTAGTCATTTTACCACCCATTTGTATTTTCTTCTTCAGCTAGAGATCTTTTATTCTGTCCATGATGGAGAGAGAGCTGGAGGGCTTCCCATTTTGCATGTTATAAAGAACACTGGTAGGATTCTGGAGATGCTAATTTGTAGTCCACTGAAACTTAAATAAATATTAAAATGCCATTCACATACTCAAAGAAGATCCATGGTGGTGTCCTCTTTTCATTTAGTTATCCTCTTCCTTGATTTCATTTTAATGAATGAACCAGAGTCTGGTTTCAAGCAAGACCATTAAGTGGAAAAAGGATAGAAACAACTGCCATAACAGGAATGTCCTTACAGAAGTTTGAAATGGAAATCTAATGATAGAGCCATGATGGTGCACTGGTTAGAATGCAGTATTGCAGGCTAACTCTGCCAACTGCCAGCAGTTTGATTCTGACCGGCTCAAGGTTGACTCAGGCTTCCATTCTCCCAAGGTCAGTAAAATGAGGAGCCAGATTGTTGGGGGCAATATGCTGACTAAACCACTTAGAGGGGGCTGCAAAGTACTATGAAGCGGTATTTAAGTATAAGTGCTATTGCTATTGCTAATGTGGGACATAGGTAGTTTGAAAGAATAGGGGCACACAGCTTGGCTTAGATTGCCTGGTGCAGAAGCAGTGGCTTCTAGATGGGTCTTATAATTAGACAAAGCATGGTGACGTCACCTCCACTAAGTAAACGAGACCAAAAAATGAACTCCACAGGAAGACTAAAACTGTTGTTATTGAGATTGGCTATAATAACAGAACATTGCAAGTCTGATTCTGCTGTCCCTCCTCCCCCTTTTATACTTAAGTGAATTAGGGAGATATCTACCGTGTTTCCCTGAAAATAAGACCCTGTCTTATATTTTAGAACCCTGAAATAAGCGCTTGGCCTTATTGCCATGCACTCAAAAGCCTGATTGGGCTTATTATAAGAGGGAATGTTATTATCAGATGTCTTATTTTGGGGGAAACAGGGTATCTATATTTCTTTCAAATGTTATCCCCGTTGTGACCTTAAAATATGTCTTACCCCTTGTCCTCCTGACAGTGGTGTTTGTACATCTCCAACAAAGACATCTTCAGGTGATCACATCAGATGGTGGAAACTCCCACACCCACACATCTAAGTTTAGTCTCTTCTCTTAGCATACAAGTGCTGTGGTGAGAGAGGTGATCCTTACACATTGGAAACTAGGCAGAACCTGGAGGCAAAAAGCCATAATCCCATTTAACCAGAGGGGTCCCCAGATGCTACAAAGCTGACTTACCAAATATTGAATGAACATCATCTTAAGAAATGGTTTATTCAAGCATTGCCTCATTCTGACCCAGATAAGTGCCAGGATAGAAAAACCATATAAAAGGTTCTCAACCTTTTCTCACCACGGATCCCCTTTGAATACCTTTTGTGGCCACGGACCATGGCCACAGATTCCCAAGACATAACTCAAGATTTAAATCATAACATATCTTCCAGGCCTTCATGGACACTCTGTGACTTCGAGGGGCCACGGACCACAGGTTGAGAACCACTGCCATAGTGGTGCAGGCAGAAAATGTCAGTCCTGTCAGCTTTAGTATCCAAAATGCAGAAGGGTGAATGAAATGTATAGATTTCCTGACAATCACTGTACCTCTATCTTTCCTGTATAACAGGCTAATTTAGCAGTTGAGCTCCAGGCCTTTCAATTCTGAAAGAGTGAAACAAAACTATTAGTCACTATTTCATCTGGGTGCCACTTTCGTTGTCTCCGTCCCTTAGATGCCAAGTGAGAAAAGCAGTATCCTAATGCACCAGGTCTGAGGGAGGAAAAAATGGAGTGGTGACGATAAGGCACTTGTGGGTAAAAGCACTGAATAAATGAATATACAGTTGGATTTTTCTTGTAAAAAACCCAACTAACAATAGAAATATTGTTTCTAGTTGAAAATCCCAACTTGCAATACTAAAAAAAAAGTTTTCTGAAGAAAAATGCAGAGAAGCACTTATCAATAAAATATTTAATAAACTTATCTGTACAAAATATTTAAATGGTTAGTTAAAGAGTATACATAATTGCTTATTTAACAAATATAAACCACTATATAATATATTCAAGAAAATATATATTGCTTGTTTACAACTGATTTACAATCCATTATGTACAATCTATTTAAATTTTAGAATACGTACAATGCATTTACACCCTTGCTTACAGATCTATCTTCCATAGAACATTTCACATACAGATCCACATAACATTTTAATCCCTACCCCAAAAATAGGCATCTATTTTTATATACATTGATATATTGAACACCGTAAATACAAGTTCTACAAAATAAAAAAATAAGAAAGACCAAGGTAAAGAAAATGATCTGGGGTTTTTGACACAAGAGAACTAAATGTATAAATTAGGATGCAAAATTGGAAGCATGCTGCCTTGGTTTTGGGGTGAGTCTGCAAATATTTTTTTTAGTATACAAAGAAAGCAATTGCGCTTACTTAGCCAGAGAAATTAAGTATGCTCTGACAACCTTTTTCTCTGAATCATTCAAAATATGGAGTAAAGAAAATGCAACTAGTTTCCTGGGGGGAAAAGTAAAAAGAAAAAGAAAAAAAAGAATCCAGTTTCTTGTCAATGAAGAAAGGGATTACATACAGAAAACATCTTAGGTGCATCCACAGTTTTTTAGACTGGACTGTAAAAATCTTGGGTCTTCTTAACACTGTGTTTTAAAACTAATTACCAATGGCTTCATTTCCACATATATTTAGCTCTTTCTGAAGTTATTCAAGGAAAGTGAAGTTGCACAAATTGCAGAAAGGACTCATCAACATTTAAACTGATATGAGAGAAAATATTGATGAGAAAAGTAGGCGAAGACCAATAGCCATGAACTGTGGGAGCATTCTTGAGGTCTGGCCAAAGTTAATTCAACTATTTGCAGCCCAACAATGTAAAAAATGTCAAAATGTGCAACACTATTTTTTTATTAGACATTTTCACTCTCTTCCCTCTGGCCATATTTTGAGATAAGTTACATTCATGGGACCTGAGTCCAAACCCACAGTAAATCAGGCGTATCTCCACCAAGGTCAATAAAATTATGATTCCAACCAATGTGGATGTTGGGAGAGAGGAGAGAAGGGGAAGGTACAAATATCAGACTTCGTACATCCATGAGTCTCTACTGCGGATTTTTTTTTAAAAAAATGCCCTTGAAATGGTTGCATTTAACAGAGCAGAGGCAGGATTATATCACAGGCATGCTACAATCCTGTCACTTTATGGGTTTTTGCAGATACAGAGAGAATTTTCCCTGCTTACTTATAATTTATGTCTCCCATAGATAATTGGACTAACCAACTATGGTTAACCATAGTTTATGAGATTAACCCAATGTTGGAGGTTCAGATTGCTATGCGGAATCATAAACTAACCACAGGGTTGAGTCTGCATAATATGCTAGATTAAAATGTGGTACAGTTAGTTTATGGTTCAGGATGGCTAATCTGAATTGATTTGGCTGGGGAATTCATAAGGCATTGTCACCCTGCAATTGGGGCAGGGAATTCCTGGACCTAAAGATGTTATTGGCTTGTAGAGCTTATAATGCCTGATTAGTGGGTCATGCTTTTGAAGGGGAATGGGAGTTAGAATCAAATATTAGCTGAATAGACATCCTTCTGAACTGCATTTAAGAAGCCCGAAGCACACACCCTTTCCGTCTCCTCCATGTAACTTGTTGCAATTTGCAAAAGTTAGGCATAGTTGGGCTTGCTTTCAAACACAAACCACATAAAGACTGTAGCATAAAATTACATATTTTGCTTCCCATAAGTGAAGGTAAATAATAAATATGCAAGTATATTATGCATGCATGTATCAAGCAGCTTGTGTAAACATTTTCTGAAGAAGGAGTAAAGTTTGGTGGATGAAATATACTGATAAAAATTCCAACAAATTATTTGTGTTTTTTTTAAAGAGGTCATTGCAGATTCCACCACTCGTCAAAAACATGCTGCAAAAGCTTTATTGTTTATGGCAAGATCAGAACTGTTGCTGTTCCATTGCGGTTCTCTAAAGCAGAAAATCATGCTAGAGATTTTGTTTTTCTATTATGATTTTTTAAAAAAAAACTGCATCTCCTCCAATCTGATCTTGAGGAAATATTTTATCTTAGCTGGATATATCTTATTCTCCCCTGTACCATCTCACTGATTAAATATTGATTCCAGAGCCTCTCCTGCCATGTTTTTATATAGTATGTATACCACAGGTAGTTTAAGTCAGAGAGGAGTTTGTTCCAATGGTATTCATTTGATAAGTGTGCCAATTAAGAGCTCCATTTTGTAGTTAGAAAATAACACATTTTAGGGGGTGGGGATGGCGTACAATGTACCTTTTTTGAAAAAAGTACACACTACCCAATCAGACTGAATTATTTCAGACAAGTATAAAAGATACTGAATCATAAAGCCTCGTGAGATTGATTTTCAGATTAATATCAGATCCCTTCCATATATTTCTAATGATTTTATAATTTTATATAATTTATAATATTGTGTTTTGTTACGATAGGAGCTTAATACTGATGCATTTTATATGCTGTCACACAGAGATGGTGGTAAATGAAGAGATGAAAGGTAGTAATATACAATGTCCAACCTCAAATTCCTAACACGTGCAAACTGGAAGTATGTTTATTAATGAAATGTGTCCCAATTTATGGTTCAGTTAGGGGCTGTGAAAGATTAAATCAGCAAATATTCATGTAAAGGATTTAACAGGAAGTAAAAGGGAAGCATTCTGTATTTTACTCTAAAATCTAATGGAAAAAAACTAACACAACACTATCAAAAGGCCAAAGACCATCTAGTCACTCTCTTTTCAGGTTTCTCACTTACAATGCATTCCTATCAATAATAGGAATTTAAAAGCCTTTAAAATGCAGTGTATGAGCAGCATTAAGCTTGGTGCAGTATGTTTAACAATAACGTTTTACACCATCCTGATACACAGAGCTGGAATGAGATGAATATCTACATGTCAGTCCAGATTCAGCCTTACTTGGCTACAATTCAGGCAGAGCATATCCCCAGCCAGCTCCAACTGTTCATGAAGGCAGCTCCGAGGGCTGTGTATACTTATATGTCTAACTGCAAGCATCACCTGGACCTGCCAAGGTCTAGTTCAATACTTTCTCAGTAATTCCCATTTAAGCTGCATCTCAGTTCAATTCTGACCAGGTAAGTTTGAAAGGTGTTGTCCATTGTCTCTAAAATGCATATGATGAGCCATAAGGGGATATTCCTTTCCAGATGAAAGAGAGATGCAAAGATGGAGAAAATATCATTTTAATGCCTCCATGCTGAAAGCCAACTTAATCCATATTAAATTCTCCCCTGCTAGAAAGGAGTCTTTTCAATACTCTGCTAATGCATCTGTAAGGGCAAAGACGATAGGCCACTTAACTTTCTATCAAATATATGAAGCAAGAGGGGATCCAACTGTGGCTTCAGGTTATCTCTTTAAACTAAAAAAAGAGGATGAAAATGAATTTTTATCTCATTCAGACTATTAAATGCAAATATAAAAGATGCATATGTTTCAAGTTTGTGCTGAATCTATGGAATACTATGATCTTCAGATATAATTAGGATACGGGCCTTCTGTATTTTTCTTTCCTTCTACCTCACTCCGAAACCCCAAAGAAAGGAACAATCCAGCTGAAGAACTTGCAACACACTTGTCTCCTCTTGTAACTGTCTCTGGCAGTGTTATTAACAAGCCTTCAATCACCGAGACGCCGAATTGGCAGGAAAAGATCATAATCGGAAGCAGAAGTTGAGCAAACAAGCAATCTGACCTCCCTCTGTGCTTCAGAAGACTCCTGCCAATGGAAAGAGAGGCTACAATTGAGATGGCACCTCTTAGGCCTCTTCAGTCTGAGTGGACTTTCCCGATAAAAGCCTTTGAATGCCCAGCACGTAAGGGGATTCCAATCTAACAAGTTCAGTGTTTGTTTTCTGCCTCTTTAATAAATGGTGAATAATAATAACAGCTGTTTTACTTAAGATTGGTGGCTGAGCATACCAATCATGCTGCATTGTGAAAGAAAAAATAGAATGGCATGACTTTTTGAGCTATAGGACAGGGGTCTCCAACCTTGGCAACTTTAAGACTTGTGGACTTCAACTCCCAGAGTTCCTCAGCCAACAAAAGAAAGCTGGCTGAGGAATTCTGGGAGTTGAAGTCCACAAGTCTTAAAGTTGCCAAGGTTGGAGACCCCTGCTATAGGAGATCCTTGTTAAGCACTTACAGCAATGGGAAAAGTGCATGACAGCTCTACAATATGGCACATGACTTTCTAATTCAGTTTTACCTACACCAGCAATGGGGAACAGATGCTGGAGGAGATTTATAGCTCCCAGTAGCCCCTGGCCAATGCTGAAACATGCTGGAAGTAGTAATTTACAACAATCCAGGTAAAGCAAGTTCCAATCCCTCTCCTATTCAACATTGACCAGTGACATTCCCCCCCACCCTAATATTTTAGATAGTGTCTTAGATTACTGGAAATTCCTAGGATTGAATCAAGGATATTCTGTATTTATTGCAGGTGTATTTTGCAAGCTATAACGTATTTTGATTTAAAAAAAAAAGTTGCAGCAGAATACTGAATTCTTAGAATCCTGAAATATCAACAGCCATCTCATCAAAAGATAATCTTTTAAAAATAATTAAACCAATCAATCAAGGAGCTGGAACATCTACTTAATGGGGAAAATCTACATTTAGAAATTCTTAGTTTGACTAAAATTCAGTGAGGAGAACATTATACAGATATCTGCAATTATCTATGGTGTGGGAAAAGTAGATTTGTCCATCTCTCAAGAGTGTTATAAGTGGTGGTCCTAACTAAAAAATGAATGATTCAGGACTGTAATTACGTACTTCCTCAGACCCAGCATTTTTAAACTGTGGAGTCTGTTGGCTAGAACAAGATTAATGATGGCCACTAATTTGGAAAGTGGTCAGGTTCATGGACAATTCAGCCAGCAGTAGCCATCATGGTAGCTATAGATCATTTCCAATATCAGAGGCAGCAAGATTCATCCATCAATGAAGCAAATGAGTAGGAGGAAGAGCTGGGAAAAACCTCAGGAGGCTCCTAGCAATTCATGAAAAATAGTTAAATCAATGTTTTTCAAACTTGGCAGCTTTAAGATGTAAATAGTATGCTGGCTGGGGAATTCTAGGAACTGAGGTCCACACATCTTAAAGTTGCCAAGTTTGAAAACATTGAGCTAAATGAAGCAAAAGCCATAGCTCTGAGACAATTTTCTGTCTTTTATTCAAATTTCTATCAGCAAATAGCTTTGTTTGTTTTGCTCCCATAAAATATTTAGGCAAGAGTTTTCCTATCATCTTTAAAAAAAATTTTTTTTTAAAGCATGTGTTCAATGATATAGCAATATTTCCCAATTTAAAGCTCATTGAGTCAGCTCCCATCAACTACTGCCAATATGGCAAAAAGCAGACTGTGAAATTCATCTCAGTGCAAGCACATATTCCCCCAAACAAGAAGCTCCATTCCAATGCCACCCCATAATTATACTTAGGCTGTTCACGGGAGGTTTTTGCCATTAAAATAGAATATACATTTACTGCAGTGGTGCTATTCAGCCGGTTCTATCTGGTTTGGGCGAATTGGTAGCGGCAGCTGCAGGAGACTCAGCCCACCAACCCGGACGTCATCACGTCCCATTTTTTACACTCTGTGCATGCGCATAAGGTCCTGCACATGCGCGGAGGTGGCACGTGCGCTCCCATTTGCAAACCAGTAGCAAAGGTAAGTGAATACCATCCCTCATGGCTTATTTGTGGTAGAGAGAGGTTTCCCCCCCACCTTCCATTAACAATTAACAGTGATCAAAAATTTTCCCTTACCCTAAACAAGATGTGGTATCTCAATTTTTTGGGCTCAATTTAGGACATTATCTCAATTCCTAATTCTTCATATTTATATACTGAGCCGCTTTTTGTACCTGGATCTTCAGAGCTCTATTTAAAATAGTAAGCTTGTTTGCAATCTGTTGACTCCAATCGGAAGCATTCCTTTATTTGTATTAACTGAGTTTTCCATTATGGCTAATAACACAAAGGAGCCCAAGTTAGGAATTAGGGAAATTCTTACTGCAAGCTGGGGACTGATTGATTTCACTTTGTTCATCTCACTGGGCTTCCTGATCGCATGGATAACCCATGTGCACCATCCAACACAAAGGTGATCTCCCCTCAGCTCTTTGTACAGAACAGATTATTGACTCAGAAGTACTTACAATCAATAATAAGTGAGATGTTATAGCAGTGCTATTTTGCTACCATCTCATGTTGCTTTTAACCATTTCGGCACTTCAGATTTCTGAATAAATCTACAGTTCAAGGCCATTGGCTAACACATTCCATTGCATCCTCCATAGCCAAGAAACAAAGCACTAGATTTAAGCTAGGCAAACTGAGGACAAGCTTGATATCAATACTTGAGATCTCTAGCAGACTTTGAGCATCATCTGGCTCTAACACAATATTTCCCTGAGTGCATTCGCTAACTCTCTCCAAAATGAATTGGTGGTGACCTATTTACTCCCTACCCCTGGAGACACTCTGTGAAGATAAAAACAACACTGAAAGGACACTGGGCAAGAAGGGAAAATTGGAGGCAGAACATTGGGACTACTTTAGACAATTTGAAATTCTCCAGAAGTTTTGGGTTCAAACTTCAACAATCCTTGCCATTGGGCATTCTGCCTGGAATCGATGGGAGTAAATATTCAATATATCTGAAGAACATCAGAGGCCTTCACTGTCCCTTAATCCACCTCTCACTAAGTTGTTCTAGCAACAAGGATTTTTTTGCTCTACATCTGTATAATATTTTATCAGTGACAACCTCATTTTGTCAGCCCAATTTTGTGGGAGTAGGAAAAATGTCTTTCGACCCTCAATCCACAGTGGTAATGCTTATTATTAAACACCTGGCCAATATTTATTCATTATTCATCTGCAGGGGAAATGGGCATGTGTGCCAAGACTAAAAGCAGGAATGACAACTTGAGGACCATTCATCATTTTTATCAAGCTATGGTAGGCACATGTGTGTGATTGTATATACACATAAACACACCCCAACTAATCTGAACAGGAAAAATGATTTCCAATTTGAAATAGATTACTCTCCATAGAGTTTAAAACGTCAAATAAAACATTAATTCCAGGCCAGGGGACGGTATTCACTAAGGTAATTAATACATTGTGGGTGTTTCTACAAAAACTCCCACTCCAACCTACTTCAGAGAATGATGAGAATAAGGGCCAGTTTCTCTTCTTAATGAAAAAAAAAAGCTAAGGATTTGCTGTGGG
Source organism: Pituophis catenifer annectens (assembly GCF_029215685.1). Classification (NCBI taxonomy): domain Eukaryota; kingdom Metazoa; phylum Chordata; class Lepidosauria; order Squamata; family Colubridae; genus Pituophis; species Pituophis catenifer. The sequence goes on along the minus strand of NW_027256881.1, from coordinate 141,590,612 downwards.
GTAATTGAAGTGTATTAACATGACATTATAGCAGGGGTCTCCAAAGTTGGCAACTTTAAGACTTATGGACTTGTGGACTTCAAATCCCAGAATTCCCTAGCCAGCCATGCCATGAAAGAATAAGCTGGCTGGGGAATTCTGGGAATTGAAATCCACAAAGTTGTCAAATTTAGAGACCCATGCATTAAAGGAAGACTTTGTGGTAGGGTTGTGAGCACTTCTGGTTCGGTTCCGAAAAGGTGCTTTGCAGTACACCGGGAGGCACCCCATTCCAGGAAATGACACAAATGCTTTCAAGAGCTTCAGGGAGGTTCTCCTTTCATGCTTCTGGAGCACCTTCTTGGAAAGGAAAGGAAATCACTGTGTGGTGCTAAAAAGCTATCTTCTGAAAGAAAGATATCAAGATTAATAGGTACAAGGTGGAACCATCAAGAGGGAACAATGGAAGTCTTTGAAAATGAAAGGATCAGAGTGGTTTGAAAAACTGTATTCCTGTAGGATCATATCCCCTGAACTGTATTCCTGTAGGATCATATCCCCTGAACTGTATTCCTGTGGGATCCCAGCTGGTCCAGAATTCCCAGTCATCCACTCAAAAGGCAGCTGCTTGTGAATTTTGGGGAGTGTCCCCAATAGCTGACATATCTCCAGGGAACCTAAATCTCATCAGCCTGACCTCTGCGAATGGTGGGCCTTTGGAATATACTTCAGAGCCACGAAGAAATTATAGTGTGCATGTGTATGTATATGTGTAGAAAAGGTGTTTATGTTGCAACTGCTTTGCCAAAGATCAGAGAACCTAAATCTCATCAGCCTGTCAGCCTTCATCTCTGCAAATGGTGGGCCTTCAGAATATACTTCAGAAGCACAAAGAAAGCATAGGATGCGTGTGTGTATGTGTATATATTGTGTTTGTATGTATGTGCGTCACACAGACACATATATGTCGAGACTGCTTCGCCAAAGATCAGAAAAGTCGGAAAACGACTAAGAAAGACGCTTGTCAAAGTCAGCTAATCTCCAGGCAGGCCAAAAAGACAAGCCTTCCATGGAGACTTTCTTTATAAAGTGCCGGTTCGGTGGCCTTTTTTTTTCCCCCAAACCTCGGAAGCCGTCGGAGTGCGAGAGAGGCAAGCAAACCCCATCGCTCAGTTCTGAGGCGGTGGCGCCTCCGCCAGAACCGCTGAAGCCAACCCTCGCCTCTCCCCTGCAAAGAAATCTGCGGAGAAGGCGCGGTGTCCCTGTGCAGGCCCAAAACCCGAAGGCCGCTGGGTTTTCCGAAGGCTGCGCCTGCTCGGTGGGAACCGCGCCCGCCAGGGGCGAGGCTGGAGCAGGCAGGCAGAGAGAGAGAGAGAGAGAAGACGAGGCTCCCACGTGGCCGCCGCCGTTACCTGCAGCCGCAACTCTCCACCACCATGTCCTCGTACTGTTTGTAAACCACGTTGTTGCCTGAGTCGGTGTAGAGGATGCTGATGGGGCTGAGTTTGGAAGGCACGCAGCAGCTGGGCGGGGTGGACTCGGGCGCCATGGAGTTCATGAGCGTCTGAATGATGGCGTGGTTGGTCGGCTCCAAGTGGGAGCGCAGCGGGAAATCGCACACGCCGTCGCAGTGATACGCCTCGTAATCCAGGGGCGCGATTATCCAGTCGTCCCAGCCCAGCTCCTTGAAGTTGACGTGCAGCGCTTTGCGGCTGCACCGGCTCCTGATTTTTTTGCTCTGGTTTCGCCCGCTGGCGGCCCGGCCCGCCAACGCCGTCCGCCGCCTCCGCCGCTTCTGTTTGGCCAGAGCGCCTTGGCTTAATTCGTGGGACCCCAGCGGGAGCTCGGAGCCGCCGCTCAGTGTCCGGATCTTCTCGCGGATCTCCTTGAAGAGGTTGTCTTTCCGCTTGGTGCGAGAAAAGACCACCAGCAGGGCCCTCTCGTGGGGCTGCGATGGGTGCTCCCGGCCGAAACCCAGCTGCCGGGGAGACAAGAGCTTCCCGGTCTGGGCCGAGACGATCCTTAGCCCAAAGCAGAGCGCGGGCGGGCGCTGGGGACGGCCGCCTGGCTCGGCCCAGGGCCTCAAGGCTGCCCAGACGTCGAAGACTTCCCACTGGGGCGTAGCGTCGGCGGAGCCCAAAAGATCTCCCGCTCTGGAGTCCAAAAGGCCCGGCTCCCGGTCTTCTGTTGGATCGGGGCAAATAGAGATCAGCAGGCGATGGAGCATCCCTTCCGGGGACGATGCCAAGCTCCTGTTTTCGGCGGCTTTCCGCAAGATCCTCAATTCGGCCCCTACGATTTCGTCCGCCTCCGCCAAGGTAGAGATGTCGAAGAGGTATTGCTGCCCGGCTTCCCAAGAAGAGTCGTCTGGAAGAGAAGAGAAATGGATGGGTGGAAGCTGCCTTGTTGAGCCCGAAGAGCAGGGCGGCACCGTCCCCCCTGGCTCTGTACCAAAAAGGATTGCCTGCCTGCCCGCCCTGTCTACCAAGGCTTTAAGTGCCAGCTGGGCTATCCACTTTCCCTGCTCCCTGCTTTATTCCCACCAGTTTTTCGGACCAGTTGGACGCAGTTGCTGTTTGGATAAGCTTTTGGGGCCCCAAATTCTAGTTTTTTCCCCCGGATAAGAACCCCCATCACCCCAGAAGCTGGACTTGTTTCTTATCTACAAAGAAACTCAGACCGCATACTCAATGCCTGTTGCAAAATAAGTTGAATCCACTGTTCTCCCATAAAGCGAGGTGAAATTGCGTTAAAATCGTGCTTTTCAGCATGCGCAGAATGTCTCAACACAACATGGAAAAGGAGTTCAAAATGGCTTTGAAAAATATGTGCAGGGAGGAGGAGAATTTGGGAGCTGAAATCATATCTAATTTTCAAAAGTTCAGATAGAGAAGATCTGTCCATAAAAATGACCCACCTAAAACCTTCCACTCTTGACAGGTCAAGAGACATTGAAAGAACTGTACAGCAAGCATCTGCATTTATTTCCCAGCCCAAGTAGGGAATGGGCTGGTGGGGGTGGGGGGTGGGAGAGAAATGGGCCCATGTTTTTCTTCCCACACTACCCACCCTCTTTATTGCTATGAGCCAAGTTAAACATTTCCCTGGTCTGTCAAGGATCATTTTATTTGTTCACATGTGTGCCTACTTGCACATTTTCTTTATTTAAATGCTCCAGCAGAGAAGGTGGAGGAAGAGAATAGTGTTGAGTGAGTTAATCCCTTATGGGGGTGACCTATCTGAATCCCCTTCCTATCTCAGCTCGTTTATGTTAGAAACCAGACATGAACTTTTCCTGGGATTAATTAAAGTAACCAGATGTTCCAATAAATATACACCCTAACATTAAAATAAATAAAGGGAAGGAAGAGGCAAAATAAATGAAAGAACGAAAAAAAAGATTCTCATATGGGCTTTCTCAACAGTACTGTAGGATGTGGTTCCCTCAGCCACCTCCCCAAATGCTGGATAAAATGAACCACCCGTGGCCAAGTAAGGTGAGCAGTGAAGCAAGGGACTTCTGGCCTTTGGAATGTTGCTGAGCTATAGTTCTCAGAGGGCTCACTTGAAATATCCTAATTAGAGCTGCTGGGAATTGTAGTTCAGCAGTACCTGGCAGTATTACTTGACCTTAATTTACCTCTGAAGCTAAGTAGGGTCAGATTTGGTTAGTATTTGTGGGAGAGACCATCAGGAAATTGGGGAGGGGGAGAAAGAGGGTGGATTCTGGGAGGAGATAATGGCAAATTCCTTCAACATAGCCATAGTTACATAGGCCCATGAAGCCGCTGGATTTCAAAGGGACTGGATCTTTCATAGCTGGAGGATGGGGCCCACTGCACTCATTAATTATGGGGCTTGTTAATGGATTGATTGAAAGATGACGATGCTGGCCACTTGCAGTGACCAACTGGGTGCTTCTGGGAGAAGCCCCTTATCATTTTTCTTTCTTCCCAACAAGAGCAATCAAATCAGTTTCTGCCACCCCGAACAGGGAGCCAGCATAGAACCGCTGGGGCAAATAGCCGCAGAAAATCTTGCAGGTCTGAATGCGGGTCAGAATCAGCATCTTCCTTCCCCAATCTATGGACCACCCGGTGTATTGGGGATGGATGACTTGGGCCTGCCCTGCTGGCTGGGAATTCTGGGAACGGCGATTCCCACACTTCACGGGATTGCCAACTTGGCGATCCGAACAGATTTGAAACGGGGTGTCCTGTGTCTGGTCCTCGCATCCTCCATTGAACTCGATGAATTGCGAAAGAGGCTTTCCTGCTTGGCTCTTTGGAAGTCTCCTCTCCTTGCAAGCGGTGGCCATCCCGAGAGAAAAAGGGGGAAGGCGGCGGCGGGGGCAGCAAAGAACGAACCAGAGCCCTTCAGAGCGTCACAGACTATTATTCCGCTCGCCCAGCGCTCCCAGAGTAGCGTCTCCTGCCTTCTCTGCACCCGCGGCCGAGCTCGGCGCGCAGACCGGAGAAGCCAGCAGACGGCTATCTCATCTTCGGTCTGCCAGACTTGCGATCCCCATCGTCGCCAAGCAGCCCTTGAGGCTGTGTAAAGCCTCCCTCGTTCCAGTTCAAACTGGACTTTCTTGAAAAAGCACCTTTGGTTCAGATGCTGAACTATCCCTAAGCAAGGATCCTAGGCCGTGTCTTCAGTAACCACGGCCTTAGGAGGCCTCCGCGGCATCTCAAAGCCACCAGGACTCCAGAAATCTCGACTCCTACTTCTGCAGCATCGGGACCAAAACTCAAATCAAACCTGCCCTGATATTCTTCCCCTGCAGCTCGATCCACTGAAGCTGCCTTTGGTGTGCCCTCTAAAACACCCCGACTTTCTTTCGGGGTTGCTCACAGTTCATCCAAACTCACAGTCGCCTGTTGCACTTTATGCTTGGAGAGCAGACCATAAATTGCTGATTGCTGACTAAAGTGAAAAGTTTAGGGTACAGACGTGTGGCCAGGTATTTGCAGGAGCACAAGTCTCATCCTCCATCCTGGTGGAGTTCAATGAGAGTTGGAGTCCTCCAACTGCTCCCGAATAATATTTAAGCAGCTGACAACAGCAACTGGAGACCTTTAGATGAACGTGTTCTCTATTTAAAGATCGGGTAGGTCTTAATACAAGAGTTTTGGGGTTTGTAGGTAGTTGCAGATGCTGTCCTTAACCTTAAAGGCACATTCTGGTATGTTAGAAAGTGTTGCTTTTTGTTTTTGGATTTTTTTTTTCTTCGTCAGAAGAGACCTGCCAGGGTACGCCAGCCTGCGAAGTCTAAACACAACGTGATTCCCTCCAGTTTCTATTGTTTTCTCCGAGCGATAAAAGAAGGAGTAATGATGTAAGTCCGAGTCACTGAATTAAACGAGGCTTATTCCGAAATCAGCGAACAGAAAAACATTCGCGTGGTTAGAAATAAAAAAATAAATAAAAATAGGACAGACAAAACATAAACTAGCTAATACCCCTCGCACTGCTGCTGTTTCTGTTAGAAGGATCGCGCAAATCAGTTTAATTTCCTTGATTTAGGGAGCCTTCTCTAATTGAATCAACAATATTATAAAAAAAATCTTTTTTCTGTGATCACTCAACTCCTTAATGATTCTGTGCAATTAACAAATAAAAAAGAAATCATCAAAAGATCATAGCAGGTCGAAAGAGTAATTCAACCAGTTCAAACTCTACAATCTCCCTATCTTAGATTCTCTAGTCACGCGTCCTCCTAAATCCATTAATTTATCCTCGGCGGCTTCTCGCCGACATACAGAAACATGAACTTTATCGGATGATGTGGTCCTTCATCGGAAGATTCATAGGACCTGCGTTTGTGAATACAAATATAAAACAAAGCTGAAAATTCTTTTGGCAGAGATTCCAATCCACGCGTAGGCACGATATATTTCTCTAAGGATGATCAGTTACAATACACTTAATGCAGGTCCCCGATCTGTATCTTCCAAGCACGTGGAAGATGTAGATCGGGGACCTGCTCCAATTGCGGGGACCAAAGGTTGTAAGGCAGCCTCGCGTTCCGGTACAGAGAGGGCTCTTTGATCAGACGCTCCCCCCCCCTTTCCAACCCTATTCATTAGGAAACAGCCTGTTTGATGTAGTAGTTAACGCACTGGGCTAGAACCGGAAGATTAGGAGTTCTAGTCCCATTTTAGGCACGAAGCCAACTCTGTGACCTTGGGTCACCTCTCTCCCTCAGTCCTAGGAAAGGGGGCAATGGCAAACAGCGTGTGAAAAACCTTGTCAAAAAAACTGCAAGGACTTGTCCAAGCAGTTTTGGAGAATCGGACATGATTGAAGGGAAGAAAAAAAAAACCACCAATATTAGGAAATTTGTGGGCGCAGATCCCGCGTGACTCAGACGGCATTGTGAGCCTTGGTGGCGCAGTAGACTAAAGTGCTATTAAGTAGCACCAGCTGCCTGCAATTACTGCAAATTCAAATCTCACCAGGCTCAAGGTTGACTCAGCCTTCCATCCTTTCGAGGTAGGTAAAACGAGGACCCGGATTGTGGGGGCAATAAGCCAGGTTTGTATAAAATAGAACACCGCTTGGGGGGTGGGGCAAAAAAAAAAGCCCTACTAAGCAGGTATATACAAAAGTATGAAGGCTATTGCTTAACGCATTGTAAGCCGCCCTGAGTCTCCGGAGAAGGGCGGCATATAAATCGAACCAATAAATAAATAAATAAATTGTGGAAGACTGGCGTTTCAAGCGCGCACCGTGTCCCGCGTCCCCAAGGAGATCCGACAACCCCGCTCTCCTTACTTGAGATCTTTCATTTCGTCTCTAATGGGGGTGTTGAGGGAACCTTTGCTCCCCTAATACAAACCGAAAGAACCTAGGAGACAGTCACTCTGTCTAAACCTTTCTTTGGAGTCGCTTGTAGCTTTAAAAGAGCCTTTCTCCCTCCCAGCGGTACATCTTTACAAGGCAGTGTTGCCCTCTACCCGTTTCTCCTTTGACTTTGGTTCAGTTACAATAACGGGCCGACTAAGTTTCATCTGGTAGGGTTGGTGGGCTGGCTAGCCATCTCTTTTTCTTTCTTTCTTTCTTTCTTTCTTTCTTTCTTTCTTTCTTTCTTTCTTTCTTTCTTCTTTCTTTCTTTCTTCCTTTCCTCCCTCCCTTCCCTCCCTCCCTCCCTCCCTCCCTCCCTTCCTTCCTTCCTTCCTTCCTTCCTTCCTTCCTTCCTTCCCTCCCTTCTCCTTTTCTATTGTTTTCACGTGGTGTTTCATCCAGTACAGATCATTTGGAAGACATTCCTGCCGAATGCTGAAACTAGAAGAAATGTTTGTCAGAAAAGAGAGGATGGATCGAGAAGTTGTTCGGGCGAGTGAAGCGTTTTTACGGCCTGGGTGTCTTTTCAGGCCAAAGAAAAGAAAGACGACGCTTAGGGGGAAGTATTCAAAGCAGTCGGAGAGTTCTATCTACTCCTGCAGTTTTAATCTCTGATTCCCCCCCCCCATTCTCTTTTCATTTCCACCCCCTTCTTCTCCGTCTTTTGATACGTAGTGATTTTCAGTCACCCGCAGCGTCCAACCCTGGAAAAAAAAAAAAAACCCTCGCCACGAATTCGCGTAGCAATAAATCACCCAAGTTCGTAAGGCAGCCAGAATTAAAAGGCAAAAAAAAAAAAAAAAAAAAGGTGCGCAGGCCTTTAGGAGAGGAAAATTCAGAGCGGGCAACTTTTAACTTGACCCCTCCCTGAGTTCCCTTCATTTGGGCTGCAAAGCGCTCTTCCCCGGTTGGATTGCAATTCCGGCTAATTATAGAGACCGGCCAATCGCGGATCAGCGCTCCGAGACACTCTTGCTATTGGCTCGCCGTTTCGAGTCAAGGTGACAACCCCCCCCGGGGGTTGGCAGCGGTGGCGGAGCAAGAGTCCCGCCGCCACCGGCAGGGAGGCAGATCAAACAGCGAGGTAGCCGCGCCACCCTTTCTTAACCATCCCTTGCCCGCTTTCCTCTTCCCACGAAGGACTCCGACCAAGCTTAAGCGATCCAAAGAAGTTCAGCTGCAAACATCTCGCAAAGCTAGTTCTCTCTCTCTCTCTCTCTCTCTCTCTCTCTCTCTCTCTCTCTCTCTCTCTCTCTCTCTCTCTCTCTCCCCCTCCCCCCCCTGTCCGTCTGTCCATCCATCCATCCATCCATCCATCTCTCTCCCCCCTCCCTCTCTCTATCGCGCTCTCTCTCTCTCTCCCTCTCTCTCTATCACGCTCTCTCTCCCCATCGTTTCTCTCTCTCTCTCTCTCTCTCTCTCACACACACACACACTCCCGAGGGGGCCCAGCAGGGCCTCGGACGCAAGAGAGAGGAAGGACTCTGTTATCTTGACTTGGCGGGCGAGTGTCCCCTTTGCTGTCAAGGCAGACCAACCCAGTCCCGGGAAGAAGGAAAAGCCGCGCAGAGGCTGTCTGAGGTTTCCCCGGGCGGGGAAAAGCGTGCTGAACCGCTAGAGCAGGAGACGGAGGGCAGCAGCCTGGGAAGTCCTGCCCGAGCGGCGATCGAATAAGCCACAGACGTGTCGGGGTCGTGGGATTTGAAAGGAGTTTCCTAAACCTGGCCGCTCCGACCTTCGCTTCTTCCCACCCGCCGTGGCCTTCCACCTGTTAATAGTTACCCACTCCATCCCGCGCCTGCCCCATCCGTCGCTTCAGCCAGTCAACCTCTCGCCACTTCTACTCCAGGAATCAGGTTGGCTCCAGTGCAGCCGCCCGCCTACCGGGCAAGAAGGGAAAGGGAGGCTGGGAGTCGCCCTCGCCTGCCCCACTCTGCATCTGATCTCAATACCCCCCTCCCCCAAAAATGGTTACAGTGAAAACCACATTTCCCCCTGAATCAATACATCCCAATATCTTTTGAACTCGCTTCAGCTTTGCTTTTCCTTTTCCCCAGATCTTCCTGATCTTCAATTTTCCTCCCTAAAGAGCAAACGATTTCCCTGTCGTGAAACCAGGAATTCAGTCACCTGAGCCCAGTTTTACTTCTAAGGTGGCGCCATTATCACATTCGGGCACCTCGCTGATCCCCAAAACCTCAGATTCTTCAAAAGGGATCTGCAGGCTTGATTCGACTTTGGGCCCGGGACAGAAACGCCATAAAGGGGAACACTTGGAGTTGTTTGGTGATTTAGAAGCTGAGAACAAACAATATTAATGGCCGAGTCCTTGCTGCTCTCCGGAGCTTTTGTTGCAGACGTATCATTACCAAACTAGGTAACAACATCAGTGCTGTTGGTTTATTTGTCCTCTGCGGCCACTACCGCATTTCATATCCCCTATCTTCGAATTATAGCAGTCTGGCCCAGGCTCGGTCTCTCTGCAGTAATTTTCGCCTTGGGTTATTAATATTTAAAGGAACTTTGCTTCAAGATCGTTTATGATATGGAAACTGAAAAGCGTGAAATCGTTTTTTTTTTTTTTTGGTCGCAAAGTCTAGATCACAAAAATAGTCATCCTGCAAAAATCATTAAATCCTAGACTCTAGTCTAAAGGGGTGACACGGTTAGTTTGGGTTAGATTAGGAAGGATCCTATCGATCTTCTGTTTTAGACCCGATTAATTGGGGAGTAATTTGAGGAGTAGGGAAAGTTACTTTTCAGACAGCTTCTGTCTGGGGTTTAGTATCGCGGGGTCGATTCCTTGTAGTTGGATTTGTTGTGATGGTTCATTCTTTTGGCAAAACCAAACACTTCCACACTCCGCAAAGAATTGGTGAGAAGACGGCGAAAAAGAACGGACGAGGCTAATTATTTCCCAACAGGACGACGGGGCTTTCCTTTCCCCCCCCAACTCCCCAAATTCATCGCCCCCATTTACAACAAAACCCCGAAGCAAAGCTAAACCAAAACGGCTCGCGAGCCTACCGACCTCTCCCCACCCACCCACCTCCACCCCAAACATCAAACCGACCCAGTTTAGACAGAAAGAGCACTTTTAAATAGCGGGGTGGTGTGGGAAGCATCTCTCTTCTCCATCAAAATACTCCGACCCAGCCAATCCAACGCGCCATCCCCGAGGAGGAGAAGGAGAAGAGGAAGAGGAAGAGGAGAAGAGACTCCGGCGCAACGCGTTTTGGATGCAGCGCATTCCCGAGACAGCCCTGCGCGCAAACCCGGCCCGCTCGCGATAGAGCTCGGCCCAAAAATCAGAGCGCTTTTTATAAGGGGAGTGGGTGGGTGGGTGCGCCCGCGGTGGTTCTTTCCGAGCGGTTGGTTCGCTCACTCACCTCGCGGCTGTGCCCGCGCCTGGTCCGCGAAGCCCGTGACGGTGTTGGGGCGGCTGCCCGGGACATCGTTGATCTCTCCCTCAGGCCGGGGTGGATCCTGACCGCCGGCTAGGCGGCGGTAAAGCGCGATCATGTAGTCGTGCGGCGCCACCACCGTGCCGTTCCCGAAGACGCCTCCATCCCCTTTCAGTCGCCCGCCGGGCTTTGCCTTCCAGAGGCCGGGGGCGGCCGCCACCGCCGCGTCACCGGCCGCTGCCGGAGGCCGAACAACAGCGGCGTCCAGCTGCCCGTAGCGGAGGCGGCAGGCGCTCCAGAGGCAGCAGAGGCAAAGCGCCGCGGCCGCCCTCAGCTGCATGCTCTCGCAGGCCTCCCGCCGGTTTGGTAGCAGCCCAGGCTCGGCGGGCTCTGAGCGGCTGGCGCAGGGGCTTTGAGGGCTCCTCGGACTCCCCGGCCGCTTTTTAACATTGTGTTAACTCGACGCCGAACCAACCAGGACAACTACAGCGGCGGCAGCGGCTGGCTGGACCCTCGCAAGCGCCCCCTGCCGGCCAGTCGCCGCTACCGCCGCCGCCGCCTGGCAAAAGGGCGCTGCTTTTTTTTTTTTTTTTTTTTTTTTTTGCAAAGGCGGGGCAACGGGAGGCGGGCGAAGCGGAGAATCAAAAAAAAAAAAAAAAGCGGCGGAAAATATAAACAGCCCCCAATATAAACAGCCTCGCTGAGTCACGTATTTGTTTTTACAAACTCTTCTTCTTTCCTTCCTTCCTTCCCTCCCTCCTTCTCGTTCCCCCTTTTTCCTGTTTCTTTCCCCCTCCCGGTGTTTTGTTTTGTTTTTTAAACCGAATCCGTCGGAAATAACACCAGCCTGAGAGAGCTGGCCGGGGCTCCCGGGCGCGGGCCGCTTGGCCAAAAAGTTGGACAGAGAGAGTTGGATGTCAGCATCCCGTCCCATCCTTTCGGCTGGACGCTGCAGCAAAGCCGCCTTGGGAGGTGGTGGCGGGTGGGGGTGGGGGTGGGGGTGGGGGTGGGAGGAAGAGGCGAGGCTGGCGTGGATTTTCCCCTCGAGTTGCGAAGGAGGGCTGGCGGGTGGAAGGGGGAGCTGGGAGAGCCATTGGATTCATCCGGCGGGAATTTTTTTTTTTTTTATTTGATTTATATGCCGCCCTTCTCCGGAGACTCAGGGCGGCTTACAATGCGTAAGCAATAGCCTTTATACCTTTGTATATATTTTATACAAAGTCAGTTTATTGCCCCCACAATCTGGGTCCTCATTTTACCTACCTTTGAAAGGATGGAAGGCTGAGTCAACCTTGAGCCTAGGGAGACTTGAATTTGCAGTAATTGCAGGCAGCTGATGTTAATAACAGTGCTTTAGTCTGCTGTGCCACCAGGGCTCTGTGCAACTAGTTTGATCAACCTCTCCGAAATACGGGACAGAAGTTGCGCTTTCTTCGATATCTAATTTTCAACTTTCCTGCCCTTTCGGATAAATCAACTCCCGTCGCTCCCTCGAGAGGTTGAGAAGCGAGGAGGAAAAAACAAACAAACAAAAAAATACTTGGATAATTCAGTATATTACTACTCCAGTAATCCCAGCGACAGATGAAGCAGTAGTGAGGTTTGGTGATGGAAGCCAGAGTAGCTGACTGCGTTTAACAGATTAACTCCGCTGTTTCGGCTAGCTTTCGGCGCATAAGTCTAGTTCAGTGAGTCCAATTTAAACGAAGGGGAATTTCATTTTGAGCGACCAGACCGGGAACCGGGTTGTAACTCCAAACTCGTTTTCAAAATGGCACCTCTGTTACTTCCACTGCTGGGTAAATAGGGCCGTTTGTGGTGTTGAAGTGATTGTCAAACTTTTCCTACTAGTGATCTGTTATCACTAGAGAATTTGATAGTAATAAACGTTAGTAAGTACGTATAAGACACATGGCATAGATGTACTATTAGTTATACTATAGGCGAATTTTTATACTTGACTATGGATTCCCAATAAATCCCAAAGCAGACAGGCTAGTCAGCTGACTAAGTGTTAAGTGGTCGCTTCTAACGTCAAGACCGCAGGGTTCGCATTTTAAGGCGCTGTCAGGTGCTACGTAATTGGGAGTCCATCCCGTAGTAGAATAGAAGTATCCAATCTTCGACGGCCTGGAGGTTAATTGGAGAAGTGTGAAATGCATTCATTTTAACGGATTTTGCCGAATAATTTCTTTGCTTTCGGCCTTTCCCAAGGCAGTACTAAGTCCCATTCGACGGAAGCGACTGGCAGGGCGTCTCCAGACCCCACGACCCCTGCCTCCCCCACTCCACCCCCAATTAGTCTGGCTTTTCCCAGATTGTTGGGGGGGGGGAAAGGTATTAATTTACATCCAATTTCCCGTTTCCAATGCGTTATAGCCGAGTTTATTTGGAAATAAGCCTCATTGGATTCATTGGTCCTTACTCCCAATTATGACCTCCGTCTGGGTGTTCATTGGTCCTTAACTCCGCTTACGATAGCTACAATTTGCCCAAACCCTAGGGAATCTCTATGAGAGAGGCGGGTTACTCAAGGATAACCAAAACTTGGAAATCTGGTAATCGTGTAAAAAGTAGAAGCTTTATGGCTCAGTTCACAAGATGACAGATATTTTTTAAAAAGGAAATAAATGGCGACTTTGACTTTAACAAGGAAAATCGGTACATGTATGGGTTGCTCGGAAACACTAATAGGACACAAACCTAGTCATCCTTCGATCCCATTCTTCCCTAGAGCTTCATTCTAGTTACCAGTACTTTATTAACCCTTTCCCTTTTCTTGAGGACTTTCTTGGTCTAAATTCAGACGTTTCTCTAATTTCCGATTCATATCACAAACCCACTTCAAGGCTAGTTAATTCAGTTCTTGCAATGCCGGATAGGACAGCCGTCTTTTCTCCAGAAAGAATCGAATCGCAGGCAAAGTATTCTAGACTGGCGAAGATTTATTGGCTGGCGGCCCGGACAAGCCTTTTAATAGGGTGTATTCCAGACCGAAGACCGGCAGAGAAGTGACGGAAGGGGTGGGTAACTTGGGAGGTGTTTGAAATGACTTCGCCTTCTGATCTTTTACCATTTATTTTATGGTAAAGGGGGATTTTGTTTCTCCGTTGGAGTGGTGAGTCTTCTGTGGTTCGAGTTCTGTGTTCACTTTTTGTGTGTGTGTCCTCTTATGCTCCTCCCAACTTTCGGAATTGCTCAACTGAATTAAACATTTCAGTTTCCACCTGTGCATTTAATTTCACTCCCCCCCCCCCTAAAACAAATCTTGGGAAATGCCCAAATGAAGCGTAGGGGATGGCTTAACAAAGAAGCCTTAAGAGAAGCCATATTGTGAATCCCAAAATTACAGAAATGAGCAGTAATGGGCAGGGACATCTCGTTCGTGCTGAAGTGCCTTTGTGGTGGATGTTTTCCATGTGGCTGTTTATATGCTGAGGGGAAGAAGCAGCAAAGGGAAAGGAAAAAGAAACTCTCTATTCTGTATTGAGTAGCGAACCTGTACATCTTATCAATGGGGCACCATTCCCATCAATGGGGAATCCCATCGAATCCATCAATGGAGAACCAAGAGAGGGGCATGAGATATGATTTTATTGTAGCCAAGGTTATGATGGGATTGCTTTGGCCAAGACAAGAACAGGTGAATCGTGCTTTAAATCTGTAGTAGAGAAAGGGTCACAGAGATGTTCCGAGAACTTCCACATTTTTCATCAAAAGTCAAGCTGCAGGTTTGCCTGTTGGCCTTCTCCAATCTGGCGTGGAATTCTAATTCATTCAAAGTTACCTTGACTTCCAAGGAAGGATGCAACAAAAAGTTTGCAGTGCAGGTTCTTTGTGGATCTATTCAGAAATAATTCCCACTGAGTTCAGATGGATTATTTCCCCATTCACCACAAACAAGTGAAGCATTGCAGCATTAGACCTCAGCCATACAAATGAACAGAAATCATAATTTATAATACAAGCTATTAGATTTAAAAAAATACTCTCATTGCAGATTACTGAACTATGTGAGCTCACAGTCAGAGAGAGAAAGAGAGAGAGAGAGAAATTTAATCCTTGATATTTCAGTGTCCAAGATACAATATCCAGTTTGGTGATTCTTCAAATTAAACAAAGTCATTGAGCCCAAATAGGTTATACCTTAAATGTATTGCATCAATCCAGTCCTTCCCCGCTGTGGATCATAAACTAAGTTGATGCTAAGCATGGTATGTGAATACATTGTGGTTCGAGCCATAAATCATGACGAAGCAACCGCGGTTTAGCGCGAGGTACGGAACAGTCTCTTTCCTCCAGTATAAAAGCGACTGTCAACCGAGCACCAATAAAAATCGGATGTGCTGAAGAAGAGGCGTTCCTGGGACGAGGGTTTGCCAGAGGGAGGCTTAAGATTGCCTGCCCATTACATCAGAATAATAATAATAACTTGTAGGTCATCTAGTCCACCCCCCCAAGCATACCCTACCTACACCATTTCTGACAGGTGGCCGTCCAGTCTTGAAAGCTTCCAGTGATGAAGCTTCCACAACTTTTGAAGACAAGCTGTTCCATTGGTTGATTGTTTTCATTGACATCTAATTTCTCCTTATTTCTAGGTTGACTCTCTCCTTGATCAGTTTCCATCCATTATTCCTTGTCTGGCCCTCAGGTGCCTTGGAAAATTGCTTGACCCCCTCCTCTTCTGTGGCAGCCTCTCAAATATTGGAACACTGCTATCCCGTCTCCCCTGGTCCTTCTCTTCACTAGACTAGCCAGGCCCAGTTCCCTGTAACCGTTCTTCATATGTTTTAGTCTCCAGTCCCCTAATCATCTTTATTGCTCTTCTCTGCACTCTCTGCACATCCTTTGGGTTAATTGACAGGGCTGAGCATCGCGGAGGTTATCAGCCCTTGGGGTGTTTCGCATCCCGGAAGAGCCCCCACCCCGAAGTTTCCGCAACCAGGTCCCAGCCAGTTTGGAAGCTGACTGTAAAACCCACGAGAAGATCGAATCCCGCAAAGCAGGCAAGGAACTCCGGGAGCGTCAGGATCTTTCTTGTCTGTCTGTCTGTCTGTCTGTCTGTCTGTCTGTCTCTCTCTCTCTCTCTCTCTCTCCCCCCCCCCCCAGGCTTCATTGAGCCTGAATGGCGCAGCAGACTAATGCTACTGTTAAAGGTAGTATTTAGCTTCCAGCTGCCTGCAATTACTGCCAGTTCAATTCTCACCAGGCTCAAGGTTGACTCAGCCTTCCATCCTTTCTAAGGTAGGTAAAATGAGGACCCGGTTTGTGGGAGCAATAAGCTGACTTTGTATAAAATATACAAAAAGTATGAAGGCTATTGCTTAACGCATTGTAAGCCGCCCTGAGTCTCCGGAGACTCAGGGCGGCATATAAATAAAAAAATTTAAATAAATAAATAAATAAATAAATTGAGCTGGCTGCGAGGTTTTTCTTACTGGCCTCGAGCTGGCCTGGTTACCGGGAAGACAGGCAAATGTTATAAAACCTGGCTGTCCCAGTTTGTTTGTTTGTTTGTTTTCTTCTCTAAATTGTGGCTGATCAGAAGAAATAAAATACTGTTAACTTGCCTGTTAAACTGCCCACAGCCACCTTATAGAAGGAGATGGGCAGCATAAACATTTAATAAATAAATAACTCCATTCCAGTGGTGAAATCCATTTTTTTTTACTACCGGTTCTGTGGGCGTGGCTTGGTGGGCATGGTGTGGCTTGGTGGGCGTGGCAGGGGAAGGATACTGCAAAATCTCCATTCCCACCCCACTCTGGGGCCAGCCAGAGGTGGTATTTGCCGGTTCTCTGAACTGCTCAAAATTTCTGCTACCGGTTCTCCAGAACCTTTCAGAACCTGCTGGATTTCACCCTTGGCACAAACTGAGTATAAAATAGAGTTAGGGTGTGTCTGAAGTTGAAAGGCTATTCTATTATTCAAATAATGTATCTTTCCCAGGGTAAATCCTCATTGTTCCCCATCCTGTTTTTACCATGGAATATCAGGGATGGCAAACCAGAAGCCTTTCTAATGTAGCTGTGTTGCAAGTGCTTGAATCCCTCATTTTTGATAATGCTGGCTTGTTCAGTAATGTTTGAAAGGCTACCCAGTATTTTTCTGTGCAACTCCACAACAAAATACATGCCAACTCTGGGAAGCTTCACAAAGCAGTGTTTAAAGGCAGGGCTCTGGCAGAGATAGTGGGAAGGTCCTAAGGGACCTCAATTAGCCAGTCAGCAGCACCAATGCCACTTGGGTAACAAATGTTCACATCTCAAGTGATCATAGTGAAGAAGGCTATATTAAACCCTGACTGCCATTTTAAGATCAGAGGGAGGGAGTGTGTTTGTTCTCTTTTCTTTGACCATTGTATTAGAACACATTTCTACAGGGTGTAATATATGTTTACATCTTCAAAAACGAAGAGAGTTGTCACAGGAAGAAAAGCATGTTCTTCAAGAGTGGGGTGGAACCAAATTTAAAGGTGTCAAATTACTGGGAGATAGATTTGAATTAAGAGACAGAGTAAGAAGAGTTTAACAGGGTCTGACAGGAAACAGACCCAATCTTAGTAATCCCTCAAGAATGCTCTAATTTTAAATATCTTATCCTATTAGCCATTATTTTATCTTATTCTATGATTCTGAATGAAGATACATGCTGGTCAGGAGCATCCCTGTCCATCAAACACCATGGATTTTATTCATATAAAGAGTAAAGGTTCCCCTCGCACATATGTGCTAGTCGTTCCCGACTCTAGGGGGTGGTGCTCATCTCCGTTTCAAAGCCGAAGAGCCAGCGCTGTCTGAAGACGTCTCCGTGGTCATGTGGCCGGCATGATTAAATGCCAAAGGTTTACAGAGCGCTGTTACCTTCCCACCAAAGGTGGTCCCTATTTTTCTACTTGCATTTTTTATGTGCTTTCGAACTGCTAGGTTGGCAGAAGCTGGGACAAATAATGGGAACTCACCCTGTTACGTGGCACCAGGGGTTCGAACCGCTGAACTGCCGACCTTTTGATCGACAAGCTCAGTGTCTTAGCCACTGAGCCACTGCGTCCTTTTTATTTATAAATAAAATAAATAATTTTATCTATTTACCTTTATTTTTATACTGCCCACTTTATTTATTTATTTATTTATTTATTTATTTATTTATTTATTTATTTATTTATTTATTTGTCCAATTTATATGCTGCCCTTCTCCGTAGACTCAGGGCGGCTTACAATGCATTATAGCAATAGCCTGCATACTTTTTTTTTTGTATATACCTGCTTATTAGGGCTTTCGCCCCCCCCCAAGTGGTGTTGTTCTATACAAAGTCGGTTTATTGCCCCCACAATCCAGGTCCTCAATTTACCTACCTCGAAAGGATGGAAGGCTAAATCAACCTTGAGCCTGGTGAGATTCGAACTTGCACTAATTGCAGCTGGCAGCTGGCAGCTAAGTGCTAGCACTTAACAGCACTTTAGTCCGCTACACCACCGAGGCTCTTGAAGTATCTATATTGAAGTATCTCAAAGTGATTAATGAAAATATGAAAAAAAAATGCACATATAAAGTATATATTAAAAAGTTGGGAATGATTTCCCTCCTCTAAAAAAGATTCATATTGAGAAGGCTTGGGTGAGAGATAGTTTTCAATAGGCACTTTAAAGGTGTTATAGAAAACACCTCCTCCCCTCCCAAATTTCAGGGGAAAGAGCTATTAGAAGAAAGCCTGAGAGAGCCTTCAATGTTGCTTGTTATATACAGTGGGATCTTTCCTGAAGATCTGCTTTACCACTATAACAGTGAAAGTTGTAAGGCATCTTCTTTACAAGTTGGCAAAGTCTTCTGTCATAACCAAAATGTTGAACTTTATTAAACAGCTAATTGGCAGCGATACAGTTATTTCTACAACTGTGTAATGCGCATGGCCGCTAGCCACTAATGAGAAACCTGGCTGATGTATTCAACCTCAGCTGCACCTTTGAAATTAAGCCCAAAGAGTGCATTATATTTGTGTTATATAACTATATGAAATTATATTCTATGTTAGGTCGTTGGTATGCTACTCCTAGGATTGCCTGCACTCATCAGCAGCAGCAATCTGGCAGAGATTTTATTCTGCCCTATCTGAGCATCTTTTTCAGTGGAGAGGCTAAAGAATTGACTTTGGGATTTCTGCATGGAAAGCATTGCTATCTAAGGTTTGAGCCATGAATATCTGCCAGCTAATTACTGTTCTGGGGAAGCATTTTGTCTCAACGCCATATAACACATTCATTTTTTTTTATTTCCTATCCCATGGATTCCATTAGAATATTATGCTGACAGCCAGGCCCTTCAGTCTTCAGCCTTTCGGTTCTAAGGGATGCACATTATAATTGAACTTTTGGCTGCCTTTGTCCCCCAGTGTCTACCACGAAACCTCCAAATGCAGAGTTTCTCCCATCTGTTCTACATTGCAGCTTTGTCAAACCCCTCTTCCGTTTCCTTTGTCCATCCTGCCAGGTCTAGTCATCTCCAGGATCTTCCAGTGTTGCAATGTCTTAAAAAATTCTCCAAGCATGTCTCCCTCTCCTAGCTCCTCTTCCTTGACGAGATGGTTGCTTTGTTTGTCTTGGTTAAAATGCAAGCATTTGTTTTTCTGTGCATATGCGATCTTATTGGCAAACCAATAAACTTGGATTTAGCCCTTTTCAAAGACTTAATTAGCAGACTGCCATAGCAGAAGTTGGAGAGGAAAAACTGCTGTCTGTTTTTTCTTCTCAAAAACCCCACATACTGTATATTAATTTGCTCACATTACAAAAAGGATGTATTTTGCCAAGCACGGTGCTTCTCCTTGATTCATCTGAACTTGCCAATAATCAGAATTACATTGAAGCTAAGTACTATATTACTCTCCCTCCTTTTGGCTCCAAGGGATATACCAATCGTAGCCTTAATCCCCTATAACTGTCCTCCTGTTCACACACACCCAACAGCTGCAGCTTCCATGGACTGCCAAGCCTGTGCCCAGATCCTTCTTTCCAAATTTATGCATCCTCTGGAATACACTGTAATAGAATGGGCAGTCACTTAGCTTTCTTCCTATTAGTTGTGAAATAGGACGGAATTGAACAGAAAGCTGTCAATCTCAATCTAGTATTATTACTCCTTGCCATTACTTGTTATCAGTGTGTCTTTGGATTACTTAAATTCATCTTCACACACCCATCCCTACCCCCACTCTCACAGCAGAAACACTTAATGCCCCTACTATCAGTAAGATTTTAATTGATGGCCCACACAGCAGTCCAGAGCGTGCTAGATCTCTAATGCCTGGAGTAGAATGATCTACTCAATCTAAGGGGACATCCTTTAAGTGCTCTCAACACAATACAAGCACTATAGTTTCTAAATCTGTTTCTTATCTGATTGACAAGCTGCATCCGACAGTAATAGGAATGTATTGATTTCTACTGAGGTACAATTGACCTTTACAAATGTTAAAAGCTATACAGTCAGTCACTGATTGTTAACCATGTTGTCTTTAGAAGGTCAAACTATTTTAGAAAGTTAAATTTTAGAAGGATCAAACTATTTTCCAAAGCACCGAAAGGCAAGACGAGAAACAATGGATGGAAACTAACCAAGGAGAGAAGCAACCTAGAACTAAGGAGAAATTTCCTAATGGCGATAGCAATCAACCAATGGAATAGCTTGCCTTCAGAAGTTGTGGGTGCTTTCTACAATTGGAGGCTTTCAAAAAGAGACTGGACAACCATTTATGTGAAATTATATAGGGTCTTCTGCTCGATCAGGGGTTGGATTAGAAGACCTGCATGGACTGTTCCATCTCTATTATTCCATCTATGTTCTAGGTGTTGGAAAGTTGTGCATCCTTCTGAATGTACATGATTCAAGGGAAACATGGTTATGCTAGGTGATCTGAATCAATGGGAGGGAGCAAGAGGGAAGAATACAGAAAAATGATTCTCAGAGACTCAAGAAAAATGAGTGGGGTGATAGGTGAGCACATGCTTAGAAAAAGATCTGCTTGTTTAAAATATGTGGTTTTAACATAAACATATGTATATATTCACATGGCAAAGGAAATGAATTTAAATCTAAATGCATGACTGATTTGAATATATTTGTGAACTATGTTTTTGCTGGCACTCGGGATTCTTCCTTCTCTTTTTTTGTTCACTTGCAGACTCTGGAAAACTCAGCAGGCAGGCTAATGTGCAGTTTAGGCCGTGCAAGAAAGAGAGGAAAGAGGGGACAGGCAAACCAACCATACTCTACTTGCCGCTTAGGAGCCTCCTGCTTTACTTTGGCCAAAATCAGGAATAACCTTTGGCTAGGCCATAACAGATTTGAAGCAGAGCACATTTGTCATTTGTATGCTTACCTGGAAAGGGAAAAGCAAAATCAACGTTGATGAAGGTATGTAGAAATCCTGCTTTTTTTAGTTTTGACATTTTGCATGATCCTAATCAATGTATTTCTTTTTTTAAAAAAATAATCTTTATTTACATTTTTCATTAAAAAAAACCAGAAAATGACAATACACCATATAAATAACATACAAAACAACATAACAAATAACAAAGATATCTGCAAGTACATTGTATTCCGAGGGAGACAGAACAACTTATATCTCTATATACATCAATTAGGTCTATCCGACCTCACTTTATTTGTATAGTATCGGTTTCTCAATAAATACCTTTCCTCTTTTCAATTGGGTTATGATTTTCTCTTCGCTAACCAAGTATATACTTTTTCCCAGGATAAACATGTTTGTGTTTGATCTTTATCTTTTAATTTTTTAGTCAATTTATCTGCTTCCATACAGTCCAAAATCTTTTTTATAATTGCTTCATCTGATGGGATATTTTTATTTTTCCAAAGTTGCGCGTATGTCAATCTCGCCGCTGTGATAATGTGTAGGGCTTGGGAATTTTTCTGAATGTTTCTCATAAACTATTCAGTCATCATGAAAGTTACATGGAAACTGGAGTTTTACACTTTGACAATAATTTCCTTCGGCCACAGAGATACATGTAACTGTAGCATTTTCCCCCCTTAGCGCACCTATCCCATATTAATTTTCCCTGTTTCTCTCTTTTTTTCTTTTTGCTCTCTTCCCAGGAAAGAATCTGAGTATTTTGCTTCAGTTAGGAGACAGATCGCAGTAATTGCTGGCATCTATACTTTCAAAAATGAATAATCAACCTTTCCCCACATATCTCTATCCTAGCTGTAAGTTGAAACTCCCATGACAAATAGAAAAGTCTAGTTCAACTAAATTCATATTTCCCCCCTCCCTACATTCTTGGTCAAGCTTATGACCAATGCAAACTTTATGGTTTTAGGACCAAGAAAACTTTTCCTTTTCTCTCTCCACTTTAATAACAATCACGAATGAATTATCCTCAGAAGTGATTTCTAGTATTTTCTAGTATTGCACACCCAATATTTTGATAATATAAATTGTCTTCATTCCAGTTATGGCTGGGTGACACCACATTTAGTTATGAAACAGTAGTAGGGAAATGCTACACTCACAAAGGAGTCCTGTGAAAAGATGAACTATATTATACATTTTGTAAAAAAAAATAAAATGGGTGGCAGCTATTAAACTAGAACAAAAAGGGAGAGTAGCCAAAGCCCAGCATTGAATATGCAGCCAAGGACTGTAGCCAAAAAGTGTAACACAAAGGGGAAAGCAGGAAGTCAGGTGGGGACTCGAAGATCAGCAGGGGCTGATCAGCAACAGAGGTGTCAGTAAATGGTTTTCTATAATGAAGCACAGAGTGTAGGAAACACTCAGAAGTCAAATTCCTATCCCAAGAAGAGGGATAACATGTGAATGGCATTGCAAACTTGGTGGGCTACTCGCAATTGACAAATCATGACAGAAAACTTACTCTACTCATTCAAAGGAATTGACCCAACAAAAAAGAATGGAGGTGTTTATTTTACTTATTTTAGAGACTTATATAATCACCCATCTTAAGAGACGCAACTCTGGACAGCTCACAATTGCTCTGTATATAAAATAAGTAAATAAACTTTCAGAGAAATTTATGAACAGACATTTTGTTTCAGTAAGATTAAAAGGAGAAAGGAATAATAGTGACACCGTTTTTATGGTTGAGTGTGGATTTGAATATGAGTCTATCTGATTTAAATTCATCACTGTAATCTCTCTATTGTATCATTGAATATATTTATGCTTTTTTTTTTTAAAGTTCAATAACAGTCTGTTATTTGGGTTTTTTGACTTTCAGGAGAAGAATGAGGCAATACATTTTGAGGCACATTTTTGAGCTTCCAAAAAAATCTTCAACATACTTGAAATAAAAGGGAAAATTCTGTACTGGTGATAATGTTGGAGCCTTATCTATAATCAGTTTCAAGCATATAGGTTAGAGTTAAACACAGAAATAATGCTATATTGAATCCTATTGAATCAAACATTATCCCAGGCTCTCTGGGAAGGAGAAGCAGCAAATTATTATTGAGCATATACTTTTGGAAGTGAAAAGCCACTCTTTTTAATGCAACATCTTTGGATTTAATCAATTTAGAATATTCTGTAATGTTCTGCCATCTTTTCTCAGAATTAATCATCGAGTAAATTGATTCAAATAGGAAACTTACTATCCTGATGACTAGCAAGATCTCCATCAATTCATTAAGAAGGAGAAGATTCAAAATCTTTTAACTGTCAGTGCTAGGAGCTGTCCTTGGGGAAATTGATTTAGACAGATATTGGAGAAAAGATCCTGCTCTGTTCAGCAAACCTTTGCATTGTGAGGTTCTTAGCGCTCTCCGAGCCTGGTTGTATTCTTGACTGATGATGGCTACCCAGATGGCTAATAAAATGTCTGCAAGAAAACAACCAAGCACAGAGACAGCTCTAAGAACTCCACAGTTCATCTCTGAGCTACAAACCTTCTCTATTGATAATCATTGTATTTTTTTAAACGTGTTTTGTTTTGAACTGAAGGGAGAATCTGAATGAAAACACTCTGAGCTGAACTATGGGTGATAATGATTATGGGCGGATTTTGTCAAAGGTTAAAAATTTAATATGACCTAGGTGCTGTTAGAAAGTGACATCATAGCCTGGAAGTTTAGCTGCAATGCAAGTTCACTATTCCACTCACTTGCACTAACTTGATGAAGAAGGCAAGACTTTCCTTATAATGGAGAAGAAGTCCACAGAAAAGAATTACTTCCATTAAACCTTTTCACACAAATTAACCAGGAAAGCTTCAGAATACAAATGGACTCCTCTTGATTGGCAGAGTTGATGCAAAAGATCACAGACAGAAGTCAGACTTTGTTCATATCCTGTGAAACAGCATCATCTGGTGTCTCATACTATCTATTGCATCTTCCAGATCTGTTCCTTGTAAAGAATAAATTATTGTACGAACAGACTACACTAGTTTGGTTGATGCGAGTACACAATTTAAGTCATTTCTAGTTCATTATACTGCTCTGGATTGGGTTGGAGATCATCCATTATTAGAATTAGTATTATTTTTTGTAATCAAGTATATTATTCTGAACAATTTGTACTCGATTGGTCATTCTTACATATTATGCTAACAATGTTACTTCACACGCACAACCTTAGTTTTCTAATGGTTAAAGATTCTGACAAAACCCAGGTACATAAATGTTGTTTGTTCTACTTTTGTAATTCCACATGTACCTATCTAGCATTTACCTGTAATGTAAATGAAGTATCATTTCTTTGGAAATATTCCCAGTATTTGTGTAACCTCTGGAATCCTACAAAGTGAAAATCCAGAAATATTATTATGGAAGCCAGTGGGGTCTATTTCTCAGATAGGACTGCAGCCTTAAGGAACACTGATTCTTGCTGGTTTTCTTTCTTTCTTTCTTTCTTTTCTCTCTTTTTCTCTCTTTTCCTTCCTTCCTTCTTCCTTCCTTCCCAATCATACCTTCTGTGCACAGAGTTAATTTTGGACTACCAATTAAAGTATTCTATAGTTACAGATTCTCTTTAATTGTTCTGTATGACCTAGCAATCTGGCAGAGAAGACAAAATGTGTTGTGACGAAGTGGAAGATGTAACAACTAAGTAGAGTTTTATGTTAAAACAACAAAAACCCAGGTGAACAATATAGGTTCAAAATGTTAAAGAGTAGTTTACCTTGGTGCCAGAGAAAAAAAATAGAGGCCAGTTATTAGTTTTCAAGATTTCATTTCAGACAAAATTAGTGCAGTCCAGAACAGGGGAAAGAGCTTTTATTATTGCTTCATTTGTGCCTTATATTTTATTAGATGGAGTGAATGAGAACATCCAGATAGGCAGGTTGGCAGAGTTAATATCAGATTGAACTAAGGATTCTTGCAAGGCATGCTGGGAAGCTTAAATACAGACATCATGATTGGGCCCTCACTTTATGACATAGGTGGTTGATCGAGTAACAACAGATCCTACCTACCCCCACCCTCCCCACCTTTTTAATGATTTTAATGAAACAACAGTTTTGGATTCATTGTAGATTAGGGGTACCAGATCTCAGCTGCAAAAATTTGGAGGCTTACTAGATAACAGCAGTGAATTAGACTTTTGTGCTACCTCTTATATGCATCAAAATGAAAAGTTGTCCAGGCTCCAGCCTGTGGATAAGGAAATTCATGTTAAAGAACAGATTTGAATACCTGTCATGCATAAGATCATTGTTTTAAAAAAAGAATGTCTTCCTGCTGTTTCATAGCTATGCTCCCACAAAGTGGTGTACAAGCAAGAAGGCATAACAACCTCCATTTGACACACAAGCTAATTATAAAATCAACTGAGGGCAGTTTTACAAAGAAAGGCCTTTATTAGTTGATTAAGGCATGCATAAAAGAAGCTTGGCACAATTCGCAGGACCCAGAAGGCCTTATGTTCTGTGCATACCAGTCAATCTTAAGAGTCACCATGTGAGAAGGATTATGCTTAAGAGCAACAATAATGATTGTCTTCAAATAAGACACCTCACTCATATGTCATGAAGGTGAAATCAGATATCAGTAAGATGACACATTAGGTTTTTTTTTTTAAAAAAAGGGAGACCTAATCTTGCATCTGTTGAAGTTTTAATAATCAAGGTGTTAATTCAGTATATTTAACAGAAGATTTAAAGTCAAACTATTAATTTCACTGTATCACTGATTATTATACACTGTAAGAAAATGTCTTTCCTAAAAGTGTTAAGTTTTTGCCAACAACGTCGATATAAATTTTCTCTTTTGAGAAAATAATTGTGCCCTTCCTTAAGAGGCTGTCCTTGGACCCATTACTTCTAAACAGTTATTTTCCTGTCTTCACCTTTCCTTTTTCAGGAAACATTGTTGTAGAGATAATCGGTCTTGTAGTTGATTTTCCTTCACTTGTAGTTGATTTTCCTTCACTCCTTCACTTGTAGCTCCTGCTTGATATGCAGATGGCCAGGAAATCCTTTGCAGAGTTTTGCCCTTTTCTATAATTGGAAGACCCTTGAGATAATCACTCACATCCTAGGCATCTCATGGCTTGATTACTGTAATGCACTATACATGGGACTGCCCTTGAAGATAGCCTCTCCTGAAGGGTATCTGCTTATCCCTTTTGATTTATCCACTTGTACCATCTATTCCATACTTTAAAATATTTTGAGTCTTCCTTGTCTTTTAATTCTAAGGTTAATTTGTCCATTTCTGAACATGTATAAATTTTTTGAATTACCTCCTGGTCCGTTGGCAAACTATCTGTTTTCCACAATTGTGCTAGTGCCAATCTAGCTGCCGTAATTATATGTAATGTTAGATATTTTATGTCTTTTCTAATGTTCCCTTTAATCATGCCTAATAAAAAACTTTCTGGTTCTAATTCAATTTCTTGCTCTATTATTTCTACTATCCATGTTTTTATTTTCCTCCAATATTTCTTGATTTCCGGGCAAAGCCACCAGGCATGGAAGAAAGCTTGTTTACATTTCCAGCAAACAGATTTTACATTCGGGTACGTTTTTGCTAGCCTTGAAGGAGCTAAATACCATCTGTACCACATTTTATAATGATTCTGCTTATATGCTACTGATTTTGTCATACTGTAATTGTTTTCCCATGCCCTTTCCCATTCTTCTGATTTAGCAGAAGAACTGGTTAAAGGACAGATGATAACATGGGCAAGAAACATTGGGCACAGTATACGATTAGAAGAATGGGAAAGGGCTGCTTATCCCATTATGGTAGATAGGTGGGCTTGCTCCGGGTCCCTTCCCTAAAAACTTGCTATCTAGTGGGATTTCCGAAATGTGCTTTTTCAGTGGCTCCCCTACCTTATGAAACATGCACCCAATCTTCTAGCCTTCCAATATCCCAGGCATTGAGGTAGAGTGATGGGGGCCCTATGGGATGGCTGTTGGAGCATTCCGGGAGGACTGTTGAGGCACTGGGTTTTTAATTTATGGTTCTCGTAGTATTACTGTGGTTGTGAGCTGCCCAGACTTGTGGTCTAAGATGAGCAGCTATACAAATCTTATAAATAAATAAGCTTGGGAGTTTCAGCTGGTCCAGAATGCAGCAGCATGGGCAGTGATGATCATGGCTTGGTATATCTATGTCACACGCCTGCTTTGAGAACTGCACCGGCTGGTAGTTTGCTTCTGGGTGCTATTCAAGGTTCTGTTATGACTTATAAAGCCCTACTTGCCACAGGACCTTGAGGGACTGTCTATTTCCCATGATATCAGCCTGGCTGGTTCAATCTGTCAGGGCTGGCATGCTCCTGGTGCCTCCAAATCAAGCACTTCCATGTATTTGAGACCCTGGAAATATGCCTTTAAACGTTCCCTCCCTCCCCTGCTTAATAGTATAGTTACAGGCTTTTTTTAATCATTGTGATTTGTCAAGATTTGCTGGCAGTCAAAGGGTTTCCAAGTTGAAATCAATCAATATCTATCAATCTATCTATCAATCTATCAATCTATCTATCATCTATCTATTTATCATCTATCTATCTATCATCTATCTATCTATCATCTATCTATCATCTATCTATCTATCTATCTATCTATCTATCTATCTATCTATCTATCTATCATCTATTTATCATCTATCATCTATCATCTATCTATCTTCTATCATCTATCTATTTATCATCTATCTATCTATCTATCATCTATCATCTATCTATCTATCTATCTATCTATCTATCTATCTATCTATCTATCTATCTTCCTACCAACCCCCCTCCCTCCCTCCCTAAACTCCCTCCCTAATCTACCTACCCACCTACCTTCTTCTCTCGCCCAGGCAAGTTAATTTTCAAAGGAGAGGGCTATCAGGAATCCTTGTCCCAGGTGAGTAAATTCAGCCCAATTTCCACCTGCTTCACTTCATGTACTCTAGCATGAAAAGAAAGGTTGTCAGACTGAGTAGAACTTGTTCGATGAAATTGGGTCATATCAAGAGGACTGGATCAAGAATCTTTTCTGCTTGAGGCAAAGGAAGGTCACCTGCCCTGCATACAGGATTTCATTCAGAATACAGAATACCTACAGAATACCTACAATGATCATATAGTTTATATGAGAAAAGGTCCGCTAGTATTTTTCAATCACGGGAAATAACACTAATTTTACAAGTCTGTTACTAGGCAGTTAGTGATTAAATAGGCAATTTTTTAGAGGGATGCATTATATTTTCATATATTTTGAACTTGTTATTCAAAGCAGCTCTCTACCTTTGCAAGTAATGCTGTGCAAAGCTCGAAAATGCCAAATGAATTAAAGGTATGAAATAAGAAAAAAAAAAGTACAGCTAAACCTACACACCGACCGCATTCGCTATACTTCTCCGCCTTTTGTTAGCCTTGCAAGCCATCCTGGTTTAAGCCGCGGCCGCACAAATGCCACTCCTTGCCCTTTGCTCTACGTATTTCATTCTCGTGCAAAGGAGGAATTTAAAAATGTCGCCTTACAAGACTTCCACCACTAGGAGTAGTCGTGGCCGAGTGGTTAAGGCGATGGACTAGAAATCCATTGGGGTCTCCCCGCGCAGGTTCGAATCCTGCCGACTACGGGCGTTCCCTTTTAAAATCCCGGCCAACTTTTAATTGGTTGGCCGAAACTCAGCGGCAGGGCAAACGGAATCGAAACGGGGAAGATTGTGCAAGCCAATTAAGTTCGGGAAAAGAAAAGACGGAAGGGGATCGTTGTGTCATTTCTTCCGGGATCTCCTCTTCCCAGGCTTGCAACACAACACAAGCAGCTTTGCAAGGCAAAAATCGTTGCGCCTTTGCCTGGCCGCAAGAGAAAGCAACGGAGGGCGGGACACCATGCAACAGAGCCCGGGGCCTACCGTGTTCGTCACCACTAGGTAAAGAAGGCAGAGGGGAGGGATGAGGGGTGGAGGGGGCGTTGTATCCCGGTTGTATCGCTTTCCCCCCGTTCTCCCAACGCTTTTCTGCAGGGTTTCTCCGGGGCTGAGAGGAAAGAGACGGAGACAAACAACTTGCAAAGCCCTCCCCGTCCAAGTCAGGACTTCCTTTGCCCATCAGATGAATGTCCCCGGCCTGGTACCGCCCCTGGGAACAGCTGACTGAAGCCAAAGAGGGGCAGGTTCGGCGGAGTTGAGAAGGACCAACCCGCCCTTCCCCTCCACCGGCCCTACTTTTCTGACCCAAGGAAGTCGTCTCTCTTGCCCGCCCCTCATTGCATTCCTCCCCTTGCCTCCCTTTGCTTTTAGTTTTTAAATTACTTTTCGCCGCTAGGAGGAGCTGTTGCCGCGTCTCTCGCCTGTCCTCCCCCCCCCTCCCCCCCCACTTTTCCCCCCATTTCCCACAAATTCTTTGCCTCTCCCAGTAAAGCTGGCTTGGTTAAACCCGTTGAGGGGTGTTTTTTCTACCCATAATATGCCCTCGCCGTTTTCCTCCCCCATCCCAAAGTTTACCTTGGTCTGTTTCTTTTGGAAGATAAAAAAAAAAAAAGCAAGGAAGACAAAGCCTTTGAGCACTATAGGTAGTCCTTGATTTACGTCACTTCATTTAGTAACCAAAGTGACAAGGGCGCTGAAAAAGGGGGCTCATGACCGTTTTTTCCACACTTAACGACCGTTGCCACATCCCCATGGCCGTGTGATCAAAAATTCAGACGCTTGGCAACTGGGTCATATTTACGACCGTCGGTTGCAGTCTCCCCAGGGTGGTGTGATCAGCTTTTGCGACCGCCTGACAAGCAGAGACAATGGGGAAGCCGGATTCATTTCATGGCTGTGTGACTCACTTAACATTTGCAAGGATTCACTGAACAACCGTGGCAAGAAAAAGCTGTCAAATGGGGGCAAGACTCACTTAACACATGTTTCACTTAGCAACATAAATTTTGGGCTCAGTTGGAGTCGTAAGTCGAGGACTCCCTATATTTTCTTTCTTTCTGAACAGTCTTAAACTTGTCTGCTCAGGCAAAATTTACTCAGTTGCTCCTAAACGTATTGGCAGGCTCCAAAGGGGTTTGCTCACTAGCTTTCGGTCTCTCAGGTTACTGTTAAAAAGTGCAAAAGAAATAAGTTTAAATAAGTTTAAAAAGTGCAAAAGAAAAAAGAAATAAGTAAGCAGCTCTAGATTTTGCCATTTTTATGCTGCCTTTCTTTGCCTCTCAACTTAAAAGGCTCGTTTGTATGAAGTCCAAAGTTGTGTTGCTAAAATTCAACTCATTTTTTTCCTTTGACATCTTTGTAGCTGTTTATTGTTCTTCCCCCCCACAAAAAGAACCTGTCCTGAAAGTGCCTGTGGAGGTCCTAGCAAGCTCAAGAGACCATTTCTTTTAAGGAAACTCTAGTTGCTGAATTACAGTTCCCAGCATCCCTCACCATTGCACTGGATGATGGTGATTCAGGCACTGCAGTATTTATAGAGTCATGATTTCTCCCCTTCCCAGAGTTATTTCATTCCTTCAGTCCAATTACTTCCTTTATGTTATTGCAAACGTACACATAATATATGGAAGCCAACTTGGTCTGGTAGAGCCAGTATAGTGCTAGCACCAGGCTAGAAAGCAGGGACTGTGAGTTCTAGACCTGCCTTAGACATGAATGCCAACTGGATGACCTTGGGCCAGTCACTCTCTTTCAGCCCAAATCACCTCACAGGGTTGTTTTTGGGAAAATAGGTGGAAGGAGTATTAGGTATGTTTGCCATCTTAAGTTATTTATAAAAATAGGATATAAATAAACCTCTGTTAAACTAATGCTGATATTTATGCATACTGCTATCTGCATTGCTTATTGACAAAAATGAATAGGAAACTTGGATTAAGCTTGGGTTAATTCACAAGGATCCCTTCCTCATAGCTATTTAAACTGAACTGCCATCAATATTTGCTGGAGAGAACTTCTGTTTGCAGCCTCTAATGGGGGGAGAGAGAGAAACGGAATGGAAAATACAGATAACTTGTTTACGTGTGGTTAGGCTTAAGGTGACGATGCCCTCAGGTCAAACTTTAAGGTGACGTAAACAGACAAATTAACTTTGCCAGTTTTCTTGGCAACAGCATGGATAAAAATTAGCCACTGCATTTTCTGAGATGTTTTTCTGCTGTCATCGTAGATCTAACCAAGTTGGAATGAAAGGGGCTTAGTTGTGAAAAACATGTACCGGTGTACTAAAACATGCAGGTGTTGTGAAAAACAGAATTTCACAGTCCAAATGACAACATCGTGCAGGAGATGTTCTGCATCACAAGATAGGTGTAGGTGGAGGGGTGCAGGTTCTTGAAGGCAAACACATAGTTTGTGCTTGAGAACTGATTTAAGAAAGTAACATTTGTTACTGATTCCCAGTTCCTTATTTAATGAATGTTCAGAAGGGAGTCAGTTTATGTAGCTCTTCAGCCCAAAAATAAGCCTTGGCCTGTCTTTGTATAATACAGATTTATGGTTGTTGGGTTATCCTTTATATGTTCTAAGATAATTATTTCTATTAAAAAAATCAAGATCATGCAATATATTATTTCAACGACCGTAACAAATACATAGAGTTGACTGAAATAGTTTAAAATCATTTCTGTCTGAACAATCTGATAATAGTAAATATTAGGAAATATAGGGATTGGGCTATGCACTTAAAACAGCCACTGAAGTTTACATCCTTATATCACGTTTGCATAAAGTTGATCAAAATCTATCTCAACTTTGACTCCTGAGTTGTCCGTCCTTCCTTCCTTCCTTCTTTCCTTCTTTCCTTCCTTCCTTCCTTCCTTCCTTCCTTCCTTCCTTCCTTCCTTCCTTCCTTCCTTCTTCAGTCTTCCAGAAGGCTAAAAGCGTTGGGATCTCTCTGATTTCCAATGGGAGGTTGTCCCAAGGGTCTGGGGCAGCCACTGAGAAGGCACACCACCTAAATTCCAACAGATGACAACATTTAAGGGAGAGAACTGTCTAACCTCATTGGATGGACAGATATCCTCAGAGAGTAGTGGCCCCACAAGTAATCTGGGCCTGTAGCATGTAGGACTTTAAAGTGATAATCAGCACCTGGAAAGGAAATGGAAGCCAGTGCAGCTAATGTAGCATTACGGTTGCCATTACAATTGTGAACTGGTACAAAGGTGTTGCTGGAAAGTTTTGGTTACTTAATTTATATTGAATGCTTCCCCATGCAACTGTGATCGTACATACTGATTCTGTGGAAAGGAAGAGTAATGACAAAGGCATCATTATCCCTTAGTGTCACCTATCTTGCCTGGTGGCTATATATATATGTGTGTGTGTGTGTGTTGTGTGTGTGTGTGTGTGTGTATATGTATATGTATATATATATATATGTATATATATAAATAATATATATATATATAAATAGATCAGATGCTTTGTATTGGCAGAAAGTATTATTTCTGTATTGAAGAGACAAACTTGTCCTGAGTAAAATAGCTTCACATTTTCTCTTTTTTCCTCTCTTAAAAATTTCAAAGGTGCTTTTTCAAAAGGCAACTGGACTTTGTTTTTCCAGTTGCCTTTTGAAAAAGCACCTTTGGCACAGGCATGACCTCGATGACTCAGAATCTCCATAATCAAATTAGGCAACTATTGCAGCTTATTGTGTAATTTTTACTTTCAAATGATAATATCTCTTCCCCACCCCCCAGATCTGAAAACGTATCGGTCAAAAACCAGTGTCAGAATTAAGAAAACATAGTCTATCTTTGAAATTCATGTTTTTACCTCTGCAGACCTCTTCAGAATGGCCATACAGGAATAGATCTGTCAGTCCCAGAGTACCAAGAAATACGAGGAAAGATGATGTCTGGGCATGTGGAATATAATATTTTAGTAGTTACCCAACTGGCTGTGTTCAAATCTGCCAAGCACAAACCCGAGGACAACGTTCAGTTTATGGTAATGGAATCATTTGTAAATGTATTTTGTGCATAATTCTGTTAAGAGTTCACATCATAACAATGAGAAACAAAACTTATTAATTTCATTCCAGGCAATATACATTAAAAATATATTATGAATTATAATATGAAAATAGACCAATAATAAAGGAACCCAAATAAAATTAAAAAGGGAAAAAGAAATAAAAAACAAAATCCAAACATAGTAAAATCATTTATTTGTTTGTGTGTGGAATAGAATATGAATAAAGCTATGTATGATTTTTGAAGCTTCATAGCTAATGGCAGTGCCACCAAAGTCTTTTCTCATGAAGTATTAGGCACTTGCCTGGTCTTAGCAAAAGGGTAACATTGGATCTGGGCTATACAGATAGTCCTCGATTTACAACCACAATTGAGCCCAAAATTTCTGTTGCTAAGTGAGACATTTGTAGTTATGTCCAATTTTATGACTTTTATTGCCACAGTTGTTAAGTGAATCACTGAAGTTGTTAAGTTAGTAATATGGTTGTTAGGAGAATCTGGCTTCCCCATTGGCTTTGCCTGTCAGAAGGTCACAAAAGGGGATCACATGACCCCAGGACACTGCAATGGTCATAAATATGAGTCAGTTGCCAAGTGTCTGAATTTTGATCATATGACCATGGTGATAATGCAATGGTCATAAGGGTGAAAAACGGTCATGAGTCGCTTTTTTCAGTGCCGTTGTAACTTTGAACGGTCATTAAATGAACTGTCACAAGTCGAGGACTACCTGTATCAGGCAGCATATGATGACTGGATGCTTTATTACCTTGACAACTGAATTGTTGGGGGAGTTTCTCTCTGATATGCTTACATTCTACATGGAAGGATTTTGCTTGTTTTAATCTTCAGTCTTTATATTCCCCACTGGAATATAAGCCAAAAATTAGCATTTCTGTTGAGGGCTGACTCTCCTCCCCTGGTAAGAGCGATCACTCGATACCTTAAAAGAATGACGGCAATACGAGCCAGTTATATCAAAAAACATTTTATCGATTGTAAGGAAGATGAGCTCAGTTAGAGAGGAGCTATCCTATTTGGGTTATCTAGTCTTGGCAACTTAGCTATTGAAATTTGATATTGTAAAATTTTAATGTCATCCATCATATATTTTTAGATTGCTATTTTTGTAACTGTTTTATCTTTTTCCCTTTTTCTTTTCTGTTTTGTTTGAAAAGGCCTTCGGGCTATTCAATAAACTATACTATACTAATCTTCAGTCCTGTAAGATTAAATGTGAAATTTTAAATCCCAATGTAAGAGTTAAAGCTGACTTGGTGTTACTCTTTACACAACAGATTCTGTAACAAGGCCAAATGAAAGTCCAAAGTTAATTTTTCCTAACTTGGGAGTCCTCCAGCTGTTTGGACTTCAGTTCCTAGAATTCTCCAGGCAGAATGGCCATTACTAAGAATTCACAGAGCTCAGCCAATCAGAGTGAGCCAGAGTGTACAAAGCCATCTGAAGTACTTTGTATTCTGTATTTGTTGGTAATTTTCCAGCAGTTGCCATAGGTTCCCACCTCCTGTTCTCAAAACCACTTATGAATTCCTCTGAAAGTATTCTTTTCTTTGTATTAAGCTGTCAAGGTTGAGAAATCTGGCTCATCATAATCTTTTGAAAAGCCAGTCCTGGAAATAAGTGAGATTCTCTAAAGTGAAATCTTGTTGTGGTCTGCACTAAATCCCACTGTATCTGGTAAACTGCCGGTCAGATTAATAATTTAAATGTATAAGGTTGCCCAACAGAGTTGTTTTATAAATTTAAATTATAAATCTGTACATATTAAAACAAAACCCAAATAGATGACATTAATAAAGAAAATAAGGAAATAAAAGAGGGCCATAATTGTGGGAAACAATCATACTACAACTTTATTAAACACACTCCTATTCAGATGGATATACACCTCTGCCTAAGCCACAGCTTGGGAAAAAAAGCAAAGTTTTCAAAGTTCTTTGAAGAGATAATATTATTGGGTATTTGATGTTGGAGCCTACGCGGTTGTGTTTTGTATTGTATGCGTTTGTACTGTATGTTGCTGTTGTATGCATTTTGTTGTAAGCCAATTAATGAGCAATGTCAGTTTGGGTTTACTTTAATTGGAGAAATATTGGTTATGCTGTTCTAGATAACCAGAACTGAGAAAGAAACTTTCAAGTGCTGCTTCAGTAGTAGTAAGGTTCCTCTCACACATTTGTGCTAGTGATTCCCGACTCTAGGGGGTGGTGCTCATCTCCATTTCAAAGCCGAAGAGCCAGCGCTGTCCGAAGACGTCTCCGTGGTCATGTGGCTGGCATTGACTAAATGCCAAAGGTGCATGGAACGCTGTTACCTTCCTACCAAAGGTGGTCCCTATTTTTCTACTTGCATTTTTATGTGCTTTCGAACTGCTAGGTTGGCAGAAGCTGGGACAAATAACGGGAGCTCACCCCATTACACAGCACTAGGGATTCGAACCTTTCGATCGACAAGCTTAGCGTCTTAGCCACTGAGCCACCGTGTTCCGTTCAGTAGTAGTACAAGATCCCAAAATGCAAAGTGCAATGCAACACTACAGAGTAGCGTAATGACTGTCAGATTTACACAGTTTGAGAAACATCACTCAGACCATAAACACCTTCTGCACACTTATTCCGTTCAGCTGCTTTGATATTAATTTGAAAGACATGGATTTTCTGTAACAAAATGAAGAAAATCAGATTTCCTTTCTTTTGATTGGGATAACATGGTCAGTTCCAGTAGAGGGCACTCAAGCACTGTTGAAACTGTAGTCATGTTGGCAGGATGTCAGTCTGAAATCTGAAATAATGATTTCATGCTAGACAGAACCATTGATGCTTCTCTGACAGTTGTGTAACATTTTGCTCTGATTTGAAACCAAAGGGTTTTCCTACATTTGTATGTAACTTGGGTTTATTCTATAACATAAGGTAAAAAGATTTTTATAATGTTATAGAATAAGTTTTAATTCTGTAAACAAGCTACAGGTTAATGTTTGAAACAAAGATTGTATATTTGTAACAGTAAAAGAGTTGGAAAGGACCTTGGAGGTCATCTAGTCCAACCCCCTGCTCACGCAGGAGACCTGTACTAGGGATTCTAACCGCCGAACTGCTGACCTTTCTGATCGACAAGCTCAGTGTCTTAGCCACTGAGCCATCTAGTTCTGTTTCTCTGATGAGATGAATGCTGCTCTGAGCTATAGGATACAGCATGACTCAATACAACGTTTAAAATACTGCTTTATCTTTGCTTTCAGTCTTGTTTAGTTGCCTTTTAGCCACAAAATGGCTTTTCTTCTTCAGTTAGCTTGTAAATTATCAGTGGACAATGGAGCTTTTATTCAGAGCATTCTTTGTGAACATTGCTGGAGTTAATAGTTGTAACATTAAGTTGTAACATAGATCATAACTCCAGAAAGAGGCAGTAGAATTAAACAATGTCTTATCTTAAGGGGATCTTCTTAAACAGCCTCTCTCAATGGGGTTCTGCAGAACCCTAGGATTCCACAAGAGATCATGATTTAAAAAAAAAAAAAGCATTTGTTCTTTTAACTTCCTGTGCCACAGAGAGCTAAAGTTTGTAGTGGTGGGGATTTTTACTTCCTGTGACTCTGCTTACTTATCATGCAGATCAGTGATGGGTTTCAAAATTTTTTACTACCCGTTCTGTGGGCGTGGCTTGGTGGGTATGGCTTGGTGGGCATGGCAGGGGAAGGATACTGTAAAATCTCCATTCCCACCCCACTCCAGGGGAAGGTTACTGCAAAATCCCCATTTCCCCCCGATCAGCTGGGACTCGGGAGGCAGAAAATAGATAGGGCGGGGCCAGTCAGAATTTTTACTACTGGTTCTCCGAGCTACTCAAAATTTCCACTACCGGTTCTCCAGAACTGGTCAGAACCTGCTGAAACCCACCTCTGCTGCAGATGTTCTGTGAGATGTAGATATAATTATTTTTATACAGGAATTCCCTGGCACTTGAAAATTATTTCAAAAGTTCCTCCAGGGGAAAAAAAAAGCTGAGAAAGGCTGGTTTAGGCCTCTAGTCCAATTCCTTGTTCAGTGTAGGAATCAATAAAATCTCAAGCAAATGCCATCCAGCCCCTGATTGAAATCTCCCAGTGCTCACCACTGCTTTTGATAGGCAGTTCTACTGCTTAACACTTCTTCCTATCAGGAAATTCCTCAGTATTCCTCCTGAATCTTCCTGCTTAAAAATACAGTATTTTAAACCATTCACTTTCAGCAGAGAACAGGTGGTTGGTCTCCTTTATGCATGTGATGTATTTTAGATATTTGTATACTGCTGTCATAGCTCTTCTAATCTTCCCTTTTGCTATCTAAATGTGCCTGATATAATTCTTCCTTTACAGAGATTGGCTGCCAGAACACTAGTTGTTCTTCTCCGAACTCGCTCCATTTCTCTTTTAAAGTGCAGTTCCCCAAACTAAGCACACAACTCCAACACACTTTTCCAACACGCTTTTCCAACACAGAGCAGACAATAAAACTACTACCTCCTGTAATGGATGCAGTATGCCCATGTTTCTATGGGCCAACTTTTCAGCTCTTGTACTATACGCTTACTCATGTTCACCTGGTGATATTTCTTACATATGCTACTGCCAAACCTTACGTCTCCAGTTCTGTACCTTTGCATTTGATTTATCCAACCGAAATGTTGGACTTTATATTCATCACACTTGAACATAGTCCTGATGGAACAGACTCGGGGCTTAATCTGTCAAAATAACTTTATAATGTAAACTTGTCCTCTAAGGCAAAACTCCTGAGGCTTGTGGTAGTCAGCAAAAGTGATAAATACCCCTTCCATTCCATCCTGTAAATTATTTATAAAGCCATGTTTTAGTCAGGAAGCAAAAATGGCCTTTTGGGCAATAGTTCCCCTTTCCCTTAATCTGCAACACACACTAGTATGTACCCATCCTTTCCTTCATTTCATTCTGTTTCTCCCTTGCCAAAGCAACTGAGGATATGAGGATAGGAGTGGAGGAAGTTTGTCTTAGCTTCTATGAATTCTGAAAAACCTGACTGACCACTCACTATCAGAAGCAAAATGTTTATTTATGAAGAGAGTCTTTTGTGTTATTCACTTTTTGTTCCATTTACACTGGCCCTTAGTATGACCATAATAGGATGGAATTCATGTGGTCTTTCAAAACTCTTTGCTGAGCATATTCCTCACCTAAGATCTAAGCAGAGGCTGTAACCAATAGTATTTTACTCTCCTTCCTGGGCCCAAGAGATGCTTAATGGAGATCACCCACCTTTTGTGGCAAGGGTAGGTAACCCATATGATTCTTAGCCCCTTCCCCTTTATTGTAATTCACAAAGGCTGCACAATTCTACCAGCAAGGTTCTATGGAAAGGCTGGTGACTGCTCTCTAAAACATCCTGTAATGTTTTAAATACCTGTCAAATAGATCTGTTGTCCCCTTGATATCCTTTCTCTTGAAAAAAGAAGTAAATTCTCCAATTTAAAAAAAAACAACAAGTGGGAGACCAAAAATATTACTCTAACAATACCACATTAATTCTATCACATCTGCTATAGGTCTTAGCATTTGAAAAAATAATAGGTTTTTTTTTTTTTGTTATTCCAGATAGTTTAGTGACATATTTTGATTTCTCCTTCATATTAAGAAAAATCTAGAAATTTAGAGCTCATTTTAGCTAACTTGCTTGTTTTTTATGCTTGCTTTTAGATCTGTTAGCTCGAGTTAATAATAAAGCTTCAAACCCCTTTATTCAGGAGGCTGTTTTTTGTCTCTGGATCCAAAAGAACTAATTGCCTGGGGCCCTGATCATTGCCCTGATTCTTGCCAGTACTCACTGGGGCATACATATGATTATGTTCTTTTAGAGCAGGGATATCAAATTCAAGGCCTGCGGGCCGGATACAGCCCGCGGGGTGCTTAGATCTGGCCCGTGGGGCTGCCCTGGAAACAGTGAAGGACCGGCCCGTGGTGCCTCTGCCAGTGAAAATGGAGCTCGGGAGGGCCTGAAAAGGGCTTCAGGAGGCTATTGCAACCGAAAACCTGGGCCACCACAGGCGTCCCCAACACGAGTAATGTCAAGCTGGCCATGCCCACCCTGACTACACCCCCGGCAACCAGGGGTGGGTTCTAAATTTTTTTACCACTGGCTCTGTGGGCGTGGCTTATTTTGTGGGTGTGGCTTAGAGGTCATGTGACTAGGTGGGCGTGGCTAGCTGGTCAGAGTCATTTCTGGAAGGTCCTCGCACTTATGACCAGTCCTCGCACTTACGACCCGACTCATTTGTTTGCTTTTAACACTGATCAGCTGTAGGATGGCCCTTTGAAGCCTCGCGGCAAGAGTTTAAACAGGTTTTTTCCCTCTAGTCATCAGCTGGGACTCAGGAGGCAGCAATAGATTGGGGGTGGGACCAAATAAAAGGTAAGAATAACGGGTGGGAGGGCGGGGGGGAGAACTGGTTCGGTGACGTCATATCTTCACCGCTACCGGCTCGGCCGAACCGGACCGAACTGGGAGGAACCCACCACTGCCGGCAACACCCCCTGTCCCCCCCAAGGTCAAACACAACCCTGATGCGGCCCTCAGTGAAATCAAGTTTGACACCGTGTTTTAGAGTATCATCTTACTGTAACTTGCAAGTGAACTTTATACTGGTATCTACTCTTTGGAATGATTCACCAATATTTAGAATAATTTCCTCATCACCAATATTTGGAAGCATATCCTATTAGATTTAGATGCCTACTAAAGACCCATTTCTCCCAAGCCTTTCCTCTAGGTGATACAATCAGTTTTAGAATATTAATAGTCCAATATGTTGAAATCACCAAGTTCACGTACTGCAAGAATGGAAATCTACGGGAAATGGCACAGATCTATTTTTCTCACCCACAGCACCACTCAAGATTGGCAATAAATTGGCACCTTTAGTTGTGTGTTAAGATATAAAATTTAAAAGAGATCTATTAAACTTCTGAGAGGCTTAACGCATTTGTGTAGTTTACTCAAGGTCACCAAAAAAAAAAAAAACCAACTGAAAATATTGACCGTACTTATTCCTGGCCTAGGGTAATTGCCCATATATGGTGTGTGGGAAATCTTGTATCTTCTTTCAGAATTGTTAGTCTGGTCTGTTGCATGTTTATGCCTGTCACTTAAAGAATGAATATTTTTCTCCCTACGTTACAGGTTTCTAAGAAGTACAGTGATATTGATGAGTTTTATCAAAAACTTGTCACACGTTACCCACAAACCTCTCTACCATCTTTGCCAAGAAAAGTGCTTTTTGTTGGCGAATCTGATATTCGAGAACGAAGAGCTGCCTTCAATGAGATTATGGGGTTGATTTCTAAAGATGTGGCTCTCTCATCAAGCCCCGAGTTACTGGAATTTCTGGGTAAATTAAAAACATGTTTTTTACACTGAGTGGAGTTTTAATAAATAGGCCATGGATCAACTCTTGGAACTTTGCAAAATGTTTCCACTTAAAATCTATGTTAAATTCCCATTGTCACAAATATTTAATGGAGGATACTTTTGGTTTGCTTCTCTACCAATATAATACTACAAATGCACAGTAACATGTTCTCTGGATGTGAGAATGTTAGTTTCAGATTGTTTTCTGGGGGATATGGAAATAGAAAACTATGGTTCGAACATTCCCTAAGTAACATATATTTATTGCCACAAATTATTTACATGGTGTGGAAATATACTGTTTTTCACATACAAAAGGCCCATTTTCTTCCAGTATAAGAATACTGGGTAGCTGTTGGTGATACTCATGTAGAAGAATAATAGCTGTGTCTATTGTGTACTGCTGCATTAATTTTTCTCTGCCTCTTTTTTTCAGGAACCAGATCCACTAGTGTCATTGATGTCAAGAGTAAAAACCTTCCCAAGAAGGAAGAAGAGGATGACGAAACCGAAGCCTTTGATTTTTTCAAAGAGGAAAAAATACCTGATGTCATTTCTCAGTTCAGTTCATTTAAAAGCCAGGAGCCCAAAAAGGAAACAGAAGAGGAAGACAGTGACGTGGATCCACTTGGTGTCCTCAAGTATGCCTTTTTCAATTTTGTTTTTCCTATCCTAGAGCTATTGTATTTGTGGTTGTGTAAAACTACAGATGACCATCAGGCAGCCCAAAGTGTTAGGTCCCCCCCCCCATTCTTTGCTGTCATCAAAATTCTGAATTTTTGCAGCCAAGATGAATTCAGAATTAATTTCATAAAAAACATTTTAGAACTCCCAATAGTTGTTCTGAGGGTTATTAAAAGAAATGCAAAACAATTGAAATAAAAGGAGGGGGAGCATGTACTTTGCATACTGACTGGTGAAAGTTCAAACAGCCTTGGATCATTCATCAACCTTGTGTTCCTAGTTAAGAGATGGTGACCAGTAAAAGAGTTGGAGAAAATGCGATTATTTCACTTTTTTTTGTAAGCTAACACAATCAAGGTTGTAGACAAACAGAATAAAAATGCAAAATAAAAGAAAGACATACAAGTAATAGAAATTCTCTAGATCAGGGGTCTTCAACCTTGGCAACTTTAAGACTAACTCCCAGAGCAAAGCTGGCTGAGAAATTCTGGGAGTTGAAGTCCACAAGTTACCAGGTTGGAGACCCCTGCTCTAGATGGCCAGTAGAAACCTTTAATCTTTTGCAAAAGCATGGTGGAATAGTATTGTTTTAACAGCTGTACAAATTATCAAGGGGAAAGGGAATCCTTGAAACTCCAGGGGCAAGAAGTCAGATGTTTGATATATGAAACAAGATAGTTTTCCATATTTTATGACAGTATCACTTTTCTGTATTTCTTAACACTCACAAGCACCCTTCCAGTCTCATTACAGCATACAATAAATCAAAATAAAGGTAATAGTAATATAGAAATACAAGAACAGTAATAATTTTTTTTAAAACTGTCGAACTCTTAACCACCCATTTCTGTAACAACAACAATAAAAGACATATTGATGGCCGGTATTAAATAAATGCCCTTCTGAACCATTCAGTGTTTAAGGCTTCTTTAAAGCTCAGTAGTGATAAAACTCGGTGGGAGGTGGTTCCTGATTAAAAACAATAAACATTTCTTCTGGATGTCACATCTCATATGGGGGAGGAATCTTAAGTATCCATATGTTACTGGATCAGTAGGAACCACTGAAGTCAGTGGCTATGTAGGTACCCAAAGGCCAAGTTAAACAGCAATAGCACTTAGACTTTTATACTGCTTTACAGCCCTCTCTAAGCAGTTTACAGAATTTTTTTGGGTGTTTTTTTAAAAAAGCCATTCATACACTGGCACTTTAAATTGTACCGGGAAGCATTCTGGTAAAGTATTGGTATAAATATGTGAACAGTAGATCTCATCCATCAGTGAGCAAGCTGATGCACTTTGAATCATGTGTAGTTTTCAAAGTACTTTTCAAAAGAAGCCCTGTGTGGTGTGCATTGCAATAATCCAATTGGGAGAGGACAAGGGCATGAGTTGCTTTTGCCAAGGCCGCCTAGAGATATGTAGTCACCTGCTTAAGTTCCTTGATTAGGCTGGAGGAGCAAACATGAAAGCTGACACCTCTCAGATTTTTTTGCATTATAATTCAGGATCACTTGCACTGGCCTTGTTGGTTGAATCTAGTTTGAATCAAAATCCAAAACTTTTGGAAGGCAATCAATTTACCCATCATTGGGTTTGATTGTGCATTTACCTTCTCCTCCCTTCCTCCCTGCATACTCTAGATGCAGAATACAGAATAAGAGAATTGGAAGATACCTTGGAGGTCTTCTAGTCCAACTCCCTGTCCAAGCAGAAGACCCTATACCATTCCAAACAAATTGCTGTCCAATCTCTTCTTAAAAACCTCCAATGATGGAGCACTCACAACCTCTGGAAGAAGAACTCTTCCAGAGTCCAGCATTAGGATTTAAATAATTAGGCCAAATAAAATTTCTGATCTAAAAGATATAGAAAAATTTATTATTCTGGGATCACCTGCAGCAAAGAAGTAGCCGTCTTTTTCAGAATTTAATTTTAATTTAATTTAATTTAATTTTACAGTCCATATTTTTTAGACACATGGGACGACTGTGGGAGATCATATTCTATTGTATTTTCAATATACGTCAGCTAAGAAATCCCCAGTAGAAATAGTTTCTATCCCCTCCCAATTTTTAACTTTTGCTTTCTATCTTTCTTTTACTACCAAGAGCCTTGGTAGTACAGTGGTCTAAAGCACCCTGTTATTAAGAACAGCTGCCTGCAATTACTGCAGGTTCGAATCTCGCCAAGGCTCAAGGTTGACTCAGCCTTCCATCCTTTCTAAGGTAGGTAAATTGAGGACCCAGTTGTGGGGGCAATAAGCTGACTTTGTATAAATATACAAAATGATGAAGGCTATTGGTTAGTGCATTGTAAGCCGCCCTGAGTCTCTGGAGAAGGGCGGCATATAAATCAAATTAAAAAAAAAAAGTCTCTTATTTCTTTGTTGATTTTTAAAATTTCTTAGTTTTCAACTTCTTTGGTTTTGAGTGTGTTTCAGTTAAATGAATATTTTTTTCTTTTTCTTCAAATATTGGGTTGTTAATATGCAGTTT
Organism: Pituophis catenifer annectens; assembly: GCF_029215685.1. Classification (NCBI taxonomy): domain Eukaryota; kingdom Metazoa; phylum Chordata; class Lepidosauria; order Squamata; family Colubridae; genus Pituophis; species Pituophis catenifer. The sequence continues at coordinate 141,547,363 of NW_027256881.1, read as the reverse complement.
TTCTGTTTGTGTCATCTTTAGTCATTTTGTAGAATGTAAATTTTGTAGAATTAAAGTTAAATTAAAGTTAATTTGTTTTATTAGGAGTTTATATTTCCTGCATGAGAAAGATCTTCACTCTAGATCGGAAGAACAAATATATATCAAGTATATATTAATAGAAATTCAAAATCTGTGTGAGATAGAATAATTTAGATTAGGAGTCTCTAAAATTTGTGGCAGAATGAGAAATGACTGAGCCGGAAGGATATTTTTAATACTTGTGATTAAACATTTTATTAACTATATAGGATTTGTTACTATGGCTCTGCTAAACATTCCCTGATGTTCTCCATAAGTGTATTAAATAAGTTTTTAATTTATCTGTGGATTAGATAACTACGACTAGAAAGTTTAATCAAGCTTAGATCCTTTTTTACATTAACGCTACTCCAACTAAATTTAATTCCTGTACATGGAAAGTGTTAATAAGCTGATATTTTGAAGTTTAGTTTGATGGCCCTACAGCATTTAATCCTTCATAGCATGGTGTGTATGTGTGTCTTCAACTTCACATCAGACTTGTTTCCTATTTGATTATTTTTTTAGTATTTCACTCCTAAGTGATTTGTTATCTGGAGCTGAGATTTGAGTCTTGAAGGAGAAACATTAAATTGACTGCAGTGGGAATTCGGTACTTAAGTGTGTATGATAAAGTAAGGAGAGATAGAGTCAAGAATGAAAGGGTGATGAATGAATGTTGAGCCAGTACAAAATGTAGTAAATACCTTGAGATAGTTTGGTCATAAAAGGAAAAGGAATGATGAGTGAAGCACAAAGCAATTATTTGAGGAAGAATAAAGTGAGGGAAAGAGAAATTTAAGGAGGCTGTAGCTGGAGAAGTTGATGAAATCTCCTAAAAGAGAGAGTCGAAAAAATTGAAGCACAAAAATCAATTATAAAATGGTGCATGGATGGGATGGAAGCAAGATGGATCGCAAGAACTGAAAGATATGAAAAAATATATTGAATGGTGTGGCTGCAAACTAGATTCAGTTGGCTGTCGTGTTCTTTCCTATGTTTTTAATTTCTTTGGCTGCTGCTTATTCTGTTTATGTAATTTGTATAATTTCCTTTTATCCTGAAAGGAAATACGCACATCTAAAAATTTGAAATTTATCACTGAATTAAGAAATAAGCATTTTCCGAGATGAGGTATATTAAAAAAGTATACCTTTATGCTGAAAAGACAATTCTTTCTGGATTTACAATCTTGGATGGATGGATGGATGTATTTACTCTCTATTTATGAGATGGCTCTTGATCAACATAATGGGAAGACTAATAATAATATTTCATATGGTCAGGGTTTAATGTTGTTTAAAACACTAAGCTCTTCTCGTATAATAAAATGTTTTCCTCCTTTTTCTTTCTTTTTGTATTTTTTCCACAATTTCTTTTTCTATATAGTAAAGTAACAAAAGAAAAATAATCTATCATATTTGGGCTGTAAAACTTTAGATGTTTACAAGGTAGCAACAAAATGAGAGGGACACAGTGGCTCAGTGGCTAAGACACTGAGCTTGTCGATCGAAAAGTTGGCAGTTCAGCGGTTCTAATCCCTAGTGCCGCGTAACGGTGTGAGCTTCTGTTTACTTGTCCCAGCTTCTGCCAACCTAGCAGTTCGAAAGCACGTAAAAAATGCAAGTAGAAAAATAGGGACCACCTTTGATGGGAAGGTAATAGCATTCCGGGTGCCTTTGGCATTTAGTCATGCCAGCCACATGACCACGGAGACGTCTTTGGACAGCGCTGGCTCTTCAGCTTTGAAACGGAGATGAGCACCGCCCCCTAGAGTCAGGAACGACTAGCACATATGTGTGAGGGAACCTTTACCTTTACCTTTTAACAAAATGATATGGAATATTCCCTGGGGGTCCTTGGTATTCTTTGAACTCAGCTGTGTGCTTGCAGATATTTCATTGCACCACTGAGAAGATACAGGACATGCACCCGTGATCTTCTCTGTTGATGTAGGGAGCAACAAGGGAAGCCTTCAAGAACTGCCCTTTGAGAGCACGTCAGGTGTGCCTCGAAGCAGATGTTCCCAATGGAGACAATCTTTTCTAAGGGACAGGGTTTGTTACAACTGAGGGCTTGAGGCAAGGGTGTGTGTCAAACTGATAAAAGCAGCATTGTGGCATCGCCCTGCAAGATCCATCCTTTCGTACATCTGGCACACCCTCACAGATATGTATGAAAGGGCTGAAGCTTTCAGCAAATGCTGTGGTGCTGCTTTCACGATTCTGTTGAGAACCCTGTGGTTGCTGATGGACAGGCTTGAGTGAGACAGAGAGGTTTTGGTGGAGGGGTTTGGGAAGCCCTTAGAATGCCACTTTGTAGTTTGAAAGTCACAATTCATTTTGAGGTCAGCAATTAATTGCATTAATATTGATCAATGTTGTTTTGAACAAGCGCCTTGCTTTGGGCATTTGTCATCACGCTGTCCTAAGCAATTTTGGCTTTTGAAGTAGTTTCTAAGTTATTTTAAATGGTAGAAGAAAATGGGAGAGTAGGGTGGTTTTTTTTTGTAATAAATTCATTCAGTAATTAATTGCCTGGATGATACCCTAAAAAACAAAAATGAAAGGTTATGTTGATGTACAGGTAGTTCTCAATTTATGACCACAATTGAACAATTGAATTTCTGTTGTTAAGTGAGACATTTGTTAAGTGAGCTTTGCCCCATTTTACAACTTTCCTTGTCACATTTGTTAAGTGAATCAGTACAGTTGTTAATTTAATAACACTGTTGTAATATGAATTTGACTTCTCCGTTAACTTTGCTTGTCAGATGGTTGCAAAAGGTGATCATATGACCCTGGGACACTGCAGTGGTCATAAAAATGAACCAGTTATCAAGCATCCAAATGTAAATCACGTGACTATGGGGATGCTGCAACGGTCATAAGTGTGAAAAGTTGTCATAAGTCATTTTTTTCAGTGCCGTAGCAATTTCGAACTAAATGAACTGTTGTAAGTCAAGGACTACCTGTATAAATTGAAGCCTGCATCTCCTTTGGCCAACAGCTCAGAGGTGCTTGGGTTGTTCAGGTAGGTTTGTTATTTTACTTTTGACATCCAAGTTACAAGCCAAGTCCTGAAAGGGAGATGACCATTAACCACTGTACTACTAAGAGCCTTGGTAGTACAGTGGTCTAAGGCACCCTGTTATTAAGCTGGTTATTAAGACCAGCTGCCTGCAATTACTGCAGGTTCGAATCTCGCCAAGGCTCAAGGTTGACTCAGCCTTCCATCCTTTCTAAGGTAGGTAAACTGAGGACCCAGTTGTGGGGGCAATAAGCTGACTTTGTATAAATATACAAAAAGGATGAAAGCTATTGCTGAGCACATTGTAAGCCGTCCTGAGTCTCCGGAGAAGGGTGGCATATAAATCAAATTTAAAAACAAACAAACAAACAAACAAAAAACTAGGACCAAGTAACGTCAGCCGTAGCCATACGTCCAATCCCAGCCATTTGTCAATACAACCACAGTTGGTTAGTAGCTTTTGTCAATTCAATACTATGATTTTCACTTGACCTTGGCTTCTCTTTTATGAAATGTGGGTTTTTTTGTTTAAAAAAATCAACAACTCTGGTAGCTTACAAGAAAAAGAATATAAAAAGCAAACAAATATAAAGAATAAATGATAACAAAGATGATAAAAACTGGACAGGAAGGAGGGAAAGGAGGGAGGGAGGAGGAAGAAAGAAAGGGAAAAGAGAAGAAAAGGAAAGGAAAGAAATAGAAACCAAACAAATGCAAGAGGGTTTCATTCATTCTCCTAAAGGCCTGGGAGAGGAGCCAAGCCTTCAAGTCATTTTGAAGCACCAGCAGGCTAGCAGCCATCTGGATCTCAGTGGGAACCTCATTCCAGAAGGCAGGCATTGCTGCAGAGACACTTCCCTGATTCTGGAAGGAAGTGCATCAGCACTGACAAATCGAATTGGCTGGGCATATACATAGACTGTGATTTTTCTATAGTCCTTGGTGGGATGTAAAGATGTTTCCAGGTAAAAGCAAGTTTACGTCATACTCAACTTTTGTTGGGTATATGGGCTGAGTCACACTGATTCTTTGGACAGTAGAAAAGTGGGTGGCTATTATCTTTTTTTTTGGGGGGGGGGAGATTTTGCTCCTTTCCAAACTAGACTACAGCCCTGAGATTTTAGCATAGATTCCCATCCAAGAATCACTCAACTTTGCTTAGATTCTCTCACAAGATAATGACAATGTTGAAAGATATAGGTGTTTAAATCCACTCGAGTGCTGATGAGCTCTTGGTCTAATTTACACAACCCAGCGAGAATCCAGCAAATACAGAAATACCTCTTCAGGCTTCCCCGCCCCTCCTTTCAGTGCATTTTGCCATTTATTGTAAATGACCGTTTCTGTAAGCTGATAGGCAGAATGTATCTTGATAACAGATCAGCAAAAAACACCTACATGCCAATTCACACTAACCCAATAATTTTCCCCTCTGTGTTGGAAAAAAAGACCACCACAGGTACCAGGTAAAAGCAATTATCACAGAGTTGTGGTGATTTTACAAGTTTCCCTGAGTATAGATAGTAGTTCTGATTAAAAAAAAATATTAGAGTGCTCTTGCAGGAAGTTAGTTCCTGCAGTGCCAAATAGTACTTTAGCCCCAATTAACTCTCATTATTTCTTGATTTGGTCTCAAGGGAAGACTGTTCCTACAGTGGCGAACACTCTTTCAACACGTTACTAATATATTATATTGCTGGATTTATCCTTTTAGAGTTTAAGAGCAGCATGTATGCAGGATGGGGGAAATAGGAGAAGAAATACATGAATAAAACCAAGTTTGTAAGCCTTGGTATCAGTGGTGGGATTCAGCTGGTTTGAGCGAACTGGTAGTTAAATTCCTGGCGGGCCCCGCCGCTCCCCGCCCCTCCCAGGAGTCCCCACACACTCCATTTTGCCTCCCAGATAAGTGCAGGGAGGCCTCCTAGGCCCAAAATGGGGCATGGAGGACAGTATGGTCCCCTCACAGTCCATTTTCGCTCCCAGGAGGCTTCAGGGAGGCCTCCTAGGCCCAAAATGGGCTGCGGGGGGGCGGTGCGTCCCCCCTGCAGCCTGTTTTTGCTCCCAGGAGGGTGCAGGAGGCCGACTGCTGCCTGTCACACTCCCTTGCCACGCCCACCATGGCCACGCCCACCCAGCCAGTCATTAGGGCAGAGAACCGGTTGTTAAATTGTTTGAATCCCACCACTGCTCAGTATGTATATTTATTTATCAAATTTATATAGTTGTCCATCTCGTCAACAGTGACTCTAGACAGCACACAGCAATCCACACTAAGAAATAAATAGTATGGAAAACAAATATACAAAACCCTTAGGTGAAGTGAGAAGTTGTGTAAGGCTCCTCCTAACCATGATTGCCACCAAAGATGGCCAGGTCCTGGAACCATAAAGCCCTCATATCCAGAGGCACTTAGTCTTGACAGAGTTCAGCTGAAGCTTGCTGTTCCCTATCCAGAATGTGAGCCTCCAGGCACCAGGACTTACATTCATGGCATCACTTCATTCACCAGGGTGGAGATATGTAATTACGTAACAGCAGCAGCAAACTGGTGATACTTCACCCCATGGCAATGGATCAGTTCACACTTAAAGTAGCTTTAAGTCATCTGTAGCTGTACTGAGGTTTCCTTTCTTATCTAGGTGCATTTGTTGTGCTTCTCAGCTACTCCATCATGAGTGGGACCCATTCAGTTCCTATTGGCCACTTTAGGCTGATTCAGGCCTGGCCATTCTGCCTTAACCTTTAAGTGCTATTCTCCATAGCTGTTCTGGTGTGGGCAGCAGAAGGGCCTGTGCCCTGTCCTTGTATCTGCAAGAGACAGCTTTGAAAGAGGAATCACTTATTAACACCTGTCTGGAAATGAATGATCATCTATCAGGCAGAGTATTTTTAATTACAATAAAGGAGGACGAGAATTTTTGAACGAGCAGTAAATCCATATTGACAAATCACCTAGCAAGCATTGCTGGGTGCAAGAAAGGAATTTCCTTCCTACCATCACACATATTCCAGAAATAGGGGATTCAAACTAAAGTCTCTAGGTCAATCCAGGAAAGGTGGCAACCCTACATTTGGGCCTGTGAATATCCTTTTTAAGCGTTCAGAAAAGAAAAAGGACATGTATAGCTTTGCTTTGTTTGAACTTTCAACCTAAATCAGTAGGAAAGCATATTTTTATAGCTGTTATAGCTAGTATATCTGAACATAATTATACAGTGAGCTAAAGGTCCATCAGTTATAGCATTACATTTCCCTCAAAATATTTCAGCCTCAAAATAAATCTCATTTCCAAGGAAAGCCTATCAAAACTCGCAGCAAGCATTTTTAGGGCAATAATTTTAAATGCTTAGTGGGGGAAAATATTTCTCAATGTCACAGATACTTAAAAGATCCCACAAAAACAAAAACAAAAAAAACCCCATCCTTGCAAAATGCTTTAATGTCCTACATTTACTTTTTTTTTTCTGTTTCTATTGTGTTTGCCCTTCCATGAATTGTGTTTCTAGCTTGCTACTTCAATTGTACAAAGTAGGAAAAAGTGAAATTGAGAGATATCAGTTATTTGTTCAAAGCTATAAAATCTGCTTAGGTCAGGGAGTTTGCCTGTCAAAATAATTATGTTATGGTCTACAAAAAAACAACTAAGTTTACAAAAATGTTCATCTGCTGTAGCATATCAAACTTCCAGTGGTGGTGATCTCTCTCTCTCTCTCCCCCCCCCCCTCCCCCCCCCCTCTCTCTCTCTCTCTCACACACACACACTCTTCCCTGCATTGAAAATAGATCTAGACATTCACAGTAAAGATGAGTGTGTATGGGAGAAGGCAAGTCAGTCGTATTAGGACTCTTGCCTTGGGTAAGGGGTTCGACTAGAACACCTCTAATGTCCCCTTATGATTCTATCAGAAACCTTGTTCCTGACATCTAGAGAAGTTCTTATTTCAGGTACTTGAGGAGGTGGCTATTTTGCTATGCCATAACCACTGGCAGCCCATTTGCGGGGCAGGATTGGATAGACATCCACAAATTCACATTTGTAGCTTAAATTCTACAGCTGCTTTTGTAGGCATTCTACCTCTCTTCTTTTTTCTGTAGTGTATTTAGCAACAATCAGCCAGTCTTTTGCAGCTTCATTTCACTCACTCACTCACTCACTCACTCACTCACTCACTCAGTCAATCAATCAGTCAATCAGTCAATCAGAATAGAGCTGGAAGGGACCTTGAAGGTCTTCTAGTCCAACCCCCTGTTCAAGCAGGAGACCCTGTACCAGGAGTCTGCAACCTTAAACACTCAAAGAGCCATTTGGACCCATTTCCCATAGAAAAGAAAACGCTGTGAGTCACAAAACCCTTCCCGTGCCTGAGTATTTCTTGAGCGGCCACAAAACTAGCATATGTAGTCGAATTAAACGTCCTGTTTTCTTCTGAAACTTTTCTTTTCTTGGATTTATCCATGATTGGCCTACCGGGGGTTGAAAAGCTCAATAAATCGCATGCCGGCGGTTGTGACGCATATTTTGAATGACGGGGAGCTGCAGCAGAGGGGTGAAAGAGCCACATGCGGCTCCAGAGCCACAGATTGCTAACCCCTGCTCTATACCATTTCATATATGAAATGGGATGGTGTGATACCATGAATGTTCAATGAAGTCTGAGCAAATGACCTTGAGAAAATGTTTCTTTGAGTGGATTAATGAGACAATGGAAGTGGTTAATGTTTTTTTTTTAAACCAAATGCAGCCCTTTTGAGTCCTCATTCTTAGACATAGAAAAACCAAGTATGTTGGGAAAGACTGATCTTCGATGAGGTGAGTTTTTCATCAAAAGGACCGAAGGCTTGGAGACTTGGGAAAAAAAAAAATATTGAATTTTGAGAGGTTATTGTGCTCTAAAGCAAGGGTCTCCAACTTTGGCAACTTTAAGACTTGTGGACTTCAACTCTGGGAGTTGAAGTCCACAAGCCTTAAAGTTGCCAAGGTTGGAGACCCCTGCTCTAAAGCAGGTCAAGCTGCGGACAATATTCGCAGCTCCTTTGCAATTTGGGAACAATAAGCGGGTACCTTTTTCAAAGTACAGACCGACATGTGCCACAGCATATTTGCACCCGTGCCTTCTTTCTTCTCCGGCTTTGGAGCTGGGGAGGGGAGACCTTGAAGCCTCTTTTGTCTGAGGGGATTGATAATAATAGCATGACTCAGCTCTTCCGCCCCAAGAATTCCAAATGTGCATTACCTCATCAAGTGCTCCGAGGCTTCTGCTTGTGAGGAACAGGAAACGTTGAATCATTCTATTCACAGAGCTCTTTTGTTGACAGTAGAAAGTGTTAATGGGAGTGGATTTCAGTTGCCTTTTGTTCATCCTTTCCCTTTCTAATAAGCTTCAGTCAGCTTGGGCTTTTAAAAGCCTTATTCGTGGTGTGTATGTAGATGATTGTGAATGTACGCGCTCCTTCTTACGAATAAAGTCATTCAAACACATTGGCATTGACGTGGCCAGTACTCTTCTGGTATATCTTAGTATCCTTTGCTGGTTGTCACTGGCTACTAAAGCAAGGAGTTATTGGAATGCCTGCTTTAGCTCTTTGTTTCAGCTGGGTTTTCCTTGTTTTTGTTGCCACACAAGAAATATCCATCACATAACAGCAGCAGCCAATTAGCCGTAATACAGTGCAAATAAATGCTTAAATGGAAAAATCATTGGGTGGTTAAATTTATTGCAGACAGAGCTGGCATTCAAGAGCATGAACTTGATCCCAGTGTAGCTGGTGATTTGGATATCTGGCCGCTGAGTTGAAATTGGGGCCCTGAAGCAGAAATTTGCACTCTCTCTTTCCTTGGAACAGTTCATGTCCCATCTCTCACCGTATTTACTTCTATCTGTCATTGCTGTTACCCTTTGGTCTACCTCCAACCAGAGATGGGTTCCAGCAGGTTCTGACTAGTTCTGAAGAACCGGTAGCGAAATTTTGAGTAGTTCAGAGAACCGGTAGTAAAAATTCCGACTGGCCCCGCCCCCATCTATTCTCTGCCTCCCAAGTCCCAGCTGATCAGGAGGAAATGGAGATTTTACAGTATCCTTCCCCTGGAGTGGGGTGGGAATGGAGATTTTACAGTATCCTTCCCCTGCCACACCCACCAAGCCACACCCACAGAACCGGTAGTAAAAGTTTTTGAAACCCACCACTGCCTCCAACCTTCTCAGCTACCCCATGTCAGATAATAACAACCAACCAAAAGTCAACTATAAATGTGATACAAACCTAACTAAACCCACATTGTTTCCCCACTGTTCTTACAATGGAACAACTAAAGCATAAGTTGTTTTCTTAGTTTTTCAGTGCTTGTTTCCTGGAAAAGGGATTACACTGAATATAGCAATAGCACATACTTACATACCACTTCACAATGCTTTACAGCCCCCTCTAAATGGTTTACAGCCCCCAACAATCTGGGTCCTCCTCATATATGCTATGACTTACCTTTCAATAAATTTTGGCTTGTAAATTCAAGCATTGTGTTGCCTGTTTTCCTTCCTCTTGTTTCAAAAAAAGCATGTGTAGAATTGCAGACTTAAGTACGATGTGGTTCTCATGGTTGCAATGTGCCAACTCAGACTTAATTTACATTGTAAAATCTTAAAATAAGTAAGTCTGGTTCCTTGACAGAGTTATGTTTATCTGTATTTTAATAGGATATTATGTTTTCCATCCTTACTTTTTTTTTGACTGCCTGGCCAAAATAGTAACAAACAGTAGAGTACAGATAAGTACAGAAACATAGAAAAGACTGAAGAGCAACATCTGTGCTTGTCCTGTCCTTTTCAGATCTGTAGATATTCACAGACCCTGGCCAGATTTCAAAGGACAGTACAACTAGCTCTGAAAATCCACTTACAGGGCTAGGTTAGCTCTGTTTACTTGCCCCCTTTCTACTACTCATGATAAGTCCCAAAGGTGCTTTTTCAAGAGGCAACTGGACTTTCCGGTTTTTCTTTGAAGACTTTTCTCTTCTCATCCAAGAAGCTTCTTCAGCTCTGAAGCTTCTTGGATGAGAAGCGAAACATCTTCCAAGAAAAACCGGAAAGTCCAGTTGCCTCTTGAAAAAGCACCTTTGGGACAACCGTGACCTGGATGACTGAGAATCTTCATAGACATTTATTCATGATAAGCCTCATATGGAATGAGGAGAGCCTGAAAAGCAAGTGGCTGATATCTATGATATCCAGGAATCTATGCTTCAGAGGGGTGGGGGGTGGGGCGAAAGGGCCCAACTTCCACCAGGTCATAGCATCTTCAATCGGGCCAGCCCCTTGTTCTCAATTTGATAGCCCTTTGAATCCCAGATATCATTTCTTAACAGGTCTGTCATTTAGCTTATTAAATGTGAGTCCTGTGAATTGTATTTGTTGGATCTATCTATCAATTGAATATTCATAAGATACCAAGGTTTGCTCAAGTTATGTATAAAAATATAATCAAGATAGCAACCGACCTTGTATATGTATTATGAATTGCTGCATAATGACATTTTCCAAATACGTTTCTTGGAACAATATAAATATTTCCCATTTCAAGGATTTGGGGCTGTCTCCCGATGTGCTGAGCTCCCTTTACTGTGAATTCAGGGTTAGCATTGTTATCCTCATATTGCAGGTGGGGACCATCCCTTTTCTTGAATGGTACTGCAGCTTTTTTTCAGGCATTACTACAAGTAGTCCTCAACGTATGACCAGAATGGAGCCCCGAATGTCTGTGCTAAATGAGACAATTGTTAAGTGAGTTTTGCCCCATTTAATGAGCTTTCTTGCCACAGTTGTTAAGTGAATCACGGTAGTTGCGAAGTTAGTAACACGGTTGTTAAGTGAATCTGGCTTCCCCATTGTCTTTGTCAGAAGGTTGCAGAAGGGGATCACATGACCCAGGGACACTGCAATCGTCATAAAGATGAGTCAGTAGCCAAGTGTCTGAATTTTGATCACATGACCCTGGGGATGCTACAATGGTCATAAGTCATTTTTTTCAGAGCCATTGTAACTTTGAGTGGTCAGTAAACGAACTGTTATAAGTTGAGGACCACCTGTACTTGAAAATCATGAACAAGGAAGCAAGTGACTTTGTGTTCGACCCTCACTTGTTCCTACTATGAAGTTCTATGATATATTGCCGAATGGGGCATTTACAAGCTGCCTTACGGTAGGATCTTCCCCTATTATTTCCCTACCAATTTTAAGTAATGCTTGAAAAGACCTGGTTCAAATAAACATATCACAAAGGTTGTAATAATTAGTTCTCTCCTTATTAGGCATGGACTCAATAGACCTCCTACCTCTGTGTATATGGAACAGTTGATACTGAAAATTCTATTGTTATCTCTCCATTACCTGTAGCTGTGCACAGCTCCCTACTTCTTTTGGGTCTTCTTGAATCATAACTGTTCCAGTTCTCCTTTAGGGTATCATCGAAGACTCAGGCAACCTAAGGTTTTCTAGTGAAAGATGTATCGTGAGACATGCTGCAAGGGAAATGTGAAAAAATCCTGCTTTTCTTCAGGTCCCCCTTAGGTGGCAAAGGACATCCAAGCTAGCTTGATTTAATTTTACTTTACAAAACAAAATATAACAACGTTCAGAGGGGATAAATGAAAAGAGGACTGAGGAGCAGTCCCTGCTTAGGATAAGATTTTATCGTTTACTGAGTTTTAAGAGTTTGATTAACATTGAAACTATCATTTCTAATCATTGTAATTAAGCAAATCGTATTTCCTATCATCCTCAAAGTGAATTCATGCTATAATGGCAGCTTATGAAGTAAGTTTTATCTCTTCCTTTTTCTTCTGCAAGAAAGTTATAACCCAAGAGAGATGACCTTATCAAAAGACATTCCATATGCATTGTACTGTGAACCGATTCTAACCTGTATTGGCTTTATCATGTATATAGAGCAACTGAACAAAATCAATGGGGAAGTATCTTGGAAAACTATTTTTCATTCTTCTGATAAGAAGACATATGCTGTATAAAGGGACACAAATCAAAGGAATATGGTTTAAAAATAATATTTTTAATATCTCCGAAGCAATGGAAGTTACTCAGCAAATGGAAATAATTGTGTCTATATATATTTGTTCTAAACATTCTTTAGTACTAAAGTATCATTTTCCTGCAGAATTTGAACAATTTTTGGGAACATTGCAGTTTTATTTACTCAGAGTACCAGCAATGAATCAGCAATGACTGGAATGGCAGTGATAATTGGAAGCTCATGACTTGTTTAGTCCAGCAGCAACAAACCCCTAGAAATAGCCTTCCATCTTTCAACTTTAAAAAAGAAAGAAAGAAGAAGAGGCACTTGGAGAAGTTACAAACTGTGCTATGTGAGTGAGCCCTGACAGCTGGGTAGGCATCTGTCTCTTCCCACGGAACATGTTATGCTTTCTCAGCTCCTTTTGTCGATGTCATGCTGAATAAATGGGCATTTCTGATCAATCATCTTGTTCTGTGTTCTCTCCTTTAATTTAATCCCCATTACTGGAACTCGGCAGCATAACCAGCCTTATTTGGAAGCATGCATTCTTTTAACCGTTGTTGGCTTTGGGGTTGGACATATTCTTAATATGATTTGCTCTTGCATTTGTACATCTTATGCCACTGACAGATACTCTTATTTGGCTTGTGACAGAGGAACTTGCTACATACAGATTTAAGAAGCCCGGTGCTTCCTTGTTTTGAAGTAACTTTAGGAAATGTACATTGCTAGTTACTATCAGTCACCAAATTGTTCATCACTGATACCTATAGAAAAGAAAGTTGTAAGATGTCTGGCAGCAACGCACTCCCTATCAGTAATGGTTAAAATTAGTTCATAACCAAGTTTAGTTTAGTAGTAGTACTCTTAATAAATTTCCAGGTTTAACATTCATTCTTAAGTCTATATCTGTAGAGTTCAGCTCAGTTAGGTTCAGTTATTTATTTATTGAATGTATATGCCACTCATTTTGTGGTGGGATTATGACATATACTATTTACAGCAGGGGTCTCCAATCTTGGCAACTTTAAGACTTGTAGACTTGTAGACTTTAACTCCCAAATTGTGGGAGTTGAAGTCCACAAGTCTTAAAGTTGCCAAGATTGGAGACCCCTGATTTATGGAGCTGTAGCATCATGATTCATTATATCTTGTGGTCCTGAGGAAAAAAAAGAAAAAAGACCTCACAGAATCTGTCCCCAGCTTCCCCAGCTACAATATTCAGTTTTAATGGGCTAATAAATGCGTTGCTGAATTAATTTAAACTATGCCTTACCTGTGTTCCGCAACTGTGTGCTACCATTACTTTCAGAAGACATGGAAATATGTTTTTCGGAATTGTCTTCCATTCTTTACGAACTGCTGGGGAGCACATGTCAACATATTTTCAGGATCTGTATTGTTTTCTTTTTCTTCCAAGTAGAATAACATTTTCTGGTTTTGTTTTTAAAAAGACTTGACAAATTTGGCTGTTACTACCGCATTTATTTTTTTTCACACTATTTCATGATCAACTATAAATATTCTTCCCATTAATATCTTTCATATGTCATATTTAAAGCAGATGGCGTAGAAAGAGTTCCTTCAACGGCTCCCTGGTTATAGTGTAGACCAGGGGTGTCAAACACGTGTTGTCACAAGACATATCATGACATTTCCCCCATCATTAAACCGGGCATGGCCAGCACGTGATGCATCAGGCCTGCGGGCCACGAGTTTGACAGTCTTGGTGTAGACAATTCAGTGTATATATGTGTATATATGCGCACATGCCTTTGTGTTGTCTCCTGGCAATTGCGTGAACAAGTCCCTGCAGTTTTCTTGGTAAGCTTTCAAAAATAGTTTGTCATTGCCTGCTTTCCAGAGCCAAAAGAGCATGACTTGCCCAAGGTTACCCAGCTGGTTTTGTGCCTAAAGTGAGACTAAAACTCACAGACTTCTGGTTCTAGCCTGTGCCCTATAACCACTACTCCAAAATGGCAATAGGCCATGCAGATCAAGGACCAAATTAACATTGGACTCTTTATTTATTTATTTTTTTCAATAAACTTTCAGAACCAGGGAGCAGTTCAACCAGGAAGCAATGGCAGCATGTTTCTTCTTTCATGGCTAATAAAATCAAAGTCATGACATGGTTGAAAAGGATTTAATACCAATGTCCCAAATTGAAATCCTTCCTGCCAGAAGGTTCTTAGTAATTTCTGGTTTATTTAATTTTTTAGATCTAAAAAACTCAAGAAGCCCACATCCTCTCCTGCTCAAGAAGGTAATACGAAGTTAACAATTTTTCATGGAGAAGTGGATCCGGGAGAAGAACTATTTGGCACGTCTGAAGATTTTTCATCCCCTGGCAACAAGAAGATCTTGGCAATCAAAGAAGGTATTAATGAATAGTCAAGTGTCTTGATTTATATACTCTATAGGATTTTTTTAAAAAGTGTCACAAAACATGGAATCTTTGGTTGTAAAACTCTGTCTTAGATTCTGGATATAGTTACTTATTTCACAGTGGCAATTCCTTAACTAGTTTCTTTAGCTAGGTTTATTTATTGCATTTCTACCATGAATTTTCTCTGGCAGATCAAATCAATGTCTTGGATCATCCTCCCCACTCCCCATCTTATCCTCACATCAATAACCAAATATCTTATAGTGAACCTCCATGGTCAAGGGGGAGTTTGAACTTAGTCCTTGTTCAACATGCTAATTATTACTATTACATAAGTCCTTCATGCAAAATGTTTAAAAATACTGAGATAATTTAAAGAAAGAAAACAATACTTGTATCCCGTCTATAAGATATACAGTATCTGCTTAACTTTTCAGCTTACTGTGTAAAACTGGAATGGGCCATTGGTTATGCTTGATTAGGCTAATTCTCTTAACCCTAACCAATTCTCTTGGTTAGAGAATTGTACTGCAGCAATTTTTCAAAGCTTCCTCCAAGCCTAGTATATGCTTCATTTGGTATCCTAATGAATGAAATAATTCTATGTTTAAAAAGGAATAAGGGTCATTCTTTCTGTTTCCTTTGCAAAAGCGAATTGGTATCATAAAATCTTATTCTCTCAGGGTTGATTTCCTCTCAAAATAGTTTGGCAGTGGAAGCCAGTGATACAATTTAACATAATTCAGGATTCATGGCAATGTGACATTAGATCAATCGAATCTGATATTCCCTACTTTGCAAACCTCTTTATTCTTCTATGTGGGCGGGGCCTACATGAAACCGGATCATATGAAACTAGTTCTATGTTAATTCTTCTTGCAACCACACAACTCCAATAAATTCTTTGCCCACACAACTCATTTAGAGCCATGGTGGTACAGTGGTTAGAATGCAGTATTACAAGCTAATTTTGCTGATTGCCAGCAGTTCAATTCTCACCGGACTCAAGGGTGACTCAGCCTTCCATCCTTCTGAAGTTGAGAACCCAGATTTTGGGGGGCAATGTGTTGACTCTGTAAACTGCTTAGAGAGAGCTGTAAAACCCATAAAGCGGTATATAAGTCTAAATGCTATTGCTATTTAGACTATAGTTGCTGTTTATAACTGTATTTTGGCCTGATTCTGCCTGTCTTTTGTTTAAATGTTAGATGTGAAATTATTTGAAGGACCAGATCTTGGTGGAGTGGTAACTCTTGGAGATCCACTGCTGTTGCTGACAGCCACTGAAGACAGAGAACCTCTGTTAAATGTTAGTCCTGCTGAGGACGTGGAAGAACTATTGAGGTATTCATTTGAATTGCATGATAAATTTGGTGTTGTGTGCTTGTGATGCCTCTCCTCAAGCCTGTCTGTCTCAAACCGCCCAAGATTGGAAGACAACTTCTAGGCTTTAGCCTACTAACGCCACACTGTTTTCAAAACTGGGATTGTATAAATAAATGTGAGTAGGTATGGATTTTAGCTATAGTTGATTCCTCCATTCTTGTAGTTCTTCAGTTATTCTTTATCATCATGTTTGTCTCTTCAGAACTTCCATCCATCCTTCTCCTAGGCAGTTCCTCAGAGCTAAAAGGAATTGTGTACAATAGTCAAGAGTTAATCTGTTCATTCCAGCTATAGGAACGGAAAAGGCCATAAGGACATTGAGTCCAGCTCTGTACTAAGGGAAGGAATTAGTGCTAAAGAATTTCCTGACAGATACCTGTCCACCCACTTCTTGAACAAATCCAGTAAAGGGAGATCATTGCCTCCCTCAGTAATTGGTTACATTGCTGAACTCTTCTTAGCATGTTTTTCCTAAAGTTCAAGCAAAATCTGTTTTATTGTGACTTAAGTTCATTATTTTCTGTTCTGCATAAGTTGGCTATTCAGCTCAGGTATACATGCCTCTGAATCAATTCACCTCATAAGGTTGTTGTTGCGGGGAAAATAAGAGGAAGGATTATTAGATATGTTTGTCGTCGTGAGTTATTTATAAAAGTAGTAAAGATGGGAGATAGATAGAAAGATAGAAGGATAGAGGGGGGAGCAGGCAGGCAGATAGACTGACAGACACTATTACCTGGGTACAAATCACATAATAATGCTTGTAGGCAGATTCTTTTTTTTTTCTCCAATTTTTATTTATACGTATAAACTAAACAGAACAATGAAACGTACAAAACATAAAAACATATAAACATCCATTTCAATACATGTACAGTTTGTCGCAACTATAATATACATTTCTCTTTGTATTTTGACTCTTCCTTATTTGGTCATTCCCTTTTATCTATCTAATATTGATCTATGTCTGTTCTTTGTTTCCATCATATTATATTTGGTCATTTTATTTACTTCCTATTGCTTCATCTCTTTCCTATCTTTCAACCAACTATACCACTTTTCCCATACTAAGTAAAAGTCATGTTCTTCCCTATTTTGTAATTCCTTTGTGAGTCTATCTAATTCCGCACATTCCATAATTTTATTGATTACTTTATCTGGTGTTGGTATATCACTACTCTTCCAGTGTTGCGCATATAGTATTCGTGCTGCTGTTATATGTATAATTAAATAGGTTGTTTCTTTTTCATAGTATCCATTCACTATGCCTAATAAGAAGCTTTCTGGTCTTAGTTCTATCTTTTGGTGTGTTATTTCCTCTATTTGTATTTTGATCCTTTGCCAATATTGTTTCGCCATTGGGCAGGTCCACCACATATGGTAATGGGTGCCTTATAATCTCTGAATTAAACCATGTACAGTATGAAAAATACAATGGTTGCACATAGGAGTATACTAGATGCAACAAATATATAGTAATTCTCTCTACTAAGTTCAAAACTCTACATTTCCATTGGTGTATTATTATTGTTGTTGTTGGCATATGGTGTTACATTAGCCAGGAAACCACAATGCTATTGCAGAGTAGTTGTTTGGCTGCCAATTACCAGCTTTGTTGTAGGACACATTCTCTTCCCAAGAAAGAAAAGTGGCTTTTCCTGCAGCATTATCCTAGGACCTCTCCCTTCCCTGCAGCTGCCTCGTAAATGGGTGCTACAACCAGGAAGGTTCAGAGCTGGCAGGAATCCGACCGCCTGAACTGAGTACCAACTCATCTCCTCACCGAAGTGGTACCTATTTATCTACTTGCATAGAACTTGTTTTTGAACTGTTAAGCTGAGGCAAGTGATGGGAGCTCATCTGACATACAATGCTAGGACTTGAATCGCTGGAGCAGAGATCATCTGCAGTTTCATTAAGCTACTGAGCCACCGCACCTCTACACTGGTGTCTGAAGTATATAGAGACTGAAGAGTAATTGGGGACTCTAGATATTTATGAAGTCATATAAGTTCTTGCATTTTGATAGAGAAAATATTTCTTACAGGTATAAACCAAACACTTTTAAGCAATTACTTTTCTAGCAGTTCTTTGCTTTCTAAAAAAAAACCATTGGATTGTTTGCAGACTGAATTGTTCCTATAACAGATCCATTGAAATCAATATGGTAAATTAATCACAATTAATTCACGTCTTTCTGATTTCAATAAATCTGCTGATAATTTGACTTAAGACTGGATCTCACCAATAGTATAATTCCATATTACAGTTTCAATTTACTGAGCTATGCTGCACATTTTAACTAGAGTTTTTTTTGAATCACTTCTCACCAACACTAGGGAGGCACTTGCATTTAAATTTGGGGTGGGAGGAGAGAATGGAAGTTAGTCTGTTAGAAACGTTTTAGAGTTTTAATAACTTGTTCATAATGGAAAGAAGAAAAAAAATGAAGTTTTGTGTTTTCTATTGCACGAAGTGTCTTGGAAACATGATTCTTCTTCATTGTTTATAATGGAACATTTTGTAATAGCATGTTGTATCAGAGACACTTACCTTAGTTTGCTCAGAGGAAAATGTTAATGCTTTTTTTATGCTTAAGAGCACATCTGATCTTTTAAGACATGAAGTCTCCAAGGTATAACTCTATTTTATTTCAATTATATAGCTGGAAAATATATATACTCATGTGTGAGCCCCCCCCCCCCGCCCCTTTATGTTTTATTCTTATAATCTGAGATAGATGTTTTGTTCATGTAAGAAAATCCTACTTTTTGAGGCCTGTGAATTAAACATGAATTTCTGGGAACCAGATCATTCACTAATCATATGTATATTATGTCAAATCATTTCTGAATAAGTCAAGTAAAATAAGCCTGAAAGTCTGCAATCTGTACTTCTTATGTAGCTTGGAATGGGAGGAACAATCACTTGCTAACCTGGGTAAGAAACTTGACAGCCTATTCTGGATTGTCACTGACACACATAAAGTAGGACAAATGTTCCACTCCCTCGTATTCTTTTGTTATTTACGGGATATTTGTAATGGTTTCTACAAAATAATGGATAAGCAAGCATGTGCTGCAATATATATTTCCATTGTGATTAAGAAAGAAAGGGGGTAGCTGAAATTGGTATATGAGCAAGATTGGGGAGGGGGGGGAAAGAAAACCATTTAGGAAGTTTATATTGTTTGGCCACATATAATTATGAGACTCTGTTATACACACATCCAAATGTATAACATCTTTAAAATGACATATACCGCCTACCTTTTTTTAAGGTCTCATTCAAGAAATGTATGTCTCTTACATTTTCACAAGACCTTCACCTGACATGACCCATACCTGACCCCTCCTCACAAGATTCATCACTAGACCCTAACATGATGTGACCCTCCCATCACAAGACCTACTGACCACATAAAACCCTTATAAGCAGAAGAACACCAACACTGACATTCGCTAAATTCTGTTGTTACCTAGTCTGGTAATGAAACTTTCGGAAACCAACCCACAAGCTCAGAGAAAGATCCTCCACCCTCATCCTCCACCTGAGGTACAGATATTTGCCACTACCGCAATCTTACATTATTTCACATCCTTATAAACAAGATTTTACATGATTGCCATCTCATCTCTCAGGATTTCTCTATTTTTACACAATGTATACTTCTATTATTTTTACTTGAAATGGCCACCAGCTGGCAATGCCATGGCCAAGTTTGCCTGTTTGGTATTCATCAAACATACAAAGCCACAAATCTTTCTAGGAAACTCAACGTTCTATTGAGAATTGAACTCATGATTATATATAGTGCATTAGTTTTTATGAGCCCTCAAGGCACTGGTATTTAGCAGTGTTACAGGAAGGGATATATGGAGACTCTCTTTAGAATTGTTTATAAAGTCTACTTCTTCCTTTTCTTAAAGGAAGATGATCTGTGTATAAAGGAAAGTAGACAATATGCATTCTAAAGTATATACCAGTCTAAAGGAAATACTTCAGCTCAATATTTATGTATATTTAATAGGGCAATGACAGAAAATAATAAAATTTATAAATAGTCCATAGTATAAAATATCTTTAATAAAAATCTAACCTTGAAAATGAGGTTCATCTTGAGAGCATTTAAAGGGCATATCTTGTTAGATAAATAGGTCAAATACTAGATTATAGCGGAGCTGTAAATGGATCTTTTATTCAAGAATGAAGGATTCATGCATTCACACACATATAGCTTCCATAAATAGGGAAAGTATAAAAAGTTGAATTTGCATGATTCAAAGAATTTATATCCTCTTCAAATTTATTTATTTATTTATTATTTATTTATTATTTATTATTCGAATTTCTATACCGCCCTTCTCCTTTCGGACTCAGGGCGGTGAACAGCCAAAATAAAAAACATTTATACATAAGTACGATTAAAAAATAGATTTAAAATAATTAAATTTGGCCCATAGTTTAAAATTTATCAATTTAAAATCCATATCAAAATTTAAAACCAACCATAAAATCATAAAATCAAGAGAGACCGGCTAACTGAAAGAGATGAGTTTTTAGGGCCCGACGAAAGATCCGGAGGTCGGAGATCACTCGTATCTCTGGGGGTAGATTGTTCCAAAGGGTAGGTGCCACCACAGAGAAGGCTCTCCTCCTGGGGGTCGCCAGCCGGCATTGTCTAGCTGACGGCACCCTGAGGAGGCCCTCTCTGTGGGAGCGAACTGGCCGGTGGGAGGCTATTGGTGGCAGAAGGCGGTCCCGTAAGTACCCTGGCCCTAAGCCATGGAGCGCTTTAAAGGTGATCACCAACACCTTGAAGCGCACCCGGAAGTCCACCAGAAGCCAATGCAGCTCGCGCAGGAGAGGAGTCACATGGGAGCGCCCAGTCGCTCCCATAATCCCCCACGCGGCCGCATTCTGCACCAGTTGGAGCCTCCGGGTGTACCCCAAGGGGAGCCCCATGTAGAGAGCGTTACAATAGTCCAGACGAGAGGTGACGAGTGCTTGAGTGACTGTGCGTAGGGAGTCCCGATCCAGAAAGGGGCGCAACTGGCGTATCAGGTGAACCTGATAAAAAGCGCCCCTGGCCACGGCCGTCATATGCCCTTCTAAAGACAGCCGTGCGTCCAGGAGGACGCCCAAGTTGCGGGCCCTTTCCGTGGGGGCCAATGATTCGCCCCCAATAACCAGCGATGGCGTCAGCTGGCTATACCGGGACGCCGGCAGCGACAGCCACTCGGTCTTGGAAGGGTTGAGTCGAAGCCTGTTTCTCCCCATCCAGACCCGCACGGCCTCCAGGCACTGGGACATCACTTCCAAGGCATCGTTGGGATGGTCTGGGGTGAAGATGTACAGCTAAGTATCATCAGCGTACTGATGGAACTCCACCCCAAAACCACGGATGATCTCACCCAGCGGCTTCACATAAATGTTGAACAGGAGGGGCGAGAGGACCGACCCTTGTGGCACCCCACAAACAATGCAGCATTCTTATTCTTAACACAGCATCTTCAGGAATAATTACCGTACACTGCCCATTTTCTAATCAAAACCAAGATTCTGTTCTGACTTAAGCTGAATGAGATGCACAAAGTTGATTCCATGAATATTGTACCAAACTTAGCTATTATAGATAAATTAGAACTACCAGTAGAACAGGTGCATTAAAAACATTTTTAGGAAATTCCAGTCCTACCAGATTAAGAAATCAGGAATAATATTCTGCTAACAAAAAAGGTTGGAAAATGAAGGCATCCTAAATTAATTCTAGGTATTGGTTTATATTAGCCTCTATATTATATAATTTCCTTTTTTTCCCTGGAATCTGAAACAATTCTCCCAAGGTAAAAAGTTACTGTGCAGGTTTTTGTTTGTTTGTTTAGGAAAACAAATGTGAGGGCATGATAGAAATTTATAAAACGACACATAATGGATGGAGAAAAAGAATAGAATTTGTGCCCTTTTCTCATGACAGAAATTGAAGTTATTTATTGAAACTGTTTAATGGCAGATTCAGGACAGAACAAAGGAAACTCTTCTTCATATAGTGAATAATGATTAAATATAGAAGTTTGTTCCCCAAATATAATGATAGTCATTTATTTTATTATTTTATGCCTTCATGTCAGTCTTGAGTTCTGGTAACTAACTGGACAAATCCCTGCAGTTGTCTTGACAAGATTTCAAAAGAGGTTTGCCATTGCCTCCTTCTTCCTAGGATTGATAGAAAGTGATTGGCAGAAAGTTGGTCGCCCTGTTGGCTTTGTGCCTAAGAAGCGACTAGAATTCACCATCTCCCACTTTATAGCCTGGTACCTTAACCACTACACCATCTGGCTCTCGTTCATTAATTTAGATATATTTGTAAAAGACAATGCTATGAATGGTTACTAGTTACAATAGCTACAAAATATTTCCAGAAGTGGAAGCAGAAGCATATTTCTGAACATTAATTGCTCAAATTCCACAACTATGGAGGGTCATGTTATTTTGTTCAGTTGTGGATTCCCTGTATGCCTCTAGTTTGATCCTTACAGGAAATTGGATAATGGACCTTCTTGTTTTTTTGTTTTTTGTTTTAATTTGATTTATATGCCGCCCTTCTCCAGAGACTCAGGGTGGCTTACAAGGCGTTAAGCAATAGCCTTCATACTTTTGTATATTTATATAAAGTCAGCTTATTGCCCCCACAAACTGGGTCCTCAATTTACCTACCTTAGAAAGGATGGAAGGCTGAGTCAACCTTGAGCCCAGTGAGATTCGAACTTACAGTAATTGCAGACAGCTGGTGTTAATCACAATGCTATCAGTCTGCTGAGCCACCAGGTCTGCTAACCCTAGGTCTTCTAGCATGGTGTCCATACTTGGATGCCCATCATGTTCCCTGAACCTGCAGATTACAGGTTCAACTGAAGTGTGAAAAACCACGGCCTCTGGCAAAGTATAATGGATGGATGAGGGTTTTGATAATCCAGTGCATTTTGAGGGCACCTGTGAGAGAACTGGGAATTCACTCTAACTAGCTTACCTCAGAAAATTACTTCTAATTAACTGATTAAAGATAAACCCAACAGACCTTCTTGTTCAGACATTGCTTGGCACCAGAAGACAATAATCCTAAAGCATATCAACTTCATTTTAAATCTTTCCTTGTATCCTTTACCCAAGTTCCTGTTTCTACCTCAGTCCTATTTAAGAAATGCTGCCTTGTGTGAAAGAGATCACGGATTTAAAGTAGGGATTAATTTAATTTTCAGTTGACCATCTTAGCAGGAAATCATACTTTATCTGAATCTGGCTTTTTTCCCCCGACTGATGTTTGCTTGACAACTGCAATTATCATAATCATTGGGTTTGTAATTTCAAACATTTTTTTGCAGGATTAATGTTCAAGCCAGGGACTTGACTGGAGGCTTCACACACACACACACACACACACACACACACACACACACACACACACACACACACACACACCTGGCTTCTATAATGATATCTATATTAAATATTTGCCTTGCCTGTTATCATATAACGTTTAGCAATTACAAACGAATCATGGCGGGGATTCAGAAAAAATGCTAGTTTGAACATAATCTGCCAGCGTCACAACAAACCTCAATCTCCTCTTAAAGTGCAGCCAACAATTTTTCAGGAATCAGAGCTTCAAACATCAATTGATTTGATAGGTCAACTTGATCGCTGTTGTTATAGACCGGTGAGGAACCTTTTATTGATCTCACAATTCTGAACAAGTTCCTCAGTGCTCTTTAATTTTCTCTGCCTCCTTTCTCATCAGAGAAACACAGGTGGATGCCGGGAAATACAGTAGCCTTGAAAGGTTGATTAAATATATGAATAAACACCATAACTCTTGAATTACAAATAGATGCCTGCTTTATAAAGAATTTCATTAGAGAAGATTATAAGGTCAAGTTGCTATAGGAGTAAGGAGAGAATTATACCTGCTGAAATCACTCTTACTGTATGGCTAGCTAAGGCCTACTTACAGTATATTATTTTTTTTGCTCTGGGAACAGGGGACTTTTTTGTCAATGGAAAAAGGGCTCACACTTTAACTACCGAGAAATATCAGGAGATCTTTTATGTAAAAGCCAGATAAATATTCAGTGAATGAGAGAACTGTAGCAATTCAGAATTAAGATGAAATTGAAGAATTGATCAAAATCCTCACTTATGGAGAGTCAGCGTGTCAGCAAAATTACAAGCCGCCTTCTACAAGACAGGACCCGCTAGAAAAGTGAGCCCAGCCTTACAGGTCAGAAGGATATTCTGTTTTTGTAGAAAAACACTTTCTCTTTAAAGTGGAAAGCTTGGTGAGGAGAGAATGGTAAGCTTACAGCAGCTTCGCATGGTCTCATTGATCGAGCAGGTATAGGTCATTCTTGACTTACAACAGGTCACTTAGCAAATGTTCAAAGTTGTAACAGACCTCCCCAGTGCTACTTACAACCCTGATTCAAAGTTCTAATGACTACCCCCTCTCCTCTATGGTCACGATAGCTTTTTGGTTATTTGGCAATCAGCCATACATGACTATGATTTACAGTGGGTTATTTTTGTTGTTGTTGGAAATTGGTGTTTACTTCTAGTTTCTGGGGGGAAATGCCCATTGTAGACAATGGGTTCACTTAATGTCTAATGGGTTTGCAATAATTCATTTAACAACTGCTACAAAAAGGATAAACTTGGGTGTGGTCACATGGTGGGACGGCTTATGACTATAATTCTGGGCTCAATTATGGTCATAAGTCAAGGACTACCTGCAGTGTCCATATTAAGTGTAATGGAATTCTCTGAACCTGAGAATGAGAATGAATGTTTGTAAAATATTGCAGAACCAGACATCTGTAGATTCCTTCCTCTTTATCAGGCATATAAGTAATAACATCTCGCTTCTGTCAAGAGGCAGTTAGGAATACGATAAATTAAGGCACCACCTTAAAAGTACTTGTTAATACAGGAAATGGGGGCTGATGTCCACTTTCCAGGATTCTGTTAATGTCATTCTTTATTCTTTGCAATAAATCTAGTGAGATTGAATGATAATCTATCTTTCTTAGTTATGAGTACCCTTTGGGGGATCAACATTAATATTTTCAACACAGATAAGTTTCTGTGTTTACACTGCAAGTTTTGAGCCATTATACGTGATTGCTGAGATAATTTCTTGTGGCTTTCATATCAGAAATGCAATTATTTACCAAATGTGTTCTTATCCCTAAAACAAATACTTTAGATACAGTGGCTTTGTACAGATGAATACATTTATTTTTTATTCTATGGATGAGATGCAGTTCCCCATTGTAGGATCTCTTTTGGCTCAATAGTACTACATCTGTGGTGTGTTATAGTCT
This sequence comes from Pituophis catenifer annectens, assembly GCF_029215685.1. NCBI lineage: Eukaryota > Metazoa > Chordata > Lepidosauria > Squamata > Colubridae > Pituophis > Pituophis catenifer. The sequence goes on along the minus strand of NW_027256881.1, from coordinate 141,522,094 downwards.
TTGGACATTACATAGCAATTATCTTGTGTTTCCATTTTTTTTGGCATATTTAGAAGCCATAGATATTTTTCCATTAAGAGTAGGCCAAAGTTAAATCACGATAGTATTACGATAAGATATTCAAACAATGTGTTTCCTTTTTTAAAGTGGACTTAATGTGTTTAGATTTAAAAATAGAACGTAGATTTCTTTGTTTAGAAACCTTTAAATAAAAATAGTCCATAGATGTCTGAGCTGTTTATAAATCTCTTTTAAATAACAGCTACACATTTTTTTCCATCGGATGACATTGCTTAATATTTTCAGACAGTTGCTACGCTTCGTTTGTTTTTCTGACTCCATAAAATATAATGAAATTCATACCTTCCAAAGTTGCATTTCTCTTGCCAAAAGCTAAAGTCCCCACTTCCATATTGGGCCTGGATTTTTAAAGATCTCATTCTTTTATAAGATTAACGATTCATCAGGATTTTTCTGTACCTAATCCACGCAGAGTTTTCTAAATGCCAACAGTCGGTAATACAATGTCCACATTCGTTATGCTTTTTTTGACATACCGATAATTTAATGATTGTGAATGTCTGAGCATAAGACAATGTTACCAAAAATAGCCTGGTCAACTGTATTGGGGCAATATTTTCACATGGCTGCACAAACTAAAAATAGAAAAGCACCTGGATATAGACATGAAAAAAATCTGCTTGGCTACTGCCCTGTCGTTCAGGATGGGGAAAAGAATCAACCTCATCTTAGCCTACATTTTCCTCTGTTTAGAACAGGATGGTCAGTCTGACAACCGGGGGTCATATTTAGCCTCAGGGACTCCCTTTTCTGTCATTTGGAGATAGAATATACTGAAAAGCTTTAATTCAGGGAGCTCCAACCTCAGCCGCATGGCTGGCTGAGGAATTCTGGGAGTTGAAGTCCACAAGTCTTCAAGCGGCTGAGGTTGGAGACCCCTTCTTTAATGTACAGTAAAGTACGGTAAGAAATAAGCTGAATATCATTTTTTAAAAAAGGAAGTGCATAGTAAAACAAAGTTTGGGGGAAAGTCCCACTTAGGGGCAACTGAGATGTGTTTTCACTTTGCAGCATAGCTGCTCTGAGTGCAGGTCTTTCCCTTTCAAAAAATAGAAAGCTCATAGCCACCAAAAGTTTGCCCAGCTCTGATTTAGACAGTTGCCAGGATTCAGATGCCCAGGAAATTGCCTGATATTAATTTTATCCTTTGGTCCCAAGGGTGTCTCAAGTATTGCAACATGAAACCTTACAAGATACAGGAATTCTTGGGCTTGTGATATTGGAAAGTAGGTGTGACTGGGAGATGGCCTTTGAACATCCTTCCCATGTTGTTTGGGATGGTCTTGGAAAAGTAACCCAAACTTTATGCTCCCTTTATTAGAATGATTCCAGGCAGCTACAATCAGGAATATTGGAGAAACTATTTCCCCACTTTCCTGGTATCCTAAGAGTGTACAGGTAATCCTTGACTTACGACCACAGTTGAGGCCAAAATTTCTGTTGCTAAGTGAGACTTTTTTCACTGAGTTTTTCCCTGTTTTATGACTTTTCTTGCCACAGTTGTTAAGTGAATCTGGCGTCCCCATTGACTTTGTTTGTCAGAAGATTGCAAACGGTGATCACATGACCCTGGGATACTGCAACCGTCATAAATACGAGTCAGTTGCCAAGTGTCTTAGTTTGGGATCACGTGACCATGGGCATGCTGCAACAGTCATAAGTATGAAAAAACAGTCATCAATCACTTTGATAACTTTAAATGGTCATTAAATGAACTGTTGCGTTGTAAGTTGAGGACTATCTGTACTTGATTATCACCTGAAGATTAAGTGAGCAGTTTGCATTTGAAACTCCCATATACAAAGCGAATGTGGCCCTTCGCCATGTCTGTAATGGGTAGAGAAAGACAGGCATATACTATAGATAGTCCTCAACTTCACTGGCTATTGGCGAGTCATTGACCCCCACGGAGAGGGTTCGCAACTTGGGTGTCCTCCTAGATGCGCGGCTGTCTTTAGAAGAGCATATGACGGCCAGGGGGGCTTTTTATCAGGTTCGCCTGATTCGCCAGTTGCGTCCCTTTCTGGATCGGGACTCCCTGCACACGGTCACTCATGCCCTCGCTACTTCCCGACTGGACTACTGCAATGGTCTCTACATGGGGCTCCCCTTGAAGAGCATCCGGAGGCTCCAGCTGGTCCAAAATGCGGCCGTGCGGGTGATTATGGGAACGGCGGGGCGCTCCCATGTAACACCTCTCCTGCGCGAGCTGCATTGGCTCCCAGTGGTCTTCTGGGTGCAATTCAAGGTACTGATTAACATCTTTAAAGCACTCCATGGCTTAGGACCTGGGTACTTATGGGACCGCCTTCTGCTACCGACAGCCTCCCACCGGCCAGTACACTCCCACAGGGTGGGGCTCCTCGGGGTGCCGTTGGTCAGACAATGTTGACTGGCAACCCCCCGGGAGAGAGCCTTCTCAGTGGGGGCTCCTGTCCTCTGGAACGACCTGCCCCCGGAGGTACGGAGGATCCCAGACTTGCGCACCTTCCGCTGTGCCCTGAAGACTTTGTTATTCCAGCAAGCTGGGCTAGCCTAATTTTAACGGTTTTAAATTTTAAATTGGATTTTAATGGGATGTTTTAATTTTGAGCCAAAGTATTTAATCTGGTTTTAAATTGTTTTTAACTTTTATATTTATGTATTCGATCCTGGCTGTTCACCGCCCTGAGTCCTTCGGGAGAAGGGCAGTATATGTATATAAATATAATAAATAAATAAAAAATAAATAAATAAATAAATAAATAAATAAATAAATAAATAAATAACTTGCGACCACAATAGAGCCCAAAATTTTTGTTGTTAAGGGAGAAATTTGTTAAGTGAGTTTTGCCCTGTTTTATTACTTCTTTTGCCACATTTGTTAAGTGAATCACTGCAGTTGTTAAATTAGTAACCCAGTTGTTCAGTGAATCTGGCTTTCCCATTGACTTTTGTTGTCAGAAGGTTACAAAATGGGATCACATCACAACACCCCAAGACACTTAGAGCGGTCATAAATGTGAGTCAGTTGTCAAGCATCTGAATGTAAATCACATGACCATGGGGATGCTACAATAGTCTTAAGTGTGAAAAATGGTCATAAATCTCTTTTTTCCGTGCTGTTGTAACTTTGAACGGTCACTAAACAAACTGTTGTAAGTTGAGGACTACTTGTATCATGTTGGACTTGCTCAAATAAAATACTTTCTTTTTTCTTTCAGGGTGGAAGATGATTTTGAAAAAATGTTGCAGGTGAGCTCTAAGCCCAAGCTTAAACCCAAACCCAACGTGGCATCTAAGCCAGCAATACCTAGGAAGCCGGTGATACCTGAGAAAAAATTCTCATCTTCTCCAACCAGAACGGGACAGCCGGCGGAAGAGAAGATCCAAAACATGGATGAGATGGACATTCTCAAATACATTAAGGAAAATGAATCTCTCAGTAGTGCAGAACCAAGCCTTTTCTGAAGCGCTTGCTGCTCGTGGACTTTTCACAGGAAGGATTTCCATCTGCCACCTGCGTCCTGGATGTCTAGCATGCCTTGGACCTGTGTCCTTGGTTGCCATTTTGATTGGTCCTTTGGCTCCATTGGTTTGTTTTAAAACAATGGAACAATATTGGGGTTAGAATTCTGTAAAAAGCTATGAAGTTTTTGCCACAGAGCCACAATGTTTTAATTAACAATGCCTTGTTTTTAAAAATGTAAAAGACTGTGGCCAGAACTGAGCCGATAAAAAGAATATTGCTAACCTTTGAGCAAATGGATTATTATTTAGCTTGAAAAATATTGGAGGTCAAAATTAATAAAAGGAACTAGCACAGTTGGATTAAATATTGACACTAGGCTGGAATTGTTGTTGTTGAATAGAAGTTGTTTATTTCCAGATAGTTTTCAAAACTTCTTGGAAAAATATCACTGAAGTTCAAGGAACATGCATAAAAGCATTTTTCAGAGTCATATTTCTCCTTTAAGGGTTATAATGCATTGAGTCTAGATCCTTGGGAGCCTGCCTAAGTGCTTTCTGTATGAATGGCCTTATTTGTCTCTCAATTTTCTGATCAGATGGTAGGTTTTTGTGGTATAATGGAGCCAGCTTGAAATGTCTGCAGAATATGGCAGGGAAAGCGTCTGCAAGAGATTCCAGAATAATGATGTGAATGATGGCTGTTTTTAATATCTTTGTAATTTGGAGATAGTCCCATCATCAGCGTTAAGAAGGGTGTTTTTTTTGATGTTAAAGACTTGTATTTCGCATTATTGTTCGGTGGGACAAAAAGTATCATTTGTTAGGTGCCAAGCCCCCAATGCTTGTGGCATGATTAGGAAAATGAACAGCAACATCTCAGTTTTGATAGCTGAATTAGATATGATAGTTGAATTAGATAAGAGCTAATTAATTATTTGACAGCGTACTCTTTTTATATGAACATCCTATGTTTTTCACCCAGCCCCAACAAAGTGAATTAAGCCATAATACCAAATATTTGATAACTCGTTAACCTGTCTGGATTGCTTTCTGAATCTAGAACTGAGCGAATGCAAAAAAGCAATTAAAGCACTTTAAAATATGTACATGTTTAATGCATAGTGTTCCGTTTATAATTATATAATGCTTTATTTTAAATAAAATGAAATGATTAAACACTACTAATACAGTATTAAACGTTTCCCTTGAGGAGTAAATAACAAACGTGTCTGGAACAAAATATAAGGTGGTGCAATAAAATAAAAAAGAAGTTAGTTAGGATGGTACTATTTGTTATCTTTTCTCATCTGCAATCAGAATGGACAATTTTCTTCTGTTGAAAGCTGTTATTGTAAGGGGCGATGAATTGAAGAGGAGAGAAATGCACAGCAAAAGGGTGGCCCCTACCCATTTGCCCTCTTTTCATTATCCCCTTTTCTATTTCAAACATCCCTTTCTTCCATGCCAGCTGTAACCAACTCTTCTCAAAAGCCTACATTCATCACTTCTCAAGTATTTTTGACATTGGTCCTAAATGGTATCCTTAAAAACAATCCCTAATTTAAAAATGTTGTATTACATGCAGTACAGTACTAGACAAGGGGTACCATGAATATCTTGGTGTAGTTTTTTTCTAAATATAACTAGGTTAGTGCTGAGGAACATCTTGACTGCAGTTGAGTTATGGTCAGTTGGGGAAACAACCTGCAACATGAGAAAGAAGACAAATAGATATAGACAAGAGAGAGCTGTGGCCTTCCCAGAGGTCTTGTAGGTTTGGCTGTGCCAAAAATGAGACTCACCTGTTTCTCCGGCCCTATGCTATTGCCTGTTCTCCTGTCAAGTAGAGAGAGTCAAAATCAGTCAAAATCACAGATAAGTGATCCAATAAGAATGCAGAATCAAAACTAGAAATGGTTGGTTGCACAAGCACCGTAGAATGTATGGATTTGTGACAGTGTAATTGGATTTGATCTCCTGTGATAATGTTGCAAAACATTTGATATCCTGAAGAATCTTTAAAATTCTGTTTTTCAACAGGATATCTGATTTGTACTTTTTATGTCATCATATCAAAACCCCAAATAGAATTCCACAGATTTGTCTCTTTAGTTTACTTTTGTGACTTGATGATAACCATACAATTGTTTTAAAGTTTTTCTATATTTCCTTGTAGTTTCTATTGAAGGCTTTTAATTTTAAAATAATGATTTACATTCGGGATACAACATACGGTATATTGCCCTGAGTATTTTGTTGGAAACATATTTTACATAATAAAGTATATTTCTGTGTTATATTTTGCCTTTGGGAGATGAGCTGGAATAAATACACAATAAAAGTTGTTGGACTAAACTGGAAGAAAGAATTTGTTTATTTTAAAAAGAGCTACAGTATATAAGATTATGTATTGTGTGCAGGTGATCCTTGACTTACAACCATTTAATGACTGTTCAAAATTACAATGGCAATGAAAAAAGTGACTCCTGACCAGTTTTTACACTTACATGAATTTTGATCATGTGACTGTGAGGATGCTATAATGCAGGGGTGGGCAACTGTGGTCCTTTTACCTGTGGACTTCAACTCCCAGAATTCCTGAGACAGCCAAATTGGCTCAGGAATTCTGGGAGTTGAAGTCCACAGGTTGTAAAAGGGCCACAGTTGCCCACCCCTGCTATAATGGTTTTGTAGCATCCCCATAGTCACATGATCGAAATTCAGGCACTTGACAACTGGCATGTATTTATGATGGCTGCAGTGTCCCAGGGTCACATGATCACCCTCTGTAACCTTTCCAGCTGGCTTCTGACAGGCAAAGTCAATAGGGGAACAACTGAAGTGATTCACTTAACTTCAGCAATTTGCTTAGCAACTGTGGCCAAAAGGTTGCACAACTCATTTACCTGTCTTGCTTAGCAATGAAAATGTGGAGCTTAATTGTGGCCATACGTCAAGGACTACCTACATTGTTTGCTGGTTTTCCCCTTTTTCCCCATAAAGACAAAAAAGGACTTTGTTTTAAGACTTACAAAGCAAGAGTCGTTTAACTCCATAAAACACAACATGCCCACATCAACCTCTCCTTCCCTGATTTAAGATTTTAATTCATATATTGGGTAAAAAAAAATGCTAACATCATCCATGACATTCGGCTAACTGCCTAAAAGTCAAGTGGCTATTCCATTGTTTATTTGGCCAATCAATTAAAATAAAACAGGAGGAACAATTGTTGGACAGTTAGTTGTTACAGCAATTTTAAACTTCAAAGGAAGTGAAATACAGAAAAGTAGCTGGGGAGAAGATGATAATAGGCATTGTGGTTTGTTACTCTTAAGTGTTGCAAAGTGATAACAGCAAGCTACAATGGTGAAGCAACTAGAACGGAACTACTAGAACCAAAAGGTAAGGACCTTTGAATTCAGCAAGGCTTCCTTTAGAAAGTGGATGAAAACTGAGAAGTTTTCCTACAAAGAATTTTAATCATACTGAATAAGGAAAAACAGACCTTTTAAGATCAAATACTGCTTAGTTTTTCATGCCTGAATTCTCTGTTATAGGTCCTTTGGCTAACAGGATTATAAAATAAATCTTTAACATTGCAGCTAGGGAATTAAGGCCAAAAAAACTATTTCCCAAGACAACCACTGCTGAGCTGAGAGAGGAATACAGTTTCCTAAAGTTATATCTGTTGGCATCCAAAAGAGCCCCAATGGCTCACTGACACTAATGATTTACGACTTAAGCAGACGTGGAATTAAGCCATAAATGGTACTCAGAAATAAATCAAAATTAGTGGCAACGCTTCTTGGTTTGCTCAGCTATATCATTCTGGACAGCAAATAATATCTTAAGTCTGCTGTCCAAGCCAGCATGAATAACAGTGATAGAGTGTTGTGCCCCAAAACATCTGGATGGTCATGGCTTGCCCATTCCTGCCAGAGCAAAAAGCATAAATGTTTAGGACCTTGAATTTGTTCCTGCTGAAAAGGTATCAAGAGTGGATTTCTATTCATGAGATGCTTCCATCAGTGAAAGAAATTCCCTCCTTCTTGACTGTTACCACTGCAAATTTGCTTTCTAATAATTTACTTTTGAATATACTGGGTCGTTTTCTGTGCCGTCAGAAATTATGTTCTATTGATACTGTAAAAGCTGTAAGAGAAATAAGAAAACGATTATTCCATGTGAAAACTGCAAACTTAAAAACTAAGAGAGTCAGGAATAACAATGACTTATAGCTCTTGAAAAATATAGGGAGAACAAAGAAGCATGATAAAATCTAATCATACTGTTTATTATCATAACTCTTCTATCTGCATGGAATATTGCATCGCCTATGCTTAATAGTGAGCATATTTGCCCAGAAATAAACCCTGATGTGTTCAATGGGCACTTAAGAATGCAATTATAAAGTTCTTGACTCTGCTTTGATGATCCCAGCAGATGTGCTATTTATTCCTTTGTTAGTCATAATTTTATGGAACTATAATATTAGGGGGGGCAGGGCAGGCAGAGGCATTACTCATTCTTCTCTGCAATTTATGCCTACACAGAAAGAAATGTTCAAATAACTTGCAAGCCTTTATTTGATCACCTTTGCTGAGTACCTCGTTTTATATGCTCAAAAGTTTAGCACATGCCATTTTTAAAAATGACTATGGGACTGTGCACATCCCATTTCTGAAGTCAGCAGATATGTCAAAACAGTCCAGAAGGGTGATTCCTAACAATAACTTCTTGGCTGTACTATGAAGAATGAGCGCTTTTATGCCCTCTAGACATTTTGGACCACAAGTCTCCAGATCTCTGGACACAGGCCATGGCAACTGGAGATCATGAAAGTTGAATTTTTTTAAAAAAACATCTGGAGGACATTTTGGAGGCCATCTTGTGCTGGTTTCAAACATCACTCTGACAACTTGGATGAAGGATGAAGGATGAAATTCAAGATAAATTGCCGTCTGATGTGGAAACTGCGGAGGAGGAGTTCAATCGGCTTATATCTGACCCAAAGGAGGGAAAAAAAGTTGGATGCCCCAAAGTCCATAAGAACAAAGACATGGATAAAGATAGAAAGCCAAAGATGGAAAGTTTTCAGTCAACTAAATCAGCCAAGTGAAAACAGTTAATTCAAATCAGAACAAGCTGGAACCAGAGTAGCTATAGCTGCAGGAGATGTCCTAACTCTATGTATGTCTTGTTAAAAACTCAGTCAAGTGCCAAGAATTAACAAGTCAAAACTCAATCTCCATTATGTACTTCAGCTTCTTACAGTTGCTTTTTGAGCTATGGATTCCTGGATGTTGACCTTGCTTTGCTTCACTGATCTGTGACTGTATCTCCTGATTTCACCTGCTTTGTTTTGCTAACACCCAGCACTCATTCCTGATAACAGATTCCTATGCACTGATTTTACATCCTGCTTGCAACTTCCAGTAGAGACACCGGCCTTGTGCAGAATAGTTTGAATAAAATTGATGTAGAACCCAGACATTGTTTTCTATTTTATTGTAGATAAATTTTGAACTGATGGGATCAGTGATGGGTTGCTACCAGTTTGCCCCGGATTGGGTGAACCAGTAGCGGCGGTGGCAGGAGGCTCCGCCCACCCGGCCAGACACTTCTGTGCATACGCAGAAGTGTTGCGCACACGAGCGAAACAGTAGCAAACTAAATTGAAACCCACTACTGGATGGGATGCTGTATAGGCCAAAGTAGACAAGGTAGGATTGTACAAATGCATTTAGTATGGAGTTCTTTAAATGTTATCAGTTGATCAAATAGCCAGGGTGTCCTTCATTTCATGAGATGAAATAAACTTTTTTTGATGATCCTAATGCTTGGATAGATTAAACGACTCGGTGCCCCAGGCAGACATTAGGTGGTATTATTGAGTTCTGCTAGAGCAGGGGTGTCAAACTCAAAGCCAGGGTCTGGATCCGGCCCACGAGGTGCTTAGATCTGGTCCACGGGGCCACCCTGGAAACAGCAAAGGACTGGCCCGCGGTTCCTCTGCCAGCGAAAACGGAGCTCAGGAGGGCTGCACATGGAGGCTGGCCATGCCCACCTTGGCCACACCCACTCTAGCCGCCCAAGATCAAACACAACCCTGATGCGCCCCTCAATGAAATCAAATTTGGCACCCCTGTGCTAGAGGATGGCACTATTCTTAAACAAATACTTAGAAGAGACAGAGAAGGGGCATTGCTGCTTGCCAGTTTTCCATCACCATATGAGAAAAGTCACATTGGTGAATTTTTCAGTGCAATCTTTTTTTAACAGCACATATGTTTTCTCGGCGTCTCATCTTGGGTTACTCATTCCAATACTGTACTGTAACTAAATGTTTGAGAAAATGAAAAAATAAACATGGCATCAAGAATCGTATCAGTCCCCTTACAAAGTAAACATGAGATTAACATGAGGCTACAAAACCATTCCAGTAACTGAATCCCTGACGTAGTGCAGGGGCTGAAACCAGTGAGGGTTTTCTGAATTTGTTTCCTGGTTTTTTGTCTCATGCGTTTCATAATACTTGACTTTAGCCCTGTTTCTGAACCTCATGGATGTCTTAAAGCATGCTGGCTGGGAGATTCTGGGAATTGAGGTCTATGCATTTTCAAGTTGCTGAGGTTCAGAAATACTGCTTCATATTAGAGCAGTGAAGGTACTAAGCCCCTCCTCCATGGAAACTCACTGGTATCTTTGGGCTAAGTACTCCTTTCAGCTCAATGGACCTCAAAGAGTTCTGGGCAGTGGTGGGATTCAAATAATTTAACAACCGGTTCTCTGCCCTAATGACCAGCTGGGTAGGCGTGGCTTGGTGCTCATGTTACTGTGTGGGCGTGGCCAACTCAACATTACTCACGTCGATGGGTGATTCGCCTTAGCTGTTACAATGTAATAAGGGTTAACCAGAGAGGCAGTTTCTGTAAGCAGGACAATAAAGATTAGGCTAGAAACTACACCAGAATGTTTCCTTCCTGTCTTTAGCCCTGTAAAGTGGAAAAAAACAAAATAAGATTTCTTCCAACAACCGGTTCTCTGAACTGCTTAGAAAGTTAACAACCAGTTCTCCCGAATAGGTGCAAACTGGCTGAATCCCACCACTGGTTCTGGAGGGAAAATAAAGGTGGAACTGCGGCCAACTTTGAGTTCATTGAGGAAAAGTTGGATTTAGTCTAATAAAGAATTATTTATTGAGCTACCATTTCCTTATATAGCAATAGCACTTAGACTTATATACCGCTTCATAGTGCTTTTACAGCCCTCTCTAAGCGGTTTACAGAGTCAGCATATTGCCCCCCAATAATCTGGGTCCTCATTTTACCGACTTCAGAAGGCTGGAAGGCTGAGACAACCATATAGGAAGGATTTGAGTTTGTTGGCATTGTTGTTGCATCCTATTTATTAATGATAAACACTGTTTCAAAAATCAGGTTCTGACTTGAAGCTGTGGATTGATTTCAGGGCATTTGTGGACTTGGATGAGGAAAAGACAACAATCGAACTTTATTTCACCAACCTTTTTCTCTTCTGAATTTGATTTGTGTTACCTTTTCTTATTTTTAAAACTTTAAATACAAACGATATAAAAACAACATCCCTGAGTTTGAGACAGTGGACAAGAGTGTATATTATGCTCTTATTTTCCACTTATTATTATTATTATTATTATTATTATTATTATTATTATTATTATTATTATTATTTATTGGTTAATCTTTAGTGAGATTCACAGCCTTTATTATTATTATTATTATTTGATTTATATGCCGCCCTTCTCCGGAGATTCAGGGTGCTTACAATGCATTAAGCAATAGCCTTCATACTTTTGTATATTTATACAAAGTCAGCTTATTGCCCCCACAATCTGGGTCCTCATTTTACCTACCTTAGAAAGGATGGAAGGCTGAGTCAACTTTGAGCCTGGGGAGATTTGAACTTGCAGTAATTGCAGGCAGCTGAATGTTAATAACAGTGCTTTAGTCTGCTGCGCCACCAGGGCTCAGTGTCATATTATGTCATTGTTTTAAAATATCCATGTAATGTGGAGAAATTTTCATAGTTCCACATCATCTGAAGATTATTAAAGGGCGTGTCTATCACACACTGCTGGCATGTATAGTATCTATTTCATCAATCAAATTTAAGCACGTCAACATTAATTACTTTATGCATTTTCATGGAAATATGGAGGTGCAAGCAATTTTTACAACCTAGTTGAAATATTTCTGTTGAAGAGGCCACATGAACAAATAAAGATGTTGAGGGACATTTACACATTCTTATGTGCAGACATGCACACTTCCACATCCACTTCCACACATAAACACAAGCTGTAATCACACATGCTGAGGCATGGTTTGTGTATTGACTTGTTGAATAAATAGTAATTTGCTTGGTTCACAAAGCTTATTTTATCCACTACAACATTTGGATTCATGGAAACATTGTTGATATTTCACATATGCCCATTTGCACAGATTTATGCACACAATACATACTTCAAACCAAAAAATATTGACCCCTTAAAAACACATAGAAACATGTACCCATTCATTCACATATGTTTATATGTAGACTATGTTCATATTCTAACTTTTATTTTACCTTACTCCAGTCATATATGTTCCATTCTAACTCTTATTTTATCTTACTCCACCTGGGATAACAACAAAGATAGGGAAAAAAATCCCATCGCAACCAACTATCAAGCTGAGAATGAGGAGACCGATATTATAAAGATCTGCAAGAATCACCAAATTTTCCTAAGATTGCCATATGTTGTAAGCTCACCCTCCTCCATCAAATATCCTCCACAGATGCGTGCTAAACTACTGAAGGTTTGTGAGACATCAGGAATAAAATCTTGAAAGATTTGGCAGTCTTGTGAGATGCTGACCACTTATTTTAATATTGTCATTCTGTAGATATTATCAAGAGATGTTGGAGTATTTTGGCATCTATAATGTGTGGATAAAAAAAATTGCCCATCAGCTATCTTCACAATGAGAAATGATAGCATTCAATGACTTATACCAGGGGTGGGCAACTATGGCCCCTTTATGACCTGTGGAGTTCAACTGGCTCAGGAATTCTGGGAATTGGAGTCCACAAGTTGTGAAGGGGCCATAGTTGCCACCTCTGACCTATAGAATGAAGAAGCTCCCTCCCTCCCATGGATGCATCCGTTCTAACCCCTGACGCAATACATTGAAATAAATGTGGCCTGGTGTGCCAAAACCTTTAAAAAGTGTGGAAGTTACATGTTTCCTTCCTGATAGTAAACAAATATACATCACAGTTAAGACTAAAGGCAAAAAAGAATATGAAGACTTAAAGTCCATTGCACGGAATACAAAGAATTCTGAATGCAGTGCCCCTGACAAAAAGAGTTCATTGAATATAGTCTGCAACAAAAATGGATAATGACGAAACATTTTACCCACAAGCTATTAGTTAAATAGGAGCAGAGCAGTAATAAGAACTGGGAATAGATTCTTCTCGGTCACTGTGGCAAAGCAAATTATCATCCTCTTAACTATTTTGGTTTTCAAAATCCCTGTCATCCCAAATGCTTACTAACATGTTCTAGCACACTTTGCAGTCTTAGCCTCTTCGGTTCGCTTATTTATGAACACAGATCTCATATAATGTATATATTGTTTCAGATGAGCAGGATGTGACAGCGGCTTAAACCGAAATTGCTTTTCCCAGAGCTTTTTCTGTATGTAAGTTTTGCTGATGTGCCCAGAGGAAAAACTTGGATTTGTGTGTTCACAATCAAGCATTAAGTTTGCATTAGGGCAAGTTCCTCCCACCACCTTTAGTCCTGGATTTATTCATTTTCTTTTTGCAGGTCTTTGTTTAAGGCACAGATGGACAGTATTTTGTTTTCATTTAAGGATCATATTTTAACTTGATGCCTGTCTGTACTGGGTCTGAATCATCATCATCATCATCATCATCATCATCATCATCATCATCATCATCTTCATCATCATCATCATCTACTATTGTCATTTCTGGCACCTTCTTTTCTCATGTGCATTTTCCACCCTGATTTTCTTCAAAGGCTACTGAGAGAAAAAGAGAGCTTTCTTGGAAGGATTCTGATTTCAGAATCTTCTGATTTGCAAAGGACTTATAAAATTAGGCTAAGAAAGAATACCATCCTAGAGCTACATCCTACGTGTGATTTTTTATTATTTGTTCAAATTGACTTAATTTATTTGACTTCTGCTATCCACTTCGGGTGGCTCAATGGGGGCGCGGTGGCTCAGTGGCTAAGACGTTGAGCTTGTCAATTGAAAGGTTGGCAGTTCAGCGGTTTGAATCCCTAGTGCCGTGTAACGGGGCGAGGTCCCATTACTTGTCCCAGCTTCTGCCAACCTAGCAGTTTGAAAGGATGTAAAAAATGCAAATAGAAAAATAGGGACCACCTTTGGAGGGAAGGTAACAGCGTTCCGTGAGCCTTTGGTGTTTAGTCATGCCAGCCACATGACCACAGAGACATCTTCGGAAAGCGCTGGCTCTTCGGTTTTGAAATGGGGATGAGCACTGCTCCCTAGAGTCGGGAACAACTAGCACATATGTGCAAGGGGAACTTTTACCTTTACCTTTTATCCACTTCGGGTATAAAGTCGATGCTATGGTTACCAGATCCAGGCTGCAAAAATCCAGAGCGTAACTCTAGAGTTTTCTCTATCTCTTTTGAGGCCACCCAGCAGTTGCCCAGCCTTCTGCAACTCAACTATACCAGCCGCTCAACTGACTGTTTATATACAGAGCTCCTATTGATCAGGACTTACACGTCACTGCATAGTGCTCTGATGCGCATTGATTCAACTGTGTTTGTGTCAGTACCTTCAATGATCCTCTGTTACATTCATGATTTCATTGGCTGGGAATTACAGGAATTAATATTCCACACATCTGAATTGCACCAGATCAGGAAGGCTGAGTTAAGGAAACAGTATGTCCATTATTGAGAATAACAATTCTGCATCATATTCTCCCCATCCAAATACATATAGTGCAGCCACAGATCAGCTGGCATGGGAAACCAGATGCTGGCAGAAGATCTTAAAGGACTTCTGCCAATAGTACTAGGTTCACAGTCCAAGAGAACGTCTGGAAAATTTTCAATGATTTTAACTGTGTTCACCATACTATGTCATTCTGCAAGTGATTTAGCTGAGGTAGATAATTTTTTGTTTGCTTGGGGCGACATTTAACGTTTTGGAGAAAGTCAAGATCTGCAATGAATAGAAGAATGACACAAAATAAGTAGAAGCATGACATATACATGACCAGGAATAAGGTTTTCATTTTTCCCCTCATTCCTAGGCATATGATGTAGTTCTACTTACTTTGATTTTTATGGTTTTGAGGAAGGCTTTGGGGGGTTCTTTGGGCTTGGGGACAGGAGTATGTGATATTTATTTATTATTTGTTCAAATAACTTTAGTTGACTTGAGTACTAATTTATAGGGAGTACTCAGAAACTCATAGTACAAAAGGTAAAGACTACAAAATAAATTATTAATAAAATTAATCAGCAATTGAAAGTTTGACACCCCCCCCCCCCAAAAGACGGTTTTTCTGAATGCCTAGAGAGTAGGAGCCAAATGTTTATTTGAGGGGGGAAGTTGTTTCACACATAAGGCCTTTTCCCACAAGATGGAAAGACAGCTCTTTGTCTCCCCCCTTTTTTTCAGATTAAGCCTATTTTACAGTTTATAGCCCAGATTTTCAGGCATTCCATGTCTATCTTGTATTTTCAATAATTCTCCTCAGAAGGCATTCCAAGACGGGCCTGGGAGCCACATGCTGGCTGCCCCCTTGTTTGAAGGGCAACACGAATATTCTGGAAAAAAATACATTACTTTTCTCTGTTTTCTGGCCTCTTAAGTAACCAACAATGTCTACCAAAACAAGATAAGGGATGGAAAGATGGAATGTGGGCTTGAGAGGTTGGAACTACATTTGATGTCAGACAGCAGTGTCTGCAGAAGTGGGTCAAAGTCAGCAAGGAGGTAAATAGAGCATCACAAGACAAGCTCTATCCTTTTTGTACATCTGTCAATGTTGCATGTATGTTCAAAGACTCTGAGCTTGCATCACAATGTGCTGTCCACCATCTTGCTAATATTGACCCATCCCCTATGTATGGGGATGGAGTCAGAAACCAGAAAGAAAATTAGATAGAATAGTGGTCATGAAGATGAACTAGGAAATCCAAATCCCTATTCACATTTGAGGTTCTCTTAGGTAACACTCTGATGAAATTAGATAAAGACCCTATCTTACATAAGATCATAGGCCTACTTATCTAGGAAAAGGAAGGGCCCAAATCCAATAGAAAAATAAATGCAATGCAAAAATAAAAAGGTGGAGGGAGAAGATTATCACTTCCTTCATGAGGAAAAAGCCATTTCTGCTCCCTTTTGACACTTCAACATGAGGCTTACTGGTGTGAATCAGCAAAAACAATAATCCTCCCAGCTCTCAATCTGTTTCCAAAAATGGCCAACAGCAGAAGCTTTGGATAAATGTTTTCTGAGAAAAATAGGAACACATTTCTGACAACTTTGCATGATCTATGGGCTGAGAATTCAGAAACTGTTTTAACTCCCCTACTCTTCTAAGTGCTGATATATCACCCTGACTTTTGTAGGATTTACAAATATGTCTTTTTGTATAAATCATGCTGCTTAAGACCCTCAGATCAGTCATGTAGTGATGGAAAAAGAGGAGTGAAGAAAGTGTTTTTTTTATTATGGGCAAAAGCAAAGAATTAAAAAAAATCACAAGAAACAGAAGCTATGTATTTCATGAAATATTTGTTTTCTTTCAGATAATCCTATAGATCAGAGTGGGTGAATTTTTTTTGATACTTACACCTGATATGTCACTCTCCCCTTTTATTTCAATGGGATATTTGAAAGATGTCTTTTCTTTTAAGTGCTAGATGAACATTAATGTATTAGAAAACCAAGGTTGGCCTACTATAGTGAATAGGGTTCAGACATTGCAAGAGTTGAAGGGGAAAAGCCTGTCTTGTCAATCAAATCTGATTAACCAATAAATGGACAAGGACATCTAAACCCCACCAATATCAAAATCTGAGGAACCAATCAGGAATAGAAGATTCCTCTCTCAGGTGGCTTTTAAAAAGAAACCTGGAATAGATATATCCAACAATATCCACACATCTTGTTCCACTTATGACTGTATGACTGTAACTTTGTTGCTTGTATCCTTACAATTTATATTGATATTGATTGTTTCCTGATTGCTTATATGTACCCTATGACTATCATTAACTGTTGTACCTTATGATTCTTGACAAATGCATCTTTTCTTTTATGTACACTGAGAGCGTATGCACCAAGACAAATTCCTTGTGTGTCCAATCACACTTGGCCAATAAAAAATTCTATTCTATTCTATTCAATATAGAGTAGTCTAGGAAGTCTAGCTGTGGAACAGAATTTGATTTGACTATGACCTGAATGTTGGGTCTTTTGCTGGGTGTGATATGTTCTGGAAAGGCTGACTCAATTTAGTTTTTTTTAGAACTAATTGTTCAGTTCTTTCCTTTTCCTTTCTCCTTTGTTTTTCCAACTCCCTTTTAGCACTTTGACCTTGCTAAACATAGTAAAGACTTGAATTCTTAATAATAGTGATGTTCACTAAGAACAAAAGGCAGACAGCCTTAGTACACATTCTACTGGCCAGTTAGCTCTTGCAAAAAAGGGTCATGAGGATTGTTTTTTTTTTTGTTGTTTTTTTTTTTGTAAATATTTTTTATTTATTTTTTCAAACTTAAACATAAAAACATAACTTTCAAGAGCAAAAATCTCGATCCGGTCATAGATGGTTACCACGCTTACATTCCTTTCACGGGCTCAATTCACAATTTCCATTACATCTTTTATAAACAAACAAAAAAAGAAAAAAAAGAAGATAAAAAAGAAATTCAAAACTTAAGAAAAAACCAAGTTTACCTCAAATTTAACATTTTCATCTATATAAATCCATTATATCTATCCAAAATTAGTTTCAAATTCACTTTCACTCATTTTTACATCTGCATAACAATTCTAAACATATCTTTATTCTTCTTTACCTTATATCTTATACAAGTCATATCAAAATAATTTTTACAATATTCTAACCTCTTGTTAAGTGTTCACCTTACAATTTTATCAACATTTATTCTTAGTTTCAATTCAATACCACTCCATTTTTATTATATTTTATAAAACAACATTTTATCTAATTTTAATCCTTTGACCCTTATCCTCAAATCAGTTTACCTTAGTTTTTTTTCCCTCCCAGTTTACATATTACACAGATTTCTCACAAAGGCATATTTTATTTACTCCAATTTCTAATATATTTTCCACTATATCTCCCTCTAATATTTAACTATCTTCCAGCTTGTTCTATTTGATTAATTCTCAGCTTGATCCCCTCCAAAACACCAACTATTTAGTTGATTTCAGAATAGTTCCTCAATCTCCTCCAACTCTCCTCCTATTTTTTGACTGTTTACAGCATTTTGTGGGCTGATTTCCAGCATAGTCTCCTCCTTAATTCCCTCCATTGTTTGGCTGATTACCAGCATAGTCTCCTCCAACTCTCCTCCTATTTGTTTGGCTGTTTCCAGCATTTTGAATTAATTTCCAACATATTTCCACCGAGTCTCAAACTCTTATCTAGTTGGTATCCATCCCACACATTTTAACTATAATATAATTATCTGTTTTATATCATTTTTCCATCCTGCTCTTTCAATTTAAATCTCAGTATATTTCATAATGGTCATCATTTCCAACTTGTATTACCTTAATTCAAGACTAATCACTAGCATCTGTGTATCTTGTATTTTGTTCAATCAATCCTTATTCATCAGTTTAACATTTGTTTGTAAATTAAAATTAAAACATATTATATCAAACAGTACATTTTCTTAAAATTTTCCTGCCTCAAAATATATTCTTATTATTTTTATCCCCTTGATATCATCCACTATTTTAATAGCCACCTCTTATTTTCTATTTTATTATTTCACAACCCTTCCTGTTTTTATTCAAAAATCATATATACCTAGGCTTTTAAACTTTATCATATATACATAGGCTTTTAAACTTTACATTTCAGTTAGTCACATTTAAATTTATCCACTTTAATTCTTCCTTTTCTTCCTTTTCCTCTCTGTCCAAAGTGCTCTATTTCAAGGTTCATCAGTTCAAAGTAAAGAATTTCTGTATGTCCCTTTAAACCTTTTAAAATGTCTGTTCCAAGCGTAGTGCATCAGCTTCCTGTCTTTCTTAACTGCGCCACACCTAGTTTTGTCAGTCTCCATTGTTAAAATCCAAAATGTTCTTTCTTTCTTCTTTCTTCTTTCTTAAAATCATCTGGGACAGAGTAGGAATCTCCAAAATCCTTATATCCAATATTAATTTCAAGTAATCCACGGTAAAAAGCCTATTAACATGTTTCTTTTCCATCCAGAAAGGGAAATCTCTTCAATCCACTTCCCTGCTTAATCACTGCAAACTCCATGGCTATTTTGTAGCTATCCATCTGTCTATCTTCATTAGCTTCATTTTCTTTTAGAGGCATTAATTCTCAAGAATATCCATTTCTCCTCTCCACTCCAGTTAAAGGCACAGTCAAATTTCAGAAATTTATTAATGCCAAATCATCCAGTTTAAGTTTACTGCAACAAAATTCAATTTGGGTCTTTTATACCCATTTTTTTTTCTTTTCAATCTTTAAGCCCCGCAGTTCAGCAGCCGCTTTTAATTTTGGGGTCTTATTTTCCAATAATTCCAAATAGGTAAGTTATATTGCCTGGGTTGGTGTCACTCACCCGGCTTCTTGATTTTTGCTTTTTCTTCATCTTCCTCCAGCACAATCCTTGTTCCCAGTTGCCGCGGTTTCAGGGCAACCACCATGGCTGCCGTTCCGCTGCCGCAGACGTGAAGGAGAAGCCTCCGGCCCCGAGGAACCTGCCCGTTCCTCTCAGCTGCCCAAGGCATTCCTTCTTGTCCCCCTGTCCCTACAAGGCAGGGGAGGTCTGCAGACCTATCGGCGGCAGCTTAGCACATGGGATTTGGCAGGGCTCAGCGGAGCTCACCATTTCCCCGTCTGTGTCCCCGCGGCGCCAACCGGAAGTCGGCCCGGGTCATAAGGATTGTTGATTGTCTCCTTTGAATTGGCTGGGGTTAGAGAAGGATGTACTTGAACTAAAATGGCAGTAAGTGCACAATCAAATAGGTTCTTCCCAGAAGTTGTGAGAAGACACAGTAGAGTTACGAGAAGAGAGTTTACAGAAGGCAGAGGGCCTTTGCAATGTGCCCATTATGCCTACTATTAACCATACTAGAATAACAGAGTTGGAAGGGACCTTGGAGATCTTCTAGTCCAACCCTCTGCTCAACCGGGAAACCCCATACCACTGCAGACAAATGGTTGTCCATGGTGAATTGGCATCTTTGGTGGCAAAGGACAGTAGTGGTGGGGACAGAAGCAAGGTGCAAGGGGGATAGAACAGGGCATGTGACACAATTGGCCACAGAACTCTTAATTTAATCCATTCTGCCTTGGTATTTAGGCAATAAAACAATATCGTACAAAACTGAATTAAGATTCAACCAAGTGTCCAATCCAGTCACTTTACAAACCATGAGGGACAGGTGCTGTTTTGTTATTGCCTTAGGCAGCAAAATAACCTGAATTTGTCCTGCACTAGAAAAGAATAGATTGTCTTCCCCGCTTCTTCTGAAAAAGTATCAGTTGTGGTATTAAGCATCTGATTTTTAAAAGCAAAAACCCAGTTGGGTTAATTCCAACTCTATTTAGAAAGAGGCTCATAACCTGCAGGACTGAAGTCTAAATAAGTCACTCTGCACGGCAAACAAAAGAGCCAGCTTGGATAGCAGTAAGACACCAAGCTAGAAAGTGGCAGTCCATGTGTTCTAGTGCTGCTTTAAGTGCAAGGCCAGCTGGTGACTTCGGGCCAGTCTCTCCATCTCAGTCCTGATAAGCAGGCAAGGGTGAACCACTTCTGAAATCTTGCCAAGAAAACTGGGGACTCATAGAGCCAGGAATCAACACTGACTGGAAGACACCCTCCAAAAACATAAACAAAGCACATCCTTCAAAATGAAGGAGACAAGAGAAGGCAGGATCCCTGCAACATTCAAAAATGTGATTATAAGCATGTTCATGTTTCCATTAGCAATAAATTGTTGCTTCTCTAAAAGGAAGAAGAGTCCTTCACATTCTAATCTTCTGATTCTTCCTTGAATTTCATTAAAAGGTTATGTCTGACATTCTTCCAAGTGGGCAAACAGCTTTTTTTTTCTTTTACAGGATCACTAGAACAGAGATTGTTCCAAAGAAAGGCGAGATTCCTGAAAGATTTCACTTAGATTTACAACCGCAAGGAGTAAACAGCTGGAAAGCAAACAGGTACATAAAAGCCAGTGCTGATTTTAGGCCAGTTCCTCACTTACAGGCACTTATGGTGTCTTTACAGCTATACCCGGCCATCATTGAAAGAACATAAAGTCTGTCCTCATTGCAGTATGACAATTGAATAACATTAGCATTATAAATCACCAGTGAGTGAAAAAAAATGATCTGAAAGAGGCTCCAGTCTTCTTGAGGCAAGTAACAGAACATCCAATATGTTCCCAACATGTCTCCGTTGCTTCTCTCCCAGTAATCTTGCACAGTTCCAGAGCCTCTGGCTTCTAAACTTTTCCCAAGGTATCTTCAAGATGCCTAGACAATGATCTATTGTGCAGCATGATCAAAGGTCCCTTACACAGCAGTCCTAATCTACCACAAACCTGAAGATAATGCCCCCATCTGAAGGTTGGTTTCCACCAGAGGTGGGTTTCAGCAGGTTCTGACCAGTTCTGGAGAACCGGTAGCAAAAATTTTGAGTAGTTCAGAGAACCGGTAGTAAAAATTCTGACTGGCTCCACCCCCTTCTATTTTCTGCCTCCCAAGTCCCAGCTAATCGGGAGGAAATGGGGATTTTGCAGTAACCTTCCCCTGGATTGGGGAGGGAATGGAGATTTTACAGCATCCTTCTCCTGGAGTGGGGTGGGAATGGAGATTTTACAGTATCCTTCCCCTGCCACGCCCACCAAGCCACACCCACCAAGTTACCCCACACCCACTAAGCCATGCCCACAGAACCAGTAGTAAAAAATTTTGAAACCCACCACTGGTTTCCACCCAAACAAGTAAGAGCTTAGAAAAAAAGTCTCAGCATCATGAATACGTTCTGTTCAAAACAAGAGGGACATTAGACTTTTGGTACTCCAAAGAAATAGGAAGGCAAAGAATCAGTGGTCATGGATAGGGTACAATCTAAATGTGATGACAATTTAGTTGGAATTAAAGCTATTTAAATACTTTAAGCTTTTACCTTAGAGTTACAATTAGATAGTAACTTATAAAGGAATTTTCAAGGCTTGTAAATGCCATGTAAGACCTTGAGGCCTCAAGCTGTCTTTGTGATGGTCTACAGTGAAGCAGCAGGTAAGAGGGAGCGCATTCCAAGGAGGGGAGGGAAAGAGACAAAAAGCAACCTAGCCCAGAGCTGGATATGAAACAGAATCTCCCAGGATATATCAAGTGGAGTGATACTAATGAAATTTAGTCTGGCAAGATTCTGTCTGTTGTGCTTAAGGAAATAACGAATTGAAATCTGGCTTGATTGTTCTATGTTGCTCTTGGGCTTGGCCTGACAGTCCTCCTGCCTCTCCTAAGAAAAGTAAACTTGAAATTGCGTGTGGGTTAGTGTTGGAGCCAAGCTTTACAAAATGCAGGCTAAGGGGTTATAGGAAAGCATGTTACTCTGCTGTAGAAGCTAAGTATATCAGAACGACAACCAAGCTGTGAGCAATTCCCCAGCAAGCTGACCAAATGATCTAACAACACAATTGTTCTAATAGTGGAACAAGGGGGAAAAGGATGAGCTGCAGTGGGCGTGCCTATTGCTCCTTGCAAAATGTCATTGTTTTTCCTGACACCTGCTGCTATGGCCCATCTCTATGGCAACTCAGTAAAGTTTTTAATTCTTTCCATTGTACTGTAGTTTATGGAAGTCAAGGAGGAAAAAGGCGCCCAGTAGGGCAGTAAAAATGGGGACTGTTCTTTTAGCAGCCCTTCCCCTCTCAATGCTAGAAACAGGCTGCAAGAATTGTTTTGCCTGGCATTTATTTCAAAATATTGCAGTAAATACATGATAAACTGCAACCCACATGAATTGTGGAGATTTAAGGAAAAAAGGAGGATGGATGGATAAAGGATTCAAATATTTTCCCACCCCTACTTCCATTTTGCTCACTTGCAGCTATTAGAGCTTTGGCGGCTCTGAGCCTCCAAAATCTCTGCACGGATCAAATAAAGTGGCTCTATTAAAACGAGGTCACCGAGATAATTCCTGCTTATGAGCAGACATTTTTAGTAAAAAGGATGGATCCATCCTAGAGTTTCTATTTTTTTTTTTCTCTATCAAATATCAAGACTGACATCTGATACCTTGTTTGTAAAGACTTGGATTATTTGAAAGTTTTATACAATTCAACAAATGCCAGACCTTAAATGTGGAGGGATGTTGGTTAAAATAATTCAAAGTATGCACAATCCAAGTTGTATAAATGATTGGATACATCAGCCATATATTTTTTTTAAAAGAGAAAGGTTTTGTGGTAATGCTCCCCCCCAAAATAAGTTAGGATTTGGCCATTTAAAATTGCAATGCTTTCTAGTAAACATGCAAACTTCTGATTTGTATAGACTTCTAAAGTGCCGCCTGACTCTTTTGTCAGTCTGGAATATAGGCAACCTAAGTAATCTTTCCCATTTTCCCTTGTCAAGCGAGAGAAGTCTTTTCGCATAGACCAGTTGACTTTGACAGAACTCGTGGGTGGTTTTACTCACTTGCACTTTCAACTTATTAAAAAAACTTTTCTTCCATTAGAGAGAATCAGCCGCTTTTGATTTTCTGCCAATTTCTGTTTTAGGTACATGTTTTAAGGGATGGTTTAGAACTGTGGTTGGCAATCTGGTGCCCTCCAGTTATTTTGAAGCTGAACTTTAGTAACCCCAGAGGTTTGACTGATGGATTATGCAAAATCCAAATCATCAGAAGGGTAGATTAGGGTGGTTTATAAAAATGAATATTTCTTAATGGAAATACAGAGTTACCAACCCTGAAATATATATTTTTTATTCTCTCCTCCAATTTAATGATATCACACGCTTATAAATAAAGATTTCACGCTATTTAAAATTCTTCCAATGGTTCTGTATTGCATGCTTAGCTATTCTGCTGATCATTATCCACAGTTCAGAAATTCCAATTTAATTATGATCCCAAACTTTTCGGTGCTAAATTGAATTGAAACATCATGTTTTAATCACAATGGGACAATTTGTTTTCCGTTTCTAGTAAGAAATCCTCTACCGCTGAACTTACTTGGAATCCTGCAGTTTCCAAGTACACATTTTGTAAGCAAACTTTAATGTGTACGTTAGTGGAGTGGTTAAAAATATATGGAGCGAGTGTTTATTTTTGTTATTATTCCGCCTAACATTAAGAGAAAAGAATAATAGTGAGGCAGGGAGTAGGAAATAACATTATCACATTCCTCAACAGAACTAAAGGTCCTAAAAAGATTCGTGAAATGGCCAGTTAATTGGTGGTACAACATAGACAGATAGATGTAGATTTAGATCACAGCTATTATATCTAATAGATCTATTTCATCTGCCAGCCAGCAGATAAAAAAGGATGGGAAATTTTCCTGGCATTCCCATGTTTCAAATGTGAACACAAAGGATGGGTGTAGACCAGTAGTGGGTTTCAATTTAGTCTGCCACCAGGTCGCTCATGAGTGCATGACACTTTTGCGCATACACAGAAACTTCTGCGCATATGCAGAAGCATCTGGGTGGGTGGGCGGAGCCTCCCACCACCGCCACTACCGGTTCGCCCGATCCGGGGTGAACCAGTAGCAACCCACCACTGGTGTAGACATCATCCTACACCATAATAACCATTTGTTTATTATTGTCTTAAGGTCAAACCCATTAACCATGAACCAGAACATTCAATCTGTATTAAGAATCATGGCACAGTGTTAGGTGCCAATACAGCCAATAAGTTCTGGAATTTAAATTGGTCCTGTCAGTGCAATGAGGCAGCAGATTCTGAGAAGCAATGGCTCTCAGTGTTGACTGTAGCCGATATACAGTAAGTCTTCCAGAAGCCACAGTATAAATTCATCTTCTATCCAGAGTCTCTCTGTGAGTTAGACGAGCAGTCTCCAAATTTGATATATAAAATAAATAAAATACCCTGATTATCCAGCTACTATCATCAGTCTCAGAATCTGATGACTCCCAGACAGAACATAAGAGCTGCAATTGCCCTTCTCCCCCATCCTGACATAGTCAACAGAACCTAAACTGAGCAAGGCTTATAACAACAAGCAACTATTGCAGTGAAGGCTGAGCTAGTCACTTAAAATGAGTTACAATACATCCCAGTCCATAGCTCTTAATAATGATTTCAGTCTGTGTAGCCAATGGTGGAAAT
Source organism: Pituophis catenifer annectens (assembly GCF_029215685.1). NCBI lineage: Eukaryota > Metazoa > Chordata > Lepidosauria > Squamata > Colubridae > Pituophis > Pituophis catenifer. The sequence continues at coordinate 141,496,917 of NW_027256881.1, read as the reverse complement.
CAATATTACTACCACTGCTGCTGCTAGTACTTCATTTTCTAGTTATCCTTAACATCAAGCCCAGGTGGAGCTCTTCTAACATCAATAAGTGCTAAAACTATACATGAAAAAAAAGAAGAAGGATGAGAGTGTTTGTGCTAAATAATAAACTAGGACAGAGGCTGCTTTGAGCAGTTGAAAAGGCACACCCAGGTAGCCTTGAAGTTGGATCTGATTTCTTGTTTTATAATCATTGTCAATCATCTGATAATTACTGAGATTTGTCAATGGATGTCTTTGTGTTGATATCTGATCCCTGGACAGAAATAGGAATTGATCACAGTAACACATGCACACACACACACTAACACATGAGAGAGAGACAGACAGAGAGAGACAGAGACAGAGACAGAGACAGAGAGACAGAGACAGAGACAGAGACAGAGACAGAGACAGAGACAGACAGAGAGACAGAGACAGAGACAAAGAGAGAGACAGAGAGACAGAGAGAGAGACAGACAGACAGAGACAGAAACAGAGACAGAGACAGAGACAGAGACAGACAGAGAGACAGAGACAGAGACAAAGAGAGAGACAGAGAGACAGAGAGACAGAGAGACAGAGAGACAGACAGACAGAGACAGAGACAGAGCACTATTCAGAATTACATCACCACCACACACACATGAATCTAATCTGTATTATTTCATATACTATATCAGACAGTGATAATTCACATAATTCACAGGGAAAGGGGAGAACAATTGAGGTAAGGTAAGTGATGGGAACATTTGGATTTGGTTGCCATGATGACCTGTCATGACATATTCAACATATTCATATATCAGAAAGCATTTATGCCATCTTTCCTAACTACCAGTCCTCTCAGTTTAGATCTTCCCTTATCTTTATATTTGGTTAAATTCCCAACAAAGCAGAACATTGAGCCAGAGTCACCCACCCTTCTTATTTTTGGGCAATGCCTTTGGGATCCAAAGGAATTCTGCTTTGTAGCATGTCTGGAATTCTGTATATCATTAAAAGATTAACTCACTTTAGAACTGTCTCGCTTAGCAACAAAAATTTGGGCTCAGCTGTGATGGTAAATCGAGGTCTACCTGTAGTCTGTTTTCTCCTAACTCAGGGTGGGAGGAAAGCACATTGCCAGCTGGCTCCCAATTTCCTTCACGGTTGACAGTTAACAAGATAATTTCTCTTACTTAAAAAAAAAGAAGTTCAAAATCCAATTCAAATATTCTTTCTATCGCAACCCAAAACCCCAACGCTAAAGAAAATCTATAAGGCAGGCTTTCCTTTGTCTGTAAAGTGAAATATCTCAAATTTAGTTTTTAAAAAAGCTCATCCTTTTCACCTCCCTTGCCTGGACTGTTGGAAAAACAAAAACTAGACTTCCTCAAAACCACATGGCTTGCATTCCTTCAGTCCTTGGATCCAGAAAAAATGCACACCTAGGTATGCTGCCCAGACAAGTCTCTCTCTCTCTCTCTCTCTCTCTCTCCCCCCCTTCCCTCTCTCTCCCTCCCTCCCTCCCTCCCTCTCTCTCTCTCTCTCTCTCATTCTCTCTCCTTCCCTCTCTCTCTCTCTCTCTCCCCCTCCCTCCCTCCCTCCCTCTCTCTCTCTCTCTCTCTCTCATTCTCTCTCCTTCCCTCTCCCTCCCTCTCTCTCTCTCTCTCTCTCCCCCTCCCTCCCTCCCTCCCTCTCTCTCTCTCTCTCTCTCTCATTCTCTCTCCTTCCCTCCCCCTCTCTCTCTCTCATTCTCTCTCCTTCCCTCTCTCTCTCTCTCTCTCTCTCTCTCTCTCTTGCTTCAGAATTAGCCTGGCAAATAAGCTCAATAGGGCATCTTCCTTTGAACTGGTGGTTTAGAAACTGGGCATTTTCTGAGACTGCATACCTTTTGTCATGCTAGAGCAGGGGTGTCAAACTCGATTTCATTGAGGGCTGCATCAGGGTTTTGTCTGACCTCAGGGGACCGGGGTGGACGTGGCCAGAGTGGATGTGGCCAGTTCAATGTCACTCATGTCTGGGGTGCTGGTGGTGGCCCGGGCGCTCTCCCAAGTTCCGTTTTTGGCTGCAGCGACTTCCTGCAACCCTCTGCTAGCAAAAATGGAGCTCAGGAGGGCTGCCCATGGCCCTTGCGAGCTCCGTTTTTGGCTGCGATGGCCTCCTGCAATCCTCTGCCAGCAGAGGCACTGCGGGCCAATCCTTTGCTGTTTCCAGGGTGGCCCTGCGGACCAGATCTAAGCACCCCGCGGGCTGAATCCGACCCGCCGGCCTTGAGTTTGACACTCCTTTGCTAGAGGGTTTTTTCTTCTTTGTTTGTTAGAAGGGTTGAGTGGGGGAGGAGCCACTATTAAGTAGCCATCTAAAATAAATTACAGCATATCTCTTCACAAACTGCAGTTGAATTTAGCATATGTAAACGCTGTTGAATTCCAGGGGTGCCTTGCTTTGTGGCAAGACTGATTTTAATCTACCTGTAGTCTTGCCAGAATTCAGTATCAATACAAATGCAAGAAAGTGATGCCAATGATTTCAAGCTGTATCTTGTTAGCTTAAACGGGCTTTGAAGACCAAGATACAATCTCTGCTGAGTTATGGCATCACCTCTCCATGGCTTTTGTTTCCCCAATTTTCAGATAATGAGGGTGCTTGCAACTTATATAGGCTTGCCCTTAAAATCTGGATTTAATTACCTCTATTATTAGCCAGCAGCAATTTAATTCTATCATGCTTTTCCAATTCTTATCAATTGGAAAATGCAAGTAGCTATAAAATGAATGAAGCGAAATGAGATGCTTTATTTATTGCGGTATTAATGGAGTGCCATATTGCCAGTGCATGCAATTATACTACAAAGTTCATCCCGTACCTTGGGATGGTATTTATTTGGCTTCCCATTTGATTTGCAGAAAACGTGCATAAAATTCACCCTGGATAATCAACACTACATCATTCTTGGCACCTGAGAAATGAAAGAACAGGTAATGTGCCTGCTGCTGTCCATCCAGTGAGATGATACATTCGCTGATAAAAATTGTTAATATGTTTTTTAATTGGTCAGCTAGTTACTGACAATATCTGGGCTTAGGAAAATGAATCATAATTAGGCTATTTTCATATAATTCTAGGGATATGCAGGTATCTAGAACCGAAACAAGTTGACCGACTTCCATACTACTGTATCAGATTTTGACGCCTTCCTTTTTTCAGAGAATTATATCACTATTCCTGCTTTCAGTTCATCTCACAAACAGGACTTTTTGTTTTGCTTTGTTTTGTTCTGCTGTACTGTACTCTACTCATAAAGTATATTAGTCATCCTGCTAATGACTAATAACAAAAGCCTAGAAAGGCTGTACAATAAAACACAAATAAAATCATGACTGTCAGATCAAATATAACGTAAGAAAGCAAAGGCTTGAAAGCAGCAATCCATTACCATAAGCAGAAACTAAACAACAGATTTTACAGTTTAAGAAACTCCAACAATAGCTTGATGATAAAAACTAAATCACATTGTAGGAATGCTCATATAAAGAGAACTTCACAGCAGTGGTGAAATCCAAATTTGTTTTACTACCGGTTCTGTGGGCGTGGCTTGGTGGGCGTGGCTTGGTGGGCATGGCAAGGGAAGGATACTGCAAAATCTCCATTCCCACCTCGCTCCAGGGGAAGGATATTGCAAAATCTCCATTCCCACCCCACTCCAGAGGAAGAATATTGCAAAATCTCCATTCCCACCCCACTCTGGGGCCAGCCAGAGGTGGTATTTGCTGGTTCTCCGAACTGCTCAAAATTTACCACTACAGGTTCTCCAGAACCTGTCAGAACCTGCTGGATTTCACCCCTGGTTTTATACCTTCTGGATTCCTATGGGGTCATGGCTGGCTCTATAAGCAAAAGGGGAAATGCAAATCCTAGGTGTTTGTCTGAGCTAATTTCTCAACTTTTGGCTTGTTGTTTATCTGAGTTTCTGCCTGACCCAGTCTTTTTGAATGGATTACCAAATCTGCATTTCTAAAAGCTGGCCTCCTCAGTTTCTGCTTGGGGCTGGGCAACTGGGCCTGATTTCTTAAGTTTTTTTTCCATTTCTCCCTGAGGGGAAATATTCTATTCTGCCTTTTTAATATTCCCCAAAATATTTCATTCTTCTGGGGGAGGGTGGGGGCTTTCCACAAAAGCATTGCCATGTGTAATATTACAGCTTCTGACTTCACATTTACAGAGGATAAATTAGGGGGGGGGAAAGGAAACATGGTGTTGTTGATACAGCCACGCATTTTAATGCTTCTGATATTTACTGATTTATAGTTATGTTTTCAGCTGGAATCTGGCCTTTCCACTACAAATAATATTCTAGATGACTGTAAACTTTCTATTATTGCATCAGAGAGGAATTAGAAAGTTGAACTAAGACCAGGGAGAGCCCAGGTTCTGCATTTCACATGACCCTTCAGGATACCCCTTGGGGTTTATTTTGAGGTTAAACGCATCTCTATCACAAATAAGAAATCTGTGCCCATGTCCATAGAACCACCCTTCTTCTTCTCCAGTGAAGCAAACACCGTCATTGCTACACTGGCCTTGAAATGTAGGAAAAATGCTAAGTTCACCACCAGACTATCCGTGCTCTTTCCTGCTACCTAACAAGGAAGAAAGCAAATGAAAGAATTCCGTTTATTCTGTGTCCTGAGCTGTTGGGACTTCCAGAGAAGTGAAATATAGAGAAGGCAAAGAAATGACTGTGGTCCTCTCCACCCTGCAATGTTATGTTGGGAAAATATGCAGGAGGCGTATTTGTTTTCTTAAAAAAGAAACCATCTAAGCAACCTTGCCAGTGTAGGAAGTTAGCACTCACCACCTTCCTAGAAGAATGAAATATTCTGGGAAATATTAAAAAAGCAGAATATTATATTTCCCTGGATAAGAAAAGGAGAAACATGTTTTTAAAGACAAAGCAACTTCCTGCAGCTTCCTGCCCCCCCCCCCCCGCCCCCTTCAGCTCCAGGGTGATAGGATTAAGTGATGGGATTAAGACATGGCCCTCAGGACATGATAGGATTAGCACATCTCACCACATGGCACCTGGGAAGATTACATCACCCAGCAAAGCTCAACCAAGCCTGGGACACAGACAGCCTACAAAGTTAGCTAAGAGCCCCACCCCCTGGGAGTCTGACAGCCAATGGGATACATTTCTCATACAGGAACAGGAAACTAAGGCAGGGCCCAAGAGAGTGTATAAATATATTTCTCTCTCTCACCCATATGCTTTTTTGTCTAGGATATCAAACCATGTGGTCCTGTCCCAGTTGAAATTCAAATTTCAACTAATTTGAATTTGAAATTCAAATTTTTTAACTACCGGTTCTGTGGGCATGGCTTGGTGGGCGTGGTGTGGCTTGGTGGGCATGGCTTGGTGGGTATGGCAGGGGAAGAATACTGGAACATCTCCATTTCCACCCCACTTCTGGAGGAAGAATATTGCAAAATCCCATTCCCACCCCACTCTGGGACCAGCCAGAGGTGGTATTTGCCGGTTCTCTGAACTACTCAAAATTTTTGCTACCGGTTCTCCAGAACCTGTCAGAACCTGCTGGATTTCACCCCGTCCTGTCCATTCCACCATTAAAGCATCTTTCCAAGCATCTTCCATGAATCCAGTGTCTTTTTCCCCACTTGGAACTGAACCCAGATGGACATTTCTTCCAACATCAGTATCACTGTATTGCAAATAAAGGTTGTATATTAGTATTTCAGTAGCGTTGCAACCAGATGCGCTCTCTGGTACTATTAGTATCCTCTGCTATAGAAGCTGCTGTTGGGGTGGGGAATAGGAAGAGAGAGATAAATCCTAAATATTGCAGACAAGCTTCAGAAGCTCCTTTTCCAAATACAGCTGGGGTGGATTGTTTCCACCTGCGTTTTAGCAAGGAAGTCTGTAGAGGACTGGGCTATTGATTTTTTTTTTTTTTGCAACTTCCTTGAAATGGCATGGATGCCCTGAGTGCAGGAAGCAGGAAGAGACAAGAATTGTCAGCATTGTGAGAATGGTCTGGAGGAGCTTTACTCTACAAACGAGTCAAAGTCATTTAGTTAGCTGAGAATGGAACCACATTTTTAGTGGCACAAAACTAAGGTGACCAGATTTTAACATTGGTAAAGAGGGACATTGTGGGCGTGGCTTATTTTGTGGGCGTGGCTAGCTGGTCATGTGAACTGGGTGGGCGTGGCTAGCTGGTCATGTGACCGGGTGACCATGGCTATGTCTATAGGGTAAGGTGAACAGATTTTAACATTGGTAAGAAGGACACCATTGTGGGCGTGGCTTATTGTGTGGGCGTGGCTTGGAGGCCATGTGACTGGGTGGGCGTGGCTACCTGGTCATGTGACCGGGTGGCCATGGCTATGTGTATAGGGACTACTCAGAGGGCTGAAAAGTCATTTCTGACAGGTCCTCACACTTTTGACTGGTCCTCACACTTATGACCATCCTCACATTTATGCCCGTGCAGCATTCTTAACAACCATGTCACTCATTTCACAACTGCTTCTCTTCAACAAGGTGACAAGATAGGGCAAAAATGTAAAATGTGAGGACAGTCGTAAGTTCGAGGACTGGTCAAAAGTGTGAGGACCAGTCAAAAATAACTTTTTCAGCCCTCTGAGTAGTCCATATGCACAAAAGGACTAACCAGAGGGCTGAAAAAAGTCATTTCTGACAGGTCCTCACACTTATGACCATCCTCACATTTATGCCCGTGCAGCATTCTTAACAACCATGTCACTCATTTCACAACTGCTTCTCTTCAACATGGTGACAAGATAGGGCAAAAATGTAAAATGTGAGGACAGTCGTAAGTTCGAGGACTGGTCAAAAGTGTGAGTACCAGTCAAAAATAACTTTTTCAGCCCTCTGAGTAGTCCATATGCACAAAAGGACTAACCAGAGAGCTGAAAAAAGTCATTTCTGACAGGTCCTCGCACTTTTGACTGGTCCTCACACTTATGACCATCCTCACATTTATGCCCATGCAGCATTCTTAACAACCATGTCACTCATTTCACAACTGCTTCTCTTCACCATGATGACAAGATAGGGCAAAAATGTAAAATGTGAGGACAGTCATAAGTTCGAGGACTGGTCAAAAGTGTGAGGACCAGTCAAAAATAACTTTTTCAGCCCTCTGAGTAGTCCATATACATTAAAGGATTACAGCAATAGAGAGGGATGAAGGAATGGAAATTAGAGTAGGAGTGAGGGTAAGAGAGGGAGGAAGAGAGGAGGAGAAGGAGAAAGAAAGAGGAAGTAGGGAGGAGAAAAAGAGGGTGGGGGGAAGAGAAAGTAAGAAGGAAAGAAGAGAGAGGTGGTAGGTTTGAGGAGAAAGATTGCTGTACAATAAAAAAGATGAAAGGGAAGAAAGCCAACCCCAAGCAAATATAAAGATATTAAGATAAAGAATGAATTGTTAAACTTTAAAGAATAAAAGAGAACAAATATGAATAAATAGCAATAATTAGAAACACACATACAAACATACAATGTATTTTCTTTGAACAGAATATTTGGCCGGTTCACAAATTTAAACAGCGTTTAGTCATTTCAATTAAATTTACAATTTCTATATTTCCTTTTTGCCATATTTATTCCTCATCTATTTTTTAAAAAAACCAATATTACCCTTCATCCTCATCTCTAATCTTAATCAAATTCAATTTTTCCCTTCTATTCTATTGTAGGAAGTTAGCACCCACCCCTTTCCTGGAAGAGTGAAATATTTTAGGAAATATGAAAAAGGCAGAATATTATATTTCCCTGGGAGAAGCATATTTTACAGACAAAGCAGCTCCCACCTTCCTGCCCCCCACCCTTTGTCAATGGGCCATTAAGGCCTGGGCCAGTCTATTCTACATAACAAAGATCTACCTCCTTCAGGCAGAGCCATAGTAGGAATTGACAAAGATAGGATTAGCCCTCAACACAATAGCAACAGAAACTAACACAATGGGACCCATCTAGACAGAGGCTCACCACATGGCACCTGGGAAGATTGCATCAGCCAGCAAGACCCCACCCCCTGGGAGTCTGACAACCAATCAGGATACTCTTTCGGGGGCCCAAGAAATGCAGAGCCAGAGAGAGCATAAAACCTGGAAAACTTGCTGTATCTGCCCCTTTTCTGTTCAGGAACTCAAGCTATGTGATCCTGTCCACCATTAAACCATCTTTCCAAGCAGTCTCCATGTCTCCAGTGTCTGTTTCCCCACTTGGAGCAGAACCTAGAAGGATGTTTCTTCCAACACTATATTATACCCCTTCCCATTGTCATCTATTTTTATATCCATCCTCACATTGTTTAATTATGTAATTATGTAATACAGTTGTTTAATACAAATTCAACATTTTAATATAAATCAATTAGTTATAAAACTATCTTTTTTGTATATTAATCAATATGAACATGAATATTCCAATTATTTCCATGCAATCCAATTTCTTACAAATCAATTAATTATATTTACCAATAATAATAAACCAAATAATTTCTCCCATATATTCCTCCGAACCACAACTTAACCATTTCTGCTTTCAACACAATATACAATTAATAGTATCTCAATTATCACAATTCCCTAGTTAAATACAGCTTTTTTTCCTTTGTGTTTTAAAATCTTGAACTCTCCTCCTAAATTTCCCATTGTTTACACTTTTTCACCTACCTTTTTTGGGGAGGAAAAATAAAAATAAAAATAAATCTCTCTCTGCCTCATTTTGTCACGCTGCACCAAAGACCCTGGTTTCGGTTTCGTTTTCGTTTCTGAAGCTTAGCTAGGGGAAAAAAAAACTGCTTTACACTGATTGCCTGTAGGGCGGCCCTTTGAAGCCCCGGGCAAGAGTTTAAACAGTTTTTTTTTCTTCTAGCCATCAGCTGGGGCTCAAGAAAAATCGGGACTTTTTTGAAACGCCGCGGGACGCGGGACAAATTGCTCAAAAGCGGGACTGTCCCGCCAAAAGCGGGACGTCTGGTCACCTTACACAAAACTCCTATGTATGTTACTAAACTCTCCCGCGAATGAAGCGGAATTCATAACAATTCATAGCCTATACGATGGATGCCACACTCCCATTTTCTCATGTGGCTTCCCCCTCTGGGATTTAATTTCTATATTCATGCATTTATAGAGCAACAGGGAGCTTCTCAGAGTCTGGTTTGCATTTTACCAATGAAAATGAAATAGTGCTGTTATTTTTCTTTCCTTAGTGCCTCATTTTTCCTTCCTTTCTGGGGAAAAAAGATTGAGAATGTGAGAGGAATGGACAGAGAAGGCTTACAAATAAAAGACAGCTTCCTCTTCCACTACCACCACCCCCTTTCAGCAATTTGTTTTCTTAAAAAGGCAGCAAATCTCATTCCCCAATGGTTGCTGTCTGGGGAAAAGTAGGGATGGCATACATTTAAAAAAAAATGTTTCTTGAAGAGATTGGTACACAGCTATGTTTTCTGCATGCTGTTGTGTTGAGCCAGAATGCTTTCATTCTTACTGTGCAATTAATTGGCAATACCTGTGGGGAAGGGGACTGGGATAAAAAGGAAATTGGCTTTGGGGTTGATCATACCTTGCATCCCAAAAATTCCACATTCCTTGAAAGACCCATTCAGTGTTGTGGTCAGCCAGCGGCCTGGAGAGCTGGCAGCAGAGTTGGACAGAGAGGAGGTAGGGGAGGAACATGGGCCAGTCCTGGAGTCTGGGGAAGGCTCAGACGAGGGCTCTGCGTCAGAGGCAGAGAGGGGGCCAGGGCCATCTGAGAGTTATGTGCTGCCTCTGGAGCCTCCAGAGTCAGACATCAGCGAGGCAGAGGAATAGGGGGAGCCTGTTCCCAGTGCGCACCTGCACAGAGCTGCCAGAAGGCAAAAACAGTTAAAACAAAAGGGACAACTCGGGAGTAGGACTTGGAGATGATTGGCCCCTCCCATAAGACTTAAAGGAGGAGCAAAGGCATGTGAGCTTTTGCAGGAAGCAACTTGTTCGTTCTGGCCAGTTTAAATTCTGAAGCTCGGTTTTTACTCTGTGCTCCGTGTGGCCTTGCAAAGCTAATTGCCAATTAGGTTTTTGGCAGCATGTCAAGGGAGATAAAGGTGGATGCTTATCAGCCTTATCCCAAAGGACTGTGGCAGACTTCTGTTGGACTCTTTCCAAACTATTTGTGACTCATTATGGGCTGAGAATGAACATAATTCACAGCCGTTGAAATAAAAAGAAGGTTTTTGGGACTAATTGTGTGCTTTCTACTGTCTCAGGAAGCCTAGGTCAGAATATTCAGGGTCTTGGAAAACGATTGGCAAGTGCAGCAAATGAGACTGTTTGACTAACTTCCTCTAGTTGTGCTAGATGGACAGTATAAAGATTATAATCCAGAACATCTGGAAGGTGCCAGTTTGGCAAGGATTGCTTTAGAAACACTTTTTCGTATATGTCTTTTTCTTTAACATTTTCTCTTTTTCTTCTTTCTTTTTCTCTTTTCTTACACTTTTTCTTACCGTTCTCTTCTCTTTCTCTAAGTTTAGCTGGTATTCATTTTTACTATTGTAATTAAAGTTCTTTAAAAAATTATGTTTGAGGAATTGTAGGTGGAAAACATTGCCAACCTTTTGCCAAATTAAGTGTAAATCTGATCTACATGCATCAAAAAAATGCATTTGAATTGGCTGTTTCTAAATACCTGCATATTTTAATTATCTTTATTCCTCGCTACATTCCACAGTTTTTTTTTAAAAGAGCTGGCATTCTTTAAATAGCATTTTTAGTGTATCCACAAAGAGACTGGCCCGATGCCTGTAATTCTCCTATTGGTAGTAACTCTTCTTGGGGGGCCCACTGGCTAATTTGTGTGCTAGGTACAGAACCTAGTCTGGCAGTTGGTTTGATTTTCACCAGTGACCTGGGAAAGTCATTGTCAGGTCATGTGGAAGAGATGAAGATCTTTAGCATTCACTTGCAAATTGGCAGATGGGGAAAAAGGAGGTCAATTTAGTGAGAGGATTGATTGGGAGTTGGATTGGTTATTCATTCATGCATGAAGAAATGGATGAAAAATACTCTTTAATAAATCTATAGTAAGCTGACACTTAGAAGAGTTGCCCTTTCTCAAAAGCATAGTGAGCGAGGGTTTTTATGTCCTGATCTGCAGGATGGGCAAGATATGAGGTTGCGGAGTAACAGTATTGTTGGAAGGGACCTTGGAGGCCATCTAATCCAACCCCCTGCTCATGCAGGAAACCTATACTATTTCTAACAAATGGCTGTCCAGTCTCTTCTTAAAAGCTTCCAGTGATGGAACATTCACAATTTCTGAAGGCAAGCCATTCCACTGGTTAATTGTCCTCACTGTTACGAATTTTTTCCTTAATTCCAGGTTGCTTCTCTCCTTGATTATCTTCCATCCATTGTTTCTTGCCTTGCCTTCTGGTGCTTGGGTAAATAAGTTGGCCCCCTCTTCCTTGTGGCAGTCCTTCAAACATTGGACGATTACTATCATGTCACGCCTGGTTCTTCTTTTTACTAGACTAGGTATACTCAGTTCCTGCAATCGTTCTTCTTATGTTATAGCTTCTAGGCCCCTAATCATCTTTGTTGCTCTTCTCTGATTTCTTTGCAAAACCTCAACATCTTTTTTGTATTGAGGTGACCAAACTGGATGCAGTATTTTAAGTGTTGTCTTACTAGGGCTTTATAAAATGGTACTAGTACTTCATGTGGTTTTATTTCGATCTCTTTATTAATGTAGTACAGGTAGTCCTCAACCTACAACCACCATAGAGCCCAAAATTTAAGCGAGAAATTTGTGAGGGGAGTTTTGCCCCATTTTACGACTTTTCTTGCCACCGTTGTTAAGTGAATCACTGCGGCTGTTAAAATAGCAACACAGTTGTTAAGCAGATTTGGCTTCCCCCATTGACTTTGTTTGTCAGAAGGTCACAAAAGGTGATCACATGACTCCGGGACGCTGTAACTGTCATAAACATAAACTGTCATAAATGTGAGTCATTTGTCAAGCATCCAAATGTAAATCATGTGACCGATGCTGCAACGGTAGTAATGTGACAAACGGTCATAAGTCACTTTTTTTCAGTGATGTTGTAAATTCAAACGGTCACTAAATGAGCTGTTGTAAGTCGAGGACTACCCGTATTGTATTACCTTTTTTGGACACTATCGGCTCACGTTCGGATTGTTGTCCACTAGGACTCCAAGATCCTTTTAAGATCCTCCTCACAGATCACAAGATCCTCGCTGATGTGTGAGAAGAGGTTCGCCCCTTCTCACACATCTAAGGCCCAACAGCTGAAGCAGTGCCTCAACTCATCTTTTAAACACCTAGTCAGCCAGTTGTCCTGGAGCGGTGTGTCGTGAGAGGAAGCTCCAAAGATTCTCTCAACCTGATGCTAGGAGACTCTCTGCCAGACACAAAAAGCTGCTCTGAAGACCTTTGCTTGGAAGTGTGACACAGTAGCTGCTCGTTGGCAGATCAGGGATCCAGTGGATGGAATTCTGGTTCCCAGCTTTGTTCTTCCAAATAATAGGACTGGTCCTATTTTCCAGGTAAAGTCCTGTATACATTCTGTGACAAAGCTACCTCCCCTTATCCTTTCTGAGGGCAGGCAGGAGAATATTAAGAAAAAGACGGGTTATTTATTAACGTCTAGCAGAGTTGTTTGTTTCGGTGGGAGATGGAGCTCAGTCCTGTCCTCTTTCAAATACTGAACTTTGATTGTTTTACGTTTTGAAAACCAATACTGGGCATATGCTTCTCAGGATTGTTCCCGTTTACTTTCAGTTAATGTTTAAAGTGAGTTTTAAAAGCTTGCAACCTGGTTTCTTATACTAAAACAGTTGGCGATTCTGCATGCAGTGAAAATGTTGGAACATCAGCTGAAAACATTAAAAAAAACCCCACCCCTCTGTTGTTCTGGTCCACTTGTGCCTTGTTTTGTCTTCAGAAGGAAAGCATGGTTTGTCTTTACTACTCCAGGTAGTGGCTTTCAGTTCCTGGACTTTATTTTGACTTCTGACCCACCTTGTTTTTTTAAACATTTCCTATTCTTTGTGTTACCACCTTGTACATCTTTGCTATGGTGTGCTATATTTTGTGTTTACTCGTATATAGTTCCCTGAGGCAGTTTGGAAAAACATCTGATGGGATTAGGGAGCCACTATATCATTTTTGGTTTTTTAGTTCAGTAAAGTCAGATTCAGTGAGGAAATGTAAAATTTGTTACTGTGGCTTGGTGTGGGTGGGTAATGTGACTGAGTGGGCGTGGCCAACTTTTTTTTTTAAACTTTTAAAAGCATTTTTTCTACAACCTCTTCGGCCGAAGAGGCTGTAGAAAAAAAATGCTTTTAAAAGCCTCTAACGACCCCAGCTGAGTTGCCTGATTGTCAGAGGCTTTTTTTTTTAAAAAAAACATTTTTTCTACAACCACTTTGGCTGGAGAGGTTGTAAAAAAAATGCTTTTAAAAGCTTCTGACCATCGCAGCTGAGCTGCGCAATCATCAGAGGCTTTTTTTTTTAACTTTTAAAAGCATTTTTTCGGCCGAAGAGGTTGTAGACAAAATGCTTTTAAAAATAAAATAAAAAAAGCCTCTGATGATTGGTGGCTCAGCTGGGCATGGGGGGTGGGGCAGGGATTTTTGCTACCGGTTCTCCGAATCACCTGCCGCCATCGCTACCTGATCGGGTGATCCGGTCCGAACAGGGAGCATTTCACCCCTGGTCAGATTGCTTTGATATGCAGCAGGGAAAGAACATCTCAGAAAACAAAGCCTCGATCTTGAATATTTTGGTATTTTTCTCCTCTTCTTACCTCTTTTTGCCACAAGAGTTTTGGGTGGCAAGATTTAACAGAAACAGTTCTTTGGACTAAAATGATGTGAACTATTAAAAAAGTGGAATTAGAGATGGTTCTGCTAGGTCAGTGTTTCCCAACCTTAGCCATTTTAAGACGTGTGGACTTCAACTTCCAGAATACCCCAGTCAACACTGGGGAGTTGAAGTCCACAATCTTAAATGGTTAATGTTGGGAAACAGTGTGCTAGTCACTTTATTATCTTTACATTGTGTTACGCACCACACCACCCAACCAGTTTGCATTCCATCATCACTCCTTCCTGAGTTAAAGGAGGGACTTGTCTTTGGGACTTTGTAGCCACCACTATGAGAGCAGGACCTAGTGAGCCTTTCAAAATTCTTCCTCATTTCTGAGCAGGGAAATTGGGTGGATGGCTCCTCTGTATTTCTCTGCGGAAGTAAAAATTATTCCATATTGCTGAAGGATAAGACTGTCTGGTGACATTAGCTTCAGAAGTTTCTTCTTATGGTCATCCCTTGTTCTGTAATTATAGTATGAGAAAAACCTGGGCTTCCAGATAAATGAATAAACATAGGGCATGAACAATTTGTTCTTGGTCACTTGTGACTAAATATACGTGCACCACTCTCTGCTCCTGCAGTGGAAAATTTTCTAAAGAATATTCCTTTTCCTCAAACAGAGGAAAAAATGCAGGATTTCTCTTCCCAGCATCAGTTTCTTAAGCAACTTATATCCCTAATGTAACTGAGGTTCTAAATCATGCAAATGTCATCACAAAGAATATATAAGGCTTCCTGTGTACAAAGTGTGTCTTTAACATATGGGCTGCAGATGGATGGGAGGAGATGTCCCACAATAGATGGGACTTCCCAATGCCTCCTCATATTCTTTCATATGATTTTATACGCATAACCAGGAGGCCATTTGTAGAAGAAAGGAGGCAGACTCTCAAGTCAATGGAAAGGTCATGTTAAGTATTAATACCACTTTATAAAACCTTAGTAAGAATACAGCATCTAGTTTTGCTCACCACATTACAAAAAAGATGTTGAGATGCTGGAAAAAGTGCAAAGAAGAGCAACTAAGATGATTAAAGTCCTGGAGACTAAAACATATGAAGAATAGTTGCAGGACCTGGGTTTGTCTAGTCTAGTGAAAAAGAAGGACTAGGGGTGACATGATAGAAGTGTTTGAGAGGCTGCCACAAAGAGGAGGAGGTCAATTTATTTTCCAAAGCACAGGAAAAAGGGCAGGACAAGAAACAATGGATGGAAACTAATCAAGGAGAGAAGCAACCTGGAATTAAGGAGAGACTTCCTAACAATGAGGACAATTAATCAGTGCAACAGCTTTGCCTTCAGAAGTTGTGGGTGCTTCATCACTGAAGGTTTTTAAGAAAAGATTGGACAGCCACTTGTCTCAAATTGTGTAGGGTGTCCTGCTTGAGTAAAGGGTTGGAGTAGAAGATCTCCAAGATTCCTTCCAGCGCTGTTGTGATTGATTGAAAGAGCATCCATTGGCATCCATTTTATACTTGTAAATTTAGTGGTGTATATGCAAATATAGAAAATGATTTTTATCGTATACGTAGATTCTTCCTCTGCGTTCTCAACAGCATCTCCAAAGGATGGTCAAAGTCCATATAAACAAGCATCATGATGCAATGTGTATGCAGTGTCAATGCAGGTTAAAAACAGGTAGGATTTGCATTGTGACATTTCATCTGCCATCTTGCCAGTATTGATGGCTCTTGATCTTAAACTAAACAACCGTTTCTGAACAATCCTTATTATATTTAAATAGTTAAGAATCTATCTTCCAAATTAAATAGGTTTGTGTTCCAAAGATCTACTTCTGTCATTACTTGCTCATCTATAATGAGAACCAGTTTACCTAACTGGTTCCAGTAGAAATATTGGTATAATTTTATGCAAATTACTTGACTTTAAATTGGATGCCAGCTTTTTGCAGTAGTAATAATAATTATGCCCATAGCCTGGGTGTTACTTTTCCTTCTTTACAAAAAGGAAGAAGAAATGTCTGGGTTAGGCTCCAGTTTTAAATCTGCTCAAATCTTCTCTTCAGATGCATAGATAGAACTAGCTATGATTGTTAAACTGCTCCAGCAAATTGCGAAGGGGAAAAAAAGAATCTTCAGGCAATTAGAGACGACTCCTTGATTAATATAACAGATGGTTGCCACCAAGTAACATAATGAAAATGAAGATTGGAACAAATAAAAGGCAACGATCTGTGTCCAATGAGAGATTTCAAATGGCTCAAGTCCTTCATGCCAAGCACCAGTTTTTTGAGTGTTAGGCTCTAAAGCCTTTTTAAGAATCTAAAAGGCTCTTGGCTATTTGAACCTCCCTCCTCCTTCCTTCCCTTTCCCCTCCACACCTCCTATGTCAATGTCATTTTTTTCCAATGTCAGTGGAATTCATTGCCCAGGACACCAAGCACAGTGGGGAAGCTGGTATGCTGGTATAACTCTTGAGATTTCTATTTTACTCCCTAGAATATAATGTAATGTAAGAGTAATGTAATGTAAGAGCCGAGGTGGCGCAGTGATTAGAGTGCAATACTGCAGCTACTTCAGCTGACTGCTAGTTCAGCAGATCAGCGGATCAAATCTCAAGGTTGACTCAGCCTTCCATTCTTCTGAGGTGGGTAAAATGAGGACCCAGATTATTGGGGGCAATATACTATTTAGTATACTGTCTTTGGTGTAAGCCGCCCAGAGTCCTCGGAGAGTGGGCGGCATAGAAATATGACTAATAATAATAATAATAATAAGTAACAATCTTTTCAATGTGTACGCCGTAGTTTAGATAGGACAAGACAGGACAGAATGTAAAAAGGTTTGGGGCTTTGATTGAATGATCACGCCCACCATTTGACTTTTTAATCCTTCCTACAGAGACACCTATTTGCATCTTCAAACTCCTCTTGTGATTCGAAAGCTAGGAGAAGATTTCATATGTTCTTGGTATTTCCTAGTCAAACTGCATGATGAGCAGTTTGATGACCTACAGACTATATTCAGAAAAATTCCCCTCCGGTTGTAATCTATTGCACAGGTTTCATTATTCATCACTAATTCAGGATTTCGCTTGCCAAATTTGTGAGGTGGGATTCAGGACCAATCCATCTTGAACGTACATCCAATCCTTTTTTTGCTTTCTTATCAGTTGCCTCAGGCACCACTGTAGTTTAAGATAAATTATTAGTTGCAAGAAATCTAGGCAAAATGTACCTCTGATATAATGGCATAAGAATATAAAGAGTTGAATGAGCTGTTGCATTTAGGACAGGACTATTATTAATGTAATAATATATATACATATAATATAAAAATGTAATTAAGGGATGTGGTGGCTCAGTGGCTAAGACACTGAGCTTGTCGATTGAAAGGTCGGCAGTTCAGTGGTTCGAATCCCTAGTGCCGTGTAACGGGGTGAGCTCCCGTTACTTGTCCCAGCTTCTGCCAACCTAGCAGTTTGAAAGTACATAAAAAATGCAAGTAGAAAAATAGGGACCACCTTTGGTGGGAAGGTAACAACATTCCGTGCACCTTTGGCGTTTAGTTATGCCAGCCACATGACCATGGAGATGTCTTCGGACAGCGCGGACTCTTCAGCTTTGAAACGGAGATGAGCACCGCCCCCTAGAGTTGGGAACAACTAGCACATTTGTGCAAGGAAACCTTTACCTTATTATTAATGTGGAGGCAGAGTAAATATAAATAATTAGCATTAGGTACTAGTATTAAAAGGGTTAATATTAATACTTAATATTAAATATTAAATTATTAAAAATAAATAAATAACCTAGAGTTATTAATACTAAAACATTTCTCCTTTCCCTTTGATACATTTGAATTTTTAAATTTCACTTTAATCTTTGATCCAGTGAAGTTAAATTAGTCATTCAAACCTCATTAGCTTTAACATTACCTGGTTTTGGCATGTTAATTAAAGGCCCATCTAGCCCCTGCCTGAATCAATTTCTTCTTTCCCAGAACTATTTCCAATCTCTCCTCTTCATTTACAAAAAATACTGTCTTCCATGGATGTTACCAATGGCTCACTCTGCATTTCACCCAAAGAATTATTTTTGAGTGGCATCTTTGGCAAGAAGCAAGGAAGGAAAAGAAGGAAGGGAAAGGGGTAGGAAACAGGTTAGAAAAGTACAAGCAATCCTTCTATCAAACAATGTTAAAAAAGAAGTATTTCTTTTTCTGTACTCTTTCATTTCTTCAGGATTAGACAATGGCAATTACTTTGAATAGAAGCCCTCAATAAGAAAAGCTCCAAAAGCTATTACTTTCCATTAGTAACTCTTAAGTCTCTTCCTCCCCCCTTGTTCATCCTTTTGTTTGTTTGTTTAATTACATAAAATTGGCTGAGAAGGGAGAGAATGAAAAGTCATGCAGTGTATTTGATTAGTAACCCTGGGAGCCTTCTGCCTAAATAAAACTTAATTCACTGTGCCAAATAATATATTATGACATGGATTGATCTGTTCTGTTTATACTTAGACTTAGTCTTGTATATCACCTTACAGTGTTTTACAGCCCTGTCTAAACGTTTTATAAAGTCAGCATATTGCCCCCAACAACTTGGGTCCTCATTTTACTGACCTTGGAAGGATGGAAGGCTGAATCAACCTTGAGCCTGGTGAGAGTTGAACTGCCAAATTGCAGGCAGCTGGCAGTCAGCAGAAGTACTGCACTCTAATCACTGCACCACCGTGGCTCACCATTTAATTCCTCTTTTTAACCATTCAGCTCAGTTGAGAGCTTTTAGCCTAGAAAACTCCATGTTTGTTTCTCCTGGCATGGGGGCATCACATCTCCAAATACTAACAGAAATGGTCTTAATCATTTCCTGCTTGAGTCCACCCTAGAGGTGTGTGGTTGGACAGTGTGAAAAGCAAAATGCTGAACAAAGGTGGGCCTTGGTCTGTTGCAAAAGGGATATTCTTATGTCCTTAGAGCAATGAGAGTGATAATAAAATATTTTAGCTACATTTCACATTAGCATAATGTGAGACTAGACCAGGGGTGAAATCCAGCAGGTTCTGACAGGTTCTGGAGAACTGGTAGCGGAAATTTTGAGCAGTTCGGAGAACCAGTAGTGGAAATTTTGAGTAGTTCGGAGAACTGGCAAGTACCACCTCTGGCTGGCCCCAGAGTGGGGTGGGAATGGATATTTTGCAGTATCCTTCCCCTGCCATGCCCACCAAGCCACGCCCACCAAGCCACGCCACATCCACCAAGCCACGCCACATCCACCAAGCCACGCCACATCCACCAAGCCACGCCCACAGAACTGGTAGTAAAAAAATCTGGATTTCACAATTGGACC
Source organism: Pituophis catenifer annectens (assembly GCF_029215685.1). Classification (NCBI taxonomy): domain Eukaryota; kingdom Metazoa; phylum Chordata; class Lepidosauria; order Squamata; family Colubridae; genus Pituophis; species Pituophis catenifer. The sequence goes on along the minus strand of NW_027256881.1, from coordinate 141,477,677 downwards.
AGACTCATCATTTCCCAAAGTTCCTTCAAAACAAGGTTTCAAATGACAATCTGCAAGCTATCTTTTCTAGTAGCCATAGTGGTTTAGCAGAAAACATAGAGGAGAACAATGTGTTTTCTTCAAGTCATGGTTTTAAGATTTGTGATATCTAAACATAGTATTAAAATCACTCTGTTAAGATAATCAGAATATGGCGAAATGCAGAAACTCCATCATTGAATACAGTAAGATTTTTAAAAGACTGTTTGTTCAGTGTACGATTTCAGTTTTGCCCTACTTAATCTTAATGGGGGACATTTAACCTTTCTTTCAGGAGTTTCCATTACAAAGGACTTCTATTTAAAAATCTGATCGGACTATGAATTCCATCTTGGAATCTAGGCTGATTTGAAGTATTATAGTGATCATATTCATTATAAAAGCTCTCCCAAATTTCATGTTATACATCTTTTGCAAAGGATGGCCACATTTTTGCTTTTCTAGGGTAACAATTCCTGCTGTTTGTTCTGCAAAGAACTTAATTAAAACAAAAATGCAGGGAAAACACCGCTCCCGAAGGGAACACAGTGAAGGGAAAGGATATTTAAATGATGAGTAAAATAAATGTGTTCAGGAGCCTGGTGGCGCAGTGGACTAAGTGCTGTTAAAGTAGCACTTAGTTGCCAGCTGCCTGCAATTACTGCAAGTTCAAATCTCACCAGGCTCAAGGTTGACTCAGCCTTCTATCCTTTCGAGGTAGGTAAAATGAGGACCCAGATTGTGGGGGCAATAAGCTGACTTTGTATAAAAAAAAAGAACACCGCTGGGGGGGGGGGGCGAAAGCCCTACTAAGCAGGTATATACAAAAGTATGAAGGCTATTGCTTAACGCATTGTAAGCCGCCCTGAGTCTCCGGAGAAGGGCGGCATATAAATCGAACTAATAAATAAATAAATAAATCTGTTGAAAACTCTAGATCAGGGTTGTCAAACTCAAGGCCTGGGGGCCAGATCCGGCCCACGATATGGTTAGATCTGGCCTGCGAGGCTGCCCTGGAAACAGTGAAGGACCTGCCCCTGGTGATTCAGCCCCGGCCAGGCACTGATCTAAAACTTGGTGGTGTCCATCTGGGCCGGAACGTGGTCAGCCTTAGATCTGCAGTGCTGCCGTGGAGTCAATGTGTGGCCGCCCCCGCCCCCCCCGCCCCGGCGCATGCTGGAGACAATGGATCCCCCCAGCCCCACCTGGGTCACCATAAGCACCCCCCTGACATAAGCAACATCGAGCTGGCCATGACCACCCCAGCCATGCCCACCCGGCCCCCCAAGGTCAACCACAACCCTGATGCAGCCCTCAATGAAATTGAGTTTCACACCCCTGCTCTAGGTCCATACTTAAAGTATTCGATCAAAGAATCTAACAGTATGATTGTTCTCTATCCTGATACTCTAATACAGACAGTGTCATATTAATGAAAGTAAATATACTTTCCCCTAAGAAGAAGTTGGCAGTATGATATGTTGACTGAAAATAAAGCAGATGTTTGTTCAGTCATAGCTGAAGGGTAGATGGCAAACCCTCCAATAACAAAACAGATCCAACCTCCTTTTACATTTCTATAGGGAATGGAATGGAATGGAATGGAATGGAATGGAATGGAATGGAATAGAATAGAATAGAATAGAATAGAATAGAATAGAATAGAATAGAATAGAATAGAATAGAATAGAATAGAATAGAATAGAGCACTTTATTGGCCAAGTGTGATTGGACACACAAGGTATTTGTCTCCACTGCAGAAGCTCTCAGTGTACATGCAAAACAGAGTAATAATAATCATAATAATGATACCAATAAGGTAGTAGAAAAGATGAGAAGGTTAATAGTAATACAGATGTACTACATTTTGCAGGAAGGAGCTTTGGATTCAGTCCTCCAAGGTCAATTCAGGGGAAACTTTCCCTCTTTCCTAACTGCAGAAAGAAACTACTGGAACTTAAACATCTCCTTAGGACCTCCTTCTTAAGCTGATTCCTTTTAGCGGTCCTGAATTACAAATCCCATTACTTTTATAAATAACTTACCAAATATGTTATTAGTCGTTCTAGGGTGTTTTTTAAAAAGGCTTATTTTGCATCCATTAAAATACGTATTCCAAGTTACCTCCTATGATGTTGAAAATTTTGAGTTATTTGTGAATATTGAAACAGTCTAAAGGAGTTGCTTGACATGTATGTGGATAGCATCTCATGGTCAGAGGTGGATAAAGAAGTCAACCTTAATCAAAAAACAAAGCTGATTTATTTTTTGCTAATGAAACTTGAACTGTTGGATTCCAAACAACACTCCCAGTTCTTGTAGTTCTATTACTAATAATCATAACATCATAGAACAATTTGTTCAGAGGCATTCCTTGTTTTGTTTCACTGGGTTAGAAAGTGATGCTTTGCAGGGGGTGGATGATTAATGAAATAGATAGGGTGGGAAAAGAAAACACATATGCTAGAAAAATAATATTTTTAAAAAGAAATTGTGGAAATTATCCTATATGTACATTCTCATTGGATGTATGTAATTGGCTTCTTATTAGATATTTATGGAACTGCACCACATAATCAGTAAAATAAGTTTTGGGCAAGAAGTGATCAGGTCACAGAACTTGAAAATTGAATATTTTTGCCTAAACTGATAAACAGCTACAAATGTTGAACCGGTCCAGAGCTTATTTTAAAATAAACTCTCCAAAGATTATCATTACTCACTCTGTCAATAAGACATGGGTTTATGGAAGAAATCTACTAAAGGAAGTTGGGGTCACAAGAGAACTTTTGGGGGTGGACATGTTTTTATGAAGATCATCAAAGAGTGTCTGGAATGATTGGAAAGAGATAGTCATACTCTAAGAAGAAATAAGACCCATTCTGGAGTCTCTTATATCTTGGCATATCAAAATAAAATTTAAGGATTCTTAGACATCTGTTGACTTCCCAAAGATTTCCCAACCTAAATTAAGTTAAAATTAATAACATTTTTAAAACAGTGAGGTGGTGATTGAAATCTCAGGAAGGCACCATATCTCATGGAATCTTACCTGAGATTTTATTGGTTTTGCATGAAATTTTAGAATGCTATTACTGAAATCTCCACCAGTTTCACGGATTTCCCAAGATTTCAGATGAATGCCTGGCTCCCTCCCTTCCATTTGCATAAAGGTACCAAAAAAACTCTAAAAAGATTGCCAATCTGCCTAAGCAAGTACTCATCTATATAACTGCTTTGCTGGACTTTTCTCCCAGGAAAGCCAGGAAGTACATTAAAAATAGTTTTCATTAGTGCAATGGCGGCTATGTTATTCATTCACTTTAAACAACTTTAGAATGATTAGTGCCAGAATCTTTGCTCATATAGATTGTGGTTGTCAGGTGTGATGGGCCTTGGTACTTTGCTGAAACACAATAAATCCTGAAAAGTCAAAGTACTTTTCTTGAGGCCAAACTTACTTTTGTCTTTTTTTGGTCTTGCTATAATGCTGGGGGTTGGCACTTTGGTGCTTTCTCCTCATATTTCCCCTGGCTGTCTCGGTGAGGATCAAATATCATTGGCTGCTAAAACTTTTAGAGGGATGTTTCCCCTTTCTCTGGATTATGCTTGGGGACCTGATTCAGACTAGTATATTGGGGAATAGGAATAGCTCTTTGGAGGCCCTGCACCAGTAGACTGTACTCAACATTCAGGCTGCACATGTCTTTTATGCTGTCCAAAGAACCATCAGTATGGCATTCTGCATCACAACTTCTCTGGGCACTTGGAGTTGATGTGGACTGAGATGAGGGAATACTGTAGGCATGAAAGGAGTAACCGAGAGTAGGCCTGAAATAGAAGGCACAAGAGCAGCTGGGGAGCATCAAGTAGAGGGCATGTGATCCAGGAGAAAAATACTGAACAGAGCAATCAAGTGTAACATAAGAGCACGACTTCTCAGGTGCAATGGACCATAATAGGCTAATCTGCTTGTATACTAGTTTGCTGCAGATGAAAATAGATAACTTGATACTTGAAGAACATCTCAGCTGCTTTTATTTGTGTTCCACTGATCCCACAGGAAGAAGCAAAGACCCTTCTTTTTTATCACACTGCCATAACACTCTATTGACATGATATCAGAGAGACAAGTCCACTTCTTTAATACTAGTTTGTAAGATGGCTTTCAAATAGCAATAGTAATAGCCCTTAGATTTATATACCACTTCATAGTGTTTTATAGCCCTCTCTAAGTGGTTTACAGAGTCAGCATTTTGCCCCAAACAATCTGCACCCTCATTTGTGCAATGGAAATGGATTGCAGAAATCCATTTTGTGGAAGTCTGAGTCAATCTTGAACCAGTGAGAATCAAACTGCTAGCAGTTGGCAGAATTAGCCTGCAATATTGCATTCTAACCACTGCACCACCACAGCTCTCTAATTAGTGAAGCAGAGGTATTAGAGAGAAAATATGAAAGATGGAAATGTGGAAAAAACCCAACAAAATGAATGGAGCAATGGAATAATGTATTGGAATAGAAGAGCATTTCCATAGCATTCTTTATTTTCTTTCTTTTTTTGTTGTGTGCTTTAGAAACAACAGCTAATATACAATCATGATAAAAGCTTCAGATTCGATTGTTATTGATGGGGGGGGAGGGTGGTTTAAAGAGAAACATGCCTGGAAAACCATGTCATCAACAAAATTCCAGAAAATCTAAAACATAAGAATAGCTCTTCTGGATCAGGCTATGGCTGAGTTTAATCCAGCATCTTGTTTCTTACAATGATCAATCAAAGCCTCTCCCACTACCATTCCTCTGAAACTCGCTTTTGGAGGGATTCTGCCCAAACCCTCGATAACATTCCTTTAATAACCAAGGCCTATCTTTCAGTGGTGGAATGCTGCCAGTTTAAGAACCGGTTCAGTGAGTGCATACTTCGTGCACACATGCATGCTTTGCGTGCGCATGCACACTTTGTGTGCACATGCACCTAAGGTGCTTGTGCACAGCGCTGAAAATGGAGCATTTAGAAGCTCAGCTGCTTACCTTCCAAGTCAGCAATGGTAAGTAAAACTGCAAGAGGGGGGGGAGAAATCAGCTGTCCCATGCGATTGAGATGAGCTACAAAGCAGAAAATAAAGAACAGGATAGAGCGGGGGTGGGTGGGTGGGGCCAACTGATTGTTGGCACTACCGGTTTGCCTGAACCGGCTGAATACAGTCTCTGCTGTCTTTCATCAATTTATTCAGTTCCCGTTTACTCTTTTTATTGCATTTTTGTTATAGTTTTATTTTTATGACGTGGCTGCCCAGAGTCAATTTCAGTCAGGTTTCATCTAAGCCAAACAAATAAACAATTAAAGGAACTCAAAAGAGAGGAAAATGGAAGGCAAAGCAGAAGAAGGAGCCTTGGTACTACAGTGGTTTAAAGCACCCTGTTATTAACACAGCTGCCTGCAATTTACTGCTGGTTCGAATCTCTCCAAGGCTCAAGGTTGACTCAGCCTTCCATCCTTTCTAAGGTAGGTTAAATGAGGACCCAGTTTGTGGGGGCAATAAGCTGACTTTGTATAAATATACAAAAGTATGAAGGCTATTGCTTAACGCACTGTAAGCCGCCCTGAGTCTCCGGAGAAGGGCGGCATATAAATCAAATTAAAAAAAAAAAATAAAAAAAAAAGAAAAGAAAGAAAAGGAGTGTCTGAGAGAGAAAAAACGAATAAATATGTTTGACTCTGGTATACATTGCAGCCCTTAAGGCAGGATTGTCACACTGGTGGCCTGTCACACGCAGGCCACACCCACCCCAGCTCTGCAAAGGGAAAAACTATCGCAATATGTCACGTGACAGCAATGTGACGCTGCGAGTTTGACAACCATGCCTTAAGGGAAAAAAAAAGTTCCTCAGCTCTACTCCAAAACTAGGTTTGTGTTTTCTAAAGATAGAAAATAAAGTATGCCACAGAAGTGCTTTTCTAGTCCTACACATTTTTTTTCATTGCTCCATTCATTTTTATTTTTTTTTTACATTGCTTTTTTCCATCCAGTTTATAAACTAGTATTAAAGAGATGGGCTTGGTTGAATCTCAGAAACTGGGGGCAGAAAAGTGCAAACTGAGGCACTCCAGATTCCAGAGGTTAAAAAAAAACCCACATGGAATTCATAATTTGCCTGTCATTTTATGCAAAACATTACTTGTCTCCAAATTAGTGTAAGAAACAGCAAGCGAATAATGATACAATCCATGATGTGTCAGATTGGAACTCATAGCAAATTATAATTTGCTGGAAAATTAGCACAGCCAGCAGTTCGCCTTTAAAAACCTTACAGTTAAGGACCGATTCAAAGATTTATATATATATATTTAAAGTATCAACTTGGTTTCCTCATTAAATGTTGTATACCACTCCCCAAATATTAACAGAGAGCCAGTTTGGTGTAGTGGTTAAGGCATCAGGCTAGAAACTGGGAGACTGAATTCCAGTTCCATTTTGGGCATAAAACTAACTGGATGATCTTGAACCAGTCATTTTCTCTCAGCCCTAGAAAGGAAGCAATGGCAAACCACTTCTAAAAAACCTTGCCAAGAAAACTGTAGGGATGAGTCCATGCAGTGAGAATCAGACATGATTGAACATAAGGAAAACAAGCCCTATTGAATATGAATAAATAGACTTTTTTAGCCTTAGGCTTACATATGCATGCATACATTTGCTCATGTTTGCTGTGCTGTTACTTCTCAATGCCAAGTGAAATATTTGCTTTCGATGTTCATGCCAGAGGGGATCTCTCATGGGGAGGTTAGTATGACTGGCATTGCCAGGGACAGAATGGCTGTATACAATAATAGCTAAGACAGAAATTGGAAAGGCGAAACCATCTTACAGTCAGTATTCACCAGACTAGAAATAGGTGGGGCTAGGCAGAGATCCTCTGTAGAAAATTGTAGATGAGAAGATTTTTCTATTCAGAGCCAACTAGGCAGTCCTCTTGGTCCTCTTAAACAGAAAAGATCATAAAAATTCTCAAGCTGTTCAAGTTATGAGGAGTAGGAGAAGGTTTCCTTGACCAACTGGAACTTTCTGGTTCCAGTGAAGACTTTTGTTGGTTCCAATGTAGACTTTTGTTGTGTCTCCTGGCTATGTTTTTCAATTCCTGTTATTAAAAGGATAATTTGGGGGTTCTACGAGTTATGGTTGCACAAGTTCAAATCCCGGTTCTTAAGGACGAATCAAAATGAAACAGACATACTGTGGAAGAAGGAGATTCATTTATTTCCAAAAGCAGAGATTTGTTTTTGAGGGTAGTAGGCTACAGATAAAATGGGGTCCAGAGACTTGGTTTTATAGAGTCCTTGGTATGGCTTGGGGGCCCATGGTTTGTGTACAGTGGTAGGATCCTTCCGGTTTAACAACTCGTTTGATGATTGTGTGCTTCGCTGCGCGCGCGCAATTCAACAAAAAATCACCTTCCACATCAGTGCTACAGAATTAAAACAGCTGAGGTGCAGCAATCCTAATCAGCTGCGAAGATAAAGATAAGTAAAGCACAGGGGTGGGAAGGCTGACCTAGCTGATCGCTGGAATGAACCGATTCGCTCCCAGCTGATCATCGGAACTACCAGTTTGCCCGAACCGGCCTGAACTGGTAGAATCCCACCCCTGTTTGTGTATATGCTGGTTTTAGTGTGTGACTCTTGTCAAAAGATAATTGTCCTTCCTGTGCAGATTGAAGTCCCCAATGAAGCCAGTGAGGTGATAAAAAGGAAGGGTGTGGGCAGATCAGAGGCCTTTTAACTTCCAACACTGCCATTCCAGAATTAGTACTAACTGAGCAGAATGTTCACTGCCAATATTATCCATATGTTCTTCAAGGATATTTCTAGAGTCCCCTTAGGCCCATAAGAATTCTCTGGGAATAAAAATGGTGGATGGCTGCAGCTCAGTGCTTTGTGACCTTCTTCCCAGAACAATGACAAAGGGAAGTTTTTACCTAAGATGTCCAAATGCTTCACAGGGTTTGTGTATCCTCTGCTGCTAGTGGTGATCCTCTGTGGTGTATGTCATCAGAATCTGTTCCAGCAGCTTCGGTAACTCTACTATTCCTTTAGCCAATTGTTATTTTTCAGGCTTCAGGCTGAATTTATCATGCAAGCAGAATTGGTTATTGAAAATAACTTGAAGCCCTTGTTGACTAGGATGAGTGAAAGAGTTATAACTGTTCATCTAACTTGTGATCTATTAGTTCTCTTCAAATGGTTGGAGAAAGATCTGTAAAAAGAAACTCCTGATTTTTTCCCCCATCTCATTTACAACTTACAAGTTTTTTCTCCTTCATACTTGGCCATGCAGGGACAAAAATGAGATTTGGGTTGTCTATGGAAACAGGAACCTAGAGTAAACAGAGTTCCAAATTTATTACAGGTTTATCCAGCACACTTGGTCACAATTAGTAACATTCTGAATAAGACCCTGAAACAAAGACAATAGATTGTGTTTATTATCAATAAGCAAGAAACTACAGGAGCATAGTGTGATTGGTTACCAAAAGATTAAAATAAATTATCTGTGTTGTGTTGTGCCTGCTGATGTTCAGAAACACCCACCCACCCACGCAGGCAGGCAGGCAGGCAGGCAGGAGGTATCAAGCAGGGAATTAGTCTTGAATCCTTCTGCAGCTACAAGAAATCTAAAACTGACTCTCTCCCAAGCTCAATAGAGCCTTCTCTATCTGTTTCCAAGAGAAGGCAAGCAGTCTAGGGAGATTACTATAAAATAGGCAGAATATAATAAAGTAGTTAGCTTGAATTCTACATGTATCAATCTGGTTGCTTGCGCCTGATAGTTAAATGTTAAATCACAACTTTTCATTAATTTTACTTGTCTGATCAACTTCCTCTTAAAGTCTAGCCACTATTGTAGAAGTAAATCCATGTGAATGCTTGCTGATCAATGTCTGAGACAGCGGTGCAATTCAGCAGGTTCTGACAGGTTCTGGAGAACCAGTAGCAGAAATTTTGAGTAGTTCGGAGAACCGGCAAATACCACCTCTGGCTGGCCCCAGAGTGGGATGGGAATGGAGATTTTGCAATATCCTTCCCCTGGAGTGGGGTGGGAATGGAGATTTTGCAGTATCCTTCCCCTGCCCCAGCCACCAAGCCACGCCCACCAAACCACACCACACCGTGCCCACCACGCCATGCCCACAGAACCAGTAGTAAAAGAATTTGAATTCCACCACTGGTCTGAGATACTTGAAACTCTCGCTATGCTCAAAAGTTCTATGTTAAACTTCTTCTATGCTAACTTGTTAATATTCATTTTGCTTAAATTTGTCTACAACATATATGCAAAAGAGAGAAAGAGCATGCTTAAGTTTTATGAAATGTGCCTTTATAAATCAGCATCTTACATGAGGATACTTTTTGGCTAGTCTTCAGCTTTCTGTGGAGTTTATTTTCCATCTTTGGATATAGCCAGATGTAGCGTTGAGTTTCTGAAATGTGTACGATGGCCCATGAGCACAATTTGTTTTCCAAGCAATCCATTTCTACCTTTAGTGGTATTTCAGTTTAGATGGCTGAATAAGGTAAATTTGTGCAAGCCATCCTATCGTTCGATCTCTTGTGCACTTTCTTCTCTGAAGTGGAGCTTAACTGGCACAATTCTTCATATTGGTGTGCCCAAAGCAAGGCTCCCATGTTTGAAAAGTTTGCTTTAAATTGTGGGTTTTTACCGTTTGCCTTCTGTCTAGCTAGAACATTCTCTTCTGCTGCCTTTATACAGTGCTATTCCATCCTGGGTACGCCATCCATCTGGGTTATCAGAAAAGAAGTTCTGCACCAGTGAACTTAGTATAAATAACAGCAGGCCATAAATCTAAAATACAGAGTACAAAATGGATCTGGAAGAGAAATTCCCTCTCTCTGCTAAACTGTAAGTGCCAAATCCTCTTGAAAAAGAAGTTGGTGGAAGTGGAATATTGCGAGGCATGAGCTTCCTGCTCTGCTGAAATAATTGGAACTCCTGGTTTGCCAAATCTTTTCTTTTTAACCTAAAGCCTACGAAGACCATTTTCACATTTAGAAAATTGCCTTCTAACCAGGAATTCAGGAAAAAAAATATGAGATGGAATTAGAACCTATTGTTACATGTTTCTTGCCTCATCTGCAGCACAGAATGACACTACAAGTGGAAATGGGTCCAGAACCTATATCATTAGTTAAATATGGGAACTCTGGGACAAATCAATCATTTTACCTGTTAAAAATTTTTTAAAAAAGAAAAGAATCTAATAGGCCATGATCTTGACTTACTGAAACCAAGAGAATTTAGTTCTGACCAGAATCTGTGTGAGGTCCCGCTAGAGTTCTTCTGCCCCCACAATATATTTTATTTTATTTTATTTTATTTTATTTTATTTTATTTTATTTTATTTTATTTTATTTTATTTTATTTTATTTTATTTTATTTTATTTTATTTTATTTTATTTTATTTTATTTTATTATTTTATTTTATTTTTCGTCAAACAAAAACCACAAATTCAAATAAACAAAATAGGAAAATCAATGCTATTCATAGCATCCATCCCAGTGAATTAAATCTTCAGCTCACATAAAATTTCTTCTCGCGAGCTGCTATTTATTTTGCATCCCAATTTGAATCCAACATGAAGGAAAGGCTCTTCTTCTCCATTGCTCCCCCAGGCATGGACATCCAAGGGCGGGGAACAAAGGATGACGGGTGATGTCTTAATTACGCTAATATGCTCGCATCAGACCTCTTGAAACAAATATCCTTTGGCAGTATTTGTGTAATTGTGTCATCACACGGGCATCATCATTCTGGCGTCATTGCAGTTTGCTGCAGCTGCCACTGTTACCCCAACTCTGATTTGTAATCTTCAGCAGTTACATGGGGCTTCCCTATCATTTGCAAAAATCCATGTCCTTTTCCAGGCTTTTATAATTTTTTTTAAAAAAAAATTCCTTTAAGTTAAACTTATTATTTACTGAACACAAGAAGCACCAAATGAGCTAGTAGATTTAATACTGCAATATGTTTTCTCTCTCTGGCAATTATCTAGTACAGGAGCGTCAAACTTGTGTCGTCACATGACATATCGTGACTTTTACCTCCTTTGCTAAACTGGGCATGGGCGTAGCCAGCGCATGATGCATCTGGCCTGTGGGCTGCGAGTTTGACACCCCTGATATAGTATATCTCTCATTGGTTTTGCACTACAGTCATCTGGTATCCTCCACGTGTCTGTGCTGACTGGAAAAGATGAGAATTGTTCATCTCAAAGAGAGCAATTGGGAGAGCTGATAGATGACATCAATATGTATTAGGTACAGGTAGTCCTCAACTTATGACCACAATTGGGATCAGAATTTCCATTCCTAAGCAAGGTGGTTGTTAAGTGAGTCACATCCGAATTGACAACCTTTTTTGTGAAGGTTGTTAAGCAAATCATTGTAAATTGTTAAGTGAATCATGTGGTTGTTAAGCGAATCGGGCTTCCCTTATTGACTTGCTTGTTGGAAGCTGGCTGGGAAGGTCCCAGATGGTGATCACATGACCCTGGGATGCTGTAACCATCATAAAAACATGCTGGTTGCCAAGCGCCTGAATTTTGATTAAGTAATTGTGGTGATGCCATGACATTCACACTTGTGAAGACCAGTCATAAGTCACTTTTTCCAGGGAATGGGACAACCTGCCGCAGCCAACTCACTGCAGGACCACTCGCCATGGTCATCTCACCACCCACCAACTCGTTGCGGGACAATTTAACAGTTCTATTTAATTATTGAAAATTAAAAAAAAACATATTTTAATTTTTGCCATTTGTTCATTCATTCATTCATTCATTCATTCATTCATTCATTTCATTCTGTCCCTTCCTTTCTTTAATGATTCTATTCCACAATTTCTTTCATTTCAATTTCTTTCCTGTGGTGAGATGGCCATGGTGAGTTGGTCGTGGTGAGTTGGCTGTGGCAAATTGGCCACGGAGGATCATCATAGACCCCTTTTTCAGTGCTGTTGTAACTTCCAATAGTCATTAAAGAAATGGTTGTAAGTTGAGGATTACCTGTGTTTCCCTTTGCATACCTAATTGTCATCCAATAGATCAGCACTTCTAAAGCATTGCAGGTGAAAAAAATTAACGTTGTTTGGTTAGGGTTTTTTTCTTTAATGTTTTCACTGTGTTTCATCAGAAGGTCAGGAGGTCCAGCATCCAACGTTATCAGCTATTTGGAGAAAAATGAGCTGTCTCATCTCAAAGCAAGATAAAGAAAATGGATTTAAAGACAACAGGGCTATGGTTGCTGCTGTACACATGAATGAGGGCACCGAAGGCCAATGTCTTCCAATTTTGCACACCTCACAGACACAGCTTCTGTTAATGAGGCCGGTACTTTAAGCATTCACAGTGGCTAGTTATGCCGTAGTAGAATATTAATGTTTTAATATCTTTGGAAAATAAGGTCCTAAGGTCAAACAGCAATAAGACAAGCCAATTTAAAAAAAGAAGGGGGTGGGGCAGAATACTGAACTAGATTTTGAGACAAAAGAGTAAAATACTAAGTGCTCTTCATCATCTTAAGAACAGCCAATAATTCTTGCCAAAAGATGTGTGAAGCCAAACTTGCCATATCACTGGAGGATAAATGGCGACAAAAATGGAAAGGGGAAGGTGTTTGATAAGTGGCTCAAAGAGGCTGTTCAGCAAATGTAAGTTAAGTCAGTCTCCAAGAAATGAAATGAAAAAGTCCTTTGTCTTGTGTCTGGAGGGAAAAGGATGTATTAGAAGACTAATATTTACTGTATTTAGCCTATGTCACACATGGATAAATCAGCTTGTTCTATCTCGATGTCTTCCAGAAATATAGCTGATTCCCATAGGAGAAAAGAGTTATTTCTGTAGTGGGCCTATACCTATGGAATTAGTTGTCCTCTAGGACTCGCCAAACTTCATTACATTAGTTTTTATGAATAATCTAAAGACCAGTTTCCTCTTTTAAATTTATCCTGAGTGAGATTTCATGCTGAATGCTTCGCCATTCATAATAATTATGTCTGATTTTGATGGGTTAGTGCTACTTCCTTAGCTTTTTTATAACTATCTTTTTATGTTTAGGCCTTTATTGCAGGGGTCTGCAACCTTAAATACTCAAAGAGCCATTTGGACCCGTTTCCCACAGAAAAGAAAACACCAGGAGCCACAAAACCCTTCCCGTGCCTGACTATTTCTTGAGCAGCCACAAAACTAGCATATGTAGTTGAATTAAATGTTCTGTTTTCTTCTGAAACTTTTCTTTTCTTGGACTTATCCATGGTTGGCCTACCGGGGGTTGAAAAGCTCAATAAATCACGTGCCAGCAGGTGTCACACATTGGTGGTTGTGACACATATTTTGAGTGACAGGGAGCTGCAGCAGAGGGGTGAAAGAGCCACATGCTGCTCCAGAGCCCAGGTTGCTGACCCTTGCTTTATTATATATTGTTATCTTCTAAAGCTACCTTGGTATGGTTGATATCATTTTATCTCTCTTAAATTTCATTAAGGCATTTAACAATATCATTTTTATCTACATATACAGTTACTAGATCAACTTTTCTTGAGATTCTAACAGAATCAAAAGGGTATTTTTAAAAATCTTCCAGTAGAGGTGCTGCATAACTTTATTTTAAGGAGAATGTGAAGTTTTATACAATCCTGGTTTTTGACTGATATAAAATGGAAAATATTGCTATTTTGACCTAGGATCTGATTGTAATGCTATGTATGTGTGCTGGTAAAATTTATTGTCAGTAAATAATTACAGTGGGAAAGAAAAATATCCAAACTGATCTTATCAATTTCCAGCCAAGGAACTTGTTTCCAATAATTTTTCAGTGTTTTTATTTTGTTATTGTTATTATAACTGAACTCCTATCAATTTGTCAATAAATGGCAAATCTGCACTTGCCATTTTAGATGAATTCTCCAACTCAATAGTGCTACTTCAAAAATGCAGTCAACTTCTTTGGTCTGATTCTGTAAAGTTACATATTTCAAAACACTTTTTTCCTGGGTTTGAATCAGTCTCAAAGAACAAGTCCCCCGCAACTTTCTTGATAACATTTTTCAGAAGTGGTTTGTCATTGCCTGCTTCCTGAGGCTGAGAGAGAGAGGAACTGGCCCATAATCTCCCAGCTCGCTTTGTGCCTGAGGCAGGATTAGAATTTACAATCTCTCAGTTTCTAGCCTGGCTCCTTTAACCACTATACCAAATTGGCTCTCACCAATATTTTGGATCTGATAAATTGATTACAGCTGAAGAAAATAATATTTCATAAAGAACAAGTGTTGCATGGTCCCAGATATCTTTTCCAAATAATACATTGACATCATTTCTGAATGCTTCTTTATTGCCCTGAACTATCGCTAACATAATTATTTATACTGCAAACTAGTAATTTAAATCAATTGCTAGGAAAAGTCTTATCTTTACAGGATAATATTTTCCTTTCAAAACAAATTTGAGTCATTTATGATAGCATGATTTCTCATCCTGAATTAAGGACTCTTGTAAAAGGAAATTCTCACAGCAGATGGCAGCAGCTAGTCATCTTGATCCCAAGAAAGCTAAGCAGGATTGAGCCTGGTTAGCATTTGAATGGGAGGCTAATATGAAATCCCAGATCTCTAGGCTTTTCCCACTCCCACTGGAAAAAAAAATAGCACCATCTCAGAGGGGTCAGTGATAAAGTACTTCACCACTGTTATCATGAAAATGACACTGATGTCACTTTGGATGGTGAGAGAGGGGTAGCATATAAATTTAAAAAATAAACATCTACTTTTGGGAGGAGGATGCAGACTTTGAACTTTCCAAGCCTGCTGCTTATATACAAAGTCACAATTAAATATATGCAATTATTAAATAAAACCAGGTTCAAAATTTGAAAAAAAATAAACACAGCTCACACAATTTAGAATCTGACTAGCAACAGGCATACCATTTTGTGGTTTACAGAAAATAAACTGGTAAAAGGAAGAAAAAGGACATGGATATAAACGCATAGTACTGTACATGAATCTGAATGGCTCTAGATTTTTAACAAGGTGTTGCTAATTTAATCAGCACAAAAGTAACTTATATGTTAATTAGTATCAATTATACCTGACTGAGGGAATCAAACAAAATTTGTTTTGATAGCATGGGTCTTTCAATTTCTTTCGAATTCCTAAGATAAAACCACTTCACATTTAAGGATATGTCCAGTATCAAAACATTATGGAAGTTCATTAAAAGTCAGTTAAATGGATGACAATGGACTTTATTGTATGCTTTTGTTTTAAGGCTGCCTGACTCTACAGATAGATGGGCAACTTCCAGTTTTAGAAGATTAAATATACCAATTAATTGTAAATAGTTTTGTATTTCAACTGTATAAAAGTAAGGCTCATTGAATTCAGTGGGTTTTATTCCCAATAAATGAATATAGGATAGCAACCATGATCTACTGTTAAAAGAGAAAATGTAGAATTTATGACTTGACAACCTATATTAAATTTGTTGATGGTCACCAGCATGTACAATCTGCAATATGAAAAACTGATAGAATGAATTAGCTGAATTAGCTTGCAGAATTTTTAAGGCAAAAAAATGTAGAATACAGCTTTCGTTACAATTTTAGAAAATCAGATATATCTGATCAGAACTTGCACATGCTTGATTATTCTCTATTAACTTTTGCAATGATATGCTTTAAAGAGCAAAAGACCAATTTTGTGAATTGTGAGTTGTGTTTTGACAACTGGACAATTAGACTTAAATTGTAGGTTATATCATTTCTTGCTTTTGTAGCTTTCATCCATTTTTTTAAAAATGATTGCGTTATTTGATATGGTTGGTAACTGATTTCTGAAATTATAAAATATGAGTAAGGATGAAGAAATCTGTCTAGCGTACAACTTTCTGAAGCTTTCTAAAACTGGTGTCAATGAAATTGAAATACTGAACTCTGATCCAGTAAAACCAGTATCAGTCAGAGGATCAGAAGGAAACATCAGCATAGATTTGTGTACAAATGCTTATAAAACTATAAAAATTAAACATGGCTTAAAATTATATGTCACACACCACACAAATGTAAAAAGAAGGGAAAGTTGGGACTCAAATCTAGAAAGAGCAGAAGGCTGTACAAATGCAATGATAATTCTGTGAAGGTCTTTTGTTATGTTTCTGTCTTGTGTGTTTCTAAAGAGCAGTCTTTTAAATCCATGCAATAGATATACAATTAAAGTCATGACATTTGATCAATAGTAAACCAGATCAAGTAGAATAGAATGTCAAAACTGCTATAGAAATCCAGCCGAAGCAGATAGGTTTCATTTGCTTTTTCAGTGGGTTGTTATTGTTTCCTCAGGCTAAAATAACAACATAAACAATACATTCCTGACAGTGCAATTGTTCTTAGAGGATCCTTAGGCAAAAACAGGGTACATGCACCAGCCAACTCTGAAGGCTGTGAAATAGAGTTTCAGATTATAACATGATTGTTATAAGAAGGCAGAACAGAGGTGCAGTACTGAAACTACTTTCATTAGCTACACTAAGTGAAGATTGTGAGAGTTTTTAATGTGTCTGGAGAGCACCAAGTCAGGAAAAGCTTCCTCAAAAGCTTCCTGGTGTGGGGAAAATCTTAATTATTAGCTGTTTTCAGCAGTGTTGATTGTTCTTTTTTAAAAAACTGTTATATTGTTTTTGCTGGCCAGTTCCTCACATGTTTATCTGTGAAGTTTAAATTCAGAGAAGTTAAATGTAAACTTGGACTGAAAACTATTCAATTTGCCTGAACAACCTCTCTTTAAAATAATATTTAAGCTTTAATATTCTCATGAATGAAAAAAAAAACTCAGTTCTGGCCTGTAACAGATTGCATTTGGAATAAGCATAAAAGAAACTCTTTACTGATTTCATTCTTATTTAGTATTTTGTATGAAAGATTAATTATCACATTCGTCTCTTGCATCCACTTCCAGGTGGGTTTTGCTCCATGAACTGATAAATCTTTGTTTTTGTGCTCTCCTTTTTAACAAAGATATTCAAGATGAACTAAAAATGTATTTCAAGAATCAAGAATCATAAAAGAAAACTATAACAATCCAACAATTCCTGTTCCACAGAACTGATATTAACAATCTGTGTAATAATGGGTGGTGTATGTATATGTGTGTGTGTGCAGGGGTGGGCTGCTGGGGGTTCGCATGGGTTCGGGAGAACCTCTAGCTAAGATTCTGTGCAGTTCAGAGAAACCCCAAATCCCACTCCTGGCTGGCCCCGCCCCTCCTGCCCCACCCCTCCCAGGAGTCCCCACGCGGCCCATTTTGGATGCAGGTAAGTGCAAGGTGTGCACGGAGGCTCAGGGAGGGCAAAAGACGGGAGCCTAGGGAGGCCGTTTTTGCCCTCCCGGAGGTTTGAGAAAAGCCTTCGGAGCCCGGGGAGGGCAAAAACGCCCCTCCTCCTACCATGGTGCAGGAGGCTGACTAGGCCATGCTCACCATGGCCACACCCACCCAGCAACCTGGCAGAGAACCCCTCATGAAAATTTTTGAAGCCCATCCCTATATATGTGTCTCTCTGTGTGTGTATTCCTAACACACAAGCTACTGTTTAGGTCCCCGGTTTTGGTTTCTTGTCTTTTAAAGGTGCTTCAATACAATGTCTCTTATTAAAATTCTTCTTTTAGTTATTTATGGGTCTTTTTTTTTTTCTTAAATCCATTTATACTGCTCTGAACTGCTGCTAACATCTTTTGTATTGGAGGTAACTATTAGAGCATGCTTCTACAGATGGGAAATGTAACCTGAACAAGGATCAGTGAAGCAATTCTTTGTGACTTTATTGAGGAAAATAAAAGATAGTTTATAGGAAGTCCTTGGATGGGGATGGGGGAGACAGGATAGGAAAATTTAGTTCTTCTATCCTATTAGGCCAAGAGTCAGAGAGTAAGCAAGCTGAGAAGATAAAAGTTGACCTGCTTTTAGATTCACAATCTCACAAAAAGAGGCACTGTATAATAAAATGGAGTCTATTACAAGATCTTAACTTTCTATCCCAATTATTGTCTGTTATACTCAGTAGGATTTGAAATACTGAAGAATTGTCTTAATACTTATCTCCAGTACGTCATATCTAATGGCTTCTGAATCAGATCACAGTGTCATTTCTGTTATGTATGTATCTATTTTGTGCGGGAAATTCAAATGTTCAGTGAATTCTGATTGGTTCATGGTTGCCTCTGAAAAGTATATAAAGAGGACTGTTGCCTGTGTTTCTTTGCTGAAGTCTCACCCTGAATTAAAGAGCTGTTGTCACTAGCTTGCTTGTGCCTCTCATTATTCCCGCGCTACAACATTGGCGACGAGGATGGGATAGAGGCCACAAGAAGCAAACTAAAAAGAGCTCGGACTTCCAGCCAGGGTGACGAGTGGACTACGGAGACATACAGCGATGTCTGCCTACATCCCGCCCAAACCTTTCGATCCGACCCGAGAGAAGTGGGGATCGTATCTGTCCAGGTTCGAGTGCTCCCTGGAAGCAAGCGAAATGCAAGGGCTCTCAGCAAACCGAAAAAGAGCCCTGTTCTTAAGCCACTGCGGGCTAGACGTTTTTGAGATGGCCGAGTCCCTCTGCGAGCCAACCCCAGTCCAGACGGTCTCCTGGGACATCCTTCAAGCAAACCTGAGAGCCCACTACGCTCCAGTTCCTTCAAAATTTGTACAGCGCTACGAGCTCCAGCAACGTGTACAAAAAGAAGGAGAACCGGTCAGCGCATATGTGGCCGCACTTCGAAAAGCCGCAACACATTGTGACTACAGAGACCTAGACGACGTGCTTCTTGAGCAATTGATTTGCGGCGTTAGAGACACTCGGTTACAGAGGCGCCTTCTGGCCAAGCCAGACCTAATGCTAGCCGTCACGCTGGATGAAGCCCGAGCACACGAAGCATCAACGAAGGCTTCTGAAGCGCTGCAGCGACCACTACCAAGCAAAGATGGCCCGAAAACAGCCCCCATCCACAGAGAGGAGGCGCGAACCAGCACGGAGGAAGAGTCAGACAAGGATGTCTTCCATACAGAGAAGAAAAAGAGAGAGCAAAGCCGCCGCCACGAGAAATGTTCTAGCTGTGGCGGGGATCACGAGAGACAATGTGTAAATACAGAGACGCCATTTGCAGGCGTTGCAATAGGAAAGGCCACCTAGCACGAGTTTGCAGAGCTCAATTTCCGTGTAGTCGCAAGCCACATGACTACCGTGACCAACCAGAACCGGCTCGTTCAAAACAGCCAATCAACGATGATGGCGCGAGAAAACAGCGCGAATCTCAAAAGTGAGAGACCTACAGCACGAGAATCGGCCAAGCCAGCACAACCGACGATGAGAAAGTCTACACAAAAGTAGAAATCGAAGGCAGACCGTGCGGAATGGAAATCGACACCGGGTCTACACTGTCGATCATGTCCTGGACAACACTCAAAGCGCTCCTGCCTAAGTTCCAGAAAGCCCAGCTGTCCCGACAGAAAGTTCGCCTCCTTGACTACCAGGGAAACCGAGTTCCCGTAGAAGGTGTGGGCACGTTCCGGGTCACCTACGGAGAGTTCCAGAAAGAGCTGCCCCTGACCATCGTAAGCAAGCTGCTACCGAGTCTCCTGGGCAGGGCGTGGTTCCGAGCCCTCAGCATGGGTTTCACGGGCGTTCACAGCATTGGCGGGCCATCCCTCAAAGAAACCCTTCTTCACGAGTTTCGGGACGTTTTTGAAGAAACTCTAGGCAAGTACGTGGGGACCCCTATCTCCTTTAATTTAGACCCCAACGTAGCGCCAATCAGGCTAAAAGCAAGACGGGTTCCATTTGCTTTAAAGCCCAAAATTGATGCAGAGCTCGACAAGCTCATTAAATAAGGGGTGTTAGTTCCCGTAGATCATGCTAAGTGGGAAACCCCAATAGTCACACCAGTTAAATAGGACGGATCAATTAGAATTTGCGCTGACTATAAGTGTTTGATCAATAAGGCGTTGCAGCAGAGCGCCTATCCCGTTCCGATCGTCAACCATCTACTACACTCCCTGGGGCCTGGCAAGCTATTCGCAAAACTAGACCTTGCGCAGGCGTACCAGCAGCTGCCAGTAGATGATGCTATGGCAGAATCGCAGACCATAGTAACTCACAGAGGTGCCTTCAAATGCACTAGACTACAGTTTGGGGTTAGCATCGCCCCAGGGCTCTTCCAGAGTACCATGGAGCGCCTTTTACAAGGCCTCCCAGGAGTCGTCCCTTATTTCGACGACGTCCTAATTAGTGGCCAAGACGAAACTCAGTTAGGACATAGGATTAGACAAGTTCTAACCAGATTCAGAGAAACGGGACTCAAACTCAAATGAGCAAAATGCAAAATAGTGGTTCCATCAGTGGAATTCTTAGGCTACCGGATCAACGGCACAGGCATTCACCCCACAGAAAGCAAAGTCAGGGCCATCCAGAATGCGCCCACCCCTAAATCGAAGCCCGAACTACAGGCCTTCTTGGGGCTTCTTAATTTCTACACCATGTTTTTAAAACACAAAGCCACCATTGCGGAGCCACTGCACAGGCTCCTTGGAAAAAACGTTCCCTGGGTGTGGGGCAAACGAGAAGCAGCTGCATTCAACGCAGTAAAGAAACTTTTGTCTGAGGACAGTTTCCTCATCCAATACAATTCAAAACTACCTCTAGTGTTGGTGTGTGACGCTTCCCCCTTTGGCGTAGGCGCAGTTTTAAGCCATAGACTGCCGAACGGGTTAGAGGCTCCCATCGCCTATTACTCTCGCACTTTATCTAGTGCTGAAAGGAACTATAGCCAGCTGGACAGGGAGGCATAAGCGGCTGTAGCTGGGGTCAAAAAATTTCACGAGTACTTGTTTGGCTGAACTTTTGAACTCATTATGGACCACCAGCCTCTTTTGGGACTTTTGGCTGGAGATAAACCGACCCCGGTTGCTCTTTCTCCCCGGATGACCAGATGGTCCATTTTCTTAGCTGCCTATTCCTACAGACTGCTCCACCGGCCGGGCAGAACTCTGGTTCATGCTGACGCCCTCAGCCGATGCCCCTTGCCCGAACTGTTGGACAACCCGACTCCGGAAGCCCCAGTTTTACTCATTGACGTTGTATCCCTGGGCCCCATTTCTTCAAGCGTGGTGGGAAAGGCTTCTGCCAGGGACTCTGTTTTGCGCACTGTAATGGGCTGGGTAATGCGGGGTTGGCCTACCAAGGTGGACAGTGGGGATTTTCAATTGTACTTTAACAAGAAAAATGAACTGTCAATGTTGGGGGGTTGCTTATTGTGGGGAGACAGGGTGGTCATTCCTTCGCTGTTAAGGCACAGGGTTTTAGAAATGCTGCATGAGGGACACCCTGGTATTGTTCGCATGAAAGGCCTAGCTCGTAGTTATGTTTGGTGGCCACATCTCGACCAAGACGTCACTGAGTGGGTGGGGAAGTGCAGGACCTGCCAGGAATCCCGCCCAGATCCTCCTATAGCTCCCGTTCGGGAATGGGAAAAACCAAAGGGACCGTGGGGGAGGATTCACATCAATTTCGCTGGCCCATTCCATGGCCAGAACTTTCTAATCATTGTAGATGCATATTCTAAGTGGCTCGAGATTGCCTTAATGCCATCTACCACTTCTGAGGCCGTAATCAAAGTACTCAGAAAACTGTTTGTAACACATGGGTTGCCGGACACCCTGGTATCTGACAATGGGCCCCAATTCATGGCAACTCAATTTGAGGGCTACCTAGCCGAGTTAGGCATAAGACATGCATTATCCGCTCCTTTTCATCCTGCTTCGAATGGCCTTGTAGAGAGATTTGTGAGAACGGCCAAAGAAGCTCTGTCCCGGCTCGATGCAGGGGACTGGCAGGCTAGGATAGATGAGTTCTTAGCTGTGCAGCACGCCACCCCGTGTCCCACCTCGGGCCGCAGCCCAGCCGAGCTTTTAATGGGCCGAAAGCTAAGGTGCATTCTCGATCAATTGCATCCCAATTACTCCCCTAATGACTTCAAGGGGGAAGGGGGAGGACTAAGACAATTCCAAGTGGGAACACCAGTATTTGCCAGAAACTACACCAATGGGCCCTTGTGGGTAGAGGGAACCATCATAGGAATTACTGGTCCAAAGTCATACACAGTTGATATAGGGCATGGTAAAATTTGGAGGAGACATATAGATAAATTGCGTAAACGATTACAACACGAAAACTCATTTACTGTGAGTCCTAACTACCAAAGTCTTCCTGACACAGCTACTTCAAGCCCGAGTAAGCCGGAATACTTATCTGGCAACCCAGAGTTCCAGCACTGCCCCAGCGAGTCGACACTCCCAGCCGGGGATAGGCACATCTCCGGAGAAATCCAGGAGGTTCCATTGGTGGAGCCAGGAGAGACGGGAGGTCCCTCTGACCGGCTCGACGGCTCGCCAACAACTGAACTGCGCAGGTCAACCAGAACTAAGACACGCCCTGGTCACCTGCGTGATTTTGTATGTAAATATGTAAATAGATAGGATAACTGCCTTCTGGGAGTGGAGGGGTGTTATGTATGTATCTATTTTGTGCGGGAAATTCAAATGTTCAGTGAATTCTGATTGGTTCATGATTGCCTCTGAAAAGTATATAAAGAGGACTGTTGCCTGTGTTTCTTTGCTGAAGTCTCACCCTGAATTAAAGAGCTGTTGTCACTAGCTTGCTTGTGCCTCTCGTTATTCCCACGCTACAACAATTTCCATGAATATAGAACATCATCAGAGTTGGAAGGAACCTTAGAGGTCTTCTAGGCCAACTCCCTGCTCAGGCAAGAAACTCTATACCATTTCAGACAAATAGCTGTCCATCTCTTTTTAAACGCCTCCAGTGATGGAACACCTACAACTTTTGAAGGCAAGGCATTCCACTGGTTGATTGTTTGCGCTGTCATGAAATTTCTCCTTAGTTCTAGGTTGCTTCTCTCCATGATTAGTTTCCATCCATTGCTTCTTTTCCTGCCCCTCTGGTGCTTTGGAAAATGAGTTGACCCCTTTTTCTTTGTGGCAGCCCTTCAAATATTGGAGCACTGCTATCATGAATGATGTGTGTCATCATGATTGATGTACCGTATTTTTCAGAGTATGAGAAGCTCCGGAGTATAAGATGCACATTAGTTTTGGGGGAGGAAAACAAGAAAAAAAAAAATTCTGCTTCTGCCTACCAGCATCCATTGGTATTCATCTGGCTAGCATCCTTGCAGCAAACAGCCTGGTCAGCTTCAGCATGTTATTGCAGCTTGATTCAGCACGAGCAGCTGTTTGGCAGTTGGATCAGCCTCCTGGAATACTGCCAATCAGCTGTTCCAGGCTGCAAGGATCACCGCAGACCATCGCCGTCTCTGTGCGTAGCATTTTTGGCCTCTGTGCGTCATGTTTTCGGTCTCCGCACTCTCCATTTTTGACCCGTTCCAGGCTGCTGGGATCACCACAGCACATCACTGCCAATCGCCACCTCCGCGTGTCACGTTTTCGGCCTCCGCACACCCTGTTTTTGGCCTCCAGGCCTCGCGTTTTTGGCTGGTTCCAGGTGACGGGTATCAGCAGCGGTGCGGCAATGTGCTGTGGTGATCCCCGCAGCCTGGAATGGGTCTAAAATGGAGAGTGCGGAGACCGAAAACACGACGCACAGAGGCCGAAAATGGCTGAAGGGTGGGGACCATCAGGTGGGCGGGGCTTTAGCAACATTCTCTGTATAAGACTCACAGACATTTCCATCCACTTTTTTGGGGGGGAGTGCATTTTATATTGTGAAAAATACAGTAATTTGCCTCATCTTATGGATACCCATGTTCAGATCATACAAAACTGGATAAAATAGTAGAAAGTGTATGATTGAATCCTCCACATTTTCAATTGCTTCTTAGAAGTGAATTAAAAACAACCAACCTTCATCAGATGAGGCCTGGAGCTAAATGGAAACAGCATTCTTTTTGTTCCACCTCATTTCTATTTTGTTCATACAGAGTTAAACATTACACTGAAATTCCATTTATTTTGATTTGTAAAATTGGAACATTGCTTTGAATTTCCTTTCCACATTGTTCGTTTTGTTGAGCAAAGTCTATTCTTCTTTGCCAAACAATGCCTCTTTAGTTTTCCAGTCCATAAATAAAATGCTTAATGTGTCCTTTATATGATTACTCACAAATAAACCTAGGAGAATCACTGGGGGCTTTTTCAATTAGCAACTCTTACGAGGAAATATGTTTTTTTTCATGAATCAGATTTAATGAGGCTAAATGCAAATAGGTTAGCATTCTACCAAGACCACCAGGGTGGTTTCCAGAAAATATATGTGGCAAGTTTGGGTTAATGTCTTGGGTCTTTGTGGGACACCACAAAGAAGCATCAAAACTCAAGATTCAGAAGTAAGGAGTCCACAGGTCACATGAGAATGCTGGTGATATTTCAACAAGCCTCAAAACTTCCCAAATGCAGAAATTCAGCGAGAAAAGGCAATTTAGGACTATGGGATTTTTCATTTTTGCTTTTTTCATTTTCCCTCGCAAAAAAACCCAAAGCACTTAAATACAGTCTGGTAAACCCACTATACCTATTTGAAGAAACTTTCCCAGCCTGCCCTACAGAAGACCCCTGAATGATCAAAAGGTTTCAGCTCCACATTTTTGGGTGACCTCCTTCTATTACTGTCCTGCCGTGACCCCTATGAACCCTGGGGGCTAGTGTGAAAAGATTGCCTGCTCATCCTGTAAACTAGCAGTGGCATCTCATTTTCTCTTAACCAGTAACAAGGTCTCTGAATCAGACACATTTCATTGTTAACAATGCAGTCTGTATTATTTTTTTCCACCTCTCCAAGCACTGTAATGGTGAAATCTCTCCCCCCACCCCCATCCCATACCAGATTCTAATGCATTTATTAAGCCATGACAGAGCTAATGGTGTTAAAAACAGAGGCTCCACACTGTCTGGCAGCACTGTAATTGCTGTTTCATGCTGCTGGCCAAGACAGGCAGCTGCCGGACTTTCTCCTTTTCCAGAATCCTCCCCTTGCCCCTCCCCCAAATGCTCATTTAGGCAACCAAGCAGATTTTGGGTTCAAGTAGAAGCAAACTCTCCTACCGAGTGATAATTGCTAAGTTTTTACACAGCGGGCAGCAAGCATTCTCGTTGAACTGTTTTTATTTTCTTTTAAGAGCTGCGTAATCCACTCGGTGAAGCTGAAATCGCGGAGTAGATTAAGAAAGTCAACATAAAACAAAACAAACAAATGGGGTTTTCAGGTTTTCTGGGGTGGACCTAAATCTCTAATGCCTGGAAGTAGGATTCTGGGATGAAGCTGTACAATGACAGACAAGCATCATGGCACGCAAGAGAAGGAAGTGCTCCAGAGAAATCTAGAATTACAGTATCCCCAACAGGTGGCTATGCAGGCGCCATTTTAAGCCACCCCGAGCCCCTCCTGGGATCATCAACTCCGTTGGTTGCTTGTTTTGATCATCAAGAAAGGGGCCTTGGTTTGCAAACATTTCTTCATCATGCTTTTACTAACCTGCATTATTTTGTTCTTTTCTTTTGTGTATATTAAAATCATTTTTTTGCCATAATTTTTTTCTCTCACACAATTTCATATAATTATTTTTATTTATTGATTTGATTTCTATAGCCGCCCATCTCAACAAGTGTCTCTGGGCAGGCATACACCATAAAAATTTCAAGCAATTCAAAAATAAATGTACACGTTTACTGAGTAGAACTAAGGACACAGATATTAATATGGGGCCAAGAAATGGGCCTTATCGTACCAGGCCCAGACACACAACCAAGTCTTCCTGCTCCTGACTCTGTGTGTAGAGTTTAACATTTATTATCAAGTTTCTCAATGATCTAGTATAGGGTATATTCAATTATCTTCAATTATTCATTGAAAAAACATTTTTTATCACATTTGTAAACCTTTTGTTGAGCCACCTGATTATTTTTAATTTAAGATAAAGTAATCTTTATTGTAACTTTTTTCAGAGAACACACTGACAAACATTAAAAAATGAAATTCTGATGTCCATTCTCATATATATATATATATACACACACACAAACACACATATGGTAGATGCACAGACATTTACATATCAGGGGTGAAATGCTACTGGTTCCGGCCAGTTCACCCGGAACCAGTATAAAATGCTGGTTCGCTGAACTGGTAGTAAAAAATGTAAAAAAAGAGAGGCTCCAACGATCATAGCTGTGCCACGCGATCGTTGGAACTTGTTTTTACTTTTTTAAAGCATCTTTTACTACCTATTTGCCCGAGCTACTGGTTCGCTGAACTGGTAGTAAAAAATGTACTGGTTCGCTGAACTGGTAGTAAAAAATGTAAAAAAAGAGAGGCTCCAACGATCATAGCTGTGCCACGCGATCATTGGAACTTGTTTTTACTTTTTTAAAGCATCTTTTACTACCTATTTGCCCAAGCCAGAAGTAAAAAAAATGCCTTTAAAAAGTTTTTAAAAGGTTCCCATGCGCACCACAGCTGATCACCCCCCTCCCACCAAGCCACACCCACAGAACCGGCAGTAAAAAATTTGAATCCCACCACTGGTATAAAGCTATCACAGAATCTAGTTGTTCTGCTATGGATACTGCAAAGTCTTCTCCCAGAAGGTAACAAAGAAAACTGGTCATGGAGAGGATGTGTATTTTCTTTCTTTCTCGCCCCCCCCCCATATCTATGTACCTTATTAAAAGAAGCATATGTGTATATATATTTCTTTATTTATTCATTTATTCTTAATCCTCTGTTTGCCAGCTGTAACATAAGTCAGTGTATTAGAATACTAAGTCCTATGAGACACTAGGGTTATCAGATTCAGGCTGCAAACATTCAGACAGTGATTGGTTGACAGCAAAGAGATGCAGAAAGAAAATTCCATCTCTCCCCACCTACCAAATCTAATTTGGATTTCCCAACAGCATTGCCTTACTTCCACTTAGTCTTCTAATCAAGTCTCTCAACCTTTCCTCACTGGATTTTCCATACCATTCACCTCCTTTGAAACTATTGTTATTTTCATCACACCCTTCTTGAAGTTGTGATAATTAAAACTGGGTACAAAGCTGCAGATGATGTCTTGCTCATCTTAGGCAGATTTTATTTGAGCTGCAGAAACTCAAGGGGGTTGAGATCTCCACATCTCTGCTGCTTTCTCCATGGGTTTGTGGCCCAGATTCTATGTGCCTGTGAATGTGGAGGACAACAAAAGTATATTTTCTTGGGATCTGGAAACAGGGAAAGCTACTTGGTTGAAATGGTTCATAGTTGAAAGTTAGCATAAAAAAAAAAACACCAGAGTGGTCTTGGCCAAGGCCAGGGTGCTGTGTGTGGGTTTTGTTTTTAATTAGCCTTTGAATATATATCTAGTTGAAAATATTTTTAATTAATTTCAGTTT
Source organism: Pituophis catenifer annectens (assembly GCF_029215685.1). Taxonomy (NCBI): domain Eukaryota; kingdom Metazoa; phylum Chordata; class Lepidosauria; order Squamata; family Colubridae; genus Pituophis; species Pituophis catenifer. Next base: position 141,450,137 of record NW_027256881.1, on the reverse strand, counting down.
ATTACCCTTTTTGGAATCACATTTAGATTGGCAGAATGTATTCTTCTATTCTTGTAGAAACTGTAATAATAGTATTTTTTAGTACTGGAAGAATATTGTCCGCAAATCTATGTAAACATTAATAAATTTGTATTAAAATCTAGAGCTGGCATCTTACAAAATTCGCAGAACTTCTTAAAATTCTCAAAATGTAGAACTGTACCTTGAATTATAGTGATAGCTTACATTGATTCAAAGTTAACCTCCATTTTTCAGATAAATGTACCTGTTATTTACTTATTAATTAAAATATTTTAATTACTCTCACAAGGCAGCATATAGAAGGTTCTAAAACATGTAAAAATAAAAGCTGTTATAATACAGTAATCATTTCAAAATATTAGTTAAAGCCACAAGCAGCATAATTATTAATCATCTGTAAATGGGAATAGAAACATGATCAGAATATTATCTGAGCTGTTTAGTAAAAAGACATTTCTTAACTTCCAATTTAATACCAATATTACATTCCAATTCTTAAAGTCAATAGATGTTCAGATTATTTTTTTAATAGAATGTAGAAAACAGAGGCCTTTTGCAACAAGGTTGTTTTCATAGCTTCTGATGACCAGCTATATTTATTTTTATGTCCCCAACTCTGGGCTAATTTTACTACATTTCCATTTCATTAGCTTCGTTGCTTTATTTCCCCTTTCCTAATCAGATGCCTTCTATATGTATTGTTCTACAATCCCCATCATCTCAACCAGATTGAGATTGTTGGTTTGTTGTTAATTGTTGACCATGTTGGTAGATGGTGAAGGAATATGGAATTCCAACCCTGCTGAAACCACTAAGTGAGGAACAAATTTGGTATTCAAGTTACATTTCTAAATTTGCCCAATGAAATACAATACGTCTTTTAGGTCTCATAATAATAGCACTAATAAAGCACCGTATTGGATCACCACTACACAAGAATATCATATATACTCTTAATCAGGGAAGGTGTATATTTGATATCAGGGAAGTGATTGAAACCTGGCAACAGGGCCCCTTGTCAGTCAACCAGCTTATCAAGTAATCAACCAACCAACCAACCAACCAACCAACCAATCCAATCCAATCCAATCCAATCCAATCCAATCCAATCCAATCCAATCCAATCCAATCCATCCAATCAATCAGTCAATCAGAAAAGACCAGGAAGGGACCTTGGAAGTCTTCTAGTCCAAGCCCTTGCTCAAGCAGAAGACGCTATACCATTTCAGACAAGTGACTGTCCAGAAGTTCCCAGAGGAAGGGCTCTAGCACAAGCTTGGAAGACTAAACCTCTGGTCCCAGTGACTGATCCAGATTGGATCCTGCATACACCTAATCAATTTTAAACATAATGCAGAATGGTTAATCTGTATGAAATTCACAGATATACTCTTTCATAGCCGTGGTGGCACAGTGGTTAGAATGCAACATTGTAGGCTAATTCATCTCACTGCAGCAGTTCAATTCTCACTGGCTCAAGGTTGACTCAGCCTCCCATTCTTCTGAGGTCAGTAAAATGAGGACCCAGATTGTTGGGGGCAATAGGCTGACTCTGCAAACCGCTTAGAGAGGGCTAAGTGCTATTGCTGGTGCAATTAATGGAGAATCATTGAATCATAAGATTAGAGGTAAATATTGGATGATTGGAAGTGATCTTGGAAGTCCAACCCTCTGCCAAGTGCAGGAATCCTTAGATCATCCTAGACAAATGACAGTGGGAGATTCATGGAAATATCTCTTATTTGATGAATCATATTGCAATAGAGCCTTGATGGTACAGTGGTTAATGTACCCTGTTATTAACACAGCTGCCTGCAATTTCTGCTGGTTCGAATCTCTCCAAGGCTCAAGGTTGACTCAGCCTTCCATCCTTTCTAAGGTAGGTGAAATGAGGACCCAGTTTGTGGGGGCAATAAGCTGACTTTGTATAAAAATATATACAAAAGAATGAAGGCTATTGCTTAACGCATTGTAAGCCGCCCTGAGTCTCCGGAGAAGGGCGGCATATAAATCAAATTAAAAAAAAAAAAAAAAATAGCCTTTGTGGAATCATCTTCCAACCTGTATGCATGCATACACACACACACACACACACACACACACACACACACCATCAAGTTTACAAACATACTATCTGGGCGCTTAATAACTAGGTTTCAAGTGTAATCACAGAGCTGGAAGGCCCCCTCAGGTCATCAAAGCTAATCTTCCCTCTCAATGAATCCAAATTAAAGCATCCACAACAGATAATCACAATAGATAATTTTCCAGTTTCAGCTTCGGCATATTCAACAAAGAGATGCGGAAGCCCGCATCTCTTTAAAGAATCATAAAGGAAAATATGATTTGGATTATTGCAATTTTTGCCCTTAGGAAGATTTCTGTAACTTTCCAGTGGAATCTGCCTTCCTCAAAGTTGACCGTTCTTTTGCATTCTGAGGGCAGTTTGAATCTTCCTTCAATATGGTACTTCCTTAATATAGTATCTCTTTCAATACCTTTAAATAATTTAGGATCCTGACAATTCATAGAGTTCAGAGGCTAGATAACTGAATTTGAAGACTTCAAGGCCTGACCGTTTTTTTGTTCTTCCCACCAATCACTAGTGGGTTACTGTCTGAGTAATACAAAAATGGGAATGGCTGAAAGAGATGAAAGGCTTCCCATCAGATTTATATCCTCTGATAAGCAAAGCTTTCTTGCTCCACACCCCATTTCATATTGTTCAGAAAAATCCCATGGTCCTCTTCAGACATTTTTTTTTCTTTCATAAAGGGATTTAGGCAACCTCAGGGACAAACAACTATGTTAGGATATTCCTGAAAATAACTTTATTCAGGCTTCCAGCCCTCATTCTGAATCAATCAACAGAGTGGAAATTAAATAATGGAAAAGGAAAATATGATTTGGGTTATTGCAATTTCCAGCTGAAACTGGAAATGTCATATTTGAGTTTCTCACTATGGGAGTGAAACTGGGTAGGCCCTATACATTGAGCAAAAAATTTCCAGACCGTTCTTTTAATTTAAGCAAGGCAAATGAGAGCAGCAGATGTACTGCTTCATAAATAAGGGATGTTTTGACTATTCTTTCCATTTTGGAATTCCTTTAACATACAATACTCATTGAGTTTGATTGTTGTCAGTTTTTCGTTACCAGACTAGTTAATATCTTTAGTGATAGAAGGGAGTGCAGTTTGCTCTCTGTTTAGTGGTAGTGGTATTCCCTTACCTTCGCTACCGGTTTGCAAATGTGAGCGTGTGCGCCACCTATGCGCATGCACAAAGCATCCGTGATGACATCCAGATGGGTGGGCGGAGCCTCACATCGCCACCGCTACCAGTTTGCCAAAACTGGGTAGAACCGGTAGAATCCCACCACTGGTTTAGATACAGTAACTTGACTTCTCATTGTTGGTGGGGGTTGGTTTTTTTCTTGGTAGTTCCTTGATTAGGTTAGTGTTTATTGCTTGCTTGTTTGTATAGTGTTAATCCTGATGTTAGTTTTAATCCCTGCTTTTCTAGGGATTGGTTGTTGATTACCCTAATCAAGGAACTACCAACTCAGGCAAACAATCAGGCAATAAACAACAGTCTAATCAAGGATCTTTGAAGGAGAAAACAACACCTGCACCAACACTCATAGGACAAGCTACTGTATATAAACAGAGAAAAACCCTATTTCCTTCTAGTCCTGAAGGTATTTCCTAGTCTAGTAACAAAATGTCTGCAAACAAATAACTAATCCTGGAGAGCACTAAGAGTTTCACAGTTCAACCCTGAGCTAAATATATTATCTTCTATAGACCAAGTACTCATTTGTTTGTTGGATTCTTATTTTCCAGGAGCCCCAAGTGGCTTATGGGAGGAACTCCCTTCATTTTATACTCTCTCAAGACCTACCTCATAAACTAGGTTAAAGTGAGCAAGAGCCAATGGCCCAAAGTCACCATGGACATAAACCAATTTCCCACTAATCCACATCTTAATGTGGAGCCAAACCATCAGGAACTATAAACATGCAGAAATTCATGTAGTGGTTCAAATATGAGGAAAGCGTTGTTCTTTGTGTATTAGCAATGTTACAGGGGGTATAATATTCCATTTTATATTGGCCATAGTAGACTATATACAATCTGGAAGCTTCCCAAGGACAAAGAAAAAGTAATTAGAATAGCCAAGGGATGGAACAACCCATTCAAGAACCACAGGCTTGAAAGAGGTAATATCCTTATCTGGACAGCTATAAACAGATTACAGTTGAGTTGCGCCATGAAAGCTCATCTTTCCTGATTAGCTTCCTGTTCTTTTCTTTTCAAAAGACAGTATTGGGGAAGGGGGACTTCCAAACACCGTATTTCATCTATGTATTTACTAAAACTCTTGTGTCTGTAACCTTTAACTGGGTGAAATGGTGCGTCATAGGGCAAGATTTTTTTGAACCCAGTTATCTCAAATGGCCTAATCTATAGAGTGCATCCAAAATCCAGGAGCCATGACTCTATGATATTTTGTATTATGTCATAAAACCTTTAATGGTAATTTTATGTCATTAAATGTTTCAGTAAATTTGGCAAATTTCAATTCCAATTGAAATTGAAATTTGTCAAATTTAATGAAACATTTATTTTAATGACATAAAAATACCGTAAAAGGTTTTATGACATACTACAAAATATCATAGAGTATTTCCTGTGGTCAACTCCTGAATGTTTGACTGTGCTGCACAATTCAACCTGGGACTACTTTCAAGGCAAATACATCTTTTAATATCCCCCTGATTTTTAAGAACTTTTCAGGTAAATTAGAAGCTCTGCCATTCTTGCACGCATTGAGGAAACCGGTAAGGATATATCTCTGAAATGAAGATTTGAAGGGTCATGGGTTGTCTAGTATTATTTAGTTTCAAAAAACAAACAGTTTCCAGCCTTTGACAATGTCCCTTTGGCACATGCCTGGCTGTTGTTTCTGTACTAATAGCAGGATTTCAGCTGGGCCTTCAGACATCTGTCAAGTGGGGAAGACATTTCAGTCATGTTGCTGAGGTAAATTAGATGCAACTGAAGTAACCTCCTGTCCTGCCAACCTGGACTCATCAAACACCCATTCCCAGAGACCATGCTGTCTCAGGTAATTGCAGTTGACATCAAATTTATCTGGAGGGTGACAGGTGGGGGAAAGCAGGTTGGAAGCTTTAAATTAAGGTTAAAAAGGTTTGAATCTCATCACAGGGCTCTTCCGCTTTTATTGATACTCTTGGCACTTTTGTACCACTGGAAGTTTTTATTAGCAGTTAGGCATCTTTGCAATTCTCACTAACTCTGTGCCACCTGCTGCATTCCCTTAATCTTTTGCCATTGACTTGGAGAGATTTTCGAATCCAAAGTAGCATTTCCAGTAACAGAAGTATTTATTGATGGTGTCAGGACATCTCTATTGCATCTTATTATAAGATCGTATTGCAGCAAGATAAATGCTAGTGAAAAGGCTTTTGAAATCTTGTTATATCAGTCTTGTTACATGCTAAATCATGTGAAGTAAAAGAGGAACATTATTAGTCAACCTGTTTGGAGAGATAATTGCTTCCTAAACATTTCCACCCTCCTTTTCCATATGCGTACACACATATGCAGAAGACTAATACTGCTTTTTTTAAAAAAAATAATCCCCCTTCCTTCCTTCCCCTTCCTTCCTTCCCTCCCTCCCTTCCTCTCTCCTTCCTTCCCTTTCTCCCTCCCTCTCTCCTTCCTTTCTTCCTTCCTCCTTCCCTTCCTCCCTCCATTCTTCATTGCTTATACAATTCCAAAACAGAATTTTTTTTATTAAAAGATTTTAACAAGTATTACAACAATTTTTCCCATCCCTCTTACCCCCCCCTTCCCTCCTCCACCCACCCCCCATTACAGAAATTTTAACTACAGTAGATATGCAGTAGATGGGGAGAAATCCCTTCCCCAAAAAATAAAAGAAAAAATTGAAACAGATTTATCAGTCAAACCTAATCTGATATGGAAAGAGACCATCAAAGCCTGTGAAAATCAAAATGGATCTCCCAGGAATGTGGGAAGAAGAATAGTATTATGAATGCAATAGCAGGATTATGGATCTAGAGATGCTTTTATGAGCTCCAGGGAGCTCAGCGCATACAAGTGCAAGTGGACGCTTCATTATTTTTGATCAAGCAGCCAGTGACTTCCCTCAATAGATCCCAAGTATCCACTTTTATAGTGAAATAATTTTGAATCTTTACAGTTGTATGAGAGAAGTAGGGAAAGTTATAGCAACAATCTAAAAAAGAGTACTGTAGTCTGATTAGATTTTGTCCTTTACTAACAGGAGGCATCAAAGCTCCTGTCTTGTGTGCATAAGGTCCCAAATTTAATCCTAGAATGAGCATAGCAGAGCAGTTGATATGAAAGTGTTCCATCTCAGAGCCAGCAGACAACACTGAGATAAATGAACAAATCATCTGACATTAAAGCAGGAACAACTCACAATTCACTCATTCATTCTGGCTGTATATTCCCAATAAATTCTCTATAATATTCCCCGAGAAGTTCTGGAATAAGAATATTTCCCAGCAGAAGAAAATATATGTAGCTCAAGGATGAACTGTGGAGTTTTTGGTATTCTCTGAGTTTTTTTTTTTTTTAATTTGATTTATATGCCGCCCTTCTCCGAAGACTCAGGGCAGCTTACAATGTGCTCAGCAATAGCCTTCATCCTTTTGTATATTTATACAAAGTCAGCTTATTGCCCCCACAACTGGGTCCTCATTTCACCTACCTTAGAAAGGATGGAAGGCTGAGTCAACCTTGAGCCTTGGCGAGATTCGGACCCTGCAGTAATTGCAGGCAGCTGGTCTTAATAACCAGCTTAATAACAGGGTGCCTTAAACTCCTGTACTACCAAGGTTGGTTTGCTTGCAGACATTTCATTGCCTAACTAGGTAACATTATCAGTACAAATGAGTGTGGATTTTCTCCTTGTTTATACACAGTAGTTTGCCCTGACAATTTTGGTGTGGAAAGTTTATTTCTCTTTGGTAGTTCCTTGATTAGGGTATTATTTTCTGCTTGATTTGTTTATGGAGATTCTCAGTCGTCCAGGTCATGGTTGTCCCAAAGGTACTTTTTCAAAGTGCAATTGATTTTCTTGCTTTTATCTTGAAGATGTTTCATTTCTCATCCAAGAAGCTTCTTCAGAACCATATATACTTTTGCTTATATATGTAGGAGTGCTATAATTTCTAGATGCTATGTTGTGGTCTTTGCTATGAGTCATGAGAATGACGGTCCCATCTTTTCCTCTGATTTGTTGGTATATTTGTCCCTCAAGTGAAAGTGGATAGTGAGGCAGAGATTGAGGAGATCCATGAGTCTGGGTATTTTCAGCTTGGTGTATTTGGTGAGGTTGAGTGTGCTGTGTGGTACTACTAGAATGGTTTCTTTCACTAGTTCTGGATCTATGGATGCAAGGAGTGCTGTGACATTGAATGAAACAATAATGTCATCTTCTATTATTAGATCTTTGATTTTCCTGAAGGCGCTGTAGTGGGGGGTTGATAGAACATCCACTCTTTTCTGTTCAAGCTTTTTGTAAGTTATTTTCTTATGGTGTATGTTGGGATCCCTGGTAATGATACAATTGGACAAAGAGCAGTGGTGAAATCCAAAGTTTTTTACTACTGATTCTGTGGGCATGGCTTGGTGGGCGTGGTGTGCTTGGTGGGCATGGCAGGGGAAGCATACTGCAAAATCCCCATTCCCTCCCCACTCCTGGGGGGAAGGATATTGCAAAATCTCCATTCCCACCCCACTCTGGGGCCAGCCAGAGGTGGTATTTGCTGGTTCTCTGAACTACTCAAAATTTCCACTATCGGTTCTCCAGAACCTGTCAGAACCTGCTGGATTTCACCCCTGACAAAGAGGTATGTCAGGCTTGTATATTTTGAGATATCCACAGAGGTGTGGACAGAAGGGTCCATTGTTTTCACCCGCCCTGTTCTTTTGTGATGTTTTCCTGGTTGGGTTGTGGATCAACTTCTTGATCAGGTTATCCAGCTTTTGTACTGGACTGGTGTTTATTGAGATGTAGGTTTCTTTGTATCCCACTAATTCTTCACCTTTTTGAATGTATTACGTTTTATTCATGATAACCATGGTTTGGCATTTGTCTGCTGGGAGGATGGTAAATGGCTTAGTCCTTCTTTAGGTTTTGAGCACTGTTTTGTGTTGGTTCTGCTTCTGTGTACTTCTGATCTAAGGTATGATTTCTGGATATTTGTGGCAGGTTCCATGGTTTTACAGTAAATGCTGCTTGCAAGGCTGCAAAGAACTCTAACTGATCAATATTGTGTGTATTAAAGTTGAGACTTTTCTGGAGGTTATTGTAGTCTGCAATGGATAGTGATTGGCTTGACATATATTGATTACCCATTCAGGTTCAGGTACCTCTTTGCTTCTGGGCTTTAGCTTGAGCAGTTTGGTTTTGGAGTTTTGTTTTCCTTTTTTCAGCTTGTCTTTGAGATATAGCATTGATGGAGGTTGTAGCATTTTTGCGTTGTTCTGGGGTTTGTTCTAGTTGTTCCTTGAGATTATCTATGCCATGCTGGTATTTAATCTGAGGTGAGCATCTATGATCATTAACTGTATCATTTTTCAGCCACTTTGTTGAGCCAAAAATATTTTGCTGGTCATTTTGACCTATTTGAGATCAGCTTCAAAGCAAGATTGCAAACAAGGTCATCTACAGTCAGGTAATCTCTCAGCTGGATTTCTGCAAAGAATTATACATGGACTGTTTTAGAGGACAGAAGCTTAAAATAATACCAAGCATGCTAGACTTTGGATTAGGGTGGACCATTTTATGTCTAGTATGGCAATTAAAAAAAGATTGCCTGCTTAATTATTTCCAGTTCCATGCAAGATGGGACTTAGTTCTTTTAAAGTCCTAAGTAACTCAGGACCAAAATCTCAGAAACTTTGTGGATTTTCAGCTTCTTTTAAAATCATTCAATATTTCAAATGCTGATAAGGAATGTATGGATATTTTACTATGGTCATCTGAACCTATATTATCCACGGCAATCCACCGTAACGTTGAAATGATTTGTATGACGATGCAATCAGGCAAATTCCCATGATTTCTTTTTTTGTGTGTGTTGCTACTGTCTAGGTTCAAAGTTCAGCTCTGAGATACACTTAACAGAAGTCATTGTGATTTTTGTACTGATCCCCAAATATTTTATTATGCTTCACACAACACTCACCCACATGTTGATGACCTGATGGAGAAAGCCATTTAAAAATAATATTGGTTTGTTTTGGCACAGGGGTGGCTTCAGTAATTGTGGCACCAGATAGGGATGATGTCATGAATAACTGTGTTTGATCTGAAACGCAAAGAGGGGTGCTTGTCTCCAACCATCAAAAGAATAGTGTTCCAGAATGGTACAAAGGAAAAGTTCTTTTGTTCATCTCACGAGAGATGCCCTGACTGAACAGCAGCCAGATCTCAATGGATCACTAGTTTCATTGACTTCAGGCCAAGCTCAAAGAGATTCGGAAACAACATCGCTAGATATTTTAATTTCTTGCCTCTTAGAACCCTTATGTATTGCTGCGGGCTCAAGGTAGCGATCTAGGGGTTTGTTTGTATGATGAATTATACAGAAGCGGTTACAGCAGCTGAGTGTGACTTTCTGCTCAGTTGAACCTCCGTCTCTCAAGAAGTATAATGGCTTTCAAAATTACCTCATTGTCCCTTTTTTTGTCCCTCTCTCTGTGTTCCAAGCTGGCTAGATCGGAGATGACTCGTCTAGTTTCCTTTCCAAAAGAAAGGAAGGAACACTCCACACTCTGTCTGCATCTATCAATGACTCATGCAAGATAAATAGATAATTTAATGTGTGCTTTATTCTCTCTAACTGCAGTCAGAGAACTTGAGATGGGTTGGGGAGGGATATTTAACTAAGTAGATGATCTCACTAAAGAAACCCCTCATCAGCAAAATCCCCAAGGAGTATTTGCTTTATAGGGCTGAGGCCAGGCCTTTAGCCTTCACCTCTGTATTCTTCTGGCCATGATATAACTGGAAGTCAGGTTTGTTTTCCTGATTTGGCAGTCAGAGAAAGAACTGTTGACAGTTTATGCAAGTAGTGGAAATAAATGACAAAGCTTTTCTATGTGTTGCTTATTGCTCTGTATGTTTTTCTTAATAACGGGAAGCACATGTATTCCCCTCCAATCAGGCAGAGTGAAATTAGAATGTGGTGGAGAAGGCTGGTTGGGCCCACCTACTTTTAACCAGCTACACCAGAGGTGGTATTCAGCAGGTTCTGACCAGTTCTGGAGAACCGGTAGCGGAAATTTTGAGTAGTTCGGAGAATCGGTAAATACCACCTCTGACTGGCCCCACCCCCATCTATTCTCTGCCCAAGTCCCAGCTGATCGGGAGGAAATGGAGATTTTACAATAACTTTCTCCTGGAGTGGGGATGGAATGGTGATTTTACAGTATCCTTCCCCTGGAGTGGGGTGGGAATGGAGATTTTACAATATCCTTTCCCTGCCACGCCCACCAAGCCATGCCCACAGAACCAGTAGTAAAAAATTTTGAATCCCACCACTGAGCTACGCCATAATGAAGTGGTACAGATTTGTTAGAGAGGAAGGAGATATTGGGATTGTCCATAGTTAAACTAACTCCCTGTGATTCAGCAGTTTCAATTTCATGATCAAGTTAAGACAGAAAATTCTTTCTGCCCCTCAGCAGAGTTTCTGAGGGAACTGATGCAAACAGCCTAAGAAGTGTTTCTCAAACTTGAACTCTTTTTTTAAAAATTTTTTTTATTTTTTACACAAACACACAAACATACAATGTATTTTTTCTGAAGAGAGTATTGGCCGGTTCACAAATTTAAACAATTTTTAATCATCTCCAACACAATTTTAAATATTCCCTTTTTGCCATAGTGTTCATTCTCTCTAGTTTTTATAGACCAATATTATCCTTCATCCTAACCTCTAATCTTAATAAATTCAATTTTTCCCTTCTCGTCTCTAAGTTAAGCCCCTTAAATTTAAAATCTCATAACGTAATATAATTCCTAATATTTCCTTGAATTCCCTTATTGTAATCACAAATATTTTTCATTATCAACTAGTCCAAACTTGAACTCTTGAAGATGTGGGGACTTCAACTCCCAGAATTCATGGCTGGCTGGGGAATTCTGGGAATTGAAGTCCATTCATCTTTCAGCCAAGGGTGAAAAACATTTCTTTAAGAAATAGTACTAGAGAACCAACGGCCTTTATGTTTTGAGGGACTTCAGAATTCATGCTGTGGATAATTTAACAGGCATGGTTCAGAAGTTCATGGCCTCCAAGGTCTCTATAGATTTCACAGAAATTGTTTCTGGATCTAATCATTTATTTATTATTTATTTATTTGGTTCGATTTATATGCCGCCCTTTTCCGGAGACTCAGGGCGTCTTACAATGCGTTAAGCAATAGCCTTCATATTTTTGTATGTACCTGCTTAGTAGGGCTTTTGCCCCCCCCGCCCCCCAAGCGATGTTCTTTTTTATACAAAGTCAGCTTATTGCCCCCACAATCCGGGTCCTCATTTTACCTACCTTGGAAGGATGGAAGGCTGAGTCAACCTTGAGCCTGTGAGATTTGAACTCACAGTAATTGCAGGCAGCTGGTATTACTTAACAGTGCTTTAGTCTGCTGCGCCACCAAGGCTCCTAATCATGAGACATGTCATAGCCTTGATCTGTTTTTTTTTTTCCTCCCACCACTTAGGATCAGAAGTAATACTCATGTCATTTATGAATCACTACCTAGTAAGGTTGCAGCCTAGTCTCTTCTCAAGGGGAAGAGGTCAAATTAGGCTAGGTCATTTGTAGAAAATGAAGAAACCTAAGGGATTCCAGGTAGCTCTGGAGAGTGTTTTCTTAAATGTAGCTGGCCTTTAAATCTGTCTTGTTGAGAAGTAGAATAGAATACTGAAGTGCTTCATATGGTAGCTCTTGCGTGTCCCCATTCCATGCTGGAGCCCAACATGCACTATAAATTACCAAACACTTGCAAGCAATGAGGCATGTAGGCACTATGGCACAAGTCCAGTGGATGCTTTCATTCACTGTATAAAGGTGAATTATTCTGGAGCTTAACTAAGAGCAGAATTTCCACAGCGGGAAGACGATCAGAAATGAAGCAGGATCATTATTAGCCATTTATTCGCAGTTTCAAACTGTGAATAAATACCTTAGATTTCTTCTGTACTATGAAGGAAAGCTTCAGACAGTATGGAAAGAGAAGATGAGGGATTTATTTACTGGCTTATAAAGGCTTGCTTTGGTTACCAATCTTAAAATCCTCTCCCCCCCCTCCCGAGCTTTTCTTCTTATAAGTTATCATCTTAAAAGAGCTACTGAGAAAACAATCCATTCTGTAGCTCAAAGTACTCATTGGAAAATGCTTCATTTTTGTGTGAATTTCATACTGGAATACGTTAAAAAAAAGCTACAATATGTTTAAGTAATTGAGGATTCTGCATTCTTCTAATCTTCTTGGTTCACCAGTTTATTGGTGATTGATTTGATCGATCCAGACTTGTCCCAGTTACAAAATGGAGAACTTATCTTCTAGAAAACATCATCAAGTTTGGGACAGCTGTTCCTAGCCCACTGTGTTCAGAGGCCTTCTGCGCAGTGAAATAAGGGGAACATGATAATTCCTTTATCAGATCAAGTTCATAATTAAGTCAAGGTATTAATCAATTAATCAATGAGGCAAGGTACTGTCCTAAGGAGCAAACACCATGGAAGGGTTGTATAGCATGATGTTAAGGAATAGATCTTTGTGTGTCAAATGACCAGCTCTGTAGCTCCCAAAACCATTTGCTTTAGATGGAAGGGTTGAGTCAAGCACTGACATAAGAGATAAGTGGTTATTGGTTACATTTTTGATGTGCAGCAGTGAATGGGTTGTGCACATTCGATGTGCAGTCTAATTCAGGAGGTCAGAGTCATTTGGTATGGGGTTGGAAGATGCAAAGTGGATAAGACAGGGGTGAAATTCAAAATTTTGCCCTACTGATTCTGTGGGTGTGGCTTGGTGGGCATGGCAGGGAAAGGATATTGCAAAATCTCCATTCCCACCCCACTCTGGGGCCAGCCAGAGGTGGTATTTGCCGGTTCTCCGAACTACTCAAAATTTACGCTACCGGTTCTTCAGAACCTGTTAGAACCTGCTGGATTTCATCCCTAGGTTAGGGCCCCATAAGGATGGAGCTTGGGGTTTGTTTCTTTGTTTTTAAGTGCGCTAAGCTTATTTTTAGAGTGTTTGTAGAAGTTTTCATATATTTGCTTTGAAGATGGTAGGAAATTTTATCATTAGTTTTAAGCAAACATGACTGGATGAACCTCTAGTTCTTCTTCAGTTTAAGATCTTGGGTTGTTTCTGGATGAAGTGGACATTTTATTTTAATATGCTGTTTCATTCCTTATGCCATCATGCATTCAACCGCTAGGTTTTTATTTTTTATTTTTTTTTGAGTGAGCGATGAATTTACTTTCTTCCCCTTCCCCCCAATCTCACATTTATAATGCATCCTTTTTCTGAAGAGGAAAAAACAAAGAAGCCAATACTCACCTGCAAAATAAATCAGTTAAAAGCAATTCTGTCATGCTGACATTTCCTTTGGAATGTAATTGTTTTTCAACAGAGATGAAAAGGAAGGAATAGTTTATATCCTGAAAGCCTTTGAAATGTCTATTCAGGGGACAGACCCAAAGACAAACACGTCTAGAAGAAGCAGGCAGCGTTCCAAAACCACAGATGGCCCAACCTGATAAGTCCATTATGCTGTTCTCCAGGTGCTAATTGCATGCCAGGAGGAATGAGAATGGCTTTGCTAGATCCGACACAGCAAGGTCCACAGAGATATCTATTCTTGATGAGGGTCCAGGTGCAAGTAGAGAAAATGTAAATCGCGCAGATTTATCTTCTTGGTTTTTTTGACATGGATTTCTTTGGCCAAGGATACAGAACTTATTATGATGGACAAGATAACAATGGAATTATAAGATGCTACAATTTGGAGATTTGGTATATTTCTATGAACCCTGCTTAATAGATCCGACTTCTCTTCTGATCACTTTGGAGGGAGAATCACTACATGATGTCTTTTCCAACAGCCCCGTGCGATTTATGTTGAGATGAATTTGAACAATCCTGAGTGCTGTCTCCTTTTCTCAGATCTACATTGGCATTTATGCCAGTGTTATTTCACGTCTAGAATTTGCAGAGGACATTCACCCAGCAGTCTGTGCAGTAGCTGCCCTCAAAGAGTTGAGTCTTCCTTCACCCACCCTCCCCCAGCACTTTTGTTCTGAATTCACAAAAAGCAGCCAGTAAACATAATCCGCCTGCATACCTTCCCCTCCCCAAGCCAAATATTTGTGTACATGTGTTGAGCTACACTTGCTTGGCAGTTTGCAAAAGACAAATTCCCTCCCTGAGAGGCTGCTTTATAAAGAGTGATGATGACAGAAGGTTGATTAGAAACAATGTGAATAGCTCTATGGCCGTAGGGATACAACCACAATCCTGAGTATGCAAACTTCTCTGTAAGTGCTGCAATCGTGAAGCCAAAGAAAGTGGCCCCGGGGGTGGAAGTGGGAGTGGAATCTTCACATGGAAAGTTGAGTCTGGATGCGGCATCTTTCCTGGTTTCAACCCAGCATCAATGATAAAACTGAACAAAGGAGCAGGCGACATGGAGGCTTTTACCTCATGGACGTGAGGCTTTCTTCTTATGGACTGAAAGTGTAGGAAGTGAGAAACCAAATGCGTAGTACAGAGGAGTTATTAAATATCTCTTTGTTCCATGATTAATTTGTAGAACAGAAGTGGGCATCCAGGGATTGTGGGAGTTGTAAGCAAGACAGCTGGAGGGCACCTGTTGTAGAGGAGGAGGTGCAAAGCTTCAGGCTGACTCAGAATCACAACCTTCAACATTCTTCCCCCCCCCCCCCGAAGGATGAATGCTAGCAAAGTGACTTTCATATTCTAGCATGTTCTGTTGTAAAAAGAAGTGAGTGCAGGTAGACAGTTTTTCAGATGACAGAAACCTGCCAGCAGTAGATGCTACTGTTTCTCTATTACTTAGACTTAAACTTAGAATAACTTTATTGTCACTTTAAATGTACACTAATCGGCATACATTAAAATGAAATTTCATTACATACAGCTCTCAAAGGGTTACAACCTCCAATATACACAACATAAACATGACAAAAATATAAACAAACGAACAAATAAATAAATACAAAATTATGCATATACCAGCAGTGGGTTTCAGCAGGCCCCCATCTATTCTCTGCTTCCCAAGTCCCAGCTGATTGGGAAGAAATGGGGATTTTGCAGTATCCTTCCCCCGGAGTGGGGAGGGAATGGAGATTTTACAGTATCCTTCCCCTGCCATGCTCACCAAGCCACGCCCACCAAGCTAGGCCACGCTCACCAAGCCACACCCACAGAACCAGTAGTAAAAAAATTTGAAACCCACCAAAGGCATATACCTACATATATTATATGACATGGAGAAACAACATAGTCTAGTTTGGATGTATACATGTACATGGCGAGAAAAACAAATCTTGCAACCTTACCAGACAGATGGCATAGGGAACAAAGCTGTTACAGAATCTGGTAGTCCTGCTAGAAATACTTTGAAACTTTCTCCCAGAGGGGAGCAACAGAAACAGACCATAAAGTTGGTGTGTGGGGTCTCTGGCATAGAAACAATGAAAAGAAGATGGTATATTGCTAAGAACCAAAACCCACCACCCTTAAAATATCAGTTGAAATGCCAGAAGTGAAACAAGAGTACCTTTTCATAAACGCATGATAACTTTGTTCTTTTGCTTAAGTTTTGATTTAGAAAAAGTAAAATGCGGTCCTCCAAGTTTCTGAAATGTATAGTAATTAATTAATTAATATAGCATTTGTAGAAACTTACATATGTAAGAAGCCATTTGATCCTAATTAAGGCATCAGGTTAGAAACCAGGGGACTGTGAGTTCTAGTCTGCCTTGGGCAGAGTGTCAGCTGGGTAAAATCTTGCCAAGAAAACTTCAGAGACTAGTCCATGCAATCTGCAAAATTGGATATGACTGAATTTAGGGGGAAAAAATCCCATATGTTCATGCTCATTATGCTATTAATTTTTAAGGTAGCAGTTATTAACCAATTAGCTTATTTGAATAAGCAACCAGCAGACTAAAAGTTTAGATTTTTCTTTGAGCCTTATAATAGGAAAAAGGCAGGAACATTGATATTGATTGGTGCCTGATCTTTTTTTTTAAAAAAAATAATGACATAAGGAGTCCAGAATTAGAGTAATATACAATCCAGAAGGCTCATTGTCAGATAAAATCTCTCTATATAAGTGAATTAGAGTTGCATTTTAGCTCCTTTCCTTTTCAATCT
This sequence comes from Pituophis catenifer annectens, assembly GCF_029215685.1. Classification (NCBI taxonomy): domain Eukaryota; kingdom Metazoa; phylum Chordata; class Lepidosauria; order Squamata; family Colubridae; genus Pituophis; species Pituophis catenifer. The sequence goes on along the minus strand of NW_027256881.1, from coordinate 141,433,612 downwards.
ATGTATGCATACTTGCAAATAAACTCTCAAATTTGATCTTTCAGCATCCCAAAATAGCAGATGCAAATGTTCCACTTGTGCTGTATGCAGAAGACACAGCTATTATTTCAAGGACTCCAGCTGACCTCAAATGATCCTTCGGAAACTTAGTATAATACCACAGGCAAAACCAGCTGATAACTAATTTTCAAAAGACTACAGCGATACCTTTTCTCCCAAAAAATTAGGAACCTAGGAAAGCATTTCTGAGGAGAGAAATACTTGTCTTGCAAGACATACAAGTCTTGCAAGACTGACATAGGTGTTGTAAAATAATCCAGGCAAGAAGCATGCCCAGATAAACTAATTCTATTTTACTGTAAAGTTACATTAACAGAATCTTGCAAGACTGAAAATATTAGTCCCCCTCCTCTCTTTTTAGCCTCTGGAAAACTAAGAAGGGTCCCTTCTAAAATGCTTCCCATGTTTTTGTCCCATGTTTTGTGAACTGAGCTTCCTATTATCTGACCACTGTCTTAGCTGCCTGTCTTCCTTCTGTCTCCCAAGGTCATTCCCACACACCATTTACAGTGTGAGAGAGTTCTCATTCTCTGGCGTTTAAAAGGTCAGAAAATACCACATGGAAATGATAACAAATGACTTCATTTCCCTCCTACTATCCCCAGGTTGCTTGTCTGCGTTTATAAGTCATATATAGTTCATATTTCATTTCCTCAAAGTATTTTTCTGACCCAAAATGAAAGGAAAGTCACAAAAAGCACAACTTGTGTCAAAAGATCCTTAAGAGTCGCTGGAACTTAAAAATGTAGACACTGTGCATTCATTCCCATTGGATTCAATAGGCTTATCTTCATTGCCTAGTCACTCTATCACCTGAATAGGCAGACAACTGTTTTCCAAGAACAGAAATGGATCACGAATTGGATCCATTTGGATCTCTATTAATTCCCCCTCCTCTTCAAAGACACTTTATGGCATGCTTCTCTGTTTCACTTCTGAAGTGGACTCTTTACTAAGTCACCTTGTATACACCTGTCAACTTGGTACAGAGTATGTCATTGGCTGCAGGCTAACTTCAACAGTTCATTGGCTGTGAGGAAGGGCCATCCTTCATCATGCAAATTAACAGTAGTGCTTTGAACTGTACCAAATAAGCAATTGGTGCTACAGCTGATCTTTCAAAACAGGCATCAGTTGATCTTTGTACATCAGTCAAATAAGGGTTCCAAAGTACGATTGCTAATTTTTATTAGGTAGATTGCTTAACCATTGCTTAAATGCTGAATTTATTAATGGTCAAATAAACAATTTTGAAAGTGCTAAAGTGAAGTTATGAAATTATTTTTATCATTTTAATCCAAGTTGATATATAAGCATAAAAATGAAATGTTTCTTCCAAACCAAAAAACTACAAAAAAAAAAACTCTTTATGGAATTTGCAGCTCTTTATGGAGCTTTTGCATTATTGGAGTTAATTTCAGATAAATCATGAAAGCTGGGTCAACACCGTTTTTGAGATAGGGCAAGTAAAGATGTGTATAGAATGATAATCAGGTATGTTTATTCATTTATTTAGTCACACATAAACACGCAACACCCCCATCTCCACATAAATCTGCATACCCAAATAAAGCTTTGTCTAGGAAGTTTATACCCTTGTTTCCTCGAAAATAAGACGAGGTCTTGTTTTCTTTTGGGCCACAAAATAAGCACTGGGGCTTATTTTCGGGGGGTGTCTTATTTTTTCCCATGTATGGGAGGTCCACTTTGTCTGCTTGCTTGCGGCAGGGCAGGAGGCCACGCAGTGCACCAGTGCCCCTGCGAGGCAGGGGGATTGGAGCTGCCCCATGCACCACACACCAGCTTACCTCAGGGCCTCCGTAGCCAGGCCACCCACACCCCAAAATGTGCCTCGCTTTACGGCTATGGCACTAGCACACAACTCAGCATCCTTCTCTGTTATGGCCGCAAGAAAGCAGAAGTGGTCCAGCGCCCACGTGGGCTCCTGCTGTATGTGGCTGCTGGTGCTGCTGCCATGAGGCAGGTGTCATGGTGTGGATGGCCTGACTACGGGACCCTTGAGGTAAGCCAGTGCGGGATGCATGAGGCAGCTTCACCACCACCCCACCTTGTCTCATGGCCGTGGCACAGAGAGCAACCAGATGGAATGGGCAGGCAGCCAACTGTGCAGGCTCTTAGGTAGGGCTTATTTTGGGGGTAGAGTTTATATTAGGCACATGCATAAAAACATGCTAGGTCCTATTTTTTGGATAGGTCTTATTTTCAGGGAAACAGAGTACTATTCTGAAATTATGCTTTAAAAATGAATTAAAACTCAAATGATAAACACAGAGCATATAACCAATAATAGCATCAATAAAAATATGCAGCATTACATTTAAATGAGAACCTGTTCAGATATGAAAAAAATATAACAGAACTTAAGAAACAGTTGAAAGAATTTTTTGAGATGAATTTGAATAAGGGTACCCCAATTGAAATTGTGTGGGATGCGAGCAAAGCTTACATGAGAGGGGTACTCATTTACATGAACTCTAAACATAGACTGAATCGACAAAAGAAAAGATCTGAACTGGAAGCAGAAATAAAGAATAAAGAACAGCTACTTATTAAAAACCCAACAGATGAAAGATTACGTGGTGTTATAAAACTTTTGAAAGATCAATTCCAAATGCTTATGGCGGAACAAGTTGCAACAAACCTACAATATGCGAGGCATAATACATTTTGTAACGCCAATAAACCGGGCAGATGGTTGGCCTATACATTAAGGAAGAAGCAGAGTATACGGACTATTGATAGTATTGATATTGGAGGGAAAGAAATCTTTCAACAAAAATTAATTAAAGAAGCTTTTGTAGACTATTATACTAAGCTATATGCTAAAGATGATATGCAGAATGGACTTATAGAAAAATACTTAGATAATAAAAGAGTCACAAACATTACTAATCAACAAAAGGAAAGAATGAATTATCCTATAACAGAGGAGGAGATAATAGCAGCAATTAAACAATTAAAAACAGCTAAAGCTCCTGGAACGGATGGTTTGACTGCAGTGTATTATAAAACTTTGCAAGCAGAAATGGTGGAACAACTTAGAGATTTATTTTGCAATATTCAACAAGGGGGTAAAATACCCCCATCATGGACAACAGCTTATATTTCTTTGATACCAAAAGATCAAGTAGGTCCTAAAAAACCGGAGTATTATCGACCAATATCTCTTCTGAATACTGATTATAAAATTTATGCAAAAGTACTAGCCAACAGGTTGATGCCAGTTATCCAAGAGGTGATTCATGATGATCAAGCGGGATTTATTGAGGGCAGATACATGAAGGATAATGTAAGGCAAGTAATAGACTTATTGGAATATTTTGAGAGGAATAAACAGGTACCTGCAGTGCTGGTCTTTTTGGATGTGGAAAAGGCCTTTGATAGAGTGGATTGGAATTTTCTATTAAAGACTTTAAAAAAGATGGACTTTGGGGATCAATTTATACAGGCGGTTTCAGCAATTTACCAAGAGCAAAAGGCACAGATTATTATTAATGGAAGTTTGACAACAGAGTTTAAAATTGAAAAAGGAACAAGACAGGGATGTCCATTATCCCCATTGCTATTTATTTTAACACTAGAAGTCTTGTTAAATACAATACGGGACTCTAACATCTTGAAAGGTATAATGATAAGGCAAGAGGACTACAGAATAAAGGCATTAGCAGATGATCTGGTTGTTACCCTAACACAACCAATGGAATCAATAATCCAGATGAAAGACATTATACAAGATTATGGTAAAGTTTCAGGTTTTAGATTGAATCAGAAAAAAACTAAGATGATAGTTAAAAATATGACACAAGATCGTAAACACGAGCTTGAAAGGAGGGCAGGTTTTGAGATTGTACCAAAGGTAAAATATCTAGGAGTTCAGGTTGCAGAATCAAATATGAAACTGTTTCAAAATAATTATGAGGTGTTGTGGCGAGATGTGCAGAAAGATATGGAGACTTGGAAAAAACTGCAGCTGTCTTTACTTGGAAGAATAGCAGCAGTTAAGATGAATATTTTGCCAAGATTTCTTTTTTTGTTCCAAATGATTCCGGTGCTTAAAAGCGATAAACAATTGAAAGAGTGGCAAAGTGGAGTGAATAAGTTTGTTTGGAACGAGAAAAAACCGAGAGTGAAATTAAAAATCATGCAAGATGTTCCAGAACGGGGAGGTCTTAAACTCCCAAACCTACAGTTATATTACGAAGCAGCAGCTTTATCTCAAGCAAGTGATTGGTTTGGAAGGAAAAAGACTGGAATATTGAATATAGAAAGTTTTGATCTTGAATTTGGATGGCATGCTTATTTATTTTATGAAAATAAAGTGGATAAAGTATTTAAAAGTCATATACTTAGAGACTCCCTGATGAGAGTTTGGAAGAAGCACCGACTTAAATGGGATTATAAAATACCGCTATGGCTGGATCTTGGTCATATTATTTGGAATACAAATATAATGTCACTCGGGGGGGGGTTTATACAAAGAGGTTCTTTTTACAGATGCGGGCAGATGGCAGTTGAAGACATTGGAGACACTGTTGGATGAAGGGATTAATTTGACTTGGTTACAATATAATCAACTTCAATTGAGATAGAAAAGGACCAAAAAACTGGTATTATGTTGCATGAGGAAGAACTGGTTAGACATATAAAAGAGAAAGGTCCAATGCATATTAAAAGGCTTTACAATGTCTTGTTAGAAAGAGATTCAGAAACTGAATTGGTTAAAGATTGTATGATTAAATGGGCACAGAATTTTGAAGAACCAGTGATGTTGGATACATGGGAAAGAATTTGGGTTCAGAATGTTAAATTTACACAGTCACAGAATTTGAGGGAAAATTTCTATAAAATGTTTTATAGATGGCATTTAGATCCTAAGAAATTATCATGCATGTACCCTAATGTTCAGCCAAAATGTTGGAGATGTGATTGTTTAGATGCTACATATTATCATGTTTGGTGGATTTGCAAGGAAGTTAAAGCTTTTTGGATAAAAATTTGGTGGGTTATGCAGAATGTTTTGAAGAAAAAAATTCAATTTTCTCCACAATTGTTTTTATTGGGTATAGTTAAGGGGTTTACATTGGGTGAAACAAAGTTGATATTGTACATGATAACAGCAGCGAGATTATTGATAGGTAAATACTGGAAAAATGAAGCTTTGCCCACTATCGAGGAATGGACTTTGAAGATGGCCAGTTTTGCAGAGATGGCGAAGATTTCAGCATATTTAAAAGATTGTTCACAAGAGACTTATGAATGGGAATGGAAAAAGTGGATAGATTATGTCCAGAACAAATATCAAACCAGGAAGTATCAAATAGCTTTTATTTGAAAATGTTATATTAAGATAGAAATATTTTAATGTAATGAAGATGAAAAATTATAAGGGGGATGGAGGGGTTCAAGTTTTATACAGAGGGGTTTTTTTTTCTTGATCTGAGTATATTGTGTGGAAGTCAGGGGGGAAGGGAAGGGTTAGGGAGGGTTAGGGAGGATGAGGTTGGGAAGTTTGGGGTGGGTTGAGGAGGGGGGGGAAAGGGGTGAAAATGTAATTGTAAAACTTTTGCAATAAAAAAAAATATGCAACATTACAAAACTAAAGATAGTGATATAATAATACAAACAAAAAACCCTGGTCAGTGTAAATATCCTTGCCTGACTCAGGAAGGGTGCTGAAATATCAAGGAAAGGCACGCTATAGCTGAGAGTGGGGGGGGCACCCATGAAAAGACCTTCTTCAGGACATTAATTTATTGCCCCTCAAGTTATATAATCCAAAATAAGAATTTAATTTAACTTTGTTTCCAGACAGGCAGAATAATCTGCACTGCAGAAGTGATTAAGAAGCATCATGAACCATCCAGCCTCCAGGCCAAAGATCTATCACTTTTCCCTTTTGCAAAGCAAAAATGAGATAAATGGTTCGGATTGTTTTTGGTTTTTTTAAGCATGAACAACGAAAATAAACTTCAAGCAAAGTTTCTTATACATTTAAGTAATCCTAAAGACTAATCCCTCTTCCTTCTTCACGGTTACATTTTGGGTAAACAAAACAAAGTGTATGGAAGGCAGAATGGAGAAGCTAGGCTCCTGCAAGAGTGCCCCTTAATTGCAGATGGAGGTCTTGCACCTTCCCTGTCTTGATTTGGCTTGACACCTCCTAAAATTTCCTTGAAATAACTTCTCTTTTTATAATGTTAAATATTGATGTTTACATTGGATTTTTTTCCTCTTTGTTTTTCCACCAGCTGTTCTGCACATTTCTAGGTGCATGGGGTACATTTCAAAAGGTCTTTCTTAGCATCTTGTTTTGTCTAGTTAAACTTTATTGTTGCTTGTGGTAAGAAAGGTATAGTTTTACCAGCTTTATCACTCCTTTTTACAACATCTAGAGACAGTATTTGTTTATACATCTAGAGACAGTATTCCATCCAAGCATTTCCCCAATTTTATTCATATTCTTTGGTTAAAATGCTCAGTATATGCGCAGCTCCATTCAGTTGCCCCGACTGCACCCCAATGAAAGGGTTTACTGGGTCATAAAAAGAAAAAAAATTGATTGGCCTTGGTGATTATCTTGTGGAGCCAGCTGTGGACTTCGCCTTCCTCTTATTTTCAATCCTGTGTTTTGATGAGCTCTTGGTGATTTTTCTAGCTTATTTCGGGTCATATTGCTCAAATGAGTAATGCCAAATCAAAGTTTTAGCAGGGCTAGTGGAAAATGGATAGTAATGATCACAGCACATAAGTTATCACAGCATTTCCCAAACTACTAAATCACTTCTGTAACACTGGCCTTCAAATTGTGTAATGATTAGGGGCAACAGCTCATGCAAACTCATTTGGCATAAATGAGAAGCCAGGTTGTCCAGGCCATATTTTGGATTAGAGCTTTGGCAGCTGATTTTTTTAAAATAAAACAAAATACAGAGTTGTGAAAAGCCTTCATAAATCTTCCATTGGATGCCGAAACTTACTGTAGAAGGGAAGGAAGGGGAAGGAAAAGGAAGGGAAGCCCAACACTCAGATGGGCAGCTTATAAATTGAACAAATAAAAATAAATAAAGGGTTGATATTGTTTCTTGAAGCTAGATTTAATTTCAAACACTTAAAAATAATAGTGCTCAACTCCCTAAGACTAAATCTAATACTATTCATATAGATTTTGTTAATTAGTTAAAATTTAATCTCTATTACCTTCTTTATTTCTTTCCCCCATCCATTCGTACCACATGTCCCACACGCTATAAAATTCTGAATCTTCTCTGTCATTAATTTCTGAAGTCAATTTGTTCATTTCGGCGCACTCCAATATTTTTCCAATAACATGTTCTTGAGGTGGTATTTGTTTTTCTTTCCAATACTGGGCAAAGGAAATTCTAGCGGCTGTCAGAATATGTATAATTAAATACTTTTTCTTTTTTGCATATTCAGTTTTCAAAATTCCCAGGAGAAAAGCTTTTGGGTCAAAATCAAAATTTTCTTTTATTATTTCTCTAATCCACACCCATATCATCCTCCAGAATTTTTGTGCCTGATTACATGTCCACCAGCAATGATAAAAAGTACCCTGCTGATAGTCACATTTCCAACATTTAGGGCTCGAATTGGGGTAGATCTTCGCTATCCTGGCTGGGGCCATATGCCATCTATAAAACAGCTTGTATTGGTTTTCCTTATAAGCCGTCGCCTTTGTCATTTTAAGGTTATTATTCCATATTGAATCCCATTCGTTCAAATTTATATTCTGTCCTATATTTTTGGCCCATGCTAACATCGGTTCTTTAACTACTTCCTCTGCCATATCGTACTCCAATAAGTAATTATATAATTTAGCTAAAATTTTGTCGTCCGTACCCATCCATATCTTATCAAATCCATTTATGCTCATTTCAATGCCAAATTCCTCCTTATCTTTTTTATATCTGGATTTAATTTGGTTATATGGCCACCAGTCTATAGAAATACCTTGTTCCATCAATTCTTTCCTTGTTTTAAGGTTCCCTCCCCCATCTAATAATTCATTGTATCTGAACGTTTTACCCATTTCTAATACATTTGGATATATTATAGCCTCCATGGTGGAAAGCCATCTCGGAATTTTCCTATAGTGCTTCTGTCTCATCTCTCCCCATATTTGTATCAAGATCTCCCTTATTTTATGTCTATGGAAGTAAGTTTTTATCTTCTTCCCAGTATCCCAGAGATATGCATGCCAACCCTTCTGGAGATCATACCCTTCTAGAGTTAACAGTCTTTTATTTCTTAGGGTTGCCCATTCTTTCAGCCATACTAGGTTTGCAGCTTTTTGATATAACTCCCATTTAGGTAATCCGAAACCCCCTCTTTCCTTCTTGTCCTGTAAATTCCTAAATGCTATCCTTGGTTTCTTTCCCTCCCAAATAAATTTCCTGATGATGCTATTGAGCTCCAGAAAGAATTTTTTATCTAATTTAACAGGGACCGTTCGGAATAGATACAATAACTTGGGTAATATGCTCATTTTTATTGCCGCGATTCTGCCTAATAATGATATCTGTAGTCTTCCCCACTTTTCCAGATCCTGTTTAATATTTCTAATCAATGGTAAATAATTATCCTCTCTGAGGGCCGAGCACCTTGATGAAATCCAGACCCCCAGGTATTTTACCTTCTTGGCGATTTGGATCTCCATTGATTCTTCCAGTACTTTTTTCCTTGCCTCCGTCATATTTTTTGTTAATAATTTAGTTTTGGATTTATTTAATTTAAGGCCTGCTACCTCCCTGTAATTGCCCAATTCTTCCAGAATTTTAGTGCCTGATTCTAATGGTTCTTCCATGATTAATACCACATCATCTGCAAATGCCTGTGTCTTATATATCTCTTTTCTGATTGTCAGACCCTTTATTTCATTATTGTTCCTAATCTTTCTCAAGAATACTTCTAGTGCTAAGATAAATAGAAGTGGGGATAGAGGGCACCCTTGTCGGACCCCTTTTCTAATTTGAAAAGCCTTAGTTAGTTCTCCATTCAGTAATATATTAGCCTTTTGTTTTTGATAGATTGTGGATATCGTATTGACAAAATTTGATCCGAATTCCATTTGGATAATTTGTTGTTTCATAAATTGCCAATTAAGATTGTCAAATGCCTTTTGGGCGTCGACAAAGACCAATGCCATTTCTTTGTTCGGGTGTTCCTCATAGTATTCCAATATGTCTATTATCATCCTTGTATTATTCCTGATTTGCCTCCCAGGGAGGAATCCATTTTGGTCACTGTGTATTAATTTATTCAAAATTATTTTTAGCCTTCCTGCTAAAATACCCATATAGATTTTGTAGTCCGTATTCAGGAGGGATATCGGTCTGTAATTTTTAATTAATTTTGGGTCTTCTCCTTCTTTTTGGAGGAGAGTAATATACGCCTCTCTCCATGATTCTGGAATTTTGGATTCTGTTAGGGCCTCATTATAAATTTCTAACAACTTTGGTAACAAAATTTCTCCCAAATCCAAATTTTTATAAAATTCCCCTGGAAGTCCATCTGGGCCTGGGGATTTGTTCTTTTTAAGTTTTGATATTACCATTCTTAATTCTGTCATCGTTATTTCTTTATTAAGTATTTCTTTATCCTCTTCCCCGATTTTTGGAAGACTTTCTTTTGACAAGTATTGGACCACCTTTTCATTAGGAATTTGTTCTTCCGCATACAGAGCCGCATAATACTCTCGGGCAATCTCCAATTTATCTTCCTGTTTATTGTTGAGGTGGCCTTCCGGGTCTTCCAATTGATGAATTATGCCTTTCTCTTTTTCTTTTTTTAACCTATAGGACAGCCACCTGCCCGGTTTGTTTGCATTTTCAAAGTAATATTGTTTGGTTCGTTTCATTTTGTACGCCAATTCCTCTTGATCTATTACGTTTAATTTGTGCCGTATAACCATCCAATTTTCTTTAACATCCTTATTATCTGGTTTATGTTGTAGTTCCCTCTCGGCTTTCCCTAATTCTTCTATCAGTGCCTTCTGCCTCTCTCTTCTTTCCTTATTCCTGTGTGCACTATACGATATTGCTAGTCCTCTTACGTACGCTTTCATTGTATCCCATATGATACCTCGAGATGTTGCCTCCTTTTCATTTACTTCAAAAAATAAATTTAATTCTTTTTTTACTTTCTCAACATTTTGCTTGTCCTTTAGAAATTGATTATTTAATCTCCATCTTGTATTTCTTCTCTTGTGCGTACATTCCCATTTAACCTCTAATGGATTATGGTCTGCCCAAATGTTGGGCATGATTTCTGTTGACTTAATATCTAACCCTATATCTCTGCTTATCCACATCATATCAATCCTAGACCAAGATTTCTTAGGATTAGAATAATATGTATACTGCCTCTGATATGGGTGCAGAACCCGCCAAATATCCACTAGATTGAATTCTTCTACCATATCAAAGAATGGTTTTGGTAAATTTTTCCTCTTTTTCTTTTTACCTTTGGTCCCCTTATAATCTCTATTTGAATCTATTACCCCATTAAAATCGCCAATTATGCAAATCTTGCTCTTATCCATCATGCTTAATCTCTCTCCTAATTTTTTATAAAAGTCTCCTAGGTTTTCATTCGGGGCATAAATTGCTGTTAATAAGATTGGACAGTTGCCTCTTTTAACTTCCACCATTAATACCCTTCCCTTCGGGTCTGCATATTTTAGTTCGGCTTTTATTTCCTTCTTGATGTACAATGCTACTCCCCTTTTCTTTTTATCAGCTAGGGATGCATAAAGATTCCCCAATTTCTTATATTCCAAATATTTTTGATTTTCCTTTTTAATATGGACCTCTTGAAGGCACACTATATCCATATTTTGTTTAGCTAATTTTGTAAAAAAAAAATTCCTCTTTTTGTTATCGTTTAGGCCATTTACGTTAACCGATATCAATTTCCAATCATCCATCTCTTAATTTTTGTATACTATCCTAATACTTCTTGGCACGTGTGACTCTTTGTGGACTTTGGTCTTTCTTTGTCTCCTTACTATCCTTATCTTCCTCCTCCTTTTCCTTCGATATCCCTTCTTTCTCTCTTATCTGCTGGGTTACTTCTTCTTTCGATGTTTCCGCCTCTAACTCCTCTTTACTACTTTGATCCTCTTCAGACGCTCGTAATTGATCCAGGAACTCTTGAGCTGCTACTAAGCTATCTATCTTAACTTTATTCCCTTGCCATGTGATCCACATGCCTTCTGGTAAGATCCACCTGAAGAGAATATTCCTTTTGTTTAATTGAGTAGCCAAAAACCTATAATCTCTCCTTATCTCCCTTACCCTCCTTGGGATTTGTTTCAGTATGATCACCTCCTTTCCCTTATACATGATTGGCTCATCTCTTGCCATACTATAGAGGATATCCTTTACCTTCTTCCTTGCGAATCTTATATGCACCTCCCTCGGCAATTTATTTCTTCGTGCATAATTTGTCTGGACCCTGTACGCCTTGTCAATTTCCTTTATAATATCCAATTTATCTTGTTGCAACACCCCAGCAATTAATTCTGCCATCACCTGGCACAGATCTTCTTCCTTATCTTCCGCAATGTTTTGGAAACGGAGATAGAAGGAGGCTCGATCCATTTCCAATTGGGTAATTGAGTCTGCCAATTCCCTGTTCTGTTCCATCAGTTTTTGGTCAACCGTATCTAAATTTTTTTCCTGTTGTTCCATTTTAACTTCCATCTTTTTAATCTTCTGTGTATTAGTTTGTATCGATTCCTGTATACCAATCATTTTTTGATCTAATGCCCTAATATCTGTCTTCAATTCAGTATGATTGCTAGACATTTTTTCTTGTAACATAATCATCGTGTCCTGTATTGCTGTCAATGTTGATTGCATTGCTTGCATTGTGGGTAGCATTCCTGATTTCTCCATTTTAGAGAAACCTTCAGTCAATTTCTGTGTAGCAGGTGATGTCGTTGTGATCGTGGGATTTGAGGATGTTTTCTTTCCTGTTTTTGTCACCGTGGATGAGAAGCTCATCATCTCTTTTAATACCTTTTTCTGTTTTCTTGTTATATTTTCAATGTTTTTCCAAATTGTCATCCACCAATATTTAACTGCCTCTATCAAATGAATTTATATTAAATCGTTCCCTTCCGTTCCACTATTCAATATTGTTTAGTAATACAATAAATCAATAATTCAAATTTTTATCTATTGCACAAACCTATCTTGTAATAAGTCACTTATTGATCAATTAATAGTTAAACTAATTTGAACTAAGATAACCCTCTCACCTGCTACCACTACTTAAGCAAATTATCTCTACCTACTCTTATTTAACACTTAAGCACTGATGACTTTCTAATATATCTTGAGCAATCTAAGTACACATATAAATAATTAATTATGCAATCTCAATATTCAATATTTTAAGTTATAAAAAGCTAATCAAAATTAAGAATCAATAATTGAAAGAAGAAAGGAGGAGAAGAAAGGGAAAAATCCAATTATAGAATATAAAAGATTATAGCGTATATAAATTCCTTAATAAAAAATCTAAAAAGTACTTAATAAATTTTAAATAAGTTCACAATTAATTTAGATTATCTAAAATGGAATATGTAATATATATAATATTAATATAGATATATACTTATAGATATATAAATTTTCTAATTTTTTTTTCTTGTTGTTGTTATTTGCCCAACTCGTTGATTAATTAATTGATTAGTTGATTAATTGCTCAATAACTTCTCTCAGTCATAAAAGAGCAGAAGGGAAAAGCAACCAAAAAATATAAAAAAATTCTTTTACAATGATGCAGCATTTTACAATGATGTACCGATTGTATCACTATATGTTATAATAAAATCAAATTTAAAAAAAAAAATAATAAATAAATAAAGGGGAGATTTGGCTGAAAAAAGTGAGATAATTACAAATCTACCAAAAAATAAATAAATAAATAGATATCATCTGTTTCCACATTAAAACATAATTTATATGTTTGAAGGAGATATTTCGGGGATGGAGGACACCGGCAGATTCATGGAACAGCTCAGGCTTTGTCCATGCTACATATTTATCATTTGTTCCAAAGTGCCAAGGAAAGGTGAAACTGCCAATAAAACTATCTTCCATCCAAACAGGGTAATTTATTTTTCTTAGGGCCTTTGTCACTTGCAATATTCATTAAACAAGTGTTACTGTTCTGGTCAGATTAATCTTCTTGGTTTATAAATATGCAAATCAACTCTGTGTCTTGCCACATTATTCTCAATGCTCTGTTTCCAACAGAGCTTTGTGGGATTTTTTTTTCCCTCCTTGGATCTATCTTTATCAAAACTCATTTGCATAGACCAATGAGATTGTATGAGTAGAAGAAAGTGGTGGAAAGTAGGTCAGATCACACAAAGGTTAGCCAGCAAATTGTTTAAAGGATAAAGGGAGGCAGGGTAATCTTAAGGGAGAGAAGTGGAGCAGCTATTCAAAGAAAGAAAATATTGGTTGATTTCTGTAAAGTGAGGACTCACAAAAGCCGGTTCTGAATGGAACCAGCCAGAGCAGCTTTGCTCTCTAAAAAGTTTGTACTCATGTTCTCCCTGACTGGCTGTCTTTCTGCTATTAGGATGAGAAACAGAACATTAAAATATAAAGCACTGAGGTTGAAGCATGGTATCTATGATATTGTGACAGTGATACTACTTCTCTTTTCACAACATTGTGTATAATGTTGCAACCGGTAGTAAAGGTAAATAGAACCTACCCCTGAGTGGCACTGATGCACTGCGTGGCCTCCTGCCCTGCCGCAAGCAAGCAGACGAAGTGGGCCTCCTATACATGGGAAAAAATAAGACACCATCCAAAAATAAGCCCAGTGCTTATTTTGTGGACCAAAAGAAAATAAGACCTGTTCTTATTTTCAGGGAAACAAGGGACAAAGCTTTATTTCGGTATGCAAGTTTATGTGGAGGTGGGGGTGTTGCGTGTTTATGTGTGACTAAATAAATGAATAAACATACCTGATGATCATTCTATACACATCTTTACTTGCCCTATCTCAAAAACGGTGTTTAATGAGCAAAACCGAAAGGAAGTACGGTACTGTTTTTTAAAACAATTCCAGATCCAGAGAAAGAAAACCATGGAGGTTTCCTCCATTTACCGTATTTCCCTGAAAATAAGACCAGGTCTTATATTAATTTTTGCTCCAAAAGACGCATATTTTCTGGTTAGGTCTTATTTTTGGGGAAATATGGCACTAAATGCACCCATCTGGCTGGCAATCTTAACTGGGGCTTATTTTGAGGGTAGGGCTTATATTACGAGCATCCTGAAAAATCATGCTAGGACTTATTTTCTGGTTGGGTCTTATTTTCGGGGAAACAGGGTAGTGATGAGACAAATTTCTCAACTTGACCCCAAACTAGATAGCTCAGGAACAACAAAGTGTTTCAGTGAATTTTCAGAGAAATGGGATTCTACTTTGTTTTCTGATTATTGTCTATAGCTTGTAGGTCCCATTTGCAAGCATGTTAGGGTATTCTCCACAGGTTGATCCCAGCACCAACTATAGGGGAGAATTGTTTGGAAAATGGAAACACCCTCCCCCCCCCGGTATCGCCTTCTTTCAAGAAATGAACTTTTGGAGGACAAAGAAAAGTTTTAGATCTAGTAGATGGGATAGGAACCATTCAATACATTACAAGGAACCATCAAGAGGATTGATCCAGAGAGAGGAAAACCAAAGTGAAAGCTGGTTTGTTGGGGGTGGTCACTAAAGTTGAAGAAGTCAATGTGTTTCGTTGAGAAAAGGGCAAACATGAAAGTGATCTCTAGTCTTTGTAGTTCCCATGGTTTCACAATAATCAAAGGGAGTTTCAAAATGAATAATGGCTTTCACATTAGGAGACTCTTGCACAGGGGACTGTAGTGCAACTGGCTCTGTAGTTCTCAGCAATAAGAATTTCAACTAAAGCGACTGTTTCCATATTAAGGCATTTTGTAGGAGCACCTATTCCTTGGTGTTATTTGTTTAATTAATAAGTTAAAAGCAAATTTTATCAAAGAAAGTGATCTCTCTCTCTTTTTTTTTATACACACACATACACATACGCACACACACCCTATCTATATCTCCCAGTACTAGAATGATTCCCATTTTCTCAAAACATCCAAGATGAATGTGAGATACAATTAAAGTAAAATGCACATTTTGAATACACTAAAAACACCATGTAATGTTCCTGTAATATTATTCATACTACGGTTGACTGATTGCTGCCATCGAATTTCAGATTGTCAACACTTTGTCAGGATTAAATTATCTTTCCTGTGGCTCCCAATTACAAGGTGAGGCACAGACAGTTCCATTTATATTTTCTGTTTTCTGCTAATCCACATTTAATCCACCCAAAACATTGTTAGCCTTAACTTTCAACATTAGTTGAGCAAAATACTGTACGTTGTCTCACCTTTATGAACAATATGGAGATTTCTAACAATTCCCACAGTGGGTGCCACTGTTTTTGTCATGCATTCTCAACTCGCCCAATTCCTTAGTCTGCACTCCTTTAATGTTGGTGTGAGATCCTCTGCTGCAGGTTTATTTATACATATCACATATATTCAACTCTGAGCTTAGTTATTTTCTTGCAGACATTTTATTACTCAAATGAGTAACATCATCAGTGCATTTGGTAATGAATGTCTGCAAGAAAACAACCAAGCTCAAAGAGCACCAAGGACTCCTCATTTCAAGAGTCACAAATATCATCTTCTATCAGTTTTAGTAATAGAAGGTATTTCCCCCCCCACCCCCGCCACCCTTTAGTAGTATAGAGTATTTTCCCCTTGTTTGGAGAATATCAGCATCTGTTTTACACAAACCAGAGATCAGGATGGGAACAGAGATGGAATTCAACTGGTTTGGACTGGTTCAGGCAAACTGGTTGTTAAGATTTTGTGCAGTTTGGAGAACCGGCTGATCACACCATGGGCTGATTCCGCCTGCCCCACTCTGCCCTGCTCCACCCCTCCTTATCTCACCTCACCCACCTTGGCTGGTGCCTAGAGTCATACCTGAGCCCAGATGCTCTCTGGCTCCTTTGCTCGCTCACTTGCCCAGATCATGTGGCCCAACTGATCCCCGTGCCTTCCCCGCTCTCCTCACTGTGGCTTCCCGGAAACGTAAGGTGCTCAGCTGAAGGACTCACCCGCCTTTTGGGCCTGGCTCTCGCCATCCCTCTGCCTGCATGCCACCTGCTCACCCTTTGCCTCAGGTCGGGGGATGCGCCAGTTCCTGGCTCTGGCCTTCTCCTGGCCCTCTGGGCAGATGCTGCCCACTCACCCTTTACCTCAGGTCAGGGGAAGTTCCAGTTCCTGCCTTTCTAAAGGGACATCTCTCCCCCACCTCCCCCTTGCTCCCGCATGGTTCCACTGCGGTCTCACCCTTCACCGGACCAGCTCGCTTACCTCTGCCCCATTTCCCCTCCTTCAGAGGCACCTTACTCACTCTCCCCACTTCTTCCCCCATGACTGCCTCTTTCTTCATCCCGTGACCTTACCATCCTCCTGAAGCTGGCAGCAGAGGGGAAAGAGAGCCAGGGCTGAGCCATCACCGCTCAGCTCCCCTCAGTCTATATCTCGCCCCCCCCTGTGGATTCTCCACAGCTGCTGAGCCTTGCCTGCCAGCGGGTGGGGGGTGACTAGGGAGCATGAAGGTACGTGGCCTGCATTGCCCCTCGGCCAATTGGCCCTCCCTCACCCACCTGCTGGCCCAAGTGCTTCAGCTGAGCATAGGCTGTTATGGTGAGCAGAATGGTGTGGAGACAAGACCTTGTTTTACCACTTGGTGGGTAAATCTGGGTCAGCTAAAACTTCACTGGGTTCTTGTAAGGATAAAATAAAGGGGACGCTCTCCAAGCAGGTTTTTAATTTTGTTTTAAGTTATGTTTAATAGCATTGCTTCAAGAATGACCTCTCCAGAATCATGAGAAATGGGCAGGATACAGCTCTTACAAACAAGCGACATTTCGTACAAGACCTTGTGACTTACGTAGCTCTGCTTTTCCCAACAAGGTCAGTGTGTACGCTGAAGGATGATGCTTAACAACCAGCACCTCTCAAATTCCCCAACCTTGGGGATCATGAGCCAGTAAACTTCAACTCAGCCTGCAGCTGAGTCACTAGGGGAAGATATGCATTGAAATCTGGTTAGCTGAATTTTTTTGCTTGCTTCAAAAGCACTGCTGTGATAGCTGGTAGTACAGAGTAAGGAAAAGGCCCTGCTGAGGTTTCATTAGGCACAAAACAGAAAAGGAGGAGGAGGAGGAGGAGGAGGAGGAGGAGGAGGAGGAGGAGGAGGAGGAGGAGGAGGAGGAGGAGGAGGAGGAGAAGAAGAAGAAGAAGAAGAAGAAGAAGAAGAAGAAGAAGAAGAAGAAGAAGAAGAAGAAGAAGAAGAAGAAGAAGAAGAAGAAGAAGAAGAAGAAGAAGAAGAAGAGGAGGAAATTCTTATGAGATTAGAATCCTTTTCCTTCAGTGACTTTCCTTATCCCACCAAGACTTCCCCAGGGATGATACTGGCTCCTTTTGACATCATTGGTAGGCTGGCAATACAGATTGTCTTGTACTGCTTTCCTTTTAAAGAAGTGTTATGTTTCAATGCTAATTTTAATCGTGGAATGTGGATTTTAAAGGTTCATTTCTGCATTCCTTGCTTTCACCACCATCAGTCTGAACTGACCTACAAATGGATAACTGATAAAGGGTGGAGGGTGGGGCGACTTTCTAAGGCCTCTCCATTTTCACCTTCCACAGTTTAATATCCCAACAATCAAACTTTGGCTTCTTTGCTTTGAGGTTGAGGTTGAAGAACAAGGGGGTCAGAAATAATTGCAAAAACTCCTGAATGGCACTTCATGGGATTGCAAATTTATGTATTGTATATAGTGTATAGTTGTCAGTTGAAGTTCTCATTCTGGTCCTCTGTTGGAGCGGGAAAATACTCTCACCTAATTGGTTGTTTGGCTGATCAGTTTCATATAAAAGGAGCTGTGTGTTGTGGCCCGCCAGCGGCCTGCGCGGATTGTGGCTGATCCCGACGACGAGGAGGTTGGTGTGGGGTCATGCCAGCAGCCTGCACAGCCGGCGCTTGCGTCAGACAGCGAGGAGGCTGAAGAGGATGTGGTGCCAAAGGCAGAGACTCAGCCTGGGCCTTCAGAACCTCCAGAGGCTCCTTCAAGTGGAGAGAGCGAAGTGGAGGAGCCTCTCCTCAATGCTCGAGCACGCAGGGCTGCCAAAAGGCAGGAATGGCTACTCAGGAGGAGGAGATCTCCTCGAGAGTAAGGATTGAGGATAATTGGCCACTCCCTTAGCTTATTTAAGTCGCACACAGTAATTTCTTGCTGGAAACAACTTATAATTATCATCAGAGCATTTTTGGAAAAGTCTTATCGTATCTTGTTTGCCGGACTTTGGTTTATTCTTGCTATTTAATAAATTTGATAAGGACTGTTGGTGTGTGTCAATATCCTCGGGAATCCGGAGCTGGGGCAGAACACTGTGTCAGCCAGGGAGAGAGATTGCTTCACAGGCAGTATTGAATAAAGAATTGTTAAAAATCATCCCGGCCTCACTTCCATTCTTCGCCAAGAACTTAACACATACATTGAGCATGAAATAAAATACATTTTAAAATAAAATATATTCAATACAACTATCTTTTGAAAGAGCAAGAAAGATAACCTAATGCTGAATTCACTTTTATTCATTGTGCTGTAAAAGAGACCACAAAACAAAGTCCCAACACAGGGGAACCTGTTTCATTAGTAATAACAACAATTCAAATTATTATTGTTATTAGTATATGGTGTTGTTACGGTAGCCAGGAGACCACAATGCTATTGCAGAGTAGTAGCTTGGTTTGCCAAGATACCAATCCTTTTTATAAGAAATGTTTGTGCACTTCCCAAGGTGCCCTACAGGAAGCAAGCTGGCTTTGCACCGGAGAGAAAGTTGAGCAGATCTTTCTGCAGCATCACCCAAGGCCCCCTTCCTTCCCGGAGCTGCCTCACAAAAGGGCACCACAACCAGAAAAGTTCACAGCCATCAGGAACCTAACTGCCTGCACAGAGCACCAGCTTGTCTCACCACGGAAGTGGTACCTATTTATCTGCTCGCATAGAACATGCTTTTTAACTGTTCGGTGGACAGAAGCTGAGGCAGGGGACAGGAGCTCCCCCGCCACACAGATCTAGGGTTCGAGCCCTCCAGAACTGAGACCATTTCCAAAATCGACCTGAAACTAAATCTAATACCTTTACAACTACACCATAGTGACTTTATGCCATTCAGTGAGGGACATAATTATATGCAAATCAACCCTTTTTGACTGTTTGCTGAATATGTTGATGGTCTTCACTGAACTTGCTGTGCATTGCAACAAACACATTTTTAAAGTTATTTCCAAAACTATAAAAACATTTTAAAATAATTGAAATATACGGACATGAAACAATTTTTGGTATCCAATGTTCTCATCCACTTGCTGGTTGAAAGAGTTCTCTGTGGTATTCACATTGAGCCTTCAGTATCTTTTCTAGGTGTGGTATCATAGTTAAAAGCTGTACTAGGCAGAATGTAGCAGGAGGAGCAAGATACAGTTCTAAGCCACCAAAAATATAAATGGAGGAAGCCCAAAACCATTAGTAAGTTATGCTACGGATCTGGCATCTTGGCAGCTGATGAAGGAGCTTAAGTATCTGCATATCCTTGGTGATAGAGTCTGCATAAAAACAAGACAACTCTTAATGCTACAGAGGAGCAGAGGGTTAAGTCCTTAGTCTGGACTATACAATACCTAAGTAATGTTAATCTTATTTAAAGTGACTAAAAGATAATTTAAGAGGTTTTTTTTAAAAAAGAAATCAGAGTAATGTCTCCCCAAACATGCCTACAATTTAAATGTCATTTCCTCAAACAACTCATCTATCTATGCATCAGGAAATAGAAAAACATTTTTTTTTTCAAGAACACTTGACAAATAAAAGCTAATTATCCTGTTTCCTAGTACAGGAAAATAAAAATAAGGCAGTTACCATGTGGTCGTATTGCTGCAGCTTGTATCTGTATTTGTTTTTCCTGATATTTTGGGGAATAAAATATGCAATTTCTCTCTCCTTCTGTACATAATATTTATGTTAATTGCTTACAATAGGATACAGCTATTTCCATATTTCAATTCATAAACATTGCCCCGTGTATTTAATCAGAATTTAAAGTATATTTAAAGGCCTTGCAGTCACAACAGTGAGAATTATTCTAATGAAAGGGTTTTCCTTTCTCACAAACAATTTCTGTATTTTGGAAAAGTCAGAGGCGAACTTTGTAAAACTAGAAGAACCAAAATAGTAATGTTAGCTTCACATGTGCTGGATTTCAATGCATATTTTTAGTGATGAAGGCTTCTCTTGTAGCAAAATGTTGGAAGAAACATCCTTCTAGGTTCTGCTCCAAGTGGGGAAACCGACACTAGAAACATGGAGACTGCTTGGAAAGATGATTTAATGGTGGACAGGATCACATGGCTTGAGTTCCTGAACAGAAAAAAGGGCAGATACAGTGAGTCCCTGGGTTTTTATGCTCTCCCTGGCTCTGAACTTCCTGGGGCCCAGAAAGAGTATCCTGATTGGTTGTCAGACTCCCAGAGGGTGGGGGTCTTAGCTAGCCTTGCTGGCTGATGTAATCTTCCCAGGTGCCATGTGGTGAGTTTCTGTTGCTAGATGGGTAGAGGGCTAATCCTATCTTTGTTGGATCTTTGGCAATTCCTACTATGGTTCTGCCTGAAGGAGGTAGATCTTTGTTATGTAGAATAGACTGGCCCAAGCCTTAATGGCCCATTGACAACGGGTGGGGGCAGGAAGATGGGAGCTGCTTCAAAACATGCTTATCCCAGGGAAATATAATATTCTGCCTTTTTCATATTTCCTAAAATATTTCACTCTTCCAGGAAAGGGGTGGGTGCTAACTTCCTACAAGAACAAAAAAAAAAAAAAAAAAAAGAGCCTTGGTAGTACAGGGGTTTAAGGCACCCTGTTATTAAGCTTATTAAGACCAGCTGCCTGCAATTACTGCAGGGTTCGAATCTCGCCAAGGCTCAAGGTTGACTCAGCCTTCCATCCTTTCTAAGGTAGGTGAAATGAGGACCCAGTTTGTGGGGGCAATAAGCTGACTTTGTATAAATATACAAAAGGATGAAGGCTATTGCTGAGCACATTGTAAGCCGCCCTGAGTCTTCGGAGAAGGGCGGCATATAAATCAAATTAAAAAAAAAAAAAACAAGCATGTTTTTATTATGTGACTCTAAACTTTATCAAACTCTTTGGGAATACCTGAGACTGCATCCTTTGTTTTTCTTTTGATCCTTCCCTGAAATAATTTTACAAAGTAGTGTAGTCAGATACAAACTCTTAACGTAGGCCACTGCCTGAGTCTCATTGCCAAGGACCCAGTGATGATGTCATGTTATTTAGAAAAGAAGGACTATCTTGGTCTTGGAGGTTGGAATTCTCTGTTATTATCTGAAGTCAGGAGACATTCCTGGTTCCTAGTTTTTAGTGACTATCATGTATACCTGGATTTCAGGTCTGTGTGGAACTTTAATGCACTCAGAGAAAAACCCACAGAGACATGTTGTAGGTTTTCTCATATGGAGCTCTTGCA
Organism: Pituophis catenifer annectens; assembly: GCF_029215685.1. Taxonomy (NCBI): domain Eukaryota; kingdom Metazoa; phylum Chordata; class Lepidosauria; order Squamata; family Colubridae; genus Pituophis; species Pituophis catenifer. Next base: position 141,411,824 of record NW_027256881.1, on the reverse strand, counting down.
GAAAGTTAAAAATGCTAACTGTGTTAGTTACAAGTAACCTATGCACCATTGTTAAGTGTTATGTTGCCTTTTGGAAACTGCAAAGTAGGGAGGCAAATATAAACTTAATGGGCTTTAGGTCCAAAAGGGTGAAAGATATGCATTTTTTTCCAATTACCTCTGCCCCTTCCCTTTTCTCTTAATTTAGATGCTCTTTCTTCTCCCATCCCAGCAATTACAGGTAGTCCTCCCTTATCAATGCTAATTAGGGCCAGCAGCTCCATCTTTAGTAACACAAACCTAGAACATAGAACATGGACTAATAGGGTTGAAATGGATCTTGGAGGTCTTTTAGTCCAACTTCCTGCTCATGACAAGAGATTCTATACCATTTCAGACTTTCTTTGGGCTTGATAGGATGGACCATGCTTCTTAGAGATGGCAGTTCTGGCAGTCCAGGTTGCCACCATTAAGCGAGGACCATGCAGGTTGTTTAGCGACAACTTCATGTGACTGACTTGCAACTTCCTGCCTGCCTCTCCATCAACCTGGTTTGTGGGAAAGGGCAAGGAAGGTCACAAATTGGTATCAAGTGGCCACAAGGATGTTGCAGCAGCCGTAAGTACAAAATCCAGTTATAACTGCTTCTCGTTCAGTTTAGTTATAAGTTCTTACTTCATTGTAAGTCACTGAATGTGTAGATGTTAAATGAGGACAACCTGAAAGATGCACAAAATGGACAGCTGGCTTTTACCATGGTTAGAATACAGTATTGCAGGCTAATTCTGCTGACTGCCAGAAAGTTGACTCAGCTTTCCTAGAATGGTAAAATCAGGACCCAGATTGTTGGAGGCAATATGCTGACTCTGTAAACCACTTAGAGAGAGCTGTAAAGCACTATGGGGCGGTGTATAAATCTAAGTGCTATTGCTACCAGAATCTAAATGATTTATATAGAAGGAGTTTTGAAACTAGGCTAAACTCTATACGAATTAGATGGACGGGTTGCTTATGACAGAAGGACTACCACTTGCTGAACCCTGCTATAAACCAGAATAGAATTTGGGGAGTTGTGGCATTTCAGAAAAATGCATGTAATTTTCTCTAGAAAATAGAATGCAACTGTTTGAGGGAAGGGATCATCGTTATACTCCTTCACACTGATTAACTCCATGACATTCACAATTGACATGGCATGTTTACTTATGTTTCTTCAACATTCATTCAAGTATTGCTTTTATACAAAAAGGTTCTGGTGATTCCCTCTTACTTTCACAAGGCAGTTTTTCCAACTCCTTTTCCATTAAAAGAACAATGTGAGAATAATAATGTCCTCCCCCACCCTCTCTCTCTCCTTACTTGTTGCTAAAGATAAAGCAATTCCTCCTCCCCCTTCTGCATTCCACCCTTACTTGAGGATTAAGAATCACTTACATCTATTTCTCCTCATTGTTATGGTTTTAATTAAACATTGCCTTAAACAAATACACAAACAAAAACCCATGAAGTACCAGCTACTTAGTAGTGAGGTCAATGACAAAGATGCTGTAATAGGGAGTAGAGGAGAAAAGCTTTTGTTTTCTTGAAAAAATGAAAAAAAAAAACCAAAACAAAACCCATCATGGAAGGGAGTTTTAGTGATGAAATGTATTCAACTGCGTTCAAAGGATTGCCCAGATAAATCTGACCACTTCTATTTCCTTCGAAGGTCCAGAAGTCCTGTTTTAACTAGCTTCCCTGCATATGTCTGCCTCTTTCTGGGTGATTTCTTTACATCCATTGTCTCTCCCCAGAGCAAAGAGGAAACTGTCACTTCTTGTTTTTTAGTAGGGCTGAAGAGAAGCTCACTGCAGCTCTCTGCCTGAAGAGATCTCCTTTAATAAAAAAGCAAAAATGCTGCAGAATCTGTCTTCTTTTTAAAAAGAGTTTCTATTTTCCATCACACCATTGGAAATGTTAATTCATTTTCTGGCTATTGTTACTCTAGTTGTGACATCATTCACTCCTCACCTCTCCTTGACTTTTTGGTTGCTTTTCTTTTTACAGCTTCCTCCCAGAACAAGTACCCATTGATCTAACTCACAGGAGTTTGTGGAAAACCTTTCATTATTAACAGGAACTACTTGTGATAAGACTTTAAAACCCACACAACAAAATGGATAAAGAAATTTCCTAAGAAGTTCAGTTCAGTACAGTTCTTTCTGTCCCAAATCAAATTCATTCAGGATAATTTATTCAGAATTTCCACCAGGCACACAAGGAACACAGGGCCAGTCCCACCAAGATCCACTATGTGATGGCGCAGTGATTAGAATGCAATACTGCAGGCTAACTCACTGCTCAGTCCAGGAGTTCGATCCTGACTAGCTCAAGGTTGACTCAGCCTTCCATCCTTCCGAGATCAGTAAAATGAGGATCCAGATTGTTAGGGGCAATATGCTGACTCGGTAAACTGCTTAGACAAGGCTGTAAAGCACTATGAAGCGGTATATAAGTCTAAGTTCTGTTGCTATTGCTACTTCCTGAGGCAGATAGCCAGATTTGGCTAATGGCAGAGTCAGCTTTTCTTCTTTTGCTTTGTAGGATGATCTATCAAATGATGTTAGTGAATCAAATCCAGCTTGGCCCACCAAATCTTTCAAATCCACCTTTCAATGAAAGATTTTGGTATTTATAGTTCATTTGCTTTAAAAATCTTCAAACAGCTCAGTAAATATTTCCAAGCCACCAAATCACCTACTAAGATAAAGTCAAGGTCAAATAGCCTGCCAGGTGTTGTTTGCTTTCTCTCCTTTCATCACTTTCAGTCAGATTTCCCCCACTGCAGTAATCTTCTTCCTCCAGTAGATGGCTCCCCTGCTCCCGATTCCAGCATTCAACAGAGTGTTAAAGTCAAAACAGCTGACTGTCATCCATTCAGGGGGTTGAAGATAGAGTTTAGAAAAGCAATTTCTCCCAATAATCACTTTTCACAATGTTGTTCAACTTTTTTGAGGCTTTTGGTGTTTTAAAACATCCTTTAAATATTTCTTTTGCGCCTGAGTCTTTAATCTTTAGTCTTTCTCTTTAATTTTTAATCTTTAATCCTTCTCCATAAATTCAATCGCCGCTTTCTTACTATTTGGAGATTGTTTTTAAATTTTTTAACTTGGGTTAAATCTGTGGGGTAAAAGTTGGAAGTTATCTCACCCAGTTTCACTGCTCTGTCCATACACTGCTCCAGCATAAGATATTAGTGTCCCGGTTGTCCCAGCTTGTGACAGACCAAGATGGCCATTGTCCATGCTGCCATTCGGGAGAGCTTTCTTCAGATCAGTGAGGAAATTGTGGTTTCCTCATGATCAACGGAGCGCCTCTCCTTTCTTCACCACCCCTCCAGGGTGGCTTGACCCCATAGGATCTTCTGGCAAGCAGTTGCTGGATGCATTTCACAGAGCCTGGTGGAGCTTTGCTATTTTCTAACCGTTCCTGCAGCGACGTCAACCGGAAGTCCATACCACTCATTCCCCTTTATTGGAGCCTGAATCACACTCTGCTGAAGGAAGGTAAGGTGTCTCACTCCTCCTCTTTTCTATCCTCTGCAGCTGTTTCCTTCCCAGTTTCATGTTAGTATTTCAGATTCCTTTTTCCTCATGGTTAGTGTTCATTTTTCTGTTTTTCCATTTTGTATTTTATTCTTGTTGATAAATTCATTAAAAAACTCCAATCAATTGGGAATTATTTATACAATGGAAGCAGTCCTCAAGTAAGAGCTGTGGTAAGAACTCTTCCCTCAGGTAACATTGTGGAGCATTGTGATCTAAAGCATTGTGATCTAAAGCTACTCCTAGGTAATGGCTTCTTCCACAGCTGCAACACCAATATAAGAAAGGAGGACCCTGAATCCATATTCCCTCCAGTGGTGGGTTGCCCCCCGGTTCGGACCAGTTTGCAAGAACCAGTAGTAAAACCGGCGGGAGGCCCTGCCCACCATCCCGGATGTCATCATCAGCAATCTGCGCATGCGTGATCCGATTGCGAACTGGTAGTAAAGGTAAGTAGAACCTACCCCTGATTTCCTCCCCTACCCCCTTCTCTCCACAAAAAGAGGAAATAAATGTAATGCTAAATTGGCTCAATCCCAGTTAATTGGGCCTTTGTTTTTGTTTTTTTAGGGTACACATCCCTGGCCATTCTCCTTAGCATAGCATTACGTTGCATAATCAAATGTATGGAAAAAGTGCAGGCCCTGGGAAAAATCAAATCTAATTTCCCCTGAGACTCTTCTGGAGACAGCAGGAAGCTAGCTATCCAGATCCTTTCAAGTTCAACGCCTTCCTACAAGCTGTGTAAGTTAGTCAGGAAACAATATAATTGAAATCCAAAGCTCATCAAGTGCTTTTTTTTTGTCATGCATTCTCACCCTGCCTAATGCTTTAATCTGCACTCTCTTCATGCCAGCGTGAGGTGTTCTGCTGCAGGTTTATTTATGGATATCGCATATGTTCATCTTTTCAACCTGTTCATCGTTCAGATTCACATTTAAGAGAGCAGCTGTAAATTACAAACTGAAGTAAAGTGAACAGGAGTTAAGTGGGAACAAAAATGGAGAGGTTGAAGTTCAATACCATTCTTAACTCCAGGAGTACATTAGAAAACTCTCTCTCCACTCAACTTATTTCAGGGTTCCAACCGTTGGGGGGGGGGCGGGAATGAAGGAAGATTCCTGTGTAAGTCATCTTAAATCTTGGAAGAAAAGTATGATATAAATCTAGCAAATAAATTATGTCTTCTTGAAACTGGTTTGAGACTTTGTCTTTAATTACAGTGCTGTATTTGCTTCAGATAAAATGCTACAACTTGCCTCAGCTCAGGCAGACTTCTGCTCTTACCTGAATTGTAACACCTTGGATTCTCTATGATCATCCCAGATGTTGCTAACTGATCGATTTACATAGCAGACCGAGACTGATTATTTGACACTCTTGCTGATCGCTCACCATTGTGCTGGGACTCAAGCCTTCTTCTGATGCAGTCCTAAGATGTGGTTTCATTTGCAAACGGTGATTGCCACTGCAGATCCGTTCTTTGTTCGCAACGTTTTTCATCAATGAGAGAACTCGCACAGCAATTGGAGGAGAAGCTTAGTATGTCCTGCTTCCCAGATCCTGCAGGATAGCAGGACTGCAAGCAAATGTAGTAAAATCAGTGTGCTAGTGACATGCCACCCAGAAGAGGACTGTATTGCTCTATGGGTACTGCTGTTTCCTTGTAGGACAGCAGTCCCTTTCTGGCTTAGGAGTCCAGTGGGGAGGAGAGGGGATGGTTGTGCCCATGCCCAGGGGTGAAATTTACTTACCTTTGCTACTGGTTCGCAAATGTGAGTGCGCGCACGCACATGCTATGTTTGCACGCGCCTCCTCTACACATGTGCAGGTCAAAAACAGGATGTGATGATGTCCGGGTTGGTGGGCAGAGCCTCCCACCACCAGCGCTACCGGTTCACCCGAGCCAGATAGAACTGGCTCAATTTCACCACTGCCTATGCCACTTGCGTAAATGCAGTTTCGTGCACGTGCTTGTCCACTGCTTGCATGGCCTGGTTCCCAATGGGCCATAGCCTGGTCCACTAGGACGTGGACCAGAAGTGGGGACCCCTATTGTAGGCAATGGATTTCTTTTGGGGAGAAATAAAATTGAGAGATGGGGGCAAGGCAATAGTTGGGCAAAACTTGGCCAAAACACTTTTGCTTGCTGGTTTGCCAGGAATGATATGTTTTGATTGGCTCTTGGGTTTTTTTTGTAATGTTCCAAACTGTACAGGTTTCCATAATGTCCAGATATCTTCGATAGGCAGAATAGTCCATTCAAGACTGATCAGTTTCAAACGTGAATGTTGCAATATTTTCAGGATCAGACTCAATAATGATAATAAGAGTTAGAGGTTTAAATATATTTCTCTTTAATTATAACAGGCATTCTATATTCACTGAATATTCACAGATAGAAGCAAGGAAAATGGTGAAGGTGGCTCCTTATATATACAAGGGGTGGAGCCAAGAATGGGAGTGGTGAATTATGAATACATTAGGAACCAAAGAATAAGTTAACCCCCGATGTCCCATATATACATTATTTACACATTAGGGAATAAGGCATTTACATCTCACAAATCCCCCTCTAAATGCCGGTTCGCTATACAACACCAATTACATTCAGATTCAGGACAATATAAGACATATAATTTTGATGTTAAATATTTGTGCTGTTTAGAAGGTAAAGGCTTCGTCAATATGTCAGCTAATTGTTCAGAGGTATCACAATGCACTGCTTTGATAAATCCATCTTGAGACAATTGTCTCACATGCTTAAATTTTATATCTATATGCCTGGACCTTTGTCCAATGGCATCGGATCTGGATATTTCAATGGCTGCTTTATTATCTTCATGCATAACAAAAGGCAAAGCAGGTTTTTTCCAAACATCTGAAATCAAATCATTAAACCATACAAGGTTATTTGCAGCTTTGGACAAACAAACATATTCCGCTTCTGTGGTCGAAGTGGCTACCAGTTCTTGTTTACCAGTGTACCAGTAAACTGGACAGTCATTTAATAGAAAAATATAACCAGAAGTGCTCTTTCTGCATGATATATCTCCAGCCCAATCCGCATCTGCGTAACATGTAAGTTTTGGTTCTTTATCATTACTAGGTTCTAATACTAAGCAAAAGTCTAATGTACTTTTCAGATATCTTAGAATTCTTTTGACTGCTTCCCAATGATACATTGTTGGTTTGCTAACATATCTTGACAATAAGTTGAGTGGTAATGCAATATCTGGCCTGGTCCAATTAGATATATAAAGAAGTGAACCTATGACTGATCTATAAAATGTATTATCCTTGAATTCAGGGGAAGATTCATCAGTGTTTCTAAGGAAATCAGTTTGCATAGGAGTGTCACAGGGTTTGGCATTGTTTAAATTGCATTTGTTCAGAAGTTCAATGATTTTATCTTTCTGAGTAAGTTTGAATCCCCTTCTAGTTTTGTTAATTTGTACACCAAGGTATTTGTTTACTTTACCTAGAGATTTCAACGAGAAATGTTCGTTTAGCTTATTTACAAAGGTTTCTCTTCTCTCCTTGTGTTTTCCTATATATAAAATATCATCTACATAAATTAACACAAATTCAATGTGATCATCACTTTTTTTTACAAAGAAACAGTTATCAGCAGTGGTAGCGTTGAAATCCATGGTCTTAAGTACTTTTACCAAGCAATCGTACCATCTTTTGCCAGATTGCTTTAATCCGTATAGACTCTTGTTCAATAGCCAAATTTCATTCTTATTAGTGTATTGACTGTGTGGTGCTCTTACATATATTTCCTTATCTAGTTTTGCGTGTAAATACGCAGTCTGTATGTCATATTGAAATACATCAAGATTGAGTGCAGATGCTACTACTAGAGCTGTTTTAACACTCTCTGTTCTCACTGTGGGGGAGTATGTGTCAGTGTAGTCCTCTGGATATTTTTGTGCATAACCTTGTGCAACCAATCTAGCTTTGTATAGAGTATTGCCTCCTTCTAGATTCTTAATTTTATAAATCCACCTGGTACCTATAATCGTTTTATCTTTAGGTGCAATCGCAGGTGTAAACACATTTAATCCTTGCAAACTTTCCATCTCTTTTTTCATAGCTAGTTCCCATTTTTCCTTTTCTTCACGAGGGAGTTTTAATACTTCCTCATATGTATTAGGTGTCATTTGTTCATCATCCATACGCATTATGTAATCTCTGTATTTATTTGGTACTTGATTTCTATTGTTTCTAATAGCTCTTTCGGGTTTGCTATGGTTATCATGCAAATATCTTGCTTCCTTTTTTGTTAATGTGTCTGTCTTTATTTTGTGCTGACTATTTGTCCAAGTTTTGGTTTTGTTTTTATTTTTGTTGATATTTTGATTTTCTATTGTCCCTTCCTCACAAGATTTTGTATCTTTGCATTTATTTGGAAATATTTCATTAAGATGTAATTTAGACCAATTGGCCTGTTCATGGAACACAGCTGTTCTGGAGACTATAAATTTGTTATTATTATCAATGAATCTGTACCCTTTGGTGCCAGTTTCATATCCCATAAATCTTAATCTTCTGGATACGTTTTCTCCCTTTCTCCTCAACTGCTTAGGTATGTGTACGTCTGCAGTGACTCCAAATATGTGCATGTGTGCTAATTTGGGTTTCCTATTATACATCACCTCATATGGTGTTTTATTCACAATACTGGACCAGGTTCTATTTTGAGTGTAATTTGAATAATGTAAGGCCTCTGACCAAAATTGTTTGCCTAAACCAGCATCCTCTAATGTGCACCTAATCATGGTTTGTAGTGTGGAATTCTTTCTCTCTGCAATCCCGTTTTGGAACGCAGAAAATGGACTAGACGTGAAATGTAGCATTCCTCTATCCTTTAACCATTGGGAGAATTCTTTAGACATGAATTCACATCCCCTATCTGTCATAATTTGTTTTATTCTGATATTATGTTGTGTTTCTATGCGTTTGTAGAATTCCTTAAATTTCTGAAAGGTTTCATCCTTGTGTTTTAATGTGTAAACAAAACCATAGCGACTGTAATCGTCTACTATTGTTAGGAAGTAACGTTTTCTATAAGTGATTGATGGAGTTAATGGACCAACTAGGTCCATATGTACTAAGTCAAAAATTTTGTTAGTTGATCTGTTGGATTTTTTTGGTCTGGGACTAGTTTTTAGTTTAGTGGATTTACATACTGAGCATTCCAAATAATTTTCACAATTTTTTATTTTGACACCTTCTGCGTGTTCAGTCATTTTTTGTACTACAGGAAAACTTGCATGTCCTAACTTCCTATGCAAGATGTGAGCACACTCATCATGAATTGGTTTACCTATTCTTGGTTTCTTCTCATTGTGTGTATTTGCGTGATCATGAGATATTTTACATTCATCAATGTCACTGTTACTAACGTTTTCATCATCTGCCTCAATACAATCTTCCATATTTGAATCAATGTTATGTAACCATCTTTCTTTTGTTATTAGATAGGGTAGGCCTCCTTTAATCATCACAGTGCCTACATTTGTTTTGTCCTTCTCTAAAGTTGCTTTCCCCTTTGAGAAAACTATATTGATGTCAGAATCTCTGCTTAGTTTTATGGCACTTAGTATGTTATGAGGTATTTCTGGAATTAACAATACCCCCTCTATTTTTCCTAGGCCAGGCAAGGTCACATTTCCTCTGCCTAATACTTGAACCTTTTCTTGATTAGCTACCTTTATTACAAATTTATCTTCTGTAAATGAAGACAATATATTTTTGTTATTAGTGGTGTGGTTGGTTGCCCCAGAATCAATAAGCCAATTATTGTTCTCATTTTGTTGTGTTTTAGTGCTGTCTTGTTTATTTAGTCCATTCAGTGAACCAGATTTTCTCTCTTTTGAATTTTCTCTACCCCCTCTACTATCTCTGTAATTTGGTGGGCTTCTATATTTATGTCTATCTGTGGAAGACTGTCTATAATTGTATTTGCTCCTATACTCTGACCTATGTCTCTCCTTTGAGATTTTGGGACAGTCTCTTCTATTGTGTTCCCTGGACCCACAATTATGGCATTTAAAAGCTTCATTGTATTTTTCCTGGAAAGCTACCTTCCTAAAAGATTTGTGTTCTGTGTTATTGCTGGAACGATTTTTTCTTGAATTGTCTTCTGCTATCAATTTGTTAGATAGACTTTCTATGGATAAATATCCTAGATTGATGGTGTCTAAGTGTGACATAAAACTATCCCATGATGAATCAAGTGAATTGATAATAACACTTTTCATTGTTTGATCTGAAATCACTTCCCCCCTCAAATGCAGCTCAGCTCTTATTTTGTTTAGAGATATCAAATGCTCACTTATGGAAACCCCTGGTTTTACTCTGGAAGAAAAGAAATCCTTAGACATTCTTGTAGTGGTAGCTACACTATCGCTGTGAAACAGATTAAACATGCATTGAATTATTTCTGAAACAGTTAGGTTTGGTTTGATGCTATGATACATTGTAGGAGACACGCTAGATATTATTAAGAAAAATGCTCTATGATGTAAACAATCTATTTTTAAAGTCCAAGGTCTTCTTGGAGGACTAGTGATAAAGAATAGCAAATTTTCTTTCATAAAGACAACCTGGAGCTGTTGATACCATTCTTGCAAATTAATGCCATCAACTCTAAGTTTTGGGAAGTCACTGGGTAAGTTTCCCACATTATTTTGTTCATTACTTACAACCTGAGGTAGTCCGTGGTCTCGCAAGTGCAGGAAATTGCAAAACGGCATGGGGATGCTCGCAACGAGTCTGCGCGGTTCTCTGGCCAGTTCAAGTCTTTCCGGACCGTCTACGTAGTTTCGCACATGCGCGTTGCTCATTTCTTCTTTGGCGTCGTCGTGGAAGGTTCTCTCCATTGCAGCTCGCTCGCTCCGCTCCTCTTCAGACGAGTCGGTTTCTGGCTCGGTTTTAGGAGTTTTGATGGCGGCGACTGCTCTTTTCTTTCTTTTGTGTGCGTTGGTACTTGATCCGGTCTGCGGTGTAGGGCGGAATCGACATGGCTCTCTGGGCTCGGGCGTCGTCGCTCTCGAAGTCAGGATGGGAGCGTGCAGGTCTTGAGGTATCGGCTTGTTCTCTAGCTTCTTCGTTGTCGCTTTGGAAATTTTTAATTTTGGCCCAAATGCAGCAAAAAGCGTCTTCATTGCTGACTTTACTTGGGATTTCGTTAAGTCGTCTTCGCTTTCTGATTCTGGTTCTTCTGAAGAGTTTGAATCTTCCTTTTCGCTTTCGTTGTCTGATAACGTTTTTCGCGCCAGAAATTTTGAACTGAGCATTTTGATTGGCTCTGCTTCGCTCACTTTGGAGGCTTGTTGGAACCAAGATGGCTGCCATTCAAAATTTCGCGCGGGATCACATCTTTTCTTTTTCATAACGACTTTCTCTGTAGTCATATCACTCACAGTTTTTTGGTCTTTGGGTTTCTCTTTAGCAATGTTTTTCTCTCTCGCTGCTCCGCTGTTTTTCAGCATTTCTTGGAGATTCGCGATGAGGCTTTCATCATTCTTCTGGCTTTTTAATAGTTTTAATATCTCTGACCTGAGTTCGTTATTTTCTATTTCGATTTCCTCCTGGTCATTATTTTCATTTATTAGTTCTTCTTCTTCAGTGTTGTATTCTTCGGATTCTCTCGAAATCGCGTTTGTGGATTCGTTGATTATTTCTTGTTCAGTTTCTATTTCTTTGCTGTAGGCCCTGGTGTTGGGCCTATCTTTCTTAGACATCTTTAAGTATTTATTGAGTCAATTAACCATCCTCTGCTACCAGCTTGTTGCAATATTTTCAGGATCAGACTCAATAATGATAATAAGAGTTAGAGGTTTAAATATATTTCTCTTTAATTATAACAGGCATTCTATATTCACTGAATATTCACAGATAGAAGCAAGGAAAATGGTGAAGGTGGCTCCTTATATATACAAGGGGTGGAGCCAAGAATGGGAGTGGTGAATTATGAATACATTAGGAACCAAAGAATAAGTTAACCCCCGATGTCCCATATATACATTATTTACACATTAGGGAATAAGGCATTTACATCTCACAGTGAAATTAGAAGACACGAGTAAAAAGGAGACTGGTAATTGAGAAGTGTTCTTGGTCATGGCCATCTCACATTCCACACCCACTTTTCCTGTAGCTTCTTCCAAGCAATGATTTCCCAGTGGAAGATAAATTAGAGTGACAGAGTTTATTGCTGTTTGAAAGGGCAAATTCAGGGAGAAGAGGAAATGCGATCTGGATTTAATTTCACTTCCTTTGATTGGATTTCTAATCTGCAAAGTATTCAGGGTACCTAACAACAACAAAACACAATCAGGCAAGTCCCACCATCGAGTAAACCAAACACACACACCAAAACAGGCTCCATAAATTACGTTAAATAAATGTTATTATAAAGCAGCAGAGCAATAGGATAAAGGATTTAGGCTGAAAAATCCATTTGTGTGGTCATTTAATGAGAAGATTCAGACCTCAGAGAAGAAATCCAGCACTGAATCCCACTGTCAATTTTTGTCTCCTCTCAGGGCAGGTCTTTCATATTTTGAAAAATTCTATCTTTAGAAAGCTGAAAAGGAAGAGTGGTAAGCTTTTGGGCACTGCCCAAAATAAAAAGAATTGAAGATAACTCTCCTAATCCTTTTTTTTTTTTCAAAACAAGAAAAAATATATACTAATTTTAGTCATGGTTTAATTTAATTTGATTTAATTAATGGAACAGATGATTTTATAAGAAAAAAAATGCAGAGGCAGCAGCAAATGCTGTTGTTTCCTGCCAGTCTGTCTCTGGTAGAACCTGGGTTGCAGTAACAGAGCATTCTTGCTTGTCAGTAGAATTGCTGTGTTCTGGAATCTAATCATCTTTTTGGGTGCTGAAAATGCACTCGAGCAATACTGAGCATCTCTAGAAAAATCATTCCAAAACAGGATGCCATATTTAAGGTGCGATTCCATTTTCTGTTACAGAAAAACCATGTTTTTATTGAGCTACAGATTGTAGCTCCAAAATGACTGCCATGAGGACTAGGCTTGCTTGCCTTCAAAAATGGCTGCAGGGATGGATATAGTCAGCCAGAAATACTGAACAAAAATGATTAATCACCCTCTCCCCTAAGCCCTCTCCCCTTCATGCTCCTTACTACTCCAGCTAAGCCATCATCTTTCTCAAGACAAATAGGCATACTTCCAAACAATGCACTGGATTGTAGCCATTTATTTATTGAGAAGGCCTGTAAGCCTCAGGTGGGCCCTAGAGGTATACTCTCAAGCAAATACCATCTTGGAAATATTACTATTCTGAATTAACTTTCATTATTCGTTTTTTAAGTCAGGATGCTAGCGTGTGCCAATGGAGATGTCCACATGGATAACATCCCATTGGCTACTCTTGGTCCATAACTTCCTTGACAATATTCTGTTATAAATGTCATCCGATTTGGTGACAAAAAGTCACTCATCTAATTAGCAGTGCTGGGATATATAATATTATAAAAATAGTTTTGGTAGTGAGGGAACCTTGGTGATCTCTGACTTTGGGTGTTTTCTTGCAGATGTTTCATTACCAAACTAGGTAACATCATCAATCTAGTTACCCAGTTTGGGTAATGAAATATCTAAGAAGACAACTAAGCCCAGAGAGCATCAAGGTCCCTGCATTTCAACCCTACAAATATTCCCCTCTATCGGTTTTAGTAGTATAGGGTATTTTCCCTGTTCCCATTACTTGAGGAATACCAGAATCCATTTTCCACAAGCCAGAGATCAGAATGGCACCTGAGGATGGCTTTAAAATTAAAAGGCATCATTTTCAGATCAATGGTGTTTTCTGCTTCAGAGATTTTCATTTAATAAATTGAGTATCCGTATTATGTCATTACTTGCGACATGCATTCTTTGCTGATTGAATATAAATTATTTAAAGGACAGGCTGACCTTCCAAGAAACATTTCTCAGGTTATCTACAAAATATAAAATAACAAGGAAGTTAATCCTTGGTTTATCTTGTATACCCGTTACCTTTCAAGTAAAAATAAATAAATAAATAAATACTGTTTTCTGATATTAGTTGAATTATAAATAGTTGTGTTTAATTTATTTGCCTTAGCACATTCTGAAGTCATTTTTGTTAGAAAAAGTAAAGATGAGAATACAGACTTTAAAAACATGCATTTTATCTCTGGGACAGCAATTTTGATGGTCAGGGAAGTATATGGAATGTCACCTTATCGCCTGGTTATCTTTGCAGAAAACCTACTGTATATTGTCATTTCTCCGTCAGTCTCCTGATTTAGGTTTGGGATTTTCCTCAGAAGTTCAGTTCTTTTTATCCCAAATTAGAATTTATTTAGGATATTTGGATGAAGCACACAATTTGCCTGCAGCTGCCAGGTACACAAGAAACATACAGCCTGTCTCGCCAAGGTCTACTGCCTGGGGCAGATAGCCAGGTCTGGCAGAGTTAGCTTTGATTCCCAGCAATACTCTATCTGTCTGACCCAGATGAAACAGCTTTTTGAAAATTTTGGAGTTTTTTGTGATATGTCTCAAAACATATACTGTACCAGGCACTGAATACTCTGTTTTTGTCCTGTTTTTGTTATTGTTGTTAGTTGCGAAGTCATGTCCAAAGTTGGAATGGGGCTTGTTCCAAGCATGGCTGAATTACAATTTCCAGCAACTCTTGTTATTGGTCCCGCTAACTGGAATTGCTGGGTTGGAGATCATCAACACCTAGAAGGCCAGAGGTTCCTCTCCTTGATTTAAGGTTTTGTTTTAGGGAAGCGAGCCATCATGAAAGCGATGTTGACTTTTATTAATGTTCATTAAAGTATCTGGAGACATAGTATTGAAAGGATTGTGTATCTTCTTGTTAAAGGCATGAAGTAGAAGACCTAAAGATTTCTGGTTATTTCCTTCTCAGTAAGTGTCGTGTTTATCTGAGAAGAAAAAGTAGGCTAAACTTTTAATATATACCATTAATCTAGAAACTGCTGAGAGTCCAGGTAACTGAAGAGAGGGAAAGAGAGAAAGAGAGAGAGAGGGAATGAAGGAGCAGGAGAGAGAGAGAGGGGGGGGAGGGAGGGAGAGAGGGAGAGAGGGAGAGAGAGAGAGAGAGGAGAATCTCTTGCTCAGGGGAGATTATCAGCCAAAACTCTTAGCCAGGATAAGTACAATGGGACTTGTAAGAACCTGTTCTCATATCCTTCCTGCCATCAAATTCACTGGCCAGAAGGCAAGAAACTATTATATATCTGCTTCCCACCAGTTAATGACGTATAGGACCATGTGGAAACATCCCTGCTTGTTTCTCCAGCAGCCACATTATTATCAGCAAAATGAGCTGGCTGTCAAAGGACAGATCACTAAGCTTCTGTTGCCAAATAGTTGTAGGATCCCATCCATCTGAAACAGGCTTTTGGAGAGGAGGAGAGAAATTGATTTAAATGGTTGGACTCTGGTGTTTGGAGATAACATTTGTGTGTGTGTATTGATGAGTGTGCACAGATGTGCAAAGATGTGACCCTCAAGACATCTGGCAAGCTGAGCAATGATTTCAAGTTGAATATTTATTCTCTGCAAAGCGGTTACAGTGCAGCTATTTATGTCACCAGAACAGTACCATGCACGCACAAGAGAAAAGCATAGGTAGTCCTCAGCTTACAACCACAATTGAGCCCAAAATTTCTGTTGTTACGTGAGACATCTGTTAGGTGAGTTTTAACTCATTTTATGACTTTTCTTGCCACGGTTGGTAAGTGAATCATTGCAATTGTTAAATGAGTCACATGGTTGTTAAGTGAATCTAGCTTCCCCATTGACTTTACTTGTCAGAAGGTCACAAAAGGGGAACACATGACCCCAGGACACTGCAGCGGTCATAAATACAAGTCAATTGTCAAGCACCTGAATTTTGATCATGTGACCACAGGGATGCTGCAATGGTCTTAAGTTACTTTTTTCAGTGCTGTCGTAACTTTGAATGGTCACTAAACAAACTGTTGCAACTACTACACTCAGGAGGTGGTCAAGGTTTAGAGAAGCAGAATGTATATTGACAGTGGGACTCTTCCTTTAAAAAAAAACAATACTAAATTAAGTATTTGAGTGCGCTTAGTGATAATAAAACTCTAAATTTCTCTTGTAGGAAAAAAGTGAGGAAGACCAAAGCATGAATGAAATTGAATATTCTGAGAGATGACATGACTGGATGAAAGGCAGGATAGATCAAGTAAATCTCCTGGGTCACATTTCGTTATAAGTCCCACTGGCCACTTAATATATCATGTAGGGTAGAAGACTATTTAGATGTCTTCCAAACATCTCAGAATAACAGGAAGTCATTTAGTTGTGCGCACAGAGCCTTGCTTTTGTGATGGTGTGAAATCACACCCACTTGTAAAGAATGTCAGCCTCAGGAAGAAGAATACATTATGTGCTCTGCCAAGGTTTGCCTCAAAAACTGGCAAGCTTCGATTACTGGTCTGTTACAAAACTACACGTGATGTTGATTTGTTACCCTTTTTTTTTTGTTTGCCTTCTGATACTGAACGTTAACAAGCAGTGACACACAGGGAACTGCTAGCAGGTGTCAACAGCAAACATCAGCTGGAAGTCCATAAAACACAAAGCTTTATCTGTCTTTCTGTGATTTGTTAAAATCTGGTGCAGAAAATCCACAAAACATAACACTACCTCTTCCAGGCTGATTTCGGGCCTTGTTTGTTATGGCTACCTTGTCTATTTTTCCCATCAAGAGTTCAGCTATTCTACCAATAACAAATTTTTGGCTGGTAACAGGTTCATGTAGCAGACAGCTGCATTCGTTTTCTTGAAAAAGAATTTCTTTTACACAGTCTTTCCAAGAAGAGAATTTCACATAAATTCTCAAAAATAGAAATAACATGAACAATAGCCCTTAGATTTAAATATTTCTTCCTAGTGCTTTACAGCCCTCTCTAAGTGGTTTACAGAGTCAACCTATTGGCCCCAACAATCTGGGTCCTCATTTTACCGACCTGGAAAGGAGGGAAAACTGAGTCAACTTTGAGCCAGTCAGAATCAAACTGCTGGCAGTCGGCAGAGTTAGCCTGCCATGCTGCATTCTAACCACTATGCCATCACAGCTCTTGTATTGGAGCTGTTCTCTTCTTGCATTGTTTGATGTCATGCCCAGTACGTCTTTCATTCTACAACATCTTAGCCCTACTGCGCCACTGGTTTCCCACTATATTTCAAGAGACGAGATCATGAGGAAAGTCTTCCAATGGGGCTTTCTTAGTAACACAGCAGCATCACTGTTGAGTCATGCCCTTGAGAAAATGGGGGGAGAACTTCAAACCAATTTCTCTGCCTACAAATTTGCTCAGGAATATCAACAGCTCATGTGGGTTCACCTCATCTAATATTATGCCATCTTCTAAGCATCCAGAAGATGCCTACTGGCATGTTTTATCATGTATGAGAATGTCTCCAGGAATAGGGTGGTGGTGCTAATGGTGGATTTGCCAATCTTCTTATGGCCAGCCTCACCAACTGGCATCCCTGCCAGTTAGTTGCCAGTAGTTGTCATTTTTTTCCAGCCCATTGAGAGACATTAAATGTGGGGCATGATGGAAGTTTAAAAGAGCAGCTAGGATCAGAAAAGATGTGCTCTTTTGGAATACTCCCTATTGTTGTTGGTAAGCCCACTGGGATCCTTCCATGGACATGTGGTAAAACATGTCCTTCCAAAATAATTTGACCTTTTCCTTCCTTTGCCTGAAACCTGAATTCCTACAAAAGCCTGAATCAAGAGGTCTTTGGTGCTCTCTGAACTCAGAAATGAGACCCCTCATTTCAACCCTGAGCTACAAATATTTTCCTTTATTGGAGCCTGAATCAAGCTCTGCTGAAGGAAGGTCAGGTGTCTCACTCCTCTTCTTTTGCATACTCTGCAGCTCTTTCTTTCCCACTTTCATGTTAGTACCTCAAATGACATTATGGGCAGCCTTTTTTTTTTCTAGACAACCCAGGTGGCATATAAAAATTATTTATATAAACGATATACACTTAATAGTGGAATGGTGTGCGGTCTTGTTTTCTGGGAAGTGACCTTTGCTTCCTCTTAAAATCACACTCTTTCTGCTTTATGTAATCCCTTTTCTAAGTTTATGGTATCATAATCCTTTGAGCAATTTACTGGAATTAAGAACAGAAACAGACATCCAGGAGAGAAAACAGGAATGCGGAGATCCTGAAAAGGAATAAATAATGTAGTATAAATTATCATAAAATAAGCAAAACAAAACAAACTACAGCTTGTCACAAATGCTTTAAAATAGGACACGCTTTTTTAATCCTGTTTAAATAAAACTATTTACTGTAGTTCAGTAACTGACAAATCATATTTCAAAACTATAAGGGCAGTGTTTACAGAGCTCTCTTTCCAGCCAATCACAAACAAAGGCGGGACATAATGACTCTCACCATTGGAACCAAATGAAGACAAAATTGGCATCAGCTTGCTGACTCTTCCATTGGCTGAGAAGTAGAGAAAAGGGTGCTGAAGCAGGACCATAGAGGATCCTCAGGACATTTGAATGGCACAGCCAAAGGGAAGCAAGGGAAAACTGGATGGATCAAAGAATAGAGAAGAAAACCACAGAGATGGCTTCATTGCTTTACAGTGCCTCATCTTTCTCTTTTCATTCACTATTTTGGGACATTACATGTAGCGGTCATGCTGGTTCTGCCACTACCCTTTGGTTATCAGCTTCTTTCACAGGGTTTGGATCTGGCCAAGTTCAGCCATATCATGGCAAGTATCTTGATTTGGAGAAATTGGAAGGTCTATCTTAACTAGCAAAATATCTTAAGCAGACCTAATATTTCCAGAATGAAAGTAGAAACATCAATTGCATCGCAATGAGCAAATTCTTTCCTCCATGGATGGTCGGATGTATTCTTTTTTTTAAGGAAAACTGGAGTGATGTGGCTGCCTATGTTGCAGCTAGCTAATTTTAGAACCTCCTCTTGCTTTCACATCTCTTCCCCACTATATGTCTTGGGACTATGCATACCTTTTGCCAAAAATAATGTGCACGTAGAGGTATAAACAGGAATGTCTGCAGCCTACTACCAAAGAGAAAACATCACTTCAAATAGGTCCAGAATATCTTCTTAACGACATCATCTCTCATCTGCAGCTTCTAGATAGTCTTTTTGAGGTCCACTTTGAATTTAGCCCATTGAACCTAAGGTCCACAAGCCAATTCCTGCTTTTGTGTAAAGTTCACAGCAGTGTTTTCACTTCTAAGCAAGCAAGAAGGACTTCTCATTTCAGAGAAGATATGTGTAGTGTGTGATAAAAGGTGTGAGGAACAACGATAGGATATGAGAGAACTTAGATTTATCAAAAGTTGGAGTTACCACTGTTATGGGGGAATCTGGTGTGTTCCTTGCAACATGTTAAATTCCATCAGAGTCGAATCCAAGCAGATCTTAGACTCAGGTTTAGCAAAAAAAACCCTAAGTTTGGTTAAAATAATGAGTATGATGCCCACTCAAACCATAGAGAACCAGCAGATGCCTAAAAGGCAAATTGCAACAAATACAGCACCCTCTTTTGGGTAAGCTGAGTAGTGATGGTTTCTATTTACGGTATTTATTTTTCAATGGATGCTCTGAGGCTGTTCAGCAGAACCAAACTTTACGGGCAATGTGGTAAATCAATAAGTGAGGCTTTCAGTTAAGATTTCTATGGTACCTGAAAGTAATAAGCTGTCATGAAGAAGAGGACAAATAAAAAAATAGCACTCTTTGTGACAGTGTCTGGAGTAGATGCCCTTGAACTGTACTGCACACTTATATTCGTGGAGGAAGAAAAAAACCCTGTGGCAAAAAAATAAATTAAAAAAATGAGGCCTTTAAAAGAATTTAACATATGAAAAATTTGTTTTCCAGTTATGCTTACAAAAGGAGCTTGAGACAGTCAAGGAATTTATAAAAAGAGAAACTAAGGAGCAAATCTTGGGATACTGGTACGTAGACCGAATCTTTGATCAAAGATCACATTGCTCTGTACTTAAGGAGTAAAACAATGCAAGCAGACTTACTTAAAGAGGTGAACTTGTACCTAGAAAACACTACATATATACATATACATATATACATACAATACTCACATACATACATACTGTACATACAATTAACTCAAAATTGAAAATGTTGGGATATAGCAAGAAAAATGCTCCAGTATTGGCCATCATCCAAGTTAAAGACTTACTTAAGTCAGAAAAACAACTTTGACCCTCAAAAAGAAAAGAAAAAAACAAAACAAAACAAAACAAAACAAAACAAAACAAAACAAAACAAAACAAAACAAAACAAAACAAAACAAAACAAAACAAAACCCTCAGGCAAAAAACGTTGGAAATGCAAACATCATAATCAAGGTGATATGACACATACCTAGAAAAAAAGTTCAGCATATGGGCAGCAATGTCACAAGTATAGAAAGAAAAACCACATGACTAAAATGAGCAAAAAAACCCAAAACAATTCCAGGTATGAGAAAGGAGACTAGCTCCAAACATTACTTGCTAGTGAAATTCCCACTGAATACAAAATAAATACTAGTGTGCAACTCAGTCTAAGAGTTGAAAGTGACTACAACTGATTAAAAGCTAGGTCAGACTTTTCCTTAGTAGCCATAAATCTAAAGACACATACTGAAAACCCAACAGCCACACTGGCTGGCTATGAACCCACTTTGAAAATCATTATGATAGAAAAACATTGATATCAAATCTGTGAAGAACCATCCTGGATCTAGAAGTATCTGAAAAGTTACAAATAGTGCTGACTCAGTCAGTAAAAAAACTCACTGGAAAAAACCCTCTATGGTTAATCACATAAGGGAGGTTTTTTTTCATGGTATTCGGTGTTTCCCAATAACACATGACATTACTTTTAATATAGAGAGAATGGTACATGCTATGAGAAATGTACCAGTAGATAATTGAGAATAAACTAAAACTACAGCAAAACTGGATGGAATAGAAACAAGGAATTATTCACCAGGCTAAAGTAACAATTGAATGGTCCACTTACATCTGTAGTTTACAAGACAGATAGATGGAAGCCTTACAAAATTGCCTGGATCCAAACATTAAACAAGCGTATAGACAGAGAGCATTATTAACAGAACTGGCAGGCACAAACCTATTCTCTAAGCCAAATGCATCTTCTGGGTTGTGGCATAGACCACCGGTTGAAGAAAACATGAAATTATGTACATTTAACATACCATACGGTTGATCAGCTTTAAATGCAAGCTCTGGGGATTGTGGTCTGTGCTTAGAATGTTTCACTGTACCATGTAACAACTAATGGAAGGCTTACAACTAATGATATACACAATTGTCCTACTTGCAAAGGGGGTCACAGAAGAAAAACATGGTCAGTGGTAATAGTAAAAGCCTAGTCCTCAATTATTAAGTTGAAAAAAAATGTGTATGTTTTTTTAAATTCAAGAAATACAGCAACTGGGAGAAATAAGGACAAAAAATGGCCAGACCAGGCTAAAAGAAAGGCTTGTATGGATGTGCCAAACCTTACATATCTGAGAGAGGTTTAGAGGAGTATGGGAATGGTAAATTTAATCCCTAAAATCTTGCCTGCCTGTATCACAAATCTGGGGTATTTCTTTTCAAAGACACTATTCAGCTTACCACAAGGGTCTAAATTACATAAAGAATATTCTAAGCTTAAAACCATTTTTTCCCCTCGTTATTTATGATTCTTCTAAAGGAAATAAAGTCTTTGCACATGTTATTGTAGAAATAACACAGAACAGACATGCGATCAAGAATCCAAATGGCCTTTATTAAGACCCATATTAACTTTATATTTTCTATACATTGACTGTAATTAAAAGAGAGGGGACAAGAAGAAACTGGAATAATATAAAGAGAAAAGGGGGAAATGTAAAAATTAGAAGAAGATCATCACGAAATAGCTGTTAAGAGAGTATATATATATATAAATGTTGTATGTCTTGTAATGTCATTTTATGTTATAATAATAATAAAAATAACAACAACAACAACAACAACAACAACACTGAAGAAAGAGACAGAAGGCTTGATTCTTGCAGCCCAGGAACAAGCCATCAGAACGAATGTAATCAAAGCCAGAATAGAAAAATCTGCTGATGACCCCAAATGCAGACTCTGCAAAGAAGCAGATAAAACCATTTATCATATACTGAGCAGTTGCAAGAAAATAGCTCAGACTGATTACAAACAACGTCATAACACAGTCGCTCAGATGGTCCACTGGAACTTGTGTCACAACTACCATCTGCCTGTAGCAAAGAACTGGTGGGATCATAAGCCTGGAAAAGTGGTTGAAAATGAGCATGCAAAACTACTGTGGGACTTCCGAATACAGACTGACAAAGTTTTGGAACACAATACCCCGGATATCACGATTATGGAGAAGAAAAAAGTGTGGATCGTCGACATTGCCATACCTGGTGACAGCAGAATCGATGAGAAACAACTTGAAAAAGTCACCAGATATCAGGACTTGAGACTCGAACTGCAGAGACTCTGGCATAAACCAGTGCAGGTGGTTCCAGTGAAACTCAGCACTCTGGGTGCTGTGCCTAAAGACCTAGGCAAGCACTTAAAAACAATTGGTGCTGACAAGATCACCATTGGTCAGCTGCAGAAGGCCACCTTACTGGGATCTGCTCACATAATCCGCCGATACATCACGCAGTCCTAAACGCTTGGGAAGTGTTCGACTAGATACGAAATCCAGCATGGTCATCTCGTTTGCTGTGTATACTGTCATAAAAATTTAATAATAATAATAATAATAATAATAATAATAATAATAATAACAACAACAACAACAACAAAAACAATAGTTGAAAAGAAAAAAGTATGGTTCATTGACATTGCAATACCTGGTGATGCACGAATTGAAGATAAGCAGCAAGAAAAAATCACAAAGTACCGGGACTTATAAATTGAAGTTGAGCGACTGTGGAAAAAGAAATCCTGTGTTGTCCCGATTGTAATTGGAGCCCTCGGAGCAATACCCAAAGGGCTACCCCGCTATTTAGAAATTCTAAATTTGCCGGACTTGAACATTTTGACTCTACAAAAAACCACCTTACTCGGAACAGCTTACATCCTCCGACGATACCTTAACAGTTCCTAGGTCCTTGGTTAGGACTCGAGCTGCTGAGCTATTAACCAGCCTCAAAGGCTGTGAATCTCACTAAAGATTAACCAATAAATAATAATAATAATAATAATAATAATAATAATAATAATAATAATAATAATAATAATAAAAATAAAAGCACCAATGGTCTGACTGAAGAATATTGAAAGTTTCACAAATAAGTTATTTTATTTAGAAAAAGAAGAATGTGAGAAAGTTGAACCTCTTTTAGGAAAGTTCCTACGCATGTTCCTTGCAGTTAGTTTAGTTCCTTTGTGATTCAGGTCAGATATGGATCTAAGATGATCTTCTATCAATTTGCTTCTTGTGTTGTTATCTTCTCATAAATGAACACAAAGTGGCCAGACTTTGTACTTTCCCATCATGCATTGCAAGGGTGCTAGTCACTTACCTTTCCTACCGGTTCTCAAATGTGCGCACTCGCGCTCAGTTTGCTCGTATGCGCCACCTCCGTGCATGTGCAGGGCATGCGCAGAGTGTCAAAAATGGGACATGTTGACGTCCAGATGGGTGGGCGGAGCCTCGCACAGGCGCCGCTACCAGTTTGCCCAAACTGGATAGAACCTGCTGAATATAACCACTGATGCATTGATTATTCACTTAAATAAACTGCCTGAAAAGGGGAATCATGATGGCCATTGCATAAGGGAAATTGGGAAAACAATCTCCTACCACTACCTTTAAAAAAAAAAATAGCCTAATATAGATCCAGATGTTGCACATGGCTTTGATATTTAAAATATTCAGTGCACAGGTTTGGGTAATAAAAACACTGTACTTTTTTTCCCTGGGAAATTAAAGGTCAAGTGGTCTGGGAAGCATCAAAAGTTCCTGCATGACAGGCATACTTTATAGCTTGGGGAGAAATCACTTACACCCCTCTTCCCTCCATTCTTCTGAATGAGCTGTGCTGCCAAGAATGTTGTTTATTGCTCAAGTAAAGCATCATAAAGGGAATTGCTGCTGAGCAATCTGCTCATGGATCATCCTAATGGACAAAGTTACAAATTATTCTGATGACCTTGTATCCATCCTGTCTTGTGTATATGTCGAGACACACAGGGTTTGTAGGAATGGTAACAGAAAATTACTTGCCTTCAGTCTACTAATGCTTAGCAGCGGATTCTATTTGGGAAAAGTTCTTACAGAGACCTATTACATATTGAAAGTAACCTGAAATAAATGTTTTTGGATCAAGAAAAACCAACACAAGTTACGACCCACCAAGCAGCCGCTGCCATAGGTTTTGTATGCCCATGGAATCTTTATATCATTATATTGGCATCTGCATCTATATATCTGAAATGGTGAAGTTCCTTGTTTTATCTGGCAGGTTGATTTTAATCTCCACTTCTGCACAGCTGCCCGTTCTACTTTGCTACTTACAAGCAGGATGCTACTTCCTCTCATGAGCCGTGATGGCGCAGTGGTTAGAATGCAGTACTGCAGGCTAATTATGCCGACTGCCGAGTGCCAGCAGTTTGGCAGTTCGAGTCTCACCAGCTCAAGTTTGACTCAGCCTTTCACCCTTCTGAGGTCGGTAAAATGAGGACCGAGATTGTTGGGGGCAAGATGCTGAGACTGCAAACCGCTTAGAGAAGGCTGTAAAGCACTGTGAAGTGGTATATTTATTTATTTTATAAGAGCCTTGGTGGCGCAGCAGACTAAAGCACTGTTAAGTAACATCAGCTGCCTGCAATTACTGCAAGTTCAAATCTCACCAGGCTCAAGGTTGACTCAGCCTTCCATCCTTTCGAGGTAGGTAAAATGAGGATCCAGCTTGTGGGGGCAATAAGCTGACTTTGTACAAAAGAGAACACCGCTTGGGGCGGGGGGGGGGCGAAAGCCCTACTAAGCAGGTATATACAAAAGTATGAAGGCTATTGCTTAACGCATTGTAAGCCGCCCTGAGTCTCCGGAAAAGGGCGGCATATAAATCGAACCAATAAATAAATAAGTGGTATATACGTCTAAGTGCTATTGCTATTTGCTTGGATATCCAATAAAGCCAAGTAAGTACCCCTCGGAAGATCTGCAGATCTGCACAGTTCTTGCATGAGATTCATAAAAGACAGACCACTTAAATAAATAGCAGAAAGCGGACATGCTCACCCAAGATCCAAAGACATCTTCCAAATCATTTTCAAAGTATGCAAAACGATTAAAAAAAATGGGGGGAAGGTTAAATTGCCTTCTAGTTATGTGTGAAAGCCTATTAGTTGAGTTTAGTTGATTCACCTTGCATAAAGACATGTCAAACTTTCTATTTATTGAATTGTGCAACAAACACATGTGTTTCTTCCCTTTTTACCATTCCCTTTCTCCAAGGGTTACACCATGGTGTCCTTTCCCTTTTACTCTCCTAATGCATTGTGGTCTAAAACTCCCAGGTAATGGCTTCTATTCACAGCTGCAACACCAATATAAGAAAGGAGGACCCTGAATCCATATTCCTTTCCCTACCCCTTTCTCTCCACAAAAAGAGGAAATAAATATAATGCTAAATTGGCTCAATCCCAACTGATTGGGCCTTTTTCTTTCTTTTTTTTTTAGGGTACACATCCCTAGCTGTTCTCCTTAAGCTTAGCACTGCATAATCAAATGTATGGAAAAAGTGCAGGCCCTGGGAAAAATCAAATCTAATTTCCCATGAGACTCTTCTGGAGACAGCAGGAAGCTAGCTATCTAGATTCTTTCAAGTTCAATGCTTTCCTACAAGCTGGGTAAGCTAGTCAGGAAACAATATAATTGAAACCCAAAGCTCATCAAGTGTTCAGTCCCAACGGGTGAAGTTTTGCCTGCTAAATGAAATGACATGATTGCATTGTTGCCTGCTTGTTTTGTATCACCCTGATCTCATTAATTATGGTCCAACTAGTGCCCTCCCAATGGACTGCACATGTCCGGAAAATTTATACCATGCATACCAATCACTGAAAGAATGCATGAAGAGATCAAAGACTATAATACAGGCTAGCTACTTTTGCTGATGTTGTTGCAACCATGGTCTTTGGTCTCCTTTCTCTTTTCATTTTCTAAATTTCTTTTATTCGAGAAAACGCAGATATGCTGTCTCTTGGCCAGAAAGTTTTCATATCAGTGTACAGAAACTCAGAGTGAGTGCATCATTACAAAAACATAGATTTTGCTTCCATCTCTGCAATAAACAACTGTATTTTTCGGAGTATAAAACGCACCTACGTTTTTTGGTGAGGAAAACAAGAAAAAAATCTGCCTCTGCCTCCCAGCAATTTTGTCTCTTTGCAGCAAACAGCAAATAGCCTGCTTTACTTTCATTTTCGTTTTCAGCATAGCTTGATTAGCACAAGAAAAAAAAGTCTGCTCCCAGCAATTTACCTCCTTGCAGCAAGCAGCAGAAGCCCATGCAAAACAGCTGAAAGCAAAACAGCTGAGAGTCGGGAGGCCGATCCAATCAACTTGTGCTAATTAATCTGTGCTGAACCTGAAATGAGCTCTTTCTTCTTGCTGCTTGCTGCAAGGAGATAAACTGCTGGGAAGCAGAGGCCAAAGGGTGGGGGCCAGTGGGTGGGCGGGGCTACATTCAGTGTATAAAACGCACCTAAATTTTCACCCCCTTTTAGGGGGGAAAAAGGTGTGTCTTATACTCCAAAAAATACGGTACTTCTAACATCATATATCTAATAAACAGAATCAGCCATTAGCAATGCAGATGCTAAAGATTTTAGATCAGGCTGGAGAGCAGTTCCTTCTCGAATGCCGGAGTTTCATTTCTGAAAATTGGGCTACGTTTTATCATTAACCAATTGTAGGACTGCAACAGTGTAAAGGGTACCTGTGGTGTTTGCTATGAGTCACAATGTGCAAATAAGTTTGTTCTGGCCTGCATCTTAGCAACCAGCAAGAGGTTGTCTAAACAAGGCGGTTCTCTGGGAACACCCACTAGGCAACATCCTGAGCAAACATGTTATATCCTGAGGAAATAAATGGATGGCAAAGCCTTGCCTGTCTTGTCATCTCTTACTCCTTCAAACTCTAATTGATAGAGCAATCCTGTCAATCAAGGATATGAAACACGAGGCCTAGAGCAAAAAAGTGCTGTTGACACTTCCCTTCATGCTCATCAGGTTCTTGCCCCCACCTGGCATTAATTTTAAAAAAAAGTTTCTTTGTATAATAAAATAATTATTCTATGGCAACATGCCAACTTCCAGTATCAGCTTTATTCCCAGTAATGGCTGAGTCTTTGAAAATGCAATTTTAAAAAATCCTTTACTATATATTTAAGAACAGAAAGAAAAGAAAAGTGTGTTTGTGTGTATGATGTGTGTATGTGTAGTGTGTATAATATATTATATATAGAGCCAAGGTGGCGCAGTGGTTAGGGTGCAGTATTGCAGCTACTTCAGCTGACTGCTAGTTCAGCAGATCAGCGGATCAAATCTCACCGGCTCAAGGTTGACTCAGCTTTCCATCCTTCCGAGGTGGGTAAAATGAGGACCTAGATTGTTGGAGGCAATATGCTATTTAGTATACTGTCTTGCATTTCATGCATGTGTATAAGTATATTTACAAAATAGTTTCCTCGAGTTACAACCAGAACTGAGACTGGATTCTCGGTTGCTAAGCAATGCAGTTGTTAAGCAAGTCATCATGTGACTGAATCCAATTTTACAACTTTTAATGCCATCGTTAAGCAAATCGCCATGATTATTAAGCAAATCAGTGAATGAACCATATGGTTAAGTGATTCCAGGTTCACCTATTGACTTTGCTTGACAGAAACTGGTTTCAGGAAAGTCACAAATCACAGTCACAAGCCAGTCATAGGTCTTTTTTTTTTTTTAGCACCAATGAAAAACTTTGAATGGTCACTAAATGAATGGTTGTAAGTCAAGGACTACCTGTACTGATCATTTGCACCAAAACCTACAGTTGTGGGTCTCTAAACTTTAATCTGTGATCTTACTTTGAAAGCTCCACTGATGGGAAGCAGAAACATTTAACTGTAGTTGATATAAAATAATAGCTAGCGGCACAGAAAAATTCTAGATCACTCCATTAAGACAGTTTTAGCCTCATCTCATTTTGCTCATGTCTTAGAAATGATGAGGATGTGTCCAAGGTCTGACATATTTCTATAAAACATCCTTTCTCTGCCCAGATGCCTTCTGCCTTCATTGAGCTATGGCTCCCAAGTTATATAGCTACTTCATTAATAGCTACTTTGTGTTTCTGGACCCAGAGTAAAGCTGTCAGTTGGACCAAATCATTCTTTATCACTACATCAGGTTGAGGAGAAAAAATGTAAGATCAGGCTTAAGTTCTCTGTAAAGTCTTCTCCATTTTAGAGCTTTTTCTTCACTGATTTGTGTCTTGTCTCTTTATTGTTGTGACGGTGTGCCTTTGGAAAGTTCTGAATGTTCCACCGTATGAGCTTGTAAATTTGCACACTAGTGAAACAGCCATAATTACTTTGATTTTTATGCAGATGCAACAGCAGAAATAATGGAGATGAAACAAGGGCTGTTATTTCTCAGACACTTAAGTTAGTGCCAACATCACATCACTTATCCCCAAACACTAAGATATTGAAATGTTTTCTCCTTTGTTTAATTATGCCTGATACATTTGGGGAGGGGAAAAGGGAATGTTGAGTGTATACTGTAAGCTACAGATGCCATCAAAATGAAAGATCTCTGGATGTTTGAGTTTTTGAGATGGAAACTATTTTTCTTACATAAAATAAAACTTAGCAAAATCAGACGACAATTTTCTGCTTTAGGTGTAGCATCATTTGGGGTG
Source organism: Pituophis catenifer annectens (assembly GCF_029215685.1). NCBI lineage: Eukaryota > Metazoa > Chordata > Lepidosauria > Squamata > Colubridae > Pituophis > Pituophis catenifer. The sequence goes on along the minus strand of NW_027256881.1, from coordinate 141,383,208 downwards.
CAAACTGAAGCCCATAAGTTCTCTAATACTAAGATTCCATGAAATAGCATTCACCTCTTTTCAGATGTTCTTCAATATCTTTGCCACTAAATGTTATAACACGGGGTATTACTTTCAACCAATATGCAGGGTTGACCGACAGAGGAAATTGAGTATATAAGATTCCAAAAACAGATGATTTAGAGTAACTAATCCCATTTTCTTGCTTTGGCAGTCCAGGAATCAGGAGTAAGAGGTTTTTTGATCACTAAGAACTTGGCATATGAACAGCAATGCTTCTGGATAACATATAGTATATCCATTTTTAACAACTACCATATCCACCCTTTGCCACAATTTTTTTGATCTCCCAAACAGCCATTTAATTACATGACCATTATTTTGTAGATAAATATTTATTTTTTATTTAGTTGTTTATTTATGTGTTTGTTTGTTTGGCAAACATCTCACTGTGCAGTGACTCTGGGCAGCTGATAGAATGGTAAAGAGATAAAAGATGACACAAAATGATTAAAATTAACAAACATTAAATAAAGATTAAAGATTAAATAAAGATTAAAAACCAAGAAGTCAGGCAACATGGGGATAGGGATTTTCTCTCTACCCCATCAGCCAACCCCAGAATACAGGGCCCCTGTTGGGGTCCCAGGCCAGCCAGCAAAGCCAGGTTTTAATGCTCTTCTGGAAGGCCAGGAGCATGGGAGCTGACCTCACTTCTGGTGGGAGAATATTCCAAAGGATGGGGAGCTACAGCAGAAAACGTGCTTCTCCTGGACCCCACCAGCTGAAGTACTTTGGCAGCCAGGTTCCAAAATAGACTTATTCTGCTGGAGTGACTGAGATGGGCCAATCTCATTGGGGTGAAATCCAGCAGGATCTGACAGGTTCTGGAGAACTGGTAGTGGAAATTTTGAGTAGTTCGGAGAACCGGTAGCGAAACTTTTGAGTAGTTCTGGCCCCAGAATGGGGAGGGAATGGGGATTTTGCAGTATCCTTTCCCCTGCCACGCCCACTAAGCCACGCCCACAGAACTGGTAGAAAAAATTTTGGATTTCATCACTGGGCCAATCTCATTGGGGTGAGATGGTTTGTCAGATAGAGCCAAGGTAGAGCATTCTCATTTACAAAACAAAGATAAACCTGGACATCCCACTTTTAGAAATGGGGAAGTTGAGAGTTTATTAATATTTTATGACTTCAAATTAGCCCGAGAAAGCTGTCGGATCTGACAGCTTAATAAATATTGATATTGTTGGTTGAAATCAGAAATGAAGCTGGGGATCAAGTGTCCCATTTAAACTCCTGTTCAGATTCTGAGTTGGATTTGCTTGCCATGGCTGAACTTCGCTATGAATATTTGACACAACGATCTTGTAATATATGTGCTCAGACTAATGAAAGTTGCGCACAGATACTTCCTCATGACACCTGAATCACAAGTCCCAGAATCTGCAGAAGGAACATTTGCCTTGCCATCTGCCTTGAATTGTATAAGGCTGTGTTTTCATTCTGCTTGCACAGGATTTATCAAAGGAAAGGGAAACATGAAGGAAAAGGGTAACATGAAGTTCTGGTAAAGGGCAGCATATGGTTAGGACAATCTAAGCACCAACTTCAAAGCAGAAAGAGACAACAGCGGCTTCTACTGAGTAAAGGGTGGAGAGTCCAAACCTCCCAGGACCTGTGATTTGACCCTTAGTTTAACAGTCTCTTTTATCCGGGTAGTATAGAACTGAAACTTTACAAGCATACTTTAACATCAATTGCAGCTCTTTTAGGGAAGAACCCTAAGCTCTGTAATGGGCCAATAGCCTAGGCTTAGCATGGATAATCTTCCTATGTGTGAACTGATAACTACTCCATGACAAAAACGCCTGTTAGATCAAAAGAGAAAGTTATATTTTCCAAATGTTAAATTTTGTACGTGAAGGCACATCCTGTGCTCTCAATCTCTTTTCTGTTTATATGCAGGATTGGCTCAACCATATAGACAATCTGAGAGCTGCTCTGGGCAGCACAATCAAGGCAAAAGATGTATTATGAATCAAGGAGCTATTGTATTGAAGGGACATAATAATAATAATAATAATAATAATAATAATAATAATAATAATAATAATAATAATAATAATAATAATAATAATAATAGAATAGGTAGAATTAGTGGGACACAATAGTAGAGTCAGTAGAATTGGTTTGACTTTCTGTTTTGCTTCTGTAAGAATTGCTTTGCTAAGAATTGGAATTGCCTCTGCCATTTGCTTCTACCAGTGATCTAACTTCTAGTATCTTGTTTTTTTGTCCAACTCCGTGCCTCGTAGATATCTCAAGAAGCAGGGTATGTTATGGTTTGGCAGGGTTACATCGGGCAAATACCTGTGTTGCTAAGCACCCAGCCCCTCTGTTGCTAAGCACTCAAACCCCCTGTTCCTCACTGCACTGCCAAAGGAAGGCATGGGCCAGGGGGCCAGAATTGGGTACTAAGCTGATGTCTCTGAAGGTATAAAAGGATGCCATACCTACCCCAAGGTGTGGCCTTTCACTGCATGCTCTTTGTCTGTATGTAGTTGTATGGTCTACCTAGCTCTTCTTTGAACAAATAAAAGCTGATATTTTTTTCCAAGCCTCTTCTTGGGTCTCTCTTTGGCATTCTGGTGACCCAAGTACATTTTGGGACCTTACAGTATAATCAAAGAGAAGCACACAGGTCTGAACTGTACATTTAAAGCCACAATGTGGCTTCTGTTTCTATTCTGCACGAAAGTAGTATGGCTTTTATTTGGCAGTAAATCAAGTATCAGCTAACTGGAATAACATCTTGTTTTGGAGCAGGTCCATTTTTTTAAATTATTATTTTTTTATAGTTAAGAATATTCTTTGCATTGATCCAGAAAGTGACAGAAGGAGTGCTTCTGTTCTGTAATTTCTTTTCTAGCCATTACAAGCAAACAAGCCCATTTTCTCCCACTGATTTCAACAGAGGGGAAAAAAGCATGAGGACCAGCCCAAACCTCTTGCCAATTGAGAATCACGGGATATATCCAGTGGTGGAATTCAAATTTTTTTACTACCTGTTCCATGGGTATGGCTTGATGGGCGTGGTGTGGCTTGGTGGGCGTGGCAGGGGAAGGATACTACAAAATTCCCATTCCCTCCCCACTCTGGGGCTAGCCAGAGGTGGTATTTGCAGTTCTCCAAACTACTCAAAATTTCCACTATCGGTTCTCCAGAACCTGTCAGAACCTGCTGAATTTTACCCCTGGGTATATCGAAGCTGGATGACCTCTCGCTTTTCAGCTCTGTGGGATCTCTTTGATCTAACTGTGCTTTCCAGAATGCCCTCCTCGGAACTACAGGATTTGCAATACTAATTATAGAAATTATTTAAACAGTGCTGAGAAAATATAGTTTTCCGGGATATCTTATTTTCATTAAGTATATTGAATTTCATAGATGCATAGTGAGCTACCTAGCTTTGGATTTTTTAAAGAAAGAAAAGTCTTGTGATCTGTTTACGCATAAATAAACATCCTTCACTTCAAATTTCATAGGTCATACTCTACAAGGCCATGAAGTCCCTGATCTTAAGCACTTTACTATTCATATCAGTAAGCTTGTGAAATTTCTTATTAGACAAAGTAGTCTGAAAACATTGGGCTACCAGCAAAGTACCTGGCTAGCTGGATATGAGCCAATTCAGTCTGATCTAGTTCAATACAAACAGCTTTCCTCCAGCCTTCCTGAACTGCAGAAATGCACATATAGTTTAAACATTAAACTTTGTCCTGCTACCACTTAGAAGAGCAGTCACCGACTGGTGGTCCATGGACGACTGGTGGTCAGTGAGAAAATGTTGGTGGTCTGTAGAAAAATCATTTGCATTTTTTATATTGCACTAAATCAGGGGGTCCTCAAACTATGGCCCCTGGGCCAGATACGTGCAATGAACATTTGTGTTGCTGCAGAGAGTCTCCCCCTTTGGGGTCTTTTTGTGTGGGTCGGAGGGCGGCAGAAATTCTGACTTGGGGTCTGCTTCAGCCTCCTTGTGCGGCGCTTTGGGCAAAGGCTGGAGGGAAGTGCCGCTGGTGGCGAAGAGCCGGAGGGCCTCGTTCCAGTGGGACTGCATTATGGCCTGGAACTGGCTGACTATCTCAGCCCGCTGAGCCTCCAGGCACCAGCACCTGGCCTTGCATTCCCACAGGTCTTCCCTCTGCTTGGAAAGCCTTTGCTTGTAGTCCTCACTGAGGTGCTTCTGCTGAGCCTCCTTCTTGGTCAGATCCAATTTGAACTGAGCCAGCTGTTTTGCCAACTCTTTCTCATGGTGGCTGCTTAGCTCCAACAACTGCTTCCTGTTGGGGCCATAAGGAGCCCAGGCAGGCAGGGGAGGAGGGATTGGGAGGGGAGGAGCAAGTAGAAGCCGGCAATGTGTCCCTCGATGTGAGTGACATCAAGTTGGCTACACTTACCAAATCACACACCCACTCAGCCAATCATTAGGCAGTTTATATTAGTGGTCCGCGGGATTTAAAATTATGAGTTTATTGGTCCCTGAGGTCCGAAAGGTTGGGGACCCCTGACTTAGAAGACATTGGTGCCTTCTTATGAATTTGTGCCAAACTGGGACAGAGCACTACCATTATGCGTTGTCACCTGGATATTTTCACTGAGGCAACACTAGTGCCACTTTACCATTTCTGAATAATTGGATTGCTCTTTTAAGTCATGTTTGAGATTATCACATATTGATATCTGTCAATTCACTTCATCTTTACTGCTCGGAAACCAAGCATGTAGAAATGTTGAAATACGGTTTGCTCATTTGCAACCAGATCACCGATTAAGATAATCTTGAATTCAGTTTCCATCCTAAGCATCAGCTGCTCTTTCAGTTTGGTGTCATCTTTTGATAAATATTCTGTATTTATTCCTCCCTGTCATTGAGGATGATAGTGTCTACATATTGTTATTTTTTTCTAACTTGACAAAGAACCTTTTTTTAAAAAAAAAAACTAAAGATGCTTCCAGATGTCAATCAAATACTATTGGGTTGGTGTTTCATCTTTTTCCTTTAGAACGTATTTTCTCTGAAGAGGAAAAAAAGGAAATATCAGGCAAGAAAAGGGTTCATATGGAGGGCATCATCTATATTTTTAAAAAATTGCAATTGTGCAAAAACAAAACAAACAAACTCTCCAATCCTATTGTCAGCCTCTTTTCTTTCAGGAATGTTTGGAATGTCCAACCTACTAGAGTTTCACCCATTTTCTATAAAAGGAGAGAAAAGATTTGATCTCACCACTTGTTATGTATATAGTTTTGGCAGGAGATTTAAACAACAATAGGTCACTTGTGATTGGTCAGCTCCCTGGCCAGCAAGGTATATAAAGGGAGCTGTTTGCCTGTAACTTTTGCTGAAGTCCCACTATACATTAAAGAGCTGTTGTCACTACCTTGGTCCTGCCTCTTCATTCCCACGACTCAACACCACTGCTTTGATAAACTTGATCATCAGAGAAATTTCACCTTTAGTATATTTTCAGTTATACTAATATACTAATATACTACTATTGACTTCCTTCCCAGATGGCACATTGGAGGTAGGATCTGTTTGCAAACAAAACTTCCGATCTACTTTTCATGCTTGGCACTGAGCTTTGCAACATGCAAAATATCTTTCTCTAACCTGGTGCCTCCATATGTCATGGCTTATTGCTCCCTAAATTTCCAACTTAAGACGATGCTCACTACAAATTCTGGAATCTGTTCAACACTTTGGGAGAGTATCACGTTGTCAAAAGTTTGTGAAAACCAGTGATTAAAAAGCAGGCACTTTAAAATGAGCAAAATATTTATAATATACACTCTTACATAAAAAAGACTTCCAGGTTAGATGGGTTTATTTTCAAGGTGGTCCTTTTGTTTAATAACCCATTTTATAGAAAATTACAACCTCTTGTAGAAAAATAAACCACTGACTAAGGTTTGTTATGCTAATTATGTCCAGAATCACAGAGAGAGAATAAAAACAGGAAATGTTGCAACTTTCTAAAAGAAATGAGCAATTAATTGTAGTGTGTCCTGATATCAAGACATGAATCCATAAAAGGTTTATTTGCTGACAGTCTCCATGCATCTCCAGGAAGTGACCCAAGGAAAGCAATAGATATACAGATTCCAAGAAAGGGGGGCTACAGAAAATCCTTGCAGGGCATTTGACAGGTGGTAAAACAAAGCCCCTGAATCCTGTTTATACAGACCAGGTTGCCCAAACAGGAAGGGATGACACTAGAAATCTAAATCCGTCTCCAAAAAATTCTGGCACAGGATGCTTAAGGCTGGCCAAGTCTGCCTAGGTTAGAAATTCCAAGCTGTTTTTATGCTCAGTTTCTCCATCCTTTTGATGCATACAGAGAGGGGGTGATGTGTAAAGTTTAAAAGCAGTTTATGGCTCTGGCTCTGGAAGTTTGGAACTCCACAATTTCTGCTGTGGGTTTGGAAAGGAAGCAGGAGAAACGGTTTCCATGAAACAAGACTACTGGATTGATATCACTCCCGCTGAAACTTTTGATGTTGGGATGCAGGAGGCAACCTTGAAAGACAAGCCAGATAAATGTTTTGTTGCTATGTTCAGAACTGCATAAGTGGACTTTTGTTTATGCAAGAGAATTTTGTTTTCTTCCTGTCACAGAACAGATGTGGAGGTTGCAGTGGAGAAGGAGAATCCAATCCACTCTCACAATGTCCTTTTGAATTATGCATGGATTCCATTGGTCACTGAAGGCTATTTATCACTTCCTATTTCCATTCATTTCCACATATTGAGAATTCCAGATAAACTCTGCACAATTATCTTTTTTTTCTTAAAAAAAAAATCCCTGTTTTTTTCCTCTGCATATTCTAGTTTCCTGTTATATTATTGTAAAAGAAGCAAGGAAGCAAGCAACCCTCCTACCTTCTGTCAAGATGGCAACAAAATAATCCAAAAGAGGAGGCAGGGGGAGGAGAATGAGAATGAGAATCCTCTCCTGAATCTTGGTTGCTTAACAATAGCTAGATCTGCAGATGAAGTTTCCACCATACAAAACCTGTTTTGCTCGTAATGTCTTCCTGTCTCCTTCTTTGTGCCAGAAGTCAGACCGCTGAATAGGCTGCTGGGGGTTTGCAGGGGTTCAGGAGAACCTCTAGCTAAGATTCTGTGCAGTTTGGAGAACCCCTAAATCCCACTCCTGTCTAGCCCCCCGCACCCCACCCCGCCCTTCCCAGGAGTCCCCATGTGGCCAGTTTTTGACATGCGGATGCTCGGGGAGGGTGAAAAACAGGCCTACTGGAAGTTCGGGAAGCCTGAGGAGGTCATTTTTGCCCTCCCAGCAGCTCGAGGAAAGCCTCCAGAGCCCAGAAAGGAAAAAAACGCCCCCCCCCCCCCCGCCATGGTGCAGGAGGCCGTCTAGGCCACACCCACCATATGGCCATGGTAGAGAACCCCTTGCTAAAATTTTTGAAGCCCACCTGATGAAACCAATTTCCTCCTCTGTCACTGAAACTTCACCTGATCATCAAGAGTTTCCCATCAAAGCCAATAAAACACGAAAAGAGAGACCTCTGTGACAAAAGCTCTTTGTCAAGATAAGTTTGCACAAAGCCAACAGGGAGAGCAATCAATATTGGAGTTTGAGCTGATGACCATAACATCCAGATCCGTTAAACAGGACAGAGTTTTAACCCTTCTCCTATTTGACTGCATGCTATTACTAACGACCGAAAAAGTGTGCCAAGAAAATAAAGTTCTGTCATAATAAAGGCAACATTTCCAAATGAACAGTGTGTTCCCACTGCAGCCTAAGATTTAAATGCCTCCTGGGTGTTTTTAGTCTAAAAGGAACAAGAAGGCCTGAAAGTCAAGTTTCAGATACAAGGAAGGAAGGAAGGAGGGAAAGGTTAATGTGTGAATTGAGAGAAAAAAGGGAACATATAAGTCAGTTTAAGATGGAATTGGCAAAGAAACAAGTAATTGGAAAGTTGACAATAAGATGACCTGTGACCTGTTCACCAGTTGTTAAAGGCACAGATCACACATTAGCACTTTGCCCAAGGTGATACCTTCCAGCAGCTGCTGTTTTAACTATTTGTCCCTTCTTTCTCCTACGCTTTTCCAGACACCTTGGAATCCCAAGTAAACCCTTACAGATATGCACCCTAAATTCAGTTTTTGAAATGGCCTTTCCATGCCCATAAGAATTTCAGATCTAATTCAGCACTAAGCACTTGGGTGCTCTGCAGGTATTCTGAATTTTCCCTGGCTACTATATCCATGGTATAGTATCTATACGGAAAAGGTTAATGGAAGTTGCAGTCTGATGCACGTGAAGAATATCAGTTAGCTTCTTCCGACACCAGCGGATAGGAACAAATGCATTGGCAGTATGTGACAGGGCGTGAGAGCTAAGAAGCAAGGGTACTGAAGCATATTTATTACAGAATTACAGAATAAGAGAATAACTGAATTAGAAGGGACCTTGGAGGTCTTCTACTCCAACCCCCTGCTTAAGCAGGAGACCCTATACCCGTGATGGCGAACCTATGGCACGGGTGCCACAGGTGGCACGCAGAGCCATTTGGTGGGCACGTGAGCTCAGCTCCAGCACACATGCGTGCTCCAGCCGATTTTCGGGCCTTCTGGGCCCACCAGAAGTCAGGAAACACACTGTTTCTGACCTCCGAAGGGCCTCTGGGGTGTGTGTGGGGGGGAAGGCCGTTTTTGCCCTCCCCAGGCTCCTAGAAAGGCTCTGGAGCCTGGGGAGAGCAAAAAACGGGCCTACCGGACTCACCGTGCCATTGTGCCAAAAGCGGGGGGGGGGAGCACGGGGGGTGGGGCGCATAGAATTATGGATGTGGGCACCCGTGCATGTGACCCCACCGTGCTCCCCCCGCTTTTGGCACACGATGGCAAAAAGGTTAGCCATCACTGCCCTATACCATTCCAGACAAATGGCTGTCCAATCTCTTCTTAAAAACCTCCAGAGCTGGAGCACCCACAACTTCCAGAGGTAAGCTTTTCCATTAATTAATTGTTCTCACTGTCAGGAAATTTCTCCGTAATTCTAGGTTGGATCCCTCCTTGATAATTTTCTATTGGTTACATTTTGTTCTGCCCTCAGGTGCTTTGGAGAGTAGGTCAACTGCCTCTTCTCTATGATAGCCTCTCAAATGCTGGCAGACAGTATCCTGTCACCCTAATCCTTTTCTTTGTTAGGTTTGACATACCCAGTTCCTTTAACCAATCATTGTACAACTTAGCCTCCAGACCCCTAATTACCTTTGTGCTCTTTTCTGCACTCTTTCTCAACATCTTTTTTGCATCATGCAGACCAAAACAGTGGGGACTTTCCAGTGCAGTATAAAGTGATATTAATACTTCACATGATCTTAATACTATTCCTCTGCCTACAACCTAGGACTGCATTCAGTTTTTTTGGCAGCTGCAGCACACACCATACTTAAGTGGTTGTCCTTTAGGACACCTGGATCCCTGTCACAGTTACTGCTGTTGAAATAAGTATTGCCTATCCTATACTTGTATATTTGGCTTTTAGTTTTCTCACTTTTCTCACCATTAGATTGCTTTTTGTTGGATAGATGAGAATGTCTAAGTCTGTGAAGATCTTTCTGTATCTTGGGTCTATCATCTAAATTATTGGCTATTATCCCCATCTTAGTGTTGTCTGCAAATTTGATGAATTCCCCTTCTATTCCACCTTCTGAATCATTTATAAAGGTATTAAAAGTATTGGGGCTAAGACAGAACCTTGAGGTACTTCACTGCATGCTTCTCTCCATTTAGATGTAGTTTCACTGGGGACTATGTGTTGAGTGCGGTTGGTCAGCCAGGAATGAATCCATCTGGTGGTGATGCTGTCTACCCTACATTTTTCTATTTTACCAAGATGTAGTACTTTAGTATTACTTTACCAATTCTGGTCTGGTCATTGTCTTGTCTATGAGACAGAAGGTCTGGGCTGATATGATAGTTTTCTACCAGTACTTGAGATGCTGACATAGAGAAGAAGTGGGTCGACCTATTCTCCAAAGCACCTGAGGGCAGGACAAGAAGTGGTCTTTCTTGTAGGCCAGTTTGGCTTCTCCAATACTCTGTAGGCCTTCCTGATATACTAGCTTCAGTGCATCCTCTTGCACAGTCAGTCAGATGTTCAGACTGGATTTAGACTCACCTACTGACTCCTTCCTGAGGACCTGGGATAGGCAGGTGTTGATGTTTGATGGTGTTAGAAATATTATTGCAGGATGTAAGCTGTTCCAAGCAAAACTGCCTTTTGCAATTGACTGATGGTGATTTTAACAAGGTTCCTGTAACCCAGGCAATGACAGAGCTGGAATGCATCTCTTTTAATTATGTCTCACCATCTTTATGGCAGAGACACTGTTGGTCTGACCCCTTTAGTGATGAGGAGGTTAGACATTTGCCCAGATGGAACATATTAACTTGGCTGGAATGGATATTGCCCAAAGAATGTTTGATGTCTTCCATCTGGGTGTTCTTGAGTTCTTCTTTCTTAGCATCCCAGGTACTCAGGACAGAAACTTGCAAGCATTACCATCTGCATCACATACAAATTGCTGGAAGCCTTTTCCTCACTTTGATCTCAAGACGTGGATTCCAAAAGCAATTTCTTCAGGAGCATCATTGGTGGTGAAAGAGAATTTTCATAATAAAGGTAGTCATCATATTACAATTTCAAATGGGATGAAATTTGGACCAATTGCCACTGTTGTTGTTAAATGAAGAGATGCAAAATCTGATGCCACATGACTGCATCTCTTAGCCACAGCAATCCAGCCAGTCCTGGTTGTCCCAGGTTGGATTAAGCCATAAGCGGAAGGAGTCCCAGAAATTAGTACAGTGTCTGAATTCACTGAAATAGATTAAGAAGAAATAGGTTAGAATAGAATCACATTAGTACAGTCCTGTAGTTGAGGACTGCATTTGAAGAGAAACCAGATCTCCCTATTTAAAAAAATATATAAGTATTTCAATGAAAAAAACAACTAACACATTAAATTATATGTCAAATAGCAGTTTTATCCAATGCAAAAGATGACATCATGTGCTCGGTAGATATTCAGTCTTTAGTTATTAATGTTCCACTTCATGTAACGGTTGACTATATGTGCAGTTTAGTGGAATCTAACCAGTAGTGGGTTACAAATCACAGTGCTACAGGTTTGCTATTGGTAGCGCGTGCCTGTGTGTACTCATTTCAGGAGCGCACGGCGCTTCTGCGCATGCCCAGAGCATTTTTGATGATGTCTGGGCAGGTGAGCGGAGCCTCCCGCTGCCACCGCTACCGGTTCGCCTGAACTGGGGTGAACCGGGAGCAACCAACTACCAGATATCAGTCCCTATACCAACTGACATTCTCAAACAGACTGTATTTACCTTTTGAACGCAATCAGGTGTTTCTTTGGACTCTTCTCTGGCAGAGACTGAAAAATGTGAAACAAATATTTTAGAACAAAGTAGTGAGTCATGAATTGAAACACATCTATTTCTCTCCAAGAAACGGAAGGACAAATCTTACTGTCTTGGTCTTCTCTGACAGGTAGGGATACATGTGCATTTGGTTGCACTGTGCATGTACACGCAGCGTGCATTTGGCGCACAGTGCGCTTGCACAGCCACTAAACTAGTAGCAAACTGGTTCAGACCACTGGTGTTTGTGTGTGTGTGTGTGTGTGTATATATATATATATATGTATATTTATGTATGTGTATGTGTATATGTGTATGCGTGTGTGTGTGTATGCTTGGATTAATGAAAAGGGTTCATTTTTATGTGCTCTGCCTCTGCAGCTAGTAGAACATAATAGATTGTTTTCTGTTAAGTTAAATCAGGCTAATAAGATAGGAGCTAAACTGAATTTTCTTGGGATTTTATTTATTTCTTTATTCATTTCTGGGGAAGTATGTCTCTATTGAAGTCAGTGTGAGAGAAAAACAGCAATTTCCATAGGCTGTACAATTTGGCAGATTGAACCCATTTTTTAAAGTATATTGTTTCTAACTCTCTACACAATAGATTAAAAAATAGGACTGCAAAAAGTACTCCTAGAATTTGTTTTCCATTTGCCATGCTGCATCAAGTGAAAATGGTGAAGCCCACATTTTATAGGATCAACATCCGGGGATCAGGTTCTTTGTTCTTTCTCCACTCCCACTGCTTCACTTGACTGGTCTTGGGGGCATGCATAAGTGCACCAGCGTGCCTACCGTCCCTGTCCTAATGTTTTCTTTTATTCGTATCCATTTCATGTATTTATAATTATGTTTACACTTGTAATTGTCTTACAATACATGCTTGACGAATAATACAAATCATCTTTGTTTACTTGCTTGCCATCTTTCCAGAAGTCAAAATCAACATGATTCCTTATTTATGTTGAACAGAAAGTTTCTGATGTGAACATAGGGGGCTATTTCTATATAACTGAACAAGGAGAAGTAGCGCACCTCCTGCCTCTGGCCTGTACTTCTGAGGCAATACAAAATGTGCTCAGGCAGCCCAGTTTTCCAAAGATGCGTCATGAGACGCTTGGCCTTGCGTCACTCTAAGTACACTCCCAATCCTATTTCTTTATAAACATCCACACTGCTGCTGAAAGTCACATCAGAAACATGCTTGAAGAGAAAGGACAATCATGATAAATTAAGGGTCCTTGGTGTTTTCTGAGCCTGGTTCCTTTCTTGCAGATGTTTCATTTCCCAAACTAGGTAACATCGTCAATGCTAGGAAGAAGTGGGGTTTGCTCTCAATTTATTTTCTAGTAGCTTGCCCCGTCACTGTTGGAGGGAGTGGTCTTGGAGATTTTTTGTTGCGCTATTTACATTAGCTTGTTTGGTACTTCCTTGATTGGGGTATTGTTTACTTCTTGATTGTTTGTAGGATGTTAATCTCAGTGTTAGTCTATGCACATCTAAGTGTTTTTTCGGTGGGGAAGTGTTTTGATCTTTTTGTTCCCTTTTTCTCTTGTTGACTGTCTCTTTTGTACAGTATGTAATTATTGTTTATGTCTATGTATCTCGAGAGCCAGTTTGTCAGAATGCTAGGCTTCCAGGAATTCTCTCCTGTTTTTGGACTTGGCTTGGTCTAAGATGGTCAATAATATAGATGCATAAAAGCAAACTCTGTTTTGCCCAATAAGATTGTGCAACATTTCTAGGGCAGAAAACCAAGCATTGCCTCATAATCTTTCTTTTTCTTATAAAAACCTATGTCATAATTAAGGCCAAATTTAGCATCACTAGCTCAGTATTTCTCAATCTTGGCCACCTGAAGATGTGTAGACTTCAACTCCCAGAATTCATGCCGGTGAGAAAATTCTGGGAGTTGAAATCCAGACATCTTCAAGAGGTCAAGGTTGAGATACACTGTCCTAGTTAGTGGAGATGGGGAGGGGGAGAGAGAGAGAGTGAGACCCCCTACTGACTACATCCATGTTTTCATTAATTTTTGTGGCAGCACAAATCAATGGTGGGCAAATGTCTTCTTTCAGATTTTTTTTTTTTAAACTGAGAAATAAAACAATTCTAGGAAATTATACTTCCAAGGCTTTTCTTCAGATGGTTTTTTGCTACTGGGGTCAAAGCAAGTCAACTCAATTTTGAAAGATAAGTTTCTGGACACAGAAGGTCACTTGGATTTTTAAAAATACACATATGGTAGAATTTCCCAATTATGGAAAAAAGATTAACAGGAACAAAAGTTCCATTGGATCCCGTATGCTAATCTTATTTATAAAGTTAGAGTGAATCAACTCAGCTAGTTCATCCTCATGTCCCTCTAACCATAGCATGAAGACCTCATTAACCATTGTTAAGCAACAATCCGCATGACATCACCTGAATTTCACCTCTAGCCAGCTGCAGGGTCAGCTGAAGCTGCCTTTAGTTGCTCTGCTGTTAAAGTGATGTTTTAATGGCACTTTTCTTCCAAGATAAACCTTGCGGTACAAACAATTGACAGGGCCTCCAAGATAGTGTTGATGACAACATGGTCTGAAGCTAGGATCCTCCGCATCTCTAGTTTAGTGTAAGGTTATTCTGGGCCTCGTGACTACTAGTTGTATGGATGTTATGCAGCTGTTTGTAAATTGTCAAGACTTCCTATGGAGCCAGCAGTATAAAAACATTATGTATTATTAAAACATACAGCCTGAGCCAGCTTCTATCCATCTTTCCTCCGATACAGTTATCAGAGAAGACATTGCTACATCTACTGTTCTGGTTCCAGTGTTGCATATAGTTAAATTGACAACATAAGATTAAATCTCAGCTTCTTCATTTAGAGCCGGGGTATCAAACTCGTGCGGTAACGGCAACGTCACGTGACATATCAGGACTTTTTCCCCCTTCGCTCAACTGGGTGGGGGTGGGGCCAACACGTGACACATCCAGCTCGTGGGCTGCGAGTTTGACACTCCTGATTTAGAACCTAACAGCCCCCAAACACTCGGTCAGGACTTTCACCATATCCGTGGCACATCCCTGGGATATGCACTTGGTTTTCCTCAGTATATCAGTGATCCTACATCCAAAACTGAGGGATGACCTTCCCTCAGCAGCTTCATGTACTCAAGTGAGCAGCCACTGGATGAATTCTCCTCTCCTCCCTTATTTCCAATAATTGGTATAACCCACTCAGAAAGTAGCAGCATCACTACAAATTGCTTCTCAACTTCCTACCCTTCTAAGCAGTCCAGGATGTTTTGGTGAATAATACTGAAGCCCCTAGAAATGTAAAAGACCCAAGAAAGGTGCCCTTCCCCAACCATCCACCAGGGGCAACCAGTGCTGTTTCTGCCCAAGTCTTGAGCCTCATCACTTTTTCAACAATTTCCGTAAAGAAATTACCAAAGAAGCAGATAGAATTTCAAATCCTGAACTAATCCTAGAGTTACACATACAAGTTGGCAAGTAAATAAATAAATAAAACAAAGGATCTCTTACCTCAAAGAGGAGTTTCCCCCCATAATAGAGGAATGTCTCCATTCCTAATGCCCTGAACTTAACAATACTAATCCTAAACTAAATATATTAAATATAATAAATATAAATATAAGTAATAAATAAATATAAGTAAATATAAGAAATATAAGTAAATATAAGAAATAAATTAATAAATATTGTGTGTAAAGTAATCTAAGTAAACAAGTATATTAAATAAAAAATAAGCAAATAAACAAACAAATAAGTACTGAAAAGTTAAAGAAAGGCAAAATCTGATCTAAGTTACCACTTGTCAATGCGCACACAGAGTAAAACTCGTCAGTGAGCAACTTTCATTTAGCCCACCCAAAGATTTTATATACCTCCCCTTTGTGAGCTCATCTACCTCTCACCATTATGAAGCATCACCTCACAAAGTAAAAGCAAAGCAAACTGATGGGCTGAATGAAGGTTACTCAGAGTTTTATTTGTTTTTCAATATTTCAATATTTTTCAATATTGGTAAAAATGTCAGTACAAAATCCTGTTGTTGTGTTTGGTGGAATCAGAGGATTAGCTAACAAGAAAAATGCCATAGAAAAATTAGTGCCACTGAAGAAAGCAGGGAGATCTCTGGAGAAATATGCACAATTTAGAAGGGAAAATGGTGCAGAGGAGAGAATTGGAGAGATTTCTGTAAACTACAGTAGGGCTTTTGCTCCACCATACTGTACTTGCCTTTTACACTTGGGGAAAAAAAAAAGTTCAAGACAAACACAATATTCAAATTTAATTCAGCAACAGCTGAATTATTTTCTGCATGAGCTGTTGATATACAACTGCAGTGTGTTGCATAGCCATTATTACTGTGATACAGTGCACTTTTCTTGTTTTTTTTAATTATTATTATTAACTGAATGCAAAATACACAAAAAAATTAAAAAAAGTTGAAAAAGAAGAAACATACAAGAAGTATATTTACAGATAATAAATTGATGCCATAATTCATTGCGGACACCCATAGTTGACCTATAGTAATCAACTTTTTGCAGTCATATGTTTGTCTTTCTGGTGCTGAACAGCAAGTCTTGTGATTCTAAATCCATTTTCTTTGTCCAAAAGTAAAAAATAAAGTGTTAACTTCACTGCATCTCAAATAACAAATGATAGGGAAGATTGGATTGGCTGTGATTTTGTTAGAAAAGGAATCCAATCATATTCAAAATCAACACATTTTACATATAGATCCATTTGGGGTTTATTGGAATTTCTTTCAACAGAACTCCTGAAGTTCTGAATACAATCACTATTTTTTCCCTAGAGTTATAACCACTGGTGTCATTTTGCAGCTGCTATTCACCCAGAGATTTAAAAAGAGTCCCAGAGGTTGGATCAAAGTGTCACCAAGCTCTAAGTTCCAGACTGATCAGTCAAATATGGTCAGGCACAGATCATATTTCAGTTCAGATCATCGTACAAATAACAATTAATAATATGTGTGCCATTAGGGATTGAAACAGTATTGTTTGCAAAATATGCATTTCTTAAAATACGTTCTACGCTCACTGTTCAGAGCAAACAGAGAAAACAATATTCTTTTACTATTTAGTTTGCCATGAAACTAAAAATTAACCAAATCTATGGCATATTTAAATAGGAAAGCTATGATATGCACTTTTAGATCAATGTACATTGCTTTCTTTTGGCAATGTTGCTGGTGGCATTTCTCTGCAAAAGCTGAACAAGGATAGATTCTTCATGAAATCTTGATCCTTGTTTAGTCTTTGTGGAAAGACCTTCAGGGAATCTTTTTTTCCTCCCAATGTTTAAATAGATTTTTATTTTAAGAAGTCTGTGAGTCAGACATCCCTGCTAATTTTTATGATATGGCCATAGATCAGGAGTGCCATTCACCAGAAGAAGCTAGATTTCACATACTGTCCAAAGCTAGTGAAGGGAATGTATTGGAGAAAGGAATAAGCCTGGACGTTTACGTTTTTCATGTCAACACAAAGATTCACATTTTTCTCTTACAAGACAGGACAGCAGAAAGGAAAGAAGAAAAATAAACAGCAGACAATCATATTAGTTCAGGCAAAATATAGCAACAAGAGAGAATAGACAATGTAATCAATTATTTTTGATAAGTATAGATGGAAACGAAAAGAAATTTACAGAATAACAGAATTGGAAGAGGCCATGGACATCTTCTAGTACAACTCATTGCTTGAGCAGAAGACCCTGTACCATTCTATTTTATTTATTTATTTATTTGTCAAAATATATAAGATAACAGGTAAAAGTATAAACATAATTTGAATACATGAAAAGAGTAAGAGTAAAAAGGAATATTAGGACAGAGACGGTAGGTACACTGGTGCACTTATGCATGCCCCTTACAGACCTCTTAGGAATGGGGTGAGGTCAACAGTAGACAGTTTAAGGTTAAAGTTTTGGGGGTTTGGGGAAGAAACCACAGAGTCTGGCAGTGCATTCCAGGCATTGACCACTCTGTTACTGAAGTCATATTTTCTGCAATCGAGTTTGGAGTGGTTTACCTTGTGTTTGTATCTATTATTTGCTCGTGTATTGTTGTGGACCAATGGTTGTCCAATCTCTTCTTTAAAACCTCCAGGGATGATCAGAGGAAAGTGTGCTAAGAAAAGTACCGGAGTGTGCTGAGATGGATAGACTGACAAAAGAAATAAAAGACAAAGGAAAAATGGAGTAGTATTTGGTATGGGATATATGGTACAAATGTTAGAGGAAAAGTTAAGAAAATATCAAATAAAGAAGATTTAGGAGTTAGAAAACAGTAATAAATCTGTATAAATATATATGACATAAAATGTATGTTTATAAATCAGGATATTAATATATTAGTATGTATAAAGGACAATGGAACCACATGTATAGATATAAAGGGAAAAACGGATATATAGCAGATGTATACCGATTCGGAAATGTTGCAAAGAGGAAAATTGTTAAAAACTTTTAAAAACTGTTTAATAAAAATATCTTTAAAAAAAACAAAACCTCCAGGGATGGAGCACCTGCAACTTCTGGAGGCAAGCCATTCCATTGGTTAATGGTTCTCACTGACAGGAAATGTAATTCTAACTTGGAGCACTCCTTGAGAAGATTCAATCTTTGCTCCTTGTCCTGCCCTCAGGTGCTTTGGAGAATAGGTTGACCCCACTGGTCTCTGTGACAGCCCCTCAAATATTGGAAGACTGCTATCATGTTATGATGTCATGTAAGAATATATGGTATGTATCATGCAATGTTATGCATTAAGAATCATGTTATGCATCATGCAAGAATGCATAGTCTTGCAGAGGTAAACAAAGTTTGCCTGTATTAGCAAACCCATGGTATTCTGTTTGCAAACCATTTAGTTTAAAAATCAGATTGAAGAAAGATTATGTTACTTCAGCTGTAAATCAAGCAGAGATTCCAGGAAGGAGGCAAAGCAATTCTAGTGCAAAACATAAGAGGGCAGTGGTCTATATATCAGTGGGAAATGGAGCGCAGTGGGATCACCCATAAAGATTCGGTAATGAGTCAACAATCTGTTTGATACTTTTTTCCTGAAGCACAACTATTTACATGCCATGTTCCTATTGTGGCAGGGGACAGGAGCTTCTGGCAAGTGACAGGCTGTTAATATCAACTGTCAGTCACAGTTTCAGTGCTATTGAATTGCTAACTTGCTTCACACTCTGGAACCATCTAAGCTGCCAGCAGCACAGACATCCAGTGTCACAGGTCTATTTGATGTTATTTTTTTTAAAAAAAGACAGAAATCTCTCTCTCTCTCCCTCCCCCCTCTGTCTGTATCTTTTTCTATAGTGACAAAGTATAGAATAACAGAGCACAGAAACCGACACAGACTTTTAATTACAGAAGAGGGTACAATTATGCTGTCCCTGAATGTATGAAAACAGTGGGGCCCTCTGCATTATATAAGCCCCCTTTCCACGGGCCTCTGGAAGTCTTATTTTAGAATTACAGGAAATCCCCAAGACTATATCATTAAAATCTGGTGTCAATCACAGTTGACCTGATGGTTTTCAGCAGGAAAGAAAAATGAAGGAAGGGCTCTGGAAAACAGAAGCCAACAGGTTGACATGTAAATGACGATCCAGTCATCCAGGCCAAAAGTATCTAAAAGGTTAAACCATGGCAACTGGACCAAAGTTTAACCCCCTGCAGTCTGTATGGTAAGAGCTGGTTCTTCCCAACAACTTTCTCTCTGCCTACACAAATTTTCGTTTTGACTGAAGAAGTTACTTGGATGAGTAACGCAACATCTCAGTTTAAAAAGAAAAAACAATTTTGGTCCAGTTGCCATGATTTAAGCCAACAGAGCCCCAAACTTGTCCCTAACCATTATCCTCTCTGTACATGTAAAGGAAAGAGCTTCTTATTCTACCCATACTGGTTAGATCTATTTCTTGTTTCTTTCTTTATATCCCACTTTTATTATTTTTATAAATAACTCAAAGTGGTAAACGATCCAATGCTCCTTCCTCCTGCTTTTTTCTTCACCATAGCAACGCTGTGAGGTGGGTTAGGCTGAGAGAGTGATCACCCAGCTGGTTTTCATGTTTAAGGTAGGACTAGAACTCCCTGTCTCCTCGTTTCTAGCTTAGCGCCTTATCCAGTAGATCAACCTGGCTCTCTAAATCCAGTAGCCAGGCCTCAAGGCTGCAAGTTTTCTTATTACTTGCTACCTGATCCTCTTAAGTGGAGATGCCTGGCAATGAATCTGGGAACTTCTTTCTGAAAAATATGCATTTTTCTCCTAGAGACATGTGTGAGGAGGAACAATATGATACAAGCATTGACAAAAGCCATACAGGCCTTTCCCACATTAAAATAACGTGAGCCTTTTAAAAACCCATGCTGCTCCTGTTTCCCACCCTTGCCTACCTCATCTTCACAGGGCTGGCAATCCACGACAACTCCCTGCAGCAGAAGGAGTTGCTAGTAGCGCTGAAGAAACTTTTCAAGAGGCCACAAGCAGATTGAATCCTACAATATCCAACCTTCCCTTCTGTAGAAAGAATTTTAAGACAGCGGTGACATATCAAGTACAGAGCATCCTAAATGAAACAAGTCATCTGGGCAATTTTCAGTCAGAATTCAGACTTCAGCATGGGGCTGAGCTGAGGTGACTTCAGGGGTGAAATTCCGCAGGTTCTGACAGTTCTGGAGAACCAGTAGCAGAAATTTTAGTAGTTCGGAGAACCGGAAAATACCACCTCTGACTGGCCCCAAAGTGGGGTGGAAATGGAGATTTTGCAATATCCTTCCCCCAGGAGTGGGGAGGGAATGGGGATTTTGCAGTATCCTTCCCCTGGAGTGGGGTGGGAATGGTGATTTGCAGTATCCTTCCCCTGCCACACCCACCAAGCCACATCCACTAAGCCACACCACACCCAAGCCACGTCCACAGAACTGGTAGTAAAAAAAATTTGGATTTTACCACTAATGGTGGCTTTGGTTATTTTGGTTATTTAATGACTTTTCTTGTCTTACTGTGGTTCTGCTCCTTCTTCAACAGATGGTTGCAATCGGTTGCGGTGGGAGAAGAGAGGTTAACTCAGTGGCTTGTAATTTTTAACATCCACATGAAATGTCCGGGGGAGATTACTCAACAGTTTGGGATGTGGTATCATTAAAATTATAAATCTCCATCACAGGCTGCAGGAGAGATGCTATCAGTGTGCTATCCAGGAACCTGGAAGAGGAATCTAAATGGGAGAGAACAGCCTTACCTTGAACCCAAGCAAGATGGAGGCTTCTTCAGCTCTGACTGGATGGTGGGGAATGGACGGATTTCATCTGACATCCAGTCAGAGCTGGAGAAGCTTCTGGGATGAGAAACAAAATGTCTTCAAAGAAAAAAGAAAGTCCAGTTGCCTCCTGAAAAAGCACCTTTGCGATTCTCAGTGGTAGCATTGTTGTTGTGTGTTGCTGCAGAACACTCTCCCCATGAAGATTTCTTGATGGCTTTCAGAAGGCTATTAAAACTGAGCTTTTTTTGGAGAACATTCCAGAATGTTGATAACTGAAAATCAGTAAGTGATTTTCACCCACCGTGCCACATTTTATTGCTAACTGTTCATTTTTGTTATTATGGTGCATGCTGTTCTAAATGTTCTCCCCTCTCTTTATGTTATTTCTGTTTTAATTTTACTGTGGATGTTTTAATTTTTCCTTTTTATATTTTGCATATCTCCAAGTCATGAGATTGTGGTAAAATATAAAACTAATAAAGGATCACAAAGTATCTTTACAGTACTAAAACTAGAATGCTATCAATTAAAAAAAAAGTAAATGCTGGATTTGACCACAATAAACTTATCATCAAGGCATTGAGACCGTTTTTGAGAAAAAAACTAAACATTTTTAGAATCAGAACTATAATAATGTACACGAGAGCACTTTGTTTGCTATGGACTATAGTACTACAAGATTATTTTTACCCAACTCTGTGTGCCATAGGATGTGAATGGCCTGTCAGTCAGTGATAACGTGAGTTACTTTCTCAATCTCTTGTGACACAACAGGTCTCTCTTGAAATCTAATTGGGCGGGGGTGGGTGGGAGGGAGACATTTTAAAATGAGTTTCAGTTGCCTCCATTTCTATTCTTAGAGTTTGTGGATTCTGAAATTTCATACGTGTTCTGCCAGTAGTGTGGAAAATTGTAGCTCCTGACCAATGATACAAAAAACACTTTTGCCAGTCACAGAGAAAAGAATTCGAAAGGAGCAAATCCAGTAATTGCTGTTGGGTGAACTTCCTTTTATACACTAAAAATCATTAAAATAAAAAACATTTTTATTTTTCTCCCTTCAGTATTATCAGTGTGTGTGATTGGCCTTTATATATTGATTTTCAGGCTCAATATAAGGCAGAGAGCAACCAGGATTGCCCCAAGATACTTAAAGATATCTGCATATAATTTAGCTGCCTTCTACCAAAAGCAAATAAGCTGGCTGAGGTTAACAGGATCCTGTCAGTCACAGCTGACGATGATAGTTCATGCTTATTCAGAAATTTTCACATGGCAAACCTGAAGAAATCAAGATGTTAATTTGTTCAACAAATACATGTGGGCTTGGGGGGAAAAGGTGAAATGCCTTCCCAGTCCAATTAGAAAGATTTTTTTAAAAAAAAACTAAACCAAGAAGGCCTAATAAAATGTTTATTTCTTCCTATCATTTTATTCATTGTGTTTACTTATTACATTGTCTTGTCTAGCCCAGGATTGAGTCATTCACATATGAACCCTAAAAATTAATAGGTCTAAGGCTGACTTTCTCACTTCTTTTAAAATCTTTCCTTGTATACTATCCTCATGCCTTGGTAATGTCTCTCAATTTTTGATTACAACCATGAAATCTTGACCTTCTCTTTGATTTGTGTTGTCTCCTGATCAGGTTGTTTCCTAGGATATAAAGATGGAAAACATGAATATATTTCTCCTTCTTATTCTATATTGTTGTAATTTTTTTGAAGTTTATTAAACAAATTGCACAATCCCCCTGTGTAAGAAAGCTGCAAAATTTCAGCTGAGCAGACAGAGAGAGGGAGCCAGTTTGGTGTACTGGTTAAGGCACTGGGTAGAAACTAGGAGACTGAGAATTCTAGTCCTGATTTAGCCACAAAGCCAGCTGGGTGATCTTGAAACAGTCACACCCTCACAGCCCTAGGAAGAAGGCAAGAACATCAGCAAAACATACTGATTTTTGCCCCCTTCAATTTTAAAACTATGTTCATCTACTTCCAGTCTATCTACCTTTAATGTATACTTGGCAAATAGGTTTAAATAAATAAAGGAGAGATACAGCCTTGTCTCGCTCGTTTGCCAACCTGGGAGCTGGTCTGTTTCACTATGTTCTGTCTAGATTGTGGCTTGCTTTCCTGTGTGTATAGTTTGCCAGATGTAGATATAGACACAGATGCAGACATCACATGAGAATGCTAATTAATGCAGTAAATATAATTACCAAGCAAAATAATAACTAGTCCTTGTCTCCCAAATTCCAAATTATAGGCCCTTGCGTATAATTTATACGACCTGAATTGCTGCATGATCTTTTGTTCTGGAGTTAAGTGTTCCATAAATATCACCACACTTGTAATTCCTTATGATTGGAAAGACAGTCAATGGACCACTGGAACTTGACTTGGAAGACAAAAGTAGCAGAAGGCAAATAAGGATACCAGGTCTGAACTGATTCCATTTCTAAAAAGCAAAGAAGCCAATCAGCAAAGCTTGGTTTTGCATCTTTGCTCCACTAAGGTGCCAAATATGGCCAAACTAATCCAATTCATGGATCTTGTGAATGTATACCTTCGCTGTTCAGACTATGAAATGTGGTCAGAACTGTGGGGGGGGGGGGGGACGGGGACAAGAGGAAAACATGCCACCAGAGTGCAACTATTAGTCACAGCATCCTGGCTCCTGGAAATATTCATAGGTGTTCTGTCCTCACTACACGTTAGTCTGTGTGCAGCTCGACATGCAGCTAAACCCACCTATCCTCCAATAAAACAGACCGTGTGCATAGATCTGAATGCTTTATTGAAAGAACAGGATGGTGAAACTGGGAAAAATAGGGATACATACAATGAGAACCAAATAAAAAGATAGACAGTATTGGGTTACTGCTGAGCATAACAATTAATAAATACAAGCAATCTAAATCTCACCAGCGATGCTGTGTGTGGGGGATGTGGGTTTGTCCTTGCATGACCATGTGCCACAGATTAAGATGGATTCTTCTTTGTGCTTCTGCCTTCTCCAAATGCTAAAGGAAATGGAGTCTGGCTTCCCAGCATGCACTTGTTTTGAGAGTGTGGGTTGATATGTAAAGGGGTGGGGTCAGCTTCAAACAATATACTTGGTATTTGTCTCTCTGGCCACTAGATGGGGCTAGAGAGCAACAACAGTATATAAAGATAGTATGTTGGGGCATATTTGTCCCTCCAGCCACTGGATGGGACTAGAGAGCAACAACAGTAAAATAAAATAAAATAAAATAAAATAAAATAAAATAAAATAAAATAAAATAAAATAAAATAAAATAAAATAAAATAAAATAAAAGTTATATGCTGGGGCATGGCAATAGGTATTGATCAGGCATGAAGTTGCAGGCCTATAGCTCAACAGCAATCTTCAACAAAGATGGTTGTTCAAATGGTAGATACACGGCCATTTTATTGGAGAATATGGGAGTTATTTGGATTGCATCCAAGCAATGAAAGAGTGAATAAAGATTGCATTGCAAATGAAAACCCAGGAAAGCATCCATGAAGAGGAATGAAATTTAGAAGCTACAGAGAGTTATTAATTGGAAATAAGTAATTTGTTTTTCTACAGCGAAGAAAACCTCATTTTAATTGGGAATAAGTCATTTTTTTCCCTGTATCTAAGAAATGAATGTATTAGTACAAGATGACAAAATCTCAGTTTGCCTAAGATATACTTAACTGCCTTAAAAGCACATGAACGTGAATACCATCCAAGTATCAGAATCATTAGTTCAAAGGATTTCATGCCAGTATATCTTGTTACTGATTAGGTAATAACAGTACATAACTGAAGTTGCTGCCTTTCATGATTGAGGTATTTTTCTGTTTGCTGACTATTTTCAAATATTTTTAATAATTCATTTTAATGATGGCAATTAAAGAGAGCTCTCTTTTCCTCCCCTAATGGCTCAGAACCAAGAAAGCAGAGCTTGATTTTCCAAAGAAGAACAACAGGTGATGTTTAAAGCCAATTATCCCCACCCCCATCCCTGTAATCTAATTTTGACTCCTAAGCATCTGAAGTCAACAAAAGCATTTTAGTGCTGTGAAAATGGAGCTTACAGAGCATACAGAGCATTATCAAGACGCGTGGCATAAATGGGTTATATGAGTTTAAAATTCTGTCCTACTTTGGCAGAGTTCTGAGTTAAATTTGTATTTGATGATCCAATTCAAGAAGGGAAAGGATCATAATGTGAATGCATTTGAGCTCAGTCAACTAGCATGGGTTGGTCTCTTTTCATGCATAATATGCTACATATCTAGACTACATCGTCTCATTTGTTTTGCTGCCCCATATCATCAACACCAAGGCTACCCTGTATAGAAACACTGGAATTAAAAACAAATCAGCCCGATGGCTAACCATTAAGAGAGCCTATCAGCAAATGAACCTACCATGAACCAGTCTTGCCATCAATGGCCATGAAGCACCTCCATCAAGATGGTCCCATCCTTAATTCCTGACTGATTGGAGTAAAGGCATGCAGGATAGCAGGAAGCAATATAAACTGGCCGGTGGTGGGATTCAACCAGTGTAACAAGTGGTTCGTGCGCGCGGTGCAATTAAAAACAGCTCTAAAACATGTCTTCTACTTCAGCCCTGGTGAGTGAAACAGCTGACGCGTGGCAATCCACTCTGCCATGCCGATCAGCTGGGTTCAAACACAAGAAATAAAGGTCAGTATAGCGCAGGGGCGGGCAGGCCCACCTGATCATTCAAGAGAACTGGTTTGCTCTCAGCTGATGATTGGAGCTATCGGTACGCCTGAACCGGTGCAAACCAGTAGAATACCATGTTATTGTCCTGCACATTTGTTTGGCAGTTTAGGGAGAAAATGAGGGAAATATGGTAGCATTGCTTTACATATAAGCATATGATTTTGATATGGCCTGCCCCATTTTCCTTGTAATAGATGCGCAGGGAAAAGCTTCTTGATAGAAATACTGAGATATCTGGAACTTTCTTCAGATACTTGTCTGTATCTTCTTTTCTCTTAGAGAATGCAGTTATGGTTTCTATCTGTTCATTCTATCTGTATGAACAGCTCTTAGTCTAATCCAGTATTTCTTAAAGTCAGCAACTTTAAGATATGTGGACTTCAATTCCCAGAACACCCCAGCCAGCATGAGGACAGGAAACACTGGTATAATTCATACTTGATGCAGCAGAAATAATGTTCTACACTACAGAATATATACTCCGTTGTTTTTATTTGAAAGTACAATAACAGAGAGCCAGTTTGCTGTAGTGGGTAAGGCCTCAGGCTAGAAAACTGGAGAGTGTGAATTCTAGTCCCACCTTAGACACAAAGCCAGGTGACCCTGAGCCAGTTGCTTTCTTTTGGCCCCAGAAAGCAGGCAATGTCAAACCTTGTCTGAAAAACCTTGCCAAGGAACCTGCAAGGACTTGTCCAGGCAGTCTCCACAAATTGGACATGATTGAAGGGAAGTGTTGGAAGGAAAAATCCATCTGGTTCAGTTCCAAGCTGGGAGAAAGACGCTGGGTATAAAATGGAGGCTGGAGGCTGATTGGAAAGAAGGTCCATTTATTGATGAACAGAACCACCAGGGTTTGGGGTTCTGGATCAGCTGAACAAGTGATTGAATGAGTGAATGGATTTTTATAGGTTTCTGTGATGTTGAAGTTTGAACTGCTCTGGGGGTAGTGCAATGAAGTGTCTTGTGCTGTGAAAGGGTGTTGGGCAATTCCTATTGTGGCTTAATGGCTTTCCTCCTGTATTGGATCTTGGGTGAGGGGCTGCTTTCTAATCCTATCATTCTGGCTTTGTTAGCTGTCAAACTTTGCTGCAAGGATTTTCGAAATACTCTGTCTTGAATGGGCTTCTGCTGGCAGTATTTGCTTTGCTTATGGATAGTGCCATCTAGATACTTGTCTTCCTCTTTCAATAAGCTCCTTATCTCTTAAGTGCTGTCATCTGCTGTGGGCTATTAAGAAAGACTGGGGGCTGATTTATGTCCTTAAGAGCATGTTTCTCCATTTCTCCTTTAGGGAAAATATAATATTCTGCCTTTTTAATATTTCCCAAAATATTTCATTCTTCCGGAGTGGGGGGGCTTCCCACAATCACATCAATAATACTTGTAGAGGGGTAATGCAGGTATTCCTTTGCCATGTGTAGGTATGAAGAGACTCATCCTTAAGCCATTATTCAAAACAATTTTTTTTTCTAAGTAACTCCTCAATGAACAATCAACTTTCTTGTCCAGTACATACTTCTGTACTGGAATGGCTCACTTTTTTGGGGGGGGGGGGTAGTTTCTTTGCCATCCATCCATTATAGTCACCTAGTATCATTTTTTTCCTCCTGGGTCATAGTCATTCAGAATGTTGCACAGTTTTTCGCCCCCCAAATTCCCCTTTGATTCTTCCATTTTTGACAATTCACTGGAACATAACATGTAGCTGTACCAACCTATAAATTCCTATCTTCTTAAATATGCACAGTAAACCTAGAAGATACCAATTGATACATTCTGATACACATTCCACGTGATTAGAATGCTTTAATTCAGATCTGTTGCATCCTTTTCCCTTTCTCCTAGTTTCCCAGATACACAATTTACCTGGTTTTCTTTAATTCCCTTCATTCAAACATTAAATCATGTCCTTTGCTATTTTCCTACAGTCCAAGTCACAATTTTTCCTTTGTCATGATCATTACCAGATGGACCCATAAATAAATATTGATCTCTGACAGTGGTGGAATTCAATTTTTTTTTACCACCGGTTCTGTGGGCATGACTTGGTGGGCATGGGGTGGCTTGGTGGGCGTGGCAGGGGAAGGATACTGCAAAATCTCCATTCTCACTCCACTCCAGGGGAAGGATATTGCAAAATCCCCATTCCCACCCCACTCTGGGGCCAGCCAGAGGTGGGATTTGCTGGTTCTCTGAACTACTCAAATTTCCCCTACCGGTTCTCCAGAACCTGTCAGAACCTGCTGAATAGCACCCCTGACCTCTTATACCCAGCCTGCCTTTGGTCAATACACCTTTTAGTAAGATACTGAAAATGCAAATTAAAATTGGTTATAGACAGGTATGCCACATGAAACACGACTTTCTAAAAGCAACAAGATATGCTATAAGAACAGCCAAAGCCATTTTATTCCACACTGCTCTATGAACTCAAGTCAAGAGACTACATTACAAGCCGATGGGCTCATTCCACCTGTTAGGAATGCACACATTCAGGACAGAAAATATTTTTGATGCAGATTTTGTTGGCGGGAGCGTATCTAACTGGGCAAAAGAGCAAGACGTTTTAGCAGATAGCTATCTAGTTAAGGTGCCTTTCTCCCTTTGTATTGTTTGTCTTGGCAGTATAAAATTCTGCCTTTAGAAACATTTGCAAGCCGAACCTAAATCACTTATTTGAAATAAGTCCAGTTTGTATGGGTGCACTTTTGACAAATTTATATTCCCAAATGGATGTTCCTGAATTGTTTTTCCGAGTATTGTCCAATTCAATAGTCGGTATATATAATAGCAAATCCTTATTTGACATTGCTGGAAAGAACACAGGAAAGCAATAAAAAATGGCCCCTTTGATAAAAAGATTAGGGACCACTGTTAGTCTGCTTCGATGAGCAATGCGGGTCTATTGAGAAAGAAACTTACTGGCAAATACACAGACACAGGATTGCAATCAAATATTATATAAGGCTGGAGTCGGAAAGCGCAGCTGAAATAACATTGTGTGTGTGTGTGTGTGTGTGTGTGTGTGTGTGTGTGTGTGTGTGTGTGTCTGTCAATGATGGGTTTCAAATTTTTTTACTACCGGTACTGTGGGTGTGGCTTGGTGGGTGTGGCATGGCTTGGTGGGAGTGGCTTGGTGGGAGTGGCAGGGGAAGGTTATTGCAAAATCCCCATTTCCTCCCGATCAGCTGGGAATTGGGAAGCATAGATGGGGGCGGGGCCAGACAGAATTTTTACTACCGGTTCTCCGAACTACTCAAAATTTCCACTACCAGTTCTCCAGAACTGGTCAGAACCTGCTGAAACCCACCTCTGGTGTGTGTACATGTAACTTGAAAAACATAACTATCAAGTGAAATACCCTGCTGGCTATACTGGATAGCTACATATTTTATACTCATGTGTGTATATACATTTACAGATTTGCAATGATTGCAGTACTTGACAGGCGACTGACAGTTGAGATATACTGAATCTCCAAGAGAACTTTCTTATATAAACTAATGCGTGCACAATTTTAAATTAATTTTATACAAAATTAAATAATCTTAAATGTTATTGCTTTAAGAACTCATATGTTGCTTTAGATATAAATTGACCTCTTGCAATTAATACAGGCAGTCCTTGATTTACGGCCACAACTAAGCCCAAAATTTATGTTGCTGAGCAAGACATTTGTTAAGTGAGCTTTGCCCCATTTTACGACCTTTCTTGCCACAGTTGTTAAGTGAATCACTACAGCTCTTAAGTTAGTAACTCGGTTCTTAGGTGAATCTGGTTTCCTCATTGAGTTTGCTGGTCAGAAGGTTGCAAAACATGATCACATGCCCTTTGGACACAGCAACCATCATTAATATGAGTCAGTTGCCACTTTTTTTTCAGTGATGTTATAGCTTTGAATGGTTGCTAAGTGAACTAAGTCGAGGACCACCTGTATAAAACAAGCAGTAATAAAATATCTGTACAAGCAGTAAAAAATAGCACTAGAAAACCTTTAAATGGGAACAAGGAAGAAGAGAGGAAATTAAATCTCTGAAAAAATCAGTGTAAGTACTAAATGAATGACTTAGTCAAGAATGTCTTACAGATCACATGCAGTGGTGGAATTCAGCTGGTTCATACCAGTTCAGGCGAACCGGTTGTTAAATTACCTACCCACCTACCTGCTATCAAAATGGATCCTGGGCACTGTGCTGCGCTGCAATGGAGAAATGGGCAATGGAAGAAGGCCGCTTTCCTTCTTTCTTCTTCCTGCTCTTCTTCCTTCCCTCATGCCACCACTCTGTTGCCCATTTCTCCATTGCAGTGCAGCACCCAGGACCCACTTTGATAGCTGGAGGGTAATTTAACAACTGATTCGCCAAGGATCAGGTTGCCCATTGCAGAAGTCTTGGTCCGCTTGTGCGGCTGAGCTGAAGGATGGGGATGGGCCATGCCTCCCACGACAGCTAACCTGACCCTGGGCGAAGTGGTTGTTGAATTATTTGAATCCTATCACTGGTCGCATGCTACCATTGAGAAGACAATTTTGCTCATTGTTCTCCGTTTAATTTCAGATGAATGTACTCAGTATATGGACAAGTGAATGCCAGACTTGATAATTCTTATAGGGCTTACACATCTGCAAGTTTTACAGCTTTTGTTCCTTAAAACCTCCCAAATTCTCAAAAATGCATTATAAAAAGAATAAAAATATTGAACTTGCTCATTCTAGAGAGGCTCTGGAAGATACAAAAGAATTGTTTTTTGTACTTCTGCATTAAAGTTTTCAATGCAAGAGCCAGATCTTTGAATTATCCTAAGAAATGTAGTACAAAAGTAGTTGCATAAACACTGGGAAATACATTGCCATTGTCTAGACTTAGCTATTCCTTTCCTGGCTGTGTTCTGACTCAGCAACCAGAGAGTCTTCAGAGGCAGCTTCACACATACACATCTGTGGTATCTGGCACTTATTTAAACGTAGTTAACAATGACTCTCTCTCTAACCAGAAAAGGTCATTGCTGGTACACCCAGTATGACAGGGCCTCATGGAAGACCCCACAGTACATATCAGCCAGTGAATCTGGGACAGAGTTAAGAATCTGATGGACTTCAGAAGGTTTGGACAAGTCTCAGAATCTTTGGCTGTAAGTCACCCTAGCTGGTCCTGATAAGAATTAATCTCCAAAATGTGTGAAGGTCAGCTAGATTGTTTGCAACTTCTTGAGAAGTATCTTCAGGTAGCAAACCTATTGATCTGAAATGCAGCCTTATCCGACTAGCTCAATCCCACTTTCTAGGTAGAACACCAGCCACAAAAATCCCTTCAAATTCTTGGAGATCCTTCATTCTTTGTGGGTTGCAAATTGTGCAGACTGAGCAAGCCCAGGCAAGATTTGGGGCATGTGTGTGTGAGATCCTATCCTTCCTGCATTACAAATGAATGTGAAACTGAAAAATAAGAAACAATTTGCAATTCAGGCTGGTGGTCTCATTTAAAGAAAATCAGTTCAAAATCAAAGACTAACAACCCATAATTGCTCTTTCAAGGCAAACTATTTTTTAAGGTATTAGCCATGGATTTGTGTTATTTATGTGCTGATTCCAATTACCTTTGATGTTGGGAGCTCTAATGCAAAATATCAACCTGAAGTTGAACAAATGTTAGCATTAACATTCTGGAAATTGTGACATGATCCATCTTGTTTGCAGGGCAATCAAATAAACTGATATAAATAAGTACAAATATTTATATGTAAATTGTGCATTGAGTTTAAAGGAGATGAGGTTCAAAAACAAGGTAAGTCCACATCTAAAGAAAAGAGCAGATTTGATTTGGTGACTCATACATGTTATGTAGAACCTTGTCGGGGACTTTACAGGATGGAACATGTGGGACAAAATAAAATAAAATAAAATAAAATAAAATAAAATAAAATAAAATAAAATAAAATAAAATAAAATAAAATAAAATAAAATAAAATAATAAAGGACGTATGATCAAAGTACTGTAAATCAAATATATGACTGCTTCTTCCTATGCAGTGTGGCTTCAGCAGTATTAGTACTCCAGTGTTCAGTCTTCAGCATTCCCAATCCCAGTGCATTTGGAAAGTTTATGATTGGGGAAGGTGAATAGATGAAAAATATAATCATATCATCAACAGGCACATAGAGTTAAACAACATCTACATACCAATCAAAAGATACAATCAAACAGCCAGAAAAGAAATTAAAAAACCAAAACAACTCCCCACTAGCAATCAACACCCAGATCAGCAGAGATTAACTAGAGCAAAAATCAAGAAGTAAACAATACCCCAATCCAGGAACTCAGACAAACAAGTTAACAGTAAACAACAGCCTATTCAAGGAAGTGCAAAGACCACCCCCACTAACTCTGACAGGACAAGCCACTAACTTATAAAAAGAGAACAAACCCCACTCTCTCCTAGCACTGAAGATGTTATGTAGTCTGATAATGAAACGTCTGCAAGAAAACAACTAAACTCAGAGAGCACCAAGGACTCCATAGTTCAACCCTGAGTTACAAATGTTCTTTTCTTTTGAAAATTGTAATCCTTGCACATCTGGAAGATGAACTATCAAGTGGGGAGGCAGTTTAGCAATGTCTGTCAGCCAAATTCTGTTTTACTAATCCTTGTCATATAACTTATTTTCAGTAATGGAAATATTTAATGGGATTTTTAGCTAATCCAAAAACAAAAGAATTGTTATTGCTTAAGTCTGCAGTGTCCCCTTGAGTGTGGCTTATGATAAAATAATTTCTCCTTGGCTCCAAATTCAGTGCCAAAAATAGCAAAGCAGAATGCTTGGTGGCAGTTTTATCTTCATCCTGGGTATAGAAATTTGCTTGTCCTGGTAGTAGTTAAAATAAATTCACACACCCTCATATCTTACCAACACTTTCAAAACCATTATTACTAAAAGGATAGTTTTTGTGGCTTCTGGTAAACGTAGTCTCAATACTACTGGAAAACCTTAGATTCAGAAGGCTCAACGAAAGATCCTTGGATTGAGTCATTTAAAATAGGCTTGACTAATTTAAGGCTGTCTAGATTACTGGGACCACAACTACCATCATTCCCAGCCGACTATGATGGCAAAAATTGATATAGAAGAAAACCAGATTCCAAGTGACCTGCCTCAGAATCAGCCCTCTGATGTCTCCCAGAATTATACTGCTCATTTTCTAACAAATGTTTACCCTTTTTGTAAGAAATGTAAGAAATAAACGCTTTAAACTTCCCAAAAGCTTATCACAGATATTAACACAATAAAAGCCGTCCAATCTACCGACAAGAGGAACACAGACACAAAAGTGGAGTTTGAAAATTCTAGATCTGCCTTCTTCAGTGATTCCATAACGCAGGGGTCCCCAACCCCCAATCTGTGGCCTAGTGCTAGGTCGCAGCCTGTTCGGAACCGGGCTGCGGAAG
Organism: Pituophis catenifer annectens; assembly: GCF_029215685.1. Taxonomy (NCBI): domain Eukaryota; kingdom Metazoa; phylum Chordata; class Lepidosauria; order Squamata; family Colubridae; genus Pituophis; species Pituophis catenifer. The sequence continues at coordinate 141,350,214 of NW_027256881.1, read as the reverse complement.
TGGTGGGGGAGCACACGTGCACATACTCACATGTGTACAAAGCTGCATTTGTGAAAGTGGCATGCGTGCAAAACCATCCCTCTCGCCCCCACCCCACTGTTCTACCTCCGACGGTCTGCCAAACCAAAGTGGTTGGCAACTGCTGCCATAATGTAACTACTCCATTCCCTGTAGCTTCCTGAGGGGTGTGTGGTAATTTAAAATAAAACTGCAGCTGTAACAAGTTTGCTCACATCTGCTCTGAAATTTCTGCGATCTTCAAGCTTTTCTTTAAATACGGTAATTAACTCCTACTCACTAACTCCTCTCAATAACTTCATATATTGGCCTTTGTTCTGGGGATGGAATTAGAAAACATTGGGAAGGCAGAGCTCCTTCCTCATCAAGCACAACACTCTTCCATTTTTAAGGGTGACTAAAATGGCTATTTTGTGAAAGAAAACTTTCAGGGAGGGGGGGCTATTAGCTACAGCCGAGACAAACCTCCCACATCTGCTAATTCATTTTTCTTCCATGAAAAGCTACGTGCAGCTCCATGTACTCACGTCCTGACTGTGAGCAAAAGGCTGTAGAAAAATTGGAAAAGAATTCTGCATTCGAAATTTTCTTAGCCTTAAGAGGATTGCATGGTGCATGGTTGAAAACAGCTTAAAGACTCCTGTGGTGTTTAGCAGAAGTTAACAATCCTACAGGTTCCATTAATTTCATCACAGGATTAGACTTTCTCACACATATAAGCTGAATATTATCGATGATCTGGAATCAATGTGACAACTGCCAGTCAACTTTTTAAAAGGCTCTTTGAGATTTAATTTTATATTTAAAAGTGCACCAAGCAAGTGGCTGGTTGAGGTGTTTGGCTAAAGGGCAGCTAATAAATCTTGTACATCGATGACCTAGTGATTGGGAAACCAATGGACTTCAGCTCTGGCAATAAAATTTGCTTTTTTGGAACCATCATGAAAAAGCACTGGGAAAAGTTTGAGCCTTGTCTGAGAAAATTTAGAAAATGTTTCCGTTTGATACAGTTGCAGTCTATTAAGAGAAAAGAAGGGGGAAAGCTGCCAAATGGGATTAGAAAAAGTCAAGACCTTTGTAATTGTCCCAAAGAATTCTGAGAATAATCCCATTCTCCTTTCTTGAGGGTAGGACTTTCTAGGAATAATAGATTTTGGGAGAGATTTGTCAAAAGCAGATGGTTTTGAGAAAAAGTAGAGACAAGAAATTCAAGAGGCCATCAGGCCAGCTTTACAGTGTATATGGTCTCTGTCTCTAATCAGAGGAAGGCAAACCAGGAAAAAAAACCTATCTATCTATCTATCTATCTATCTATCTATCTATCTATCTATCTATCTATCTATGAATATTAATATGAAGGCAACAACTCAAAGAAGCTCTTGCCATTGGGTAGGAATGAAGGTCTCAAACATCTGATGGGTTTTATCAGGACAAAACGAAAAGCCCCATTCAACTAAAGGGAATAATACTATATATGGGATACTATATTAATATCCTAATGTTAAACAAAGACCTAATCAGGAATCATATCTTTGAACTAAAACCATGTGTAGCATATGTGAGTAGCCAATACTTTTTCAAATTATTTTCTTTCACAAGAAAACATCAGGCTAAATAGGATGGGCACCATTCCTGGTGGTAATGTGTGGAATGGAGTACTCTGGAAGCATTTGAAGAAAACCTGTGGGGATACATCATCCCCATCGCCAAATTGTTTCTCCCCCCCCCCTCCTCCAAGGTTCAAAACAGAGGAGGGATCCCCCAGTGTCTCACTTTCTATTTCTATTCTGTTGCTGTTACACACATAAAAGGGTGAAAATTGGAATAAGCAAAGGGCACTTCCTTTGGGACTGTCCATGCTACTTACCCACAGTGTTGTTTCCTCTGTTGTGTTCTTTTGAGATAGATTATGTAAACTGTTTTTAATATATTCATTTCTCCCTCTGCCTGCTTTGTCTTTTATCCAGTTTTTCCTAGTTAATGGTTTGGGGGGGGGGTTGTATTTCCTGATGTTTAATAAACAAACATGCTATTGCTGTTTGACTAGCTGAATTGAGCAGCTTGCCTGTCTACTCTTATCTGGACATAAGAATTGGCTGGGAATCTGTTGGGTGCACATTACTCACAGTAATTTTCCAACAAAATCAATACAATGAAACGATTTAATTTCTCCTGCCCATTCTGGGCAGAAATACTAAAAGTAAGTTTCATAATCTTCGAATAGCATGAACAGACAGTCATAATTCTTTATTTATTCACTAGCTACTTAGGATCAGGAAAAATAGCCAAGTTGTTAAGCAGAAAACGTGGTTTATTCTACAATGTTCTCTAAAGTAACACTACCCTCTTTTGAATACAAAGACATCTACAGATAGTCCTCAACATACAACAGTTTATTTAGTGACCGTTCAAAGTTACAACAGCACTGAAAAATGTAACTTATGACTATTTTTCACAGTTACGACCTTTGCACCATCCCCATGATCATGTGTTCAAAATTCAGATGCTTGGCCACTGGCTCATATTTATGACCGTTGCCATGTCTCAAGTTCATGCGATCACTTTTTGCAACCTTCTGTAAGCAAAGTCAATGGGGAAGCCAGATTCATTTAACAACCGGGTTACTAACTCATTCACTGCAATGATTCATTTAACAACGGAGGCAAGAAAGGTCGTAAAATGGGGCAAAGCTCACTTAACACATGTCTTATTTAACAACAGAAATTGTGGGCTCAATTGTGGTCATAAGTTGAGGACTATATGTATTAAATTCTTTGTTTCCACAATCATAAGCCATTTTTTAAAAGGATTAATTTTTAAAAAATAAGGGAAGATGGAGGTAAGACATTAATACACCAGTATTAGAGTGCAAAATGAGGAAGAGAAGAATTCTCAGATCTTTTGCCAAGAATGAGTAAGATTTTTCATTCAGCACCTTATTTTCTGTTACTCTGTGGTGCTTACATCATCCAAGAGAGTTCTCATTGGCATTTCTAAGGTTCCGAGGGGCCTTTTGCAATGCATCTCATTTCTACATATTTCTGAGACGGACATTCCTGCAATGAGCATGCTGTAAGACTTGCAACATCCATGTCTTGTACCAAAAAAAAAAAAAAGTTGCTCTCTAGGTCTTTTTTTGGAAGATACAAATGCAGATTCCATAGTCTCAGCAACCCCATAGAGATCAGGGTCAAGATGCAGGGTATTGCTGAATACATCCATAGGAAAAAGTGGTTTTTGAAAACGTGTGTGCTCCTACGCTGTTTCCCCGAAAATAAGACCCAACAGGAAAATAAGTCCTAGCATGATTTTTCATAATACAAGCCCTACCCCCCAAATAAGCCCCAGTTAAGACTGTCAGCCAGATGGGTGCATTTAGTATCGTATTTTCCCCCAAATAAGACCTGACCAGAAAATAAGCCCTAATGCGTCTGGAACAAAAATTAATCTAAGACCAGGTCTTATTTTGGGGGAAACACGGTATTGGAAGCATTTTGTGCTGAATTAGAAAAGGAAACTGTGGCATTGATAATCCTGGCACTTGTGAAAGAAGTTCATTTTGGTAATATCCTTTTGGGGATGGGAAGAAATTAGATCAAGGTGGATAGTTTGTTTCGATTTACTTATATTGAGCTTGCCACAGAAACTCAGAAGCGGCAAAAAATGGAAACCTCAGTAAAACTTTAACTCGTACAATGATAAACATATAATTCAAAATGAAAACAAGGGTTGAGAGTAAAAAAGCAATATAATATTAACCCATCTGGGCTTCACTAACTTCAGGATCCCTGAATTTATGCAGGTACTCACTAGAAGTCAATCTGACGTAAAGACCAGTGGTGGAATTCAATTTTTTTTTACTACCGGTTCTGTGGATGTGGTTTGGTGGGTGTGGCTTGGTGGACGTGGCAGGGGAAGGATACTGCAAAATCCCCATTCCCTCACCATTGCTGGGGGAAGGATATTGCAAAATCTCCTTCCCACCCCACTCTGGGGCCAGCCAGAGGTGGTATTCCCCGGTTCTCCCAACTACTCAAAATGTCCACTGCCGGTTTTCCAGAACCTGTCAGAACCTGCTGAATTTCACCCCTGGGCAGAGGGAGAGGAATCACTTTCAGAAACCACCCAAGGAGAAGAGTTTCAAGACATGATAGAAGAAAAATAAGATGGATCACTTCTTTAGTGCCTGCTAATAATGCTGCATATCTTTGCTGATTCCTTGATTTTATTTTCTTTGCACTTATAAATCACTTAGTAAACAGTGGAGCAGGAAGGACAGCTGTGTAAACCTTCCTACCATTCCAAGAAGATGAGCATCCGTCAATCTGAGGATTCCCAATGATCTAAGGGCTGGATATAGCAGAGTCTACAATGAACCCTTGATGGTGACAGGCATTTGCTGAGCTTTCAGGAGTTCTCAATTTGATAACAAGTAAAAGGTAAGGTTGTTGGAAGGTAAAAGCCCCTATGACACCTCACAGCCTAGCCAGTTTACACATCAACCCCAACCACCTATGATCCACTGACAATCTAGGAAATAAAGATACCAAGAAAGTGCTTAAATTTTTTCCTCCTGCATTGACATTTGGGCTGCAATCAATTAAGCACAAATCTTCCGGAAGTCAATCTACGCCAGTAGAACAATCATGAAATGGAATCTCCTCAAGATAACAGGAATATTTTATCACAATACTGCACCCCAACACCCCAAATCTCATAAAATTCCACACCTAAGAAAATATCTATACAGCTAATTCAACATAACTCATCGGGCAAGAAATGACTTTCCTCTCCAGGCTTCAAACATCCCTAGGGCTGTTAGATTTATAACATCTAGTACACCTCACAATCAAAATCCATTACTACTATAAGTACTACCACTTTCAGTATTCTAACTTTGTGCCTGCCTTTGTCAGCTGAATTGTGCATTTACTTCGCATCTGAATAAACTCTACCTCCACTTCAAGCAGGCACTTATTTACCAGGATGCAGAACAAGCCAGAATTTTCCTCTAACAGTACTTCCAGTGACTATGTATTTCTGCGTATTTATTGCCAAAATGTATGGTATAATTGGATACTGCATAATATTTTTTAAGGGTCAGAAAGCACATCTCAGTACAAGAAGGCTGTACTATAAGTCTTTGTTTCTCGTGTACACCATCTATGAACCTGGACACTTTCTTCGGCTAGATATAGAACAGAATATCTGTAGCTCAGGGTTGAACTATGGAATTGTTGGGGCTGCCTAAGCTTGGTTGCAAACATTTCATTACCTGATCAGATAAGATCATCGGTGCTGTGATGATGTTTTCCAATTGGGTAATGAAACATAGAATGTAAGTCCCTTGAATGAGAGAGGTGCTGATTGGCTTTAGCTGCTTCTATTATTAGGATTCCTGTTTACTTTATGAAAGAATGTTATACACTGCTCAAAAAAATAAAGGGAACACAAGCAGAAGACATCCGAGATCTGAATGAATGAAATAGCCTTATTAAATACTTGGTTCGTTTATTCAATTTGAAATAGTGAAATAGTGTAGAATTAACTCTGGCTGGGAAGCCTCTGTAAACCGCTTAGGGAGGGCTGTAAAGCACTGTGCAGTGGTATATAAGTCTAAGTGCTATTATTATTATGATTCCTGTTTGCATTATGAAAGAGGACCCAGATTGTTGTGGGCAATATGCTGATTCTGTAAATGGCTTAGAGGAGGCTGTAAAGCACTGTGAAGCAGTATAAGTCTAATTGCTATTATTGCTATATTATATTATATTTTTAATTCTTGGTTTTTAAGTTTATTCAACTTGAAATAGTGTAGAATTGAATCTGGTTAAGAAACCAGGCATTGGTGGTGTGTGTGTGTGTGTGTGTGTGTGTGTGTGTGTGTGTAAGAGAGAGGGGGGGAGGGAGAGAGAGAGAGAGAGAGGAAGAGAGAGGGGGGAATGTCTTCAAATATAATTTGATATAATTTGTAGTTTGAATTTGTACAGAAGTACAAAATCTGAAAATGTTGAAGAGGATAGATGTGGGACTTCGGAAAGAAAAATCCAAAGCTCATAATGAATGAAAAGTCTCAAAAGACTTCTTTAAAGTCAATTCTGGGAAAAATAACTATTGAAGGACCAGTAAGATCGGACTAGCTGATGGATATAGAAACAGTGGGAAAAACAATGGATTTACATTTTCCCAGCTACCTTCTTTCCTTCCTTTTTCTACTTCAGACCCCCACATAAACTATCAAAGCTCGCTTAGTATTCCTGCTTCTGGAAGAATGGACTTGTAAAGACTATAGAAGACCAACAACTCCTCTGGGTTTTTGTTTCAACATCCCCCCCCTTCCCAAATGCTTTATGATTAATGAACCCCATAAAATCATTAGATGACTGGAAGCTGTAATTCAGATCATACCTTGGGGGTTCAGATGACCTACAAAGAAGTCCTGGAATGGAATGAGAGTGAGAGGTTGATCATAAGCAGGTCTGTTGTTGTTTTTTGAGAAAGAACCTGACAGCATTTCACACAGCCATCCATCTTGGCCCCTCTCCAGTCGTCACCTTCTGATATCCACAAACTTTCCCCATTCTCCCCACCAATCAGCTAAGGGCAGAACATTTTTAAAAACAAACACATTGGTGTTTAAGTGAGCACTTTCCTCCTGCCTCTTGGTTGTCTCACTTCAACTGTTCTGCGGCATGAGGGAAAATAAAAACACTCCTGAGCAGGAAGCAGGAGAGTCACTCTATAAATCAATCAGGAAGGGTGGGAGACAATCTCAAGGTATTTCTAGGTGAGGGAACTTCCAGGAAATAAGATGGGCCCTTAGTGGGAAAAGTGTCTATTCAGCATTACCTCTACAGCCACAAATGAACCTATTCATTTTGAAACTTTGCAAAGAATGACAGAAGCTCCATTCTGCAGATCAGATACTGAGCTTAGATCATTTCAACCCACACATGTGGAAGAGACAGAGAGAGAGAGAGAGAGAGAGAGAGAGAGAGAGAGAGAAAGAGGGAGGGAGGGAGGGAGAGAAAGAGAGAGAGCACCAATTAAATGGAGGTGTGATGGAATTTGGTGAAAGAAAGATGGGAAGTGCCTACTTCCTACTTCTTGGTGACTTAGTCCGGCTTGGTGTGTTCTAGCACCCCAATAAAACAAAAATAGGCCAATCTGAGAAAACTGCAAATTTCTGTACCTGACAGGCCCTTAACCAGTCTAGAATCAAAATTTTAATAAAATCAAAGTGCAAGAAAGAAAAGCCAAATCATCAGTGAACCATATTAGTGGGTTATTTAAAAAGGAAATGCATCTCACTCAGTCATATCTTTCCTATTTTTGGTTTTTCAATTTTGTTGTTTGACATTAGCTCTTGAGGGTCCCCAGATTTACATCCTGTTTTCTAAGAAGTGGGGGAGGGGGGAGTGGAATAGCTTTAAAGAGACTGGGTTCTTGCAGTTTCCCAAGTTTTCCCTTCTTTTTTTTTTTTTTTAGAACTTACTGATATTTTAAAGATAAAACCCTGCTTTTTCCTGAATTATGTTTTCTGTCTGTTTCTTCCTTTCAATTGGTCCCTTCTAACTACCATCTAAATGTAAGGAACTACACTATGCTAGTTAAGTAAACTTAGAATTATGGTTAACTTATTGGACTGAAGGAAATCAAGGTTAACACAGAACTAATAACTAAAAATCAAATTTCTGCTATTTTGTCTGATTTTTTTTTCCCTTGCAAGGGTTAAATTGTAGCTTTCTGTATACATTCTTACCTCACAGATTGTGTTTCATTCTTCAAATATCTCAGCATAGCATTCCAATCCTTGGGAGTCTGGAATGAACAAATTAAATCTATTTCCAATAAGACTAACCACAGCCCTAAAGCCGTATTGTTCTTTTATATGAAAAGAGGCATGCCTTTGATATAAAATATACCTGCAGCCATCAAGCTTTTCAAAGTTAAATCTATTTCCTGGATGTTATGTGGCTCCCCAGTATGTGTGTACAATGAAGTAAAGCTCTTAGATATCATCTGAGAGCATAGCACAGATTTTTGATGTATTTTCCCCCAATTTTAAAACCATGCTCACCTGTTTTCAATTCCTTAAATTCAGCATATAGGATGAATACATAATGGGAGAATATTCAGCCTTGTCCTACTTACTTTGTTGCCTACCTGGAGCAAATTTGTTTTGTTATATTCTAGATATATATACATCTTCCAACATGACCTCCCTATCTCTCCCCCCCCCCCCAATCTATCTATCGAAACATTTTGGGCTTTTATTCCCAAAATAATTGTATAGTCTGTTAATTAATTTTAATATTTTAATTTCTTAGTTTCCTGTCTGCAGTTACACTGTTATAATGAAATACTTTATTTAGTTAATTTTAATAAATAGCTATGCTTTTTAATTTTTACTATGTAACATTTTATAATAATATTATAAAATGTCAGTCAGTGACCTGAATAAAATTACTTAATTAACACATTCTTACTGTTGCAACTCATTTTGCTTTGGAGTGGATAATATTCTTTTGCATGTCTTGTACTGAATTTTGCTTATATAAAATATGTTTTTATGGTTCTGCAATAATTTCTCTAGCATATAGCTAGTTTGGTGTAGTGGTTAAGGCACCAGGGTAAAAACCAGGAGACCGTGAGTTCTAGTTCCAATTTAGGCATTAAAGCTGATTGGGTGACCTTGGGCCAACCTCTCTCTCAGCCCAAGTCACCTCACAGGGTGGTGGTTGTGGGGAAAATAGGAGGAGGAAGGAGATGTTAGGTATGTTTGGCATGCCACAGTGGTGCAGTGGTTAGAATGCAGTACTGCAGGCTACTTCTGCTGCCTGCCAGCTGCCTGCAATTTGGCAGTTCCAATTTCACCAGGCTCAAGGTTGACTTAGCCTTCTATCCTTCTGAGGTCGGTAAAATGAGGTCCCAGATTGTTGGGGGCAATATGCTGACTCTGTAAATCACTTAGAGAGTGCTATAAAGCAGGGGTGTCAAACTCATGATGACACATTGTCATGTGATATATCGCAACTTTTCCCCCCGTCACTAAACCAGGGGTGGGCATGGCCAGCGTGTGACGCATCCAGCCCACAGGCCATGAGTTTGATACCCCTGCTATAAAGCATTATGGAGCAGTTTATAAGTCTAAGTGCTATTGGTATATACAGAGAGAGAGATATAATAACATGCATATATTGAAAAGTACTCCCTATTTGGATATGACTACAACTTTTGGCACACCAGAAGGTCAGGAGTTTGATGGTTCTTTTTCTGGATAACAAATGTTATTAAAAGATCTAAGCTTTTGTAAGCTGCATCTGATGAAATCAATTGTAGCTCACAAAACATTTATCATTTAAGAACATTTGTTAAATTGTAAAAGATGTTGCCAGAAACCTGATTATTTTCTGCCACTGTAAACTCACATCGTTTTTCTCCGATATTTCCCCACAAGATAAGGCAACCGAGGAACCAAGCTAGAGCTGAATCTCATGAAATGCCTTAACACCTGGATGCATCCTTACATGGAGAATTTGGGGAAAGTCGATATGTTTTTGCAGCCATGGAGTTGCACATGGATTTTTTTATTTTTAAATACTAAGTCATAAAGAAACTTTGGGAAGGTTCAGATTCAGGTTAGTTTGGAGAGGCTTTACTAAAATTCAAGCATTTTCTATATTTTCCCAGATATGCCCATTTTAATCTTGGTCTCATCCAAATCAGATGTATACCATTTTAAAAATCTGAAACACTACGCTGGCATTTTTAATGGAACTGAAAATAGTTATTTTTTTAAAAAAAAATAGCATAAATGACAGAAGGATTACTATTTTATTGTACAGTATCTAATATTGTCAGAGTGACATTTTGAAAAAAAGTGATATTTAAAGCTTTTCATGCTGATTTTCATAAGAAGGAATTAAAAAGTATTGGGCATATTAACATTCTAAATAACTTCTTTATGGAAAAGAAAAGAACACACATCTTAAATTGTTTTAATAAATATCTAGGATATGTGTTTTCTGAAACCAAGCATATTTCCTGACAATTAAGTACCATTATATGCAATAGATTGATTCTAAGCTAATGCACACTGTCTTTTTAAAGCTGATTAATTTATTTTTAATAATGAATATATTGTTGCATTTTATATAGAGTGGTTTTTTCCCCACTGCTCCAAGTTATATATTCATATTATGCAGTTTGACTGGTGAATAAATCCCCACTGATTAGCCTGACAGCTTGCATTTTATGTTGCTATGGCAGATATACGTGCCATTGAAGCCATGGTTATTTGTAGGAAACATTGAGAATACATCAAAGACATTTCCCCTGTGCACAATATGCAGATTAGCGTCTAACCAGTTTTTATATATGCTGGTGGTACATAAGGATATTTACCACCAGCATATATATGGATTTAGCAGAACGTCTTCTGCCTGCAATCCTCCCCTCGCTGACATGGGAATAAACCCTGCTAAGCATAATAGACTATATTTTTGAGCAGATATGTAGAGGATTGCATGGTGAAACAGCTAATTACAATATGGCCCAGTGGGAAAAAGATTCTGAGTAAGATGAATTGAGCTCTCCAGCATGACAGACAGATCCTATTAGCCTGTCTGTGGGATTCAGAGTTCTTTTTATGGAAGTTGGAGCAACCCTCTCATTCACTCACCCACCTCATTAAATCTTAGCTATCAACATTTTGTAAAAGAAACCCCTGAAAAGCCAAACATCTGCTTCTCATTCCAGAATTGCCAATAATAGCAATAAGAAGCCTACTGCTTTGGGGCTTGGAATGCTAAATATAATGTCAGAATATCTCTTTTTCAGACAGCTTGCTTATCCCTGAGCAAGCCTCATAACTGGAACTGACGAACTGCTAAACCAGATTTTCCCAACCAGACAGTCTTGAGATATAGTGGATTACAGCTTCCAGAGTAGTGACACATTTGAAGGATGCAAACTGTAATGCCCCAATGTTAAGATAGTTTGGAGGAGTGGCCCACAACATTTTGGGCACCAGGGACTGGTTCCGTGGAGAGCAGTTTTTCCACAGACCAGAGGGGGCGCGGTTTTGCATGCTGCCTGCATCCCGCGATTGGGCCTTTCTTCTTTACACGGTCCGGTTTCTTACATGCCGCGTCCCGGTGCTGGTCCACAGACCAGGGGTTGGAGACCCCTGATTTGCAGAACCCTTGCTTTTATCTAGAACAATTCTTTTTTGTGTCTAGCATGTTCATTATTTGCATGAAGCATAAAATGCAAGGGACAGCACATCTCTACCACATTTGATTTCTTGGCTATTTTCTTCACCCAAATGAAGGACTAGATGCCTTGCAATTGCCTGGGACCCTATTGCAACTGACATGTTTGTTTTGGCCATGCATTTGCCTGTGTTGGGTCATATTTCAGTCCTACTGGGGCCATGCAGCACTTGAATTCAAGTTGAGGCCTCACTTCCAGGTAGATTTGAAGAAGCCTAGCTGTTGTTGTTATTCTTTGCATTCTTCTCAATAGACAGGCAAGGGGGAGATAAATAGCATAGGACTCTTGCTTGTTTTGGAAGTGCCTTTGTGTCGAGTGTCTTCACTTCAGCTTTGTTGGCTCTATCCAAAATGGGCCTTTTTCAGAAACGGCTTGTAAGAGTTTCACAATTCAGAGAGGACCTTAGTGAAGCAAACATAACAAAATTATTATTTGAGCCTTGAATATCTGGACCTCTTGAATACTTCTGCAGGAATCATTCATGTGGGATACTGTAAAAGCTGTTTTTCTTTAAGGATGTACTTAACAGAGCTTCTCTGTCCTGATTATTTACAGAGTGATGACCTGTTACAAGAGATATTAGCATCTTGTTCGGTCTTTTCTCTGATCTCCTTTTCCTCTCTCCCTCCCCTTTTTATCACATCCGTTGCCTTTCTAATCTTTTACCCACCACCTCCCACAGAGTCCTCTCAGTCTTTTGCCTGCATTCCTTACAGCAAGTTTTCCAGGTCTTTGCTTTCTACCTTTCCTCAGAGCTACCCTTTTAATTTCCCATGGTCATTGTAAAACATAGAATTGGAGTTCTCCTACAGCAGTTGGAAGAGCTGTCTTTGATTCAAGGTATTGGGAGGGATCTAGGACAAGGGATTAGGCTGAAATCTGTTGTAAACAACAGCCCTCCCCTCTTGGCTGCTGTGATCAGCCACCAAAGTTGTAAACAAACACCTTGACTTTTTTTAGTGGATTAAATTCTATTAATGGCAAGCCAGTATCTGCTTCCTAAAATGTAGAAATCTTATGGTTTTATTCTCAAGTTAAATTTTACTTTATTGAGAGAAAAATTGCCTTTGGCTGTACAACTCTGATAAATACATACAAAAATAGGGAAGGGCACTCTAATTGTCTTTGTAGAGAGTTGAGTTTTTGTTTTTTTTTAAGAATCCTATCTGAAGGGTGAAATATAATAGGGTTGGCATTTGGCAGCCTTCATTGCTCATGGGGAGATGCTGCTCCATAAATTAGGGACAGCAACTGAATAGGTTGACTTCTGAGATTCCTGTGGCTATTTTCTGAGAGGAAGGACTAGAGCAGGGCTGTCAAACTCCTGGCCTGCGGGGCAGATGCATCATGCACTGGCCACGCCCACCCCCATTTTAGCGAAGGGGGGAAAAGTCCCAATACATCATATGACGACACCGTGACGCCATGGGATTTGACACCCCTGGACTAGAGGGAGTCTCTCCTACCTGATCAGCTCAGGTGGACAAAATAGGTGGGAGGAAAAAGATGACCACAGATATTCTGAGAAATCCTATGTCTTCTTGTTATGCTAAACCAAAAGTAAAGATACAACATTACATTACATAAGAGCTGTGATGGTGCAGTGGTTAGAATGCTGTATTGCAGGATAACTTACTGCTCACTCCAGGAATTCAATTCTGAACGGCTCAAGGCAGTGGTGGGATTCAACCGGTGTAACAACCGGTTCACTGAGCACACGCACAGGGCATTTGAATTCAGCTCTAAAACTTACCATCTACTGCAGCCCCGGTGAGTAAAACAGCTGAGGTGCAGCAATCTGCTCTGCTGCAGCGATCAGCTGGGCTTCAAACAAAGGAAATAAAGGTAAGTAAAATGCAGGGGAATATCTGGGCGTGCGGGCCCAGCTGATCATTGGAACAAACCGGTTCACTCCCAGCTGATCGTCGGCTCTACCAGTTCACCCAAACCAGTCCGAACTGGTAGAATCCCACCCCTGGCTCAAGGTTGACTCAGCCTTCCATCCTTCCAAGGTCGATAAAATGATGACCCAGATTGTTGGGAGCAATATGTTGATTCTGTAAACTGCTTAGAGAGGAATGTAAAACACTGTGAAGCTGTATGTAAGTCTAAGTGCTATTGCTATTAGCAAATAGCCTGTTTTGCTTGATAGTATGGGCTATGAAAAAGCAAGAGTAGCTTACTATCAGGAAATATTAAACATTCCAAAAATATGCTAATTTCTTCTTTGGGGGCATAAATATCATCTTTTTCAGCATTTTGAGTAAGAAAACTGCAATGTAGAGAAAGATATATTCTGAATATGAGACCCATGCAATTTAAGTCCTACTTCAGCAGGAAAAAGTTGAGGAATTACTCAATTTTGGTTGGCTCATGTCCAATGTTCCTTATTTCTTTCTGCACTGTAAGATATTTATATATGTACATATGCATATATACATACATAGCCTACCATTTTTTTTTAGTGTCTCAAGGCTTATTGACCTTTTGATAAAAATAATCTAGCTGCAATCTGAGATTTTCCAGGAAGTTCTTGAGGATTTTGTGTACAAAAATGTATTCAAAATAACAAAGTCCCAGGAGGTAATATATCAAGTAACCCCTGAAAAAAAAATCTAACTTGGATACTGTCTTGAGATACAGAATACTGCATTTGCTACTGAAGACAATTAAGCCAAATGTTAATGGATATTTATGAGAGTCTGTATAACATTTAACATGCAAACTATTTTAAAGCAATTTGTTTAGCTAGCTAGCTAAACAGATTAAATGAAAAAAGAAATCTTACTTGTTAAATATTGCCGGTATTTGTTTGCTTTTTAAAACAATTTTTATTAAAAGATTTTTAATAAAAAAAAAACAAATATAAAAAAGAGAATAAAAAAGTGCAAAGAAAAAAACAAAACAAGTCAAGAGAAATAATTAAAGAAACTGAAGTAAATGGTATTGAATAAATTCAAGTGTATTCAAATTTAAATTGAATTTGAAATAAAAAATAAATAAAAATAAATGATTTCTGATCTTTTAAACAGATATTAACACTCATCATTTCCCCTTCCTTTTAATTTATATAATCCTCATTAAATCCATAAATCATTTCACATTTTTAAGCAAAAAGCCTATAAAAGGTTTCCAGTTTTTCAGAAAAATAGCAAAAAAATCTTTTTTCCCTACTATACTGGACTATAATTTTCTATAATATAATACATATTACAACTATATAAAATATAACACTATAAATAAGAGCCTTGGTAGTACAAGGGTTTGAGGCACCCTGTTATTAAGCTTCTTAAGACCAGCTGCCTGCAATTACTGCAGGGTTCGAATCTCGCCAAGGCTCAAGGTTGACTCAGCCTTCCATCCTTTCTAAGGTAGGTGAAATGAGGACCCAGTTTGTGGGGGCAATAAGCTGACTTTGTATAAATATACAAAAGGATGAAGGCTATTGCTGAGCACATTATAAGCCGCCCTGAGTCTTCGGAGAAGGGCGGCATATAAATCAAATTAAAAAAAAAAAAAATTCATCCGGTATCTAACCTTCCCTTTTAGGAGAAGGTGATTGAGAAGATGGTTGTGCAAGAGCTCCAGAGGACCGTGGATAGAGTAAATTATCTGGTCCCATTTCAGTCAGGATTCAGATCCATGTATGGGACAAAAAGAGCATTGGTTGCACTTTTGGATGATCTCTGGCATGGGCAAGATGGGGGGTGGTACAGGGGTGAAATTCAGCAGGTTCTGACAGGTTCTGGAGAACCGGTAGCGGAAATTTTGAGCAGTTCAGAGAACTGGTAGTGGAAATTTTGAGTACTTTGGAGAACCGGCAAATACCACCTCTGGCTGGCCCCAGAGGGAGGTGGGAATGCAGATTTTGTAATATCCTTCCCCTAGAGTAGCGTGGGAATGGAGATTTTGCAGTATCCTTCCTCTGGAGTGAGGTGGGAATGGAGATTTTGTAGTAACCTTCCCCTGCCATGTTCACCAAGCCACACCCACAGAATCAGTAGTAAAAAAATTGGGATTTCACCACTGGGGTGGTGTATCCATCCTTGCCCTACTTGACCTGTTGATGGCTTTTGATTCAATTGACCTACTATCCTTCTGAATCAGCTGAGAAAATTGGGGGTGGGCAGCACAACAGTGTGCTGGTTCATCTTCTTTCTTTGGGGCCAACAGTTTGTGATAATTGAAGAGGAGAAAACCCACCATAGGTCCCTGCTATATGAATGTTGCAGGGTTTGGTGCTGTCCTCTCTCTTTTTAAACGTCTACATGAGGCCACTGGGTGAGCTCATCCATCACCATGGGGTGAAGAATGCTGTTGATACTGAACTATATATCTTGGCCGCTGGAGAAGTAAACAATACCATGAATGTTTCATCCTGGTGTCTGGAAACTGTGAGGATCTGTATGGAGAACAAAAGGCTTCAGCTGAATCCTGGCAAGACTGAGTGGCTCTGAGTTTTGGGGCTTACTGCTTCTAGGACTATGCTATCTTTGGTACTGGATGGGGTCACACTGCCACAGACAGACCCTGTGCACAATCAGGGTGCCCTCCTAAATTCATGTCTCCTATCCGAGGAGCAGGTACTATCTGGGCTAGGACGCCAGTTGCACCCCATGCACAATTCTGGATTGGAGGCACCGCTCGGTCATTCATGCCCTAGTCACTTCTAGACTGCATTATTGGAATACATTCTACACAGGGATGCCATGTAGCTCTTGACTTGCTCACCGAACCTGGGTACTCTGAAGAACCACACCTTAATCACAATGCTCAGGTGCTGAATGTTGGTTTATTCCTACTCCAGGTTGGATGTGGTCAATACTGAGTGCAATAGTGAAACATAAAGTCAGCACTGGGAGCCACCGCCTCCCAGCGCCCGTTAAATAACCCGCAGCAACCCATCAGCCAATTGGCATTATTTCCGGGGTCCGTATGCCGGCCGCTACAAGCCCTGTGATGTCGTCACTCATTCCTCCCAATGGCAAAGTGGTGGAGTCCTGGCGCGGATATGCCTTGCCCGGCCGCAGGTTGCCCAACCGCCTATTCCAGTGTCCTCGCTCACCCTCACCACTGGTGTATGCACCCCTCTCCCACCCGTCTTCTCAATCTCGCCAGGGTTCGGGACATCGGATAACAATCGGGGTCTCCCTTAGGTGGTATCTGGGGTCTCCAATCCCCGATGCTCCTTCCTAATCCCCGATGTGTCGAGCCGATGTGAGTCTCGACAGTAGCTGGTACACAATGCAGCAACATGGGCAGTTATTTGTGCTCCTAGAACATATCACACCTCTGCTCTGCAAACTGCATTGATTGTCAGTTTGTTTCCAGGTCTTATTAAAAGTACTGGTTTTAAATGTTAAAGCACTTCATGGCATGGGACTAGGTCGGGGTGAAATCCAGCAGGTTCTGACAGGTTCTGGAGAACCTGTAGTGAAAATTTTGAGCAGTTCGGAGAACCGGCAAATACCACCTCTGGCTGGCCCCAAAGTAGGATGGGAATAAAGATTTTGCAATATCCTTTCCCTGGAGTGGGGTGGGAATGGAGATTTTAGAGTATCCTTTCCCTGCCATGCCTAGTAAGCCACACCCACCAAGCCACACCACACCATGCCCACCAAGCCACGCCCACAGAATCAGTAGTAAAAAAAAATGGATTTCACCACTGGACTAGGTTAACTGAGGTTCTACCTCTATCTGATTACATATCAGCCAAAGGCATTAGAACTGACAGAGAGGGTATGCTGCAGGTGCCATCTGCCACGGGGACCTGTATTTGGTGGGTTCCAGGCAGCAGGTCTTCTTTGCTATAACATCTCCCTTCTGGAACATGGTCTCCTTGGACATCAGGTTAGCTTCATCCTTTTAGTATTCCAGAAGTTCCTCAAAACATAGATGTTATGCCATCAGGCCTTGCGGTCCCAGGGAACAGAGACTTTAGTTTAGATTAAGGTAGATATACTCTCTCTTTTCCCCCCCCTCCCTCCCTCTTCTTAGGGTTTGTATATTTTAAGTTCTAATAATCTCTATTTTAACCTTGATTTTGCTATTTTTAAATGTCTGTTATATACGTATAAGTATAGTTACTGTATATGTCTGTTTATATATAAATATATGTGTATACACATACTCTTTTTTATTCACTATTGTACACCACCAAGATTCACTTCTCATGAAATAGGCTATATAAATTTGAAAAATAAATAAATGAATCAAATTGAAGCATGCATCTTTTTCTCAAAATATGAATCAAATTGAAGCATGCATCTTTTTCTCAAAATATGCACTTCTTATCCAATCTTTTCTTCGAATGCATTTTTCTGAGTGTGTTTTGAATAGCTCCTTAAGCCAAGGATTCAACCTCTTGGAGCTTATTAGTTCAAAGAGTACAGATCAAGTGTCGCTTTTCTTGGAATTTACAAAGGCCACATTCCTCCGTTTCCTTAGCAGGCTAGATCCTAATCTATAGGTTTTAGTGGGAACCCCCTAGCCCTAAGCCAAAACTATCCAAGTAACTTTAGGGCTTAGAACAGTGTGTGAACTGAGTTGGTGGAAATTAAATGTTGGTTAAAAAATGTGGCTGTGGAAGGATCATGCACAAAACAGAGTATGGATGCTGTGTATTTTGGCTCTTGTGAGAGGCAGTGCAGAGAAAATACTCTGTTTTTTGTTTTTTGTTTTTTTAAAGAGAAGAAAAATAGGAACATTTGGAAGCTCATATGTAAAGTGACGTTTTGGGCCCAGAGCAGAGAAGGCAGTTATCTGTCACCATAGAAGAAAGATTGCATTGGCAAAAAAAAAAAAAAAAAAAGGACAAAAAAGAATAATTTGCCTATTGTGTGCTAACACTGATGTGGAGGGCTATTCCCACAGTTTAATTTTGAAGGGGGGGGAAATGATTTGAAGCATGCAAGAGCGTTGACACAGGGCTTGTTTGCAACAGCCTGAAACAGCAATGTGTTGTTCTTAAATTTTATTTTCATTGCTTTTAAAACAGTAACAAAAAAAGGAAAGAAAAAAGAACAAGACACAAAGATAATTATGAAAGAAATACATACATTGCCAAAGAAAAGAAAAAAAGGATAAAAGATACCCTTTAAAAAGTAAAAAAAAATACAAGAAAGGAAAAAGAAAAAGAAAAAACACAGTACATTATTTATATATATATGGAAAGTCCATTTACGTTGTCAAATTCTATGTGTTAGGCATGTAATTCAAGAGAATGTTATCTTCTAAACTTCTTTTGTCACACAATCATGCTAAAAATAACCCAATACTTTCTCCCAAAAAAGAAATTAGAGATTAGAAAGAATGATAATTATTTAAAAAGAAATTTAAAACATCTTATTATGATAAGCGGGTGACGACATACCCTGTGGAAAGTCTTCAATTCCTGTTGTCTCTTCGATTGTTTTTTTCAACAACTTTTCAAACAGAAGATATTGGTCATCAGATAGGATTCCTGCCTATCCATGCATAGCCAATATTTATCTTTCTTGCAAGATTCTTTCTTTAGGGTGTGGAGCTTAAAAAGGCATAAATCTTGATTCAATAGTTCAGACATCCTTAGGAATTAAAAGTAAACTAGACAAGTATGCTCCTTGTCTTAAATCAAAGGCCTTAACAAAACTCTTATCAATTACAAACCAAAATTATTAGAGCCACTCATTGTGGATCTTCAAGTCCTAATCTAGTTTAAGATTCAAGATGTACAAGCTTTATTAATATTGACTATGTTTCAATGGGTAGAACAGAAAACATCATTATACCTAGAAGAAAGGACACGATTTCTAAGGCTTGCAAACAAGATGTATAAAGTGAAAATATCACATAACTTTTTCTAACCTCTGATTGCTCTCAAATACAGCATTTTATACTGGAAGCTCCCAACCTCTCCCTGAGGACAGACAATACATGATCCAACATGACTGGAAACGACAGCTTCAGCCCAAGCAGACTATGCATCCTTCCTAAGGTGCTTTAGTCACACAATTTTCTTTTGTTTGCCATTTAACTTTCAGCATGACTGTAGCAAAACTGTTGAGATACCAAATATGGAGCAATGGAACGTGCTTCTGGCATGCTTCTTGTATTAGGACTCAGGTCCTCAGAGACCTATCTACCCAGTGTCTTATGTTCCGCATCTTGGTTCTCTGATGCAAATTCATGTTCTGGAGCTTTGTATTCCTGGACCAGTTTCCCTCAATTCCCTGAACACCCTACAGATATATTGGACTTCAACTCTTAATATTCCTAAACAGTATAACCAAAGGCAATCCTGGACATATGGATACACACAGCAAAATAGAGCATTATTATTCTTTTATGTTAAAACCAGTGGTAGTATTCAGCAGGTTCTGACCAGTTCTGGAGAACCGGTAGCGGAAATTTTGAGTAGTCCCAGCTGATTCGGAGGAAATGGGGATTTTGCAGTAACCTTCCCCTGGAGTAGGGAGGGAATGAAGATTTTACAGTATCCTTCCCCTGCCATGCCCACAGAACCGGTAGTAAAAAAATTTTTGAATCCCACCACTGGTTAAAACCAACATCTAATCTATCCAACATTTTATTCCCAGTAGTTAACAGCAATCAGAAACCATTAGGAAATTTATCTCAACAGTGCATGAAGATTATAATGGGGAGGGAATATGTCAGCAATTATATATTTGTCGGAGTCCCTTCTTGCAGTCTAGATTAGAAATAGTTAATCCAAGGAACAACATTCTAAGAGCTGTAGCTTCTTATATTTATCAGAAGGAAAGCTAAGGTTACAACACAAAAGTTCTAGATCAGGGGTGGGCAAATGTGGCCCTTTTATAACCTGTGGACTTCAACTCCCAGAATTCCCGAGACAGCCAAGTTTAGCTGTCTCAGGAATTCTAGGAGTTGAAGTCCACAGGTTGTAAAAGGGCCACATTTGCCCACTCCTGTTCTAGATTACAAATCCATAGTGACAAAACTGCAAGTGTTTGTTTTTTTGGTGATAAGCATTATTTGTACCTGTATGAAAAACAACTTTCACACTGTTGCTGGTTTCTAATTTAGTCCCTAGCATCTCCAGTTAAAAAGATCATACAGCAAGTGTTACAGCTTGAGATCACTTAAATCTGCCGTTGATCAGCTTTCTCCAGGGTGGAAGCCCCCAGATTGTTGGTGTGTAGCATGATTGTGCAGAACTAATAACACTGGATCATAATGAAAATGCTCCTAGTAAGGAAAAAGTTTATATCTTAAACATTCAAGATTAGAATTGGATCATACAACATACTAAGCCATAATATTGGGAGGTGAGTGGGTTTTGATTTTGGTTAGATGAATGAATCCAGCCATTATGGTACTTAAACCACCCATCCAAGGATCTGTAGTTGCTCCTGAACACAAAATAAATACTGTAGATAGATAGATAGATAGATAGATAGATAGATAGATAGATAGATAGATAGATAGATAGATTTTATCCATTTATTGACATTCTTTCTTATGTATCCCTCCATGTATTATAGCCAAAACTGGTAGCCCATTTTATTATGCAATCCTTAACTTGTTTCTCTTGTTTCAAATCTTAACAAAGTTTTACACTTTTTTGCAATTACATGTCCATCATGTATACATAGAGGTAGCCCTTAACTTACAGCAGTTTGTTTAGTGACCGTTCAAAGTTACAACAGCACTGAGAAATGTGACTTATGCCCGTTTTTCATACTTACAACCTTTGCAGCGTCCCCATAATTATGTGATCAAAATTCAGATGCTTGGCGACTGACTCATATTTATGACGGTTGCAGATTCCCGGGGTCACATGATCACCCTTTGCGACCTTCTGACAAGCAAAGTCAATGGGGTAGCCAGATTCTCTTAACAACCGAATTACTAAAATATCAACTGCAGTGATTCACTTAACAACTGTGGCAAGAAAGGTTGTAAAACTGACTTAACAAATGTCTCACATAACAACAGAAATTTTGGGCTCAATTGTGATTGTAAGTCGAGGACTATCTGTAGTTCATTTTCAAATTCCAGTTTATGTTCTTCAGTTCCAATTACCCTTTTGTCTATATTAAATATTTCTTTTTGCAGTGTATATGAAAACCATTGAGAACTCTGTAGTGAGTTGTTCTTTTCATTTCGTCTTGAAGTTCTCCCTCTTCCTGTATTTTCTCCCTCTTCCTGTACAAACTTGACTGTACAAAAAAAAACAACACTTTATCGTTTAGCATAGTGTATATACATTCAGCCAACTATGGCTTACTCAATAAAGCATAATTAAACAAGCCAAGGCTTAGCACAATGCCACAGTCTGATGTGATTTAAATGAATAACATAGTGCCAGTATACATGGCAAATTGTTTAACTAGCATGACCTTTAACCCTCTTTGACCATCATCACATGACTAGTCACCAGCCTCTGAGTGAGAAAACGACTCTTTGTGGGAAAATTCAGAGCTACGACTAAACCAGCCAGACCAAATGCATGAACTGTCCCATCTTTCATCTGGGACCAAAGTTAAAGTAGTACAAGTTATTTATTTTGATTTTTCTGCAAACATTTCCAAGGTGGTCAGACAGATATTTCAGAATGCCCAGAAGCCATGCGTTTCCTTGAGTAATACCAGCTGAAGACCATCATCAACTCTCTCACAGAAGGATTACACTGGGAAAATATCTGCTCTTCCAGTTCCCAGAGAAAAAGCTTTGGCGTGAGATGCCATTTATTTCAGTCACAAAGAGGTGATTATTATTATTTTTTTATGCCAGCCTTTCCAACCAACTTGGAATGCCTGGAACAGAATGGAAAGGATAGGAGGCGATTTCCACTTTTGCACTGTTTTTGGCTAAGATAAGAAGCTATGAATTATGTTTCGCCTCTACAGCATTGTGGTCTCATAGAACATACACCTATCTCAAACTGCTAAAATATGTTCTCTGGAAATAGTCCAAGTGCACCAAACATCTATTTAAAAAGACCTCCAAATGAGTCATGGGAAGAGAAACACAGCACTTAGTTTTTATTGCTGCGAGAGAGGAATGCATTAGAGAATAATATGCTGGTTTATTTTTACTTTTCTTTTCTTTAACTCAGAAGCATTTCTATACTTCACTTCTAAGGAACAACATGTTCACCAAGTATATATTTCCATGACAAAATCCAGTGATGCCAGGGCAAATATGCATAATGTATCGTTTCCCAACTAACATAAATGGAGTTGCCTATTGAACAATCCCTGTGACATTACTGTTTTCTTTAAATAGTTTTTATTGTTTTTTTTTTTTAAAAGAGCCAATAGAAATAGAAAGGCAAATGATAGCTATAATACAAGAAGAAGGTAAACCCAACAGGTTACTTTGCAAACTTGTCATTTCGAAGATCTCTATCATCCTGGAGATAGTTAAATAGGTAATTTCTGAAAATGATTAGAAACTGGGTATCACTGTTGAGAAATAGTACAATTCCACTTAGCATATCAGCTTGTTGATTGAAAAGTCAGCAGTTCAGTGGTTCGAATCCCTCATGCTGCGTAATGGGGTGAGCTCCCGTTACTTGTCCCAGCTTCTGCCAACCTAGCAGTTCAAAAGCATGTAAAAATGCAAGTAGAAAAATAGGGGCCACCTTTGGTGGGAAGGTAACAGCGCTCCATGTGCCTTTGGCGTTTAGTCATGCCGGCCACATGACCACGGAGACGTCTTCGGACAGTGTTGGCTCTTCAGCTTTGAAACGGAGATGAGCACCGCCCCCTGGAATTGGGAACGACTAGCACATATGTGTGAGGGGAACCTTTACCTTTACCTTTAAAAAAAAATCCTGATGCCGGGGTCGAGGAACATGGGAGACTGGGAGGCCAAACTTGTTTTCAACTCAAATGCTAAAATGAACGCTGGGATGAGATTCTGAGTTGAATTTGATGCTTTAAAATGGCGTTGGTTCCTCTTTTTAAAAATCAATCACATTTTGTCCCCAGCAAAGAAAATTCCTAATGCTGGAGTCAGGGATGAGTGGGGCTGAGAGGCCAAAATTGTTTTCAATCCAAATGCTAAAACAGACACCGGGTGAGATTCGGAGTGGAATTTCATTCTTAAAAATGGTGCTGTTTGCTGTTTTTAATAATTGAATATTTTTGGTTCCTGTGGAACAGTATTACTAATACTGGGATCAGGGAAGCAAGTGCCCAAGAGGCCAAAATTGTTTCAAACCGAATGCAAAAACAGATGCCAGGATGAGATTCAGGGTGGAATTTCATGCTTAAAAAATGGTTCTTCTTGCTGTTTTTTAAAATAGAGCATTTTTCATGCTTTGGGAAGAATATTCCTGATGCCGTGATCAGGGATGTGGGTATCCAGGCAGCCAAACTTTGTTTCAACCTGAATGCAAAAACAGACACTGGGACAAGATTAAGGATGAAATTTCATGCTTAAAAATGCTGCTGCTTGCTGTTTTTTTTTTTTTTTTTAAAAAGAGCATTTTTTTATGTCCAGGGAACAAAATTCCTAATCCCAGGGTCAGTGACCCCAGTGCCAACTGGAACTCAAACCTTAGTAATCATATTGTGGCCCAGATGTAGTATTCCTACCAAAGGAGCAATGTATGTATGTATGTATGTATGTATGTATGTATGTATGTATGTATATGTGTATATGTATGTATTTGTGTTTCTGTCTGTCTGTCTGTCTGTCTGTCTGTCTGTGGTGGCACAGTGTTTAGAATGCAGTATTGCAGACTAATTCTGCCAACTGCCAGGAGTTTGATCCTGACCAGCTCAAGGTTGACTCAGCTTTCCATTGTCGGAGCTTTTACAAGTACAGGGAGCTTTCCAATGTATGCATGGTATATTGCCCCCTTGGTAGGGAATCACTCTGCCCTTGATCCCCGCCAAAGTGCTGTTCAGTAGACATTAGAATTGCTTTAAAAGTTTAATTTAAAGTAGCTTAATAAGACATGCACCCCCCCACACACACATGCATACTAACTTAGCATTATAATTGCAGTTCATACCATGAGCATTTGCCTTTTCATTGTCACTGCATTTTTGTATTTACCAGCTGAGCTCTCATTTCTGGACTATCAGACTTTCCATAGCTTGCCAAGAATCCTTATCAGTAAGCTAAACTGCGCATGTGTCCTCCATCCACATTCCTTCACACACTTTCCTTTGCTCTCTTGCCAGAAGTCCTACTGCTGAGAAGCAGCCGGCACGAACTTTTATTCAAAATGTAACTTATTAGATCAGTTAGGTGTTTTATTTTCTTTATAACAAATAAATGAGTTTTCTTAGAATATATCTTCGGGTTTTGTTTTCTTAAAGTATACTTGCAAGGAAAGGTCTCGATCCACCCCTCGTAATCAGGTGCAATTATCCCAAAAGCAGAATGGGATTAATCAATGCCCTGACATTCATGCTACCTGAGAAAGGACCCAGTCAGGTTTGGGAATGGAGCAGAGGTCGTATTCAGCAGGTTCTGACCAGTTCTGGAGAACCGGTAGCAGAAATTTTGAGTAGTTCAGAGAACCGGTAAATACCACCTCTGACTGGCCCCACCCCCATCTATTCTCTGCCTCCCGAATCCCAGTTCAGGAGGAAATGGGAATTTTACAGTAACCTTCCCCTGGAGTGGAGAGGGAATGGAGATTTTACAGTATCCTTCCCCTGCCATGCTCACCAAGCCACGCCCCACCACGCCCACAGAACCGGTAGTAAAAAAATTTGAATACTCCACTGGAATGAAGGTATGGGAAGAATCACTTGAGGATACTCCTAGATATTTTCTCTTGATCCCAATAGATGCCAGTGGTGGGTATGCGTTTAAATTGTAGTCATTCTTCTATTACATCAAGTCAGCTGTTAGATATCTTTACAGTTGCAGTCTGACTCTTTTCAAGCAGTGCTTGTAAGAATAGCACAGAGGCAACAATATTGCCAGGAAATTCCTTTTTTTTTTTATTTTAATTTTAACAAATAAATGTTAAAGTGCACAGATTCTGTCCAGAAGCACATTTAGTCATCCCAACTGGTCTACGCCATGTCTTCATGGACCATGTGGAACACTAGAAGCAAAATTTTTCCAATCTTCTGAATCAGATGCCTGAAATGCCTTTGGCAGCAAGCATTTGAACGGAGCACATGCTCTGATGTTGAATAACACACACTCAGCAGTTTTAATCTTCAGAGATGTTGCTTTAATTTATTTTAATAGATTTCCTGTCTGTACCTTGCTCCACTAAGTTGCAGGAAAATAGAAGAGAGAGAACTGTTAAACGCATCTCATTTCTGTCTTTAAATTCGACAGAACTGAGCATTTCAGTAATTGTCTGCAATTCCAAATTCCATTTTGTATATTCCCGTTTTGTGCCTCACAAGGACTCTTTACAACATCTGCAATATGTTGCATTATTTGCCTATCTCGTGTAAATACTATGCTATCTCATTTAAAACATATTAAATTCTGGATACTGATTTAGAGTGCACAAGCTTACAGATCTCTGTTTCTCTCATCAGAATCTAGTTGAAGTTCATTACTGGGTTTGTCAAGCAGCAGTCAAAAGTCTGAAAGCTTCAGGAATATGGATCTGCTAGACTCTAAGCATAAATCATGTTGGTATGTGCTTGTTTTTAAACTGTGGTGAAATACTAGTGCTCCATATGTTCTTCTATAAATGTATTAAACTGATTGTGTCTGACATTCCTATTTGTGCTGTTAAGAAGACAGCTCCACTAAGGAACAACTTAGCTGCAAAATGAATGTACATTAAATATGTGCATATTAAGAGCACTGCTGATATAGAATATTAAATGTAATAGAGCTAATATATATCTACCGATAAAGAAAAGCACACAGCCAAAAACAGGAGGGAAGCTGATAGACAGTTTCCTGTGCAGCCAGAGACTCTATCCTGAAATCTGTTTGTGTGCCTCTTCCAAAATATACTGGTCACATTGTGAACAATGATTGGCATCCTATTCGAGGCAGACATGACATCACCCTCAAGACTTTGCAATCAGCCTCAGGGCTGGTGCTGAATTTCCTCTGGAATTGCAGCAATGTGGGGAGAGAATGAACTGGGAGCTTGGCAATTGCATCTTTCTAACCAAAACTATTCAGACTCAGTTCAAAATGGCACAGGGAGCCCTTGTCTTTGAAATTATTTCACCCAAAGCATCTCCAAACATGTAGGTCAAAAGCAGAGGTGTGAGGACAAAAGTGGAATAGACATGTATCTTGGCTCACTTGCCCTCAATCTGTTTTGGCTACTTAGGGAAAAGGCATTTTCCAAATATTGAATATAAACTGACAATAGATGCAAGCAATCTAGGAGCAAAATAATTAATTGAATGTTAATGATACCAACAGTATAGAATCCACATTTTTCACTCTGGTGTTAGTGTCCAAAATACAATTATTATCAACAATTGCAGCTATTGAATCATATAACGTGATTCTTTTATATCCAGTGGAAGTCAGGAGTCTAACAGGATGAGAGAAGATGAACTGGTACTATTCTGAACTATCGGAACGTAAATTTGGGCAGCCCTCGTCATTAAGGCAACAGGCACAAACTGGGAGATTGTGAGTTCTAGTCTAGATCCTTAGGCACAAACCAGCTGGGTGACCTTGAGCCGGTCACTCTCTCTCAGACCTAGAAGGGAGACAATGACAAACCACCTGAAAAAAAAGAATGCAAATGACCAGTTGTCTGCAAGGAATATAAATCCTTCCATTCCCCACCATCCAGTCAGAGCTGAAAAAGTTTCTTGGATGAGAAGCGAAATGTCTTCAAAGAAAACAAGAAAGTCCAGTTGCCTCCTGAGAAAGCACCTTTGGGTCACCTGAAAAAAACTTGCTAAAAAGAACTGCAGGGACTTGTCTAGGCAACTGCTAGAAGTCAAACCAGACTTAATGGCACAAATTTCAATACATTTGATGATTCAGTTATCAAAGTAATTGTACTATTATAAGCTCCGAGACAAAATAATTTAAATCTTACTTGGAGGGTCCATTGTCTAAGGATTTCCCATTGAAAGCTAATTACAATAAGCTGAGAGTAGTCAGCCTGAAGCCCCTGCCCAACTTTATCTAGCTAGATATCTAACTAGAAAGACCTTTCTACTACGGTCTTAACCTTCAGCTGGCACAAGGAAAAATGGAAATGATTTTTATCTTTTTGCCCAAAGTGAGAAACAAAATTGAACAAAATTGAGTGACTGTCCTCAAATCGGAAGGAGTTGCTATGCAAACATGCCACTTTGCACATGAGTAATTCTCCTTTTAGGTGTGGTTGCTTTGCCCAGTCAAGCAAAATGTTTCCAGACTGAGGATGTGGCTCTTGTTAGGAAATCAGAAAATTCCCTGGCAACTGAAACCACCTTTCCCAGTGGAACTATGGTTGAATGAAAAATACATTGACTAGGCTTCTGGTTTGGCTTCCATCGTCGCTAGATGGTCTTTTGGGACCGCCATCCCTGCCACCCGTAAAGAGCCGCCTTTACAGCTGAGAGGCGGCTCGAAAAACTCCGTTTCCTTAAGGAAATGTGAGGTGAGCTGGCGAGAGCAGGTAGAGCCCTCTGCGAAGTCCCCAGAGTTTTTTTTCTACTCTTGGGGAGGAAGCAGGATGAGGCTCCCTATCCAGCTCGCCGCTGCTCTGGGCTGCGGGAGAACTCTGCGCTTTGCAGAGCTAGACGATGTGACCAACCTAATTAGCGAAAACTAACAGATTGCTCGAATAAGCAGGATGAAATCCGGATTTGGGACTCTAAATCGCAAGTATTTGTAACAACCCTATGATTGTTTCTAAGAATGAAGAAAGAGTGAAAAGGGGGGGGGGAAGTTTAAAATGGCGGCTGGCAGAGGCTTGAGAAGAAAGCTGAAAGCGAAAGTCTTTCCGTTTGAATGGTTTAACTTGTTACAAAGTATCTGAAGCAATAATGCTGGCTACAAGGGAAGAGAAAAATCTCTGTTTCATGCTTCTTCCTTTCTTAGAGACTTGATATTGATATTGTGTGGAGAGAAGACTTTTTCTTTAAAAAGAGTCTGTTTGTGTGGCAGGATGGCGTTAAAACTGACAAAGTCAGACAACCAAGCTGTGGGGGGGGGCTCCCCCATTTATAAATCACAAGAGCAATTTTTGAGCTCGCAGATGCAGAAGAATGGTTTTAAGGTTTTAAAGGAATTTGTTGTGGAGGAGTTGGCAAGACATGATGAGATTATAAACCAGAATCTTGAAAAATTTAGACAGGAAATTAAAGAGTTGGTTCAACAAAAGTATGATAACCTGAAGCAATATATTATAACAGCTTTGAAAAGCTTCTCAGAAGTAATTCTAAAGATGGATAAAGATATCAATTTAGAAATAGACTCTAAAATGAAGGAAGCTGATTATGAGATTCATAATCTGGATAATAAAATACAAAGAATTGAAAATGATTTGACAATGATTCAAGAAAATAGCTCAGAAGTAGAGTCTAAAATGAAGGAAGCGGATCACAAGACCTATAATGTAGATAATATAAAGCAAAGGATTGAAAATGAAGTTACAATGATGCAATTTAGATCCATGGAATTTGCGATCAGAATGAGAGGAATACAGGAAAATAACAGGGAGGACCTGAGAAAGATGTCTGCTGAAGCTCTGGCTGTGATCTTAAAGGTCAGCTCTGAAGAAGTATTTTGTAAGATTGATAAGGCCTACAGAGTAAATTCTTGGGTGGCAAAGCAAAGACAATTGCCTAGAGATGTGGTGATTTATTTTACTGAGAAAGGAATAAGAAATGATATTGTGCAAAAGTCTTTTAACTCCACTCTAGAAATGAATGGAAAGAAGATCTGGATATATAAAGAGTTGCCATCCAAGATGTTAAAAGATAGAAAGGACTTTGGATTTTTGGTGACTGAGCTAAAAAAACAAAACATCCCATTTAGGTGGGATGCTCCAGTTGGTATAATATTGAGATATCAAGGAGAAAGATATCAATTAAACACTGTTGAAAAAGCGGAAGAATTTTATTACAAGATTTTTAAAATGGGCCCAACATCTCCACGTATGTCATCAGTGTCAGGAATACAGGAGGGGGATAAAGAAAAGCAAAATGAACAAGAGATTGAAACTCAGGCTAAGCAGATAGAGATGGAGGTAATGGAAAAACGACAAGTTATAGAGGGCTTTTTGGATGAGCCCGCTTTTGGATTCTCCTTCAGAGGCTATAGCTGGATCACCTATAAATACAAGAGAGGCGGCTTCGGATCTCGATTTGATGTCTTATCAAGTTAAAGACCAACATGTAACTCAATCAGCTGATATACAAGTTCTAGAAAGGCAACCAGGGTGGAGATCTAAACCACAACAAGTTAAGAAGCAGGTTCTACAAAGCTAAAAAAATTTAAACTACAATTCTTTCTTAGCCAACAGATTAATGCCAGTTATTTAAGAGACGATTAAATATAATAAGCAGGACTTATAGAAGGCTGATACATGAAAATATAGCTGAGGCAAATTACAGACTTATACTATTTTGAGAAGAATAACAGATCTCTGCAGTGCTGGTGTTTTTGGGATGTGCAAGATGGCCTGTGATTGACCGGATTGGAACTTTCTACTTTGGACTCTCTGAAAAATGAATTATGTATATGTTGAGCTATAAGGCAAGAGAACTATGGAATAGGGGCATGCAGATGATCTGGCTGTTACCCTAACGTGGTTGTCGGAATTAATAATCTAGACAAAAGACATTACAGAAGATACCATATGGAATATAAATATAAAGTCACTCGGGGGGGGGGGTTCATATACAGAAATACTTATTAATGATGGGGGCAGATGGTAATTGAAGATACTGAATATACTGTTGGAAGCAGGACTTGATGTTACCCTAACATGGTCGATGGAATTAACAATCTAGTTGAAAGACATTACAGAAGATACTATATGGAATACAAATTTAAAGTCATTTGAGGGTTTTATTTATATATGGAAATATTCTTTAGTGATATGGGCAGAAGAATAAAGATATTAAATATATTATGTATGGTAGATCTGTAGGATAGTGGGTGAAATAAAATTGATATGGTACAAGGTGATAGGTAATGTTACTGATTGCTTAGTTCAGGAAAAGGGATGTTATGTTTAGATATTAATATACTTAAAAGATTTGAGCTAAGAGATATACGTATGGGGGTGGATTATGAGTAGAATAAATGCCAAATTAGGATTTATTATATAGTTTCATAGCCGAATGTTGTTTGAAACGTATAGTATGCGGGGGACATAATAATAATGTTAGAAAGAAATGTTTAGCACATAGGGGGTGGTGTAAAAGGGTGGTAAAGTATTATATAATGTGATATTAATTTGGATTTCATCTTGCAGAAGCCATGGGGGGAGGGGAGGGGGAGGGGGGGAAAAAGGGGGGGAAATTTGTATTTGAAAAACTTTTTCAATAAAAAAAAATAACAAGAAAAAAAATACATTGACTACTTTGAATGACACTGCATATAAAGGCTGAACAGAAAATGGGGGAGAGAATGGAATGAAATGGAATGGAATGGAATGGAATGGAATGGAATGGAATGGAATGGAATGGAATGGAATGGAATGGAATGGAATTCTTTATTGGCCAAGTGTGATCAGAGACACAATGAATTTGTCTCCAGTGCATAAACTCACAGTGTACATACAAGCAACAAGTGATAAATCATGATCATAATCATCATAAAATACATTCATCATAAATCATAAGATATAACACTCAGTGATAGTCATAGGATACTAAATAAGCAATCAACATAGTAGGTTACTAAATAAAACAATCAATATAAATAATAAGATACGAGCAACAAAGTTACAGTCATAAGACGATAAGGAAATAGTAATAGAGATAGTAATAGTAATAAGAGCCTTGGTGGCGCAGCAGACTAAAGCACTGTTAAGTAACACCAGCTGCCTGCAATTACTGCAAGTTCAAATCTCACCAGGCTCAAGGTTGACTCAGCCTTCCATCCTTTCGAGGTAGGTAAAATGAGGACCCGGTTTGTGGGGGCAATAAGTTGACTTTGTATAAAAAAGAACACCACTTGGGGGGGGCCGAAAGCCCTACTAAGCAGGTATATACAAAATTATGAAGGCTATTGCTTAACGCATTGTAAGCCGCCCTGAGTCTCTGGAAAAGGGTGGCATATAAATCGAACAAACAAACAAACAAACAAACAAACAAACAAATAAATAATAGGAAAGATGAGAAGGATAATAGTAATACAGCCCTACTAGGTAGTTTGACAGTGTTGTGGGAATTAGTTGTTTAGCAGAGTGATGGCATAGGGGGAAATAACCTCTCCCTGTGTCTAGTTGTTTTGGCTTTCAATGCCTTATAGTGTTGTCTTGAGGGAAGAAGCTTGTTGTGGCCTGTCAGCCGCCAGCCCCTCCAGCAGCCAAATCAGATGAGGAGGTGGAGTGAAAGTCGGGGCCAGCATCAAAGTAATCTGAGAGCTCCGAGGGGGAAGAAGGAATGGAGCTATCCAAGATAGAGACAGAGGCAGAACCTGGGCCATCCATTAGCCCCCAGGCGGAGAGTCAACAGCCCCTAGGTCCGGACGTGGCTGATGTGGAAAAAGAAGAACAGCTGGTCCCATGCCTGATGCTCGGATGTGCAGAAGGCAGAGGAGAGGAGAGCAGTGGGACTCTAGGGGCCAGTCCTTGGGATGGAAGAGCCACCGCTGCTAGCTAAGCCCCACCCTAGCTCTGGGGATAAAAGGCAAGGGGCAGAGACAAATAGGTGTGGCAGACAACTATTCATCTCCCTATCAGTCAGCCACTGATAGTCCAAACTTCTGAATCCTGTTTGGAACTGTATTGGACTTCTTTCTTGGAATCTGTGGCACTGAGAGTTGGGTGCAGCTTTGGAGTGTGTGTGTGTGTGTGTGTGTGTCTCCACTACTGGAAAAAGAGTGGGCGCATCTTTCAGGACTTTTGTTACGAGGGTGCTGAGTGAGAGAGACTCCTGGTGTGTTGGAGCCATTTCAGGGGGAAGGGAAGCGAGCTTCACTTTCCACAGGTACTTAGAGACTTCGTTAGCCTGCTGAGACAGAGAGAGTCCAGCATCTCCTCCACACAGCACCCTAAGGGTACAAATCTTGGTGCAATTCTTGTTGGGAAGATGTTTTCCTCCTGGGGATAATCAGAAGTCCAGGGAAGGACAGAAAACTTTCCAATCTTCCATTGTTTTTATCTCCTGATCACAGCTATCTACTAACTATTTACTAAATCTGCACTACTATTAATCTTCTCACCACCCATCTCCTTCCACTTATGACTGTATGACTGTAATTTTGTTGCTTGTATCCTTACGATTTATATTGATATTGTTTCCTGATTGCTTATTTGTACCCTATGACTATCATTAAGTGTTGTATCTTATGATTCTTGATGAACATATCTTTTCTTTTATGTACACTGAAAGCATATACACCAAAGACAAATTCCTTGTGTGTCCAATCACACTTGGCCAATAAAAAAAATTCTATTCTATTCTATACATAGATGATAGCAATAGTGCTGTGGCCAAATTAAGCATTATATTTGCTTTGTTAAGCAGAAGCGGGGGGGGGATGGGATACAACAGAAGAACATTTACTGTTCCACATCCCTATTTCTTTCTTTCTCTCTTACAACTAGTTGAGAAAAATGTACAATTGAGACAGAAAATAAAAAAGTACCAGTGGTGTAAATGTGATAGAAGGCGGGGAGTATCAATGAGTAGGAATTAAGGGGGAGTGAAAGTGTAGGTGAAGTGCCCATGGGTGTGCGAAGGACACCCCTGACTTTGGTTCCACTATTCCCTCAAGTCAAGCCACTGATAAGTTTTACTTCTCAATAAACATCCTTAATATCACAGCTGAGTGTTTCAATAAAAAAATAAATCTATTTAATTGAGCAATAAAATAAGGTTGGCTAGATCATTTAGAGCATAACCTTATGCATGTCTAATCCAAAATTAAGATGTTTGGGGAGGAAATTTCCACTGTTTTTGTAAATACCATTTTTAGAAAAATGTGTTTCCACTGTAATTTGGATCTTCTTTGTGCTCAGTATTTTATATGCGACAGAAATGTTCTCTAAGGATTGTCAGGAAGCAAATACCATGTAAGAATTTTTATTGAATATAGGTTTTCTTCCCCCCACTATGGGAAATTTTAGTCTTGTGGGGACAGCCAAACTGTTCAGGCTGCTGTTTATGGATGCTTTTTGTACAGCTGTTTTTATATCTTTCCAAATATATATGTCATTACATCTAAATTATTAACTGTACCTAATGACTTAATAATAAATCAAAAGAGTTATGATCATCACTGAGAATAGTTGCTACCATCCTTCAACATTTCTAACTGTGGATTTTTCCCCCCAAAGAAATCTGTTATTTAAATATTTAAGTTCCCAGATAACAATGTCATGGATACTTACTATACACACTTATCCAGAGGAATCCTCTATGTTAAGCCCCATTTAACATATAGGAATCTTCTGCATATGTCGTGCAACTACTCCATAGAAACTTTTTGCAACTTGCTGCCCTCCAGAGAAGCTCACTACTACACTCTTTTTTTCCTTCTTAGCCTGCTTTGGGACTTGTTATCAGGTTGCAGAACCAATATTTGTAGAAAATGTAGGATGAAACCAGGGGTGGGTTCTACTTACCTTTACTACCAGTTCACATCGTGCCCACACATGTGCAGATCACTTCTGATGACATCCAGGTCAGCAGGCGGAGCCTCCTGTCGGTTTTACTACTGGTTCTTGCGAACCGGTCCAAACCAGGGGCAACCCACCACTGGATGAAACAAAGCATAACGCAATGCAGCATCCAAAAAGAACATCTCTACAGTATGTCCAAGTGGTTCATTCATTCATTCATTCATTCATTCATTCATTCATTCACTCATTCATTCATTTACTATAGGCAATAAAGCTGTTCCAGAACAGTATTGCCTGACCAACATAAAATTATAATGAACAATTAAACCACAATGATTTTCACCTACGTTTTGGCCATTACACATCTTGTTTGAAAACCTGCAATAGACGTTCCAACAAATTAAATGCCTCATTGGACTGTTCCCAGCTGGATGGAAGCATAGGTGGGAATGATGCTCTTCTTTCAATGACGTTGATTTCTCATCATTGATCAATAATAGAAGGGAAATAATTTATACCAATGCCAGGGCTGGTCAATTTTTTTCTCTGCATTGAAAGCCTGTCAGAAGGCCAGAGGATCCCTGGATATTCCTATTACATCTTTGTTTGGTGCCATTAATGGCATTTCCCTTCTGAGAATGGGGTCTTATTTCTGATTCCAGAGGTCTAACTCAAAGAGTAATGTGTCTTCCAGGAAGGGGTGGGATTCAGCCGGTTCTCACCAGTTCGGGCATACCGGTAGCTCCAATGATCAGCTGAGAGCAAACCAGTTCGTTCCGATGATCAGATGGGCCCGCCTACCTGCCCCTGTGCTATAACCTACCTATATTTATTTTGTTTTAAGCCCAGCTGATAGGCACAGCAGAGAGAATTGCTGCGCCTCAGCTGTTTTACTCACTCTGGATTCAGTGGCAGGTAACTTTCGATCATAAAGTGCATGCACAGAAGTGCGAGTTTGGTGCACAGGCGAGCGAAGCGAGCGTGCAGCAAACCGGTTGTTACAACTGGTGAATCCCACCACTGCTTCCAGGGACTATACCACTGCAACCAAAGGGCTTATCTACATTACCCATTATCAGAATGGCCAGGAACATTTTTGGAAGACAAAATGCACACTATTGCTATATACTCAATCCTCTCCCATTGCAGATATGAGCTCTGGGTACATTTTTTGTTGTTGTTTTAAAGCATTTGTTTTACTTCTCATGTCCCCTTGAGCATTCAATGTAGCTGAATGTAGTTAGCTAGCAACTCAATGGAGGTAGGAATGCCCTCTCAATCAAGGCACTGATTATCATGGTGCTTAATGTCTGTTAAGGCTACTTTTACTAGTAAATGCTATAATAGCACAATGGTTATAAAACTAGCCTTCTAAACAGAACAGGTTAGGTACAGGTTGTCATGGAGAATTTCTATGTGGCTGCTAACAGTCAACACCAATTTGATGGTAACTAATTAAAAATATCAAAATAGAAAATTGTGGTTGGAAGCCTGAAAATTTTTTTTTAAAGTGCTATTTTTCTTTTCCTGAGCTACATACATTTTTCTAAGCTGTTAAAAATTAAGTTCAGCAATGTACCATTTCATCATTTTTTCCATTACTTCTGTCCCTAATAATTTGAGGTAAACTTTTCTCGGGTGACTGGAGGAGTAATAAAATGGTACGTTGGTAGAGGTATTAAAAAAACAAAAATTAAAAGCCAAGGGAAAAGTGACTAAGCCAAGGGGGAAAAATACTAATTAAAATATTGTGTTGGTCTCAATTCAGCAACTTTTGAAAGGCAAATGTTACAACCACTGGAGTATTGTGGCATTACTGGTAAATATTGCACTAGAAAGTATTAAAATGTTACTGGATGATAAGGACGATTTTTTAATTTTAAAATGGTTGATTTAATTTGTATATTTAAATTTAACAGCCTCTTATATATATGCATTAACAAACAGGTACACAGCAGGGGTGAAATCCAGCAGGTTCTGACAGGTTCTGGAGAACTGGTAACGGAAATTTTGAGTAGTTCAGAGAACCAACAAATACCACCTCTGGCTGGTCCCAGAGTGGGGTAGGAATGGAGATTTTGCAACATCCTTCCCCCAGAAGTGGAGAGGGAATGAGGATTTTGCGGTATATTCCCCTGGAGTGGGGTGGGAATGGAGATTTTGCAGTATCCTTCCCCTGCCACGCCCACCAAGCAATGCCCACCAAGCCACACCACACCCACCAAGCCACGCCCACAGAACCGGTAGTAAAAAAATTTGGATTTCACCACTGGTACACATACTTAAAAATATATATCTCAGGATGACCTGCCGGCAGAAAGGAAACCCACTGTCTGTTACTTTCCTAGAACAAAAAGCTGGGAGGGAACAAAGGCAGGGAATTGCTCAATGGGAGGAACTGGTGGACTGCAATGGTCAAAGGGTCTCCGTCTAGACAGTCTGCTTTCTAGAAAAAGCTGAAGATAGACATTTTCTGGAGGGCTTTTGGGGCCTGATGCCATGTACATGTGTCTAGATTTCACCTGTCCTACATTTGTGTGTTTATATATCATTGTGTATTCTTCCGCTGTAGGCATTTCTTTTCATCCCATTTCATGGAGCCCATTTAAAAGTGGCTTGCAGTCCTTCCTTCCTCTCTTTCATCAACCGTGTATTACCAGAAGATGTTTTGAGAAATCGGAGTGGTAAATTTGTGAAATGTTAAACCAGCCTTCTCCGAACCAGGAGATTCCTGAGAGTTGCAGAATTAAACAACATGGCCACGCAGACCGTTCTGTCTGAAACATGCAAGGTTGGGAAAAGCTGTACTACTATGTTGAAATATCCAGAGTGCACTTGTGAAAGATGATAAGCGTGTTGAAACTGCATTGGACAGTAAGAAATGAAATTTATGGGATACAGAGCAACATGTGCCTATAGCAAGCACATTGATCTGACGAAAGGAAGCTCTGCTTCACCCTTCTGCTTACACACAGGGTGACCTGATTCCAATTATAATCTTGGCCACCAAAAAGGAACCATAGATACAAGACGCGAAGAACACTAGAGAGGGGTGATAATTGATATTGACTGAAAACAGAACAAAACAGAACAACAAAAATACCCCATTATAATAAGAAACAGTTCTCTTGCTACTCAGCATGGTATCCCTCAGAACACAGGAATAAAATAAACAAGAGAGTCTAGCTAAGACTTTCTGCGCCAGATGGAAACAAACTGTAATTTGGCTAGTATACATTCTTTTGCTTGGCTTTTGCACACTAGGAAGAAGAAAGCGGGCGGGAGGGGGTTAGTTGAAGAAACGGCTCATTTTCCTGCTAACCAGAGGAGGATAGCAGACCTGAATTGTCCACTTAGCTTTAGAGAACTCATCAATAAGTACTGATCAATAAGAAAGTCAAATCACTGGCATACCTTCACAGAGTAGCAGAAAAATGGCACATCCTTCTTTGTCAAGTAATTAAAGACATGAGGGGATATTTTCCTTTGCAGGGACAGAAGGAGGCAAGCATTATGATCCCACTTGAGTTGAGCTGATACTTTCTGGGCCCATAGAAACACTGAATATCTTCTGCAGATACCAAAGTAACTCCCTGAATGGCCGCCTTCTTAGGTAAATCAGACAGGAATCAGAACCAGATGGGCTAATTCTACGTTGTTATAAGGCTACATTCACAGAATCTTGCAAGTACGAATCTCATTCTGTGTTTTTTCCAATCTGAGAAGTTAGGGAGATTTCCTCCTTAGTTCTTTCTTTGCCTGTTGTGCAATGATGGGCTATATCCTCTCTTATCTGATCATTCCCTAGATAGAATCTCTCCCCCCACCTTTCCCATTACAATGGCAGATCAACAGGTCGAGTATGTACATTTTTAAAAGATTGATTTTAATATTATTGTCTAATCTCTAAGGGCAACAAGTATCCCAACTCCATCATATTGTTAGTCACCTTGGGTTGTATATTAAAAAAAAATAAAGGCAAAATACTCATAAATTAATATTACATGAAAGAATATAACTGTAGCCAATATTTTCAATACAATGGCTTTATTTAACAAAACTATTAGAAGGATTATTGTGTCTGGACAAACCATCTATTTAATTAATATGACAAGCAGGCTGCAATAGAGAGAGCTTCAGACATCAGACTTCAGAGCCCATACAGTTCATATGAATACTGATTTTCCTCCCAGTAACCTTCAATCCTACTGACTGGTTTTAGCATACACCGTAAGATCTTGAATCCCAAAAGCTAGTGGGCACACTTCCAATGCAAACCAAATCATTTCCCCCCTGCCATCTTGCTGGGAATATATACTTCACTCCTTGCTTGTCTGAATCTCCTTCCCTCACCCACTTTTGAAAGCCCAAGATATGTCACAGAGAACCTGGCAATACCTCTAAAAACAGTCAAAGTTGTGTAGCTCTGCCCTACGCAGTTAGTTGAAGGAGTCATGGTGCCTGGCATAGCAATAGTAATTTTATTGATCAGGCCTATCTAACTAAGCACCGCAGAGGTGGGTTTCAGCAGGTTCTGACCAGTTCTGGAGAACAGGTAGCGAAAATTTTGAGAAGTTCGGAGAACCGGTAGTAAAAATTTGACTGGCCCCACCCCCATCTATCTTCTGCCTCCCAAGTCCCAGCTGATTGGGAGGAAATGGGGATTTTTCAGTAACCTTCCCCTGGATTGGGGAGGGAATGGAGATTTCACAGTATCCTTCCCCTGCCATGCCCACCAAGCCATGCCCACCAAGTCACATCCACAGAACCAGTAGTAAAAAATTTTGAAACCCACCACTGAAGCACGGTATCAGAAGAGAATAAAATAAGGTTGCAACATAATGCAATCAATCACAACATCTCAATATAAAATAAGGAGCTTCTGAACAAAAAAGTCAGTGGCCTATAATATCAACATCTGTACCTTCAAATTAAGAGTAAGAATGTTTTAAAACAATTTTACGAGGGCTTTAAAATCTAGGCAATATAACAATAAGACATTCGCAGCTAGGGTTGATAGGGCAGAAGGAGGAGTGATAAATGGTGGAAGGAGCAACTAGGAAGCCATTTTGGAAATGCTTAGAAATGAAAATACGTAGTGTAAAAAGTCTTTATGATGGAGAAGATGGGGGAATCCTTAGTAAAACCACACCTAGAATACTGCATCCAGTTTTTGGTCAAAGCTATTAAGACTCTAGAAAGAGTGCAGCGAAGAGCAATAAAGATGATTAGGGGGACTGGAGGCTAAAACATATGAAGAACAGTTACAAGAACTGGGCATGGCTAGTCTTCCCACCGCGGCCGTCTGGCGGCGGTGGGAAGAAGAGCGTCAGCCATCAACCCTGCTGTGGTGCTTGACGGACTTACGGCAAACTATAACATCGTCCGTCTGGGACAGGCTATGACCAGCGGGGGGGCTGCCCAGTTGATGGGTTAGCCCCTCACATTGTTGGGAGGCCTCCACTGACTTTTGGGGGCTGGGAGATTTCCCCCTTTTTTTCCATCGTTCCCCTTGGCATTATACCTGTCTCGGTCTGGTTGCCGTCTATGGACTCGCTGGCACTGAAATCCAGCTCATATTCATCAGAGCCCTTCCCCCTGCTGTGGAGGGGGACCGTAAATTGTGTTGGGAGCTTATGGGAGCCGGTTCACTTCTTCCATCCCATCGGTAGAGGGGACTGTCCATCATACCAGCCACCGTGAGAGGGTGGTTTTGGGTTTTTTTTTTTTTTTTTTTTTTTTGTGCCCCTCGAGCGGTGTCGGTATGGTATCATCTGCATTTCTCCAGCAGAGGGGACTGACCATCAGACCAACCACCGTGAGAGGGTGGTTGCGGACTATTAGACCAGCCACTGTGAGAAGGTGGCTATGGACTTTAACCCCTGCTGAACTGATATTGCAAAGGTTCACTACTTCCATCTCACTAGTAGAGGGGACTGACCATCAGACCAATCACCGTGAGAGGGTGGTTGGATTGTATCCCCCTTGAACTGTGTCGACTTGGCAAGAGATCCTTCCCACTGTGGTGAGGGGACAGTGGACTTTGGACCTCGGATTTTGGATGCCCCCACTTTATTTGCTCCCTTTTGGACCTCTTATTTTCCATCTGACCCTTGGGACATGGGCACTTATCCTCGGTATACGGCAAGATGTATACGGCAGCTGACCTTCTTGTTCTGCGAGACTCCCCCCTCTCGCAGGATTGGCCCTCCACTCTATCGAGGGCCTACCTCGATGACGGATTTTGGAATCCCGAGAGGTGGCATGCGGCGAAGAGGGGGTTGAGGGGTTTTTTAAAATTGTCATTTGCCAATCTTTTAAGGGGTTTTGGGAGGGGGGAGGGTTGTTTGGCAAAGGATAGGGAGGGTGATTTGTTGGGGAGGGGACCAGGCCCGGCACAGGGTCGCGCTAGGGGAGGTGCGGAGCGGGGATCGGAGGGGGTTGGTGCTGGTAGGGAGGAGGGCGATGTCATCAGGACCGTAGGTGGGAGGGGCAGGTATGGTGGGAGCAGGGGGCCATATCATGTTGTGGGGGCACGTATCCGCTGTCTTCAAGCGGTGACATGCTCCGGCCCCCAGTGCTCTTCTCGTTCCCTGGGTTGTCCGGAGTCTCAGAGCCTGGGTCTTAGGCTGATGCTGTGCAATGCCAGGTCCGTGGCTAATAAAGCCCCCCTCATCTGTGAGCTGGTTCAGGAGGGGGGAGCGGACCTGGCGGGTATTACTGAGACCTGGTTGGGCCTGGAGGGGGGGTCCCCCTCGTAGAAATGTGCCCACCGGGTTTCCGCGCATTCCATCAGCCAAGGGCCCAGGGTAGGGGTGGGGGGGGTGGCGGTTATTGTAAAGGAAGGTCTTGATCCTAGGGAGGCCACTGTACCTCAGATAGCCGGTTGTGAGTCTCTCCTTGTGAAGTGGGGCCATGGGAGGCAGATGGGCCTGCTGGTTACGTACCTGGCTCCTTGCTGCGTGGCAGCGGCCCTGCCCGAGCTCCTCAATGTTATAGCCGGGGTGGTGGTTGATACCCCCAGGCTTTTAGTCATGGGGGATTTCAACCTGCCGTCCATCGGTGAAGCATCTGAGGTGGCTCGGGAGTTCATGGCTTCCATGACGGCCATGGACCTGACCCAGTTAATTCAGGGCCCCACTCACATAGGAGGAAACACGCTGGACTTGGTTTTCGTCTCTGGTCAGTGGTTGAATGGCTTAGATACAGGGGATATAGTTATTGAACCCTTGTCATGGTCAGACCATTCTCTCCTTAGACTTGACTTCCTGACCGCTATGCCCCACCGCAGGGAGGCGGAACCAATTAGGTGGTTCCGCCCCAGGCGCCTGATGGATCCTGATAGGTTCCGAATGGAGCTTGGGCCATTTCCTGAGACTCTGGCACGCGACTCGACTGAGGACCTGGTGGCCGCCTGGGATAAGGCGGCCGCTGGTGCTTTAGATCGGGTCGTGCCCTTGCGGCCTCTGACCCGGCGCCGAATCTGCCCAGCTCCTTGGTTCTCCGAGGAGCTGAGGGGGATGAAACGCCGGAAAAGACGCCTAGAGAGTAGTTGGAGGGCCAGTCGCTCCGAATCTGACCGTACACTAGTGAGGTCTTATATCAAGACCTACTTAGTGGCGATAAAGGCGGCGAAGTGTAATTACTTTTCCGCTCTTATCGCGTCAGCAGAAAATTGCCCAGCTGCCTTGTTTAGGGTGACTCGCTCCCTTCTCCATCTGGGAGCGCGGGAAGACCCCTTGCAAGGTCGTGCTGAGGATTTTGCGCATTATCTGCATGATAAAGTCGCTCAAATTCGGGAAGGCTTGGACTCCGACTGGGTAGGTACAGGCGGGTTGTCCGAGGTCTGTCTTGAGACGGTTATCTGGGATGAGTTTGACCCTGTGACTCCCGAGGACGTGGACAGGATGCTGGGGAGGTTGAACGCAACCACATGTTTATTGGACCCGTGTCCCTCCTGGTTGGTGCTGGCTACCCGGGAGGTTACACGAGGCTGGCTCCAGAGGATTATAAATGCTTCCTTGAGTGAGGGGTTCTTGCCTCCCGCCTTGAAAGAGGCGGTGGTGAGGCCCCTCCTCAAGAAGCCCTCTCTGGACCCAGCTGTTTTAGCAAACTATCGTCCAGTTTCCAACCTTCGCTTCCTGGCGAAGGTTGTTGAGAGTGTGGTTGCGCGACAGCTCCCGCAGTACCTGGAGGAAACCGTCTATCTAGATCCGTTCCAGTCCGGCTTCAGGCCCGGGTACAGCACGGAAACGGCATTGGTCGCGTTGGTTGATGATCTCTGGAGGGCTCGGGACAGAGGTTGCTCCTCTGTTCTGGTCCTATTAGACCTCTCAGCGGCTTTTGATACCATCGACCATGGTATCATGCTGCGCCGGTTGGAGGGGTTGGGAGTGGGAGGCACTGTTTTACGGTGGTTCTCCTCCTATCTCTCCGACAGGTCGCAGTCTGTGTTGGCTGGAGGGCAGAGGTCGACCTCAAGGCACTTGGTTTGTGGGGTGCCACAAGGGTCGGTCCTCTCGCCTCTCCTGTTCAACATTTATGTGAAGCCGCTGGGCGAGATCATCCGTGGTTTTGGGGTGCAGTGCCATCTGTACGCTGATGACACCCAGCTGTACATCTCCACCCCAGACCACCCCAACGATGCCCTTGAAGTGATGTCCCGGTGCCTGGAGGCGGTGCGGGTCTGGATGGGGCGGAACAGGCTCCGACTCAATCCCTCCAAGACTGAGTGGCTGTGGCTGCCGGCGTCCCGATATAGTCAGCTGGTGCCATCGCTGACTATTGGGGGCAAGACATTGGCCCCCACGGAGAGGGTGCGTAACTTGGGTGTCCTCCTGGACGCACGGCTGTCCTTAGAAGAGCATTTGACGGCCGTGGCCAGGGGGGCTTTTTATCAGGTTCGCCTGATACGCCAGTTGCGCCCCTT
The DNA here is from genome assembly GCF_029215685.1 of Pituophis catenifer annectens. NCBI lineage: Eukaryota > Metazoa > Chordata > Lepidosauria > Squamata > Colubridae > Pituophis > Pituophis catenifer. The sequence goes on along the minus strand of NW_027256881.1, from coordinate 141,307,321 downwards.
TCTGGATCGGGACTCCCTATGCACGGTCACTCATGCCCTCGTTACTTCCCGCCTTGACTACTGTAATGCTCTCTACATGGGGCTCCCCTTGAGGAGCACTCGGAGGCTCCAACTGGTGCAGAATGCGGCCGCGCGGGTACTTATGGGGGCGGCATGGCGCTCCCACGTGACACCTCTCCTGCGCGAGCTGCATTGGCTTCCAGTGGTCTTCCGAGTGCGCTTCAAGGTGTTGGTTCTCATCTTCAAAGCGCTCCATGGCTTAGGACCCAGTTATTTACGAGACCACCTTCTGCCTCCGATAACCTCCCACCGGCCAACACGCTCCCACAGAGAGGGTCTCCTCAGGGTGCCGTCTGTCAGGCAATGTCGGCTGGCGACCCCCCGGGGAAGAGCCTTCTCTGTGGGGGCACCCGCCCTCTGGAATGAGCTGCCCCCAGGGATACGACTAATCCCGGATCTCCGGACCTTCCGCCGGGCCCTGAAGACTTTTTTATTTCAGCAAGCCGGGCTGGGTTAAAATTTTTTTAATTGGTGAATTTTATGGGTAACGGGGTTTTAAATTGGAGAAGCCTAAGATAATTTAATTCTGTTTTAATGCATTTTAATATTTGTATTGTGTGTTTTTAATTTTGGCTGTTCACCGCCCCGAGTCCTTCGGGAGAGGGGGCGGTATAAAAATTTAATAAATAAATAAATAAATAAAATAAATAGTGAAGAGAAGGACCAGGGGAGACATAATAACACTGTTCCAATATTTGAGGGGCTGCCACAGAGGGGAGGGGGGTCAAGCTATTTTCCAATGCACCTGAAGGCCAGACAAGGAATAATGGATGGAAACTGAATAAGGAGAGATTCAACCTGGAAATAAGGAGAAATTTTCTGACAGTGAGAACAATCAACCAATGGAACAGCTTGCCTTCGGAGCTTCATCACTGGAGGCTTTCAAGAAGAGATTGGACTGCCATTTGTCAGAAATGGTGTAGGGCTCCTGCTTGGGTTGGGGGTTGGGCTAGATGACCTGCAAGGTCCCTTCCAACTCTGTTAATCTGTTCATCTGAATGGCAGATTTTTTCCCCCCACAATGGAGATACAGATAAAAGTTGTATTTTCAGGGAAAAACTTCAGCTGCACTGACGGACATCAGAATATAGACTATAAAGCACCCCTTTATCTCTTTCTCATAGAAGAAAAGCTAATGTAGTGCATGAGGAAAAAAGGGAATTAGGCAGAAAATGAAGAATTGCCGGAAGGAAAATGGTACTCGGAAGGAGAATGCAACACCATTTATTTATTTATTTTACAGTGCCACAGCCTAAAATTCAAGAATCGAATCCAATTTGGCTTCAGAGATGAAAAGCTGTCAAACTGACAGAACAATTCGTAAAGGCAGAAAACTTCCCAGGGTTTCAGCTTTTCAACTGTGCGTTTTTGAAAATTTCCAGACTCCTTTCCTGAGGCAATAATAACCATGGCCTCCAAAAGGGTGCAGCGTCAGGATGACAAGGAAAGCAAGGCTGATAGAAGAAGGGAAGCAGCAGCATAAGCACAGCTCACCAGGCCTCAAAGCAAACCCTCAATGGGACTGGCCAACACAACATTAATCAGTTAAAGAGATTAAGAAATTGAGGACGTAAAAGTTTTCTGGAATTAGCGCTTGTAGGTACATACCATTTCTGGAGAGGAATAGTAAGGGTGGTGACGGCGGCTTGGTTTCTTGGGGGAGAAACAATACCAGAGCTACGTTGAGGAAATCCAAATGACCACAAGATGGAAACAAAGAGTGAAAGTTTTTGGTATGTTTGCTGCCATCTAGTGATCATTTTATTCATTACATACTGAGGCTGGCCCTTTCTGCCTGCTGCTGTGCCTCATCCATCTTGTCACCCTGGGCAAATTTCAGGTCTCTCTATAGTTGCACCTCACTTTTGCTTTGACTGTATTTACACCACCGGTGACAGTTTGCTTGATTAACCTTTTTATTTGCAGCTCAGAAAGGCAACCTGGAGCAAATCCCCTTTTTTGCGTGTGTGAACATAGGATGAACGAGTTCTGCAATCATGAACATTCCCCAGGAGTTCCACAACAAGAAGGGAATTGTTTACTCATCAATCTCTGTAAACTACACTCCCCAAGATTCTCTAGGATCATGATGGTGAACCTATGGCAGGCGTGCCATAGGTGGTACGCAGTGCCCTCTCTGATGGCAGGAGAGCCATCGCCCCAGTTCAGCTCCGCTGCGCACGTGCTTCCTGCAATCCAGCTTGTCTTCCAGTCTCTATCATGCATGTGCAGGGAGTGGGGTGCATGCAAGGGGCTGTGTGCGCATGCGCAAGGGGGGATGTGTGTGGGGGGTGGCATGCACATGCACAGGGCAGGTCACATGTGCAGGAGCGAGGCAGGTCACATGTGCAGGAGCGGGGCAGGGTGCATGCAGGGGGTGCATGTATGCATGAAGGGCAGGGTGCAGGAGCGGGGGCCACGCACGCATTGCATTTCGGGGGTTTGGGCGCACCTGCTTTGGGCACTCGGTCCGGAAAAGGTTAGCCATCACTGCTCTAGGAGAAGGCAGTGTACAGAGGAGTTCAGTGTGTGTTAAATCAGCGATTTACACACCAATACCATGTTTCCCTGAAAATAAGATGCTGTCTTATATTTTTTTGAACCCCGAAATAAGCGCTTGGCCTTATTTTCGGGGAGGTCTTATTACTTTCGGGTGTGTGGAGCAAGATGGGGTTCCTCTTCCTGTCTTACCTGATTTCCAGCTCTGTCTCCCTAACCCTAACCAGAGGAAATGGCGGGGACCGGTTGTGCATGCGTTTAAATATTTTCAGGGAGGGCTTATTTGGGGGGAGGGCTTATTTTCAGGGGGGGGGGCTTATTTTAGGGCATGCGCTCAAAAGCACGATTGGGCTTATTATCAAGGGATATCTTATTTTTGGGAAACAGGGCATTTTTGTCCTCTTCAAACAAGCACTCTGGCATGCAGGCTCAACCTAAATCACTTATTAAGAACAAAGAGAAATACATATTCAAGGTCATTAAGACACCACTGTCATATATTAGGAAGCAGTGAAGTTGACAAAAAAAAAAGAGCTATAAACAAGTCTGCAATCACAAAAGCATGAGCTATTATTGGTTATCTTCGTAGAGCGGAATTAACTAAAGTTTTTACCGTGCTCGGAAATCTTAGGAACGCAGGAAACTATAGCCTGTAAAGAATTCTCTTTTTCTGCATGATGTTTTTGCATACCTTGGGGGAACTATGGCATTCTTTAAAGGGGGGGTATCTGTGCGTCACAGATTTATTGCCTTCTAAATGAAAGAAGATTGCCCCAAAAGAAAAAGGAAAGAATGCCACCTAGGTGGCCGCTGTATGTCTTGCCTTTTTCTGATGAAATAACACAAGGGAATCTCTGGCTTTTGCTCCCTTATTTCCATCTCTTTGTGGTGTTACTCAGAAGGTGACAAATGAACAGTTGGTTGTAGCAGGAAAACAAGCAGATGCCAAGATGCAGCAGTGAAGGGTCTGTTAATGACCCCTGGAAAGGAAAGGAACAACGGCATTAAATCACATCTCCATCTTTGCATGTTGCTGTAGCCAACAATATGCAATCAGCCTTTCACTAAGGAGGTCTGTGTTCCTTATGCAACTTCCTTATCACAACAGGCAGGATCATTTCACATATCATTTCACTTAGTTCCCCAAATAAGATAATTTGTATAAATCACAAAACATTCATCAACTCTGCTAACGCACAATGTGCTATTTGTGTAGTTTTGGCTTAACATGTTCTATGAATTCAGTCAATTGTGGTTTATTCAGTAAATCTTGACAACACTGTTGCTTAGGACAAATTGTCAACCCAATATAAGCAGGTCAATTATAGTCTCAGAGCTCAAAATCTGCTACAAAACACACTGGGGGGAGGGGGGGCTGTTCTGACCAGGGGTGAAATTCAGCAGGTTCTGACAGGTTCTGGAGAACCGGTAGCGGATATTTTGAGTAGTTCGGAGAACTGGCAAATACCACCTCTGGCTGGCCCCAGAGTGGGGTGGGAATGGAGATTTTGCAGTATCCTTCCCCTGCCACACCTTCAAGCCATGCCCACAGAACCGGTAGGGAAAAATTTTGAATTTCAACCCTGGTTCTGACCCAGCTCCCCAAATGTGACAAACCCTCTGTAGTTGAAGCAATGATTCCTTTATTAGGAGTGCCAGCAGCCCTGGCAAATAGTTTCTCTCCCACAGCACGCTAACAAAGTCTGTCCGGCAGGGAGATGAACAGTTGTCTGCCATATCTATTCATTTCTGCCCCCTGCCTTTTATCACCAGAGCTAGGGTGGGCCTTCGCTAGCAGTGGTGGCTCTTCCTTCTCAAGGATCGGCCCATAGCTTTCCATTGCTGTCCTTTCCTCTGCCTTCAGTGTATCTGTGGGTCAGGCACTGGACCCAGCTGTTCCTCCTCTTCCTCATCAGCCACTTCCAGACTTGGGGGGTGCTGACTCTCCATTTGAGGGCTGATGGACGGCCCAGGCTCCGCTTCTGTCTCTCTCTGACAGCTCCATTTCCTCTTCCCCCTCGGAGCTCTCAGGTTGCCTTGATGCTGACCCTGATTCCCACACCTCCTCCTCATCTGATTTGGTTGCTGAAGGGCCGGCTGCCAGCAGGCCACAACAAAAACTAATGTCCTTAATTGGGGTTTGGGAGGCATAAGAGGACTGATAGCATCTATTGTTCCTTCTGTCTAACCCAGGGATGTCAAACTGGATGTGTCACGCGCAGGCCATGCCCACCCCAGCTTCACAAAGGGGAAAAAGTCACAATACGTCATGTGATGGCAATGTGATGCCGCGAGTTTGACACCCGTGGTCTAGCCCAGGGGTGGGCAACTGTGGATCTTTTACAACCTGTGGACTTCAACTCCCAGAAATCCTGAGTCAGCCTCAGGAATTCTGGGAGTTGAAGTCCACAGGTTGTATAAGAGCCACAATTGCCCACCCCTGGTCTAGCCCATTAAATTAATGTAAAGCTACTAGATCTGGGTGCAATCATCTAGATGACCACTAAATGGCAGCAAAGAGAAAGAAAACTCTCTTTGCTGCCATCTTCTGGTTATTTAGATTTTTGCAAATCACATTAAAGCTCTTGCCTAATCAGCAATAGGCAAATGGGATGTGAAATGAGGATGAGGAAAAGAAATTATAGCAGGCAGAAGGCACTATAAATAGCCTTTTAATTGGATCTCATTCTGGCTACATATTTTGGATGAAATTGCTAGAGGTTTGCAGACTTTCTTTTCCTCACTCTAGAGTCTCAGTCTCATCTTTCTCTTGCATCTCAATGTAGATATTTAAATGTTCTTTTCCTATACCCTCTTTTTACACAATAGTCCCAGTAAACTTCCCATTTTCCCTCTTTTGGTTTATGTTTGCTGATTTGCTCCCTTGCAAGAAAATACTTGCTCTCTTAAGCAAGGAAAATCTACCTCTCAAAGCCGAGTTTGTTTTTGTTTTTGTTTTCTTACCCTTGGGACTACGTGTCCGAGATGAAAGAAAGGAGTGTGGCTGTGCATGTGATCAGGCTCACTGATACCATAAACAACATGAGCTTTGCCAAGCTCTTTAATTCCTAAGGCCTCTGATGATTTTTGATGAGAAGCAGCTTTTATTGTAGTGGGCATTGGGTTCCCTTTGCTTTATTTTATTTGTTTGTTTGTTTTTAATGACATGTGGTTACCCATTCTGAGCAGATGGCAAGATACTAAAGCAATGAGCAAATAAATAAACTGAAGGGCTTTGTAGAAAAAAAAGTAAAATTTGTTTATGGCTGGCTGGTTGTTTTGCCAAAGTGACTGTGTTATTATGGAGGTAATTTTCCAAAGATAAAAACATAGTCAATACATGCATATACAGTATAAGGAGGAGGGATGGTGGTTACCCTCTCAATGTCATAAAAAGGAGAGGGAAAATATTCATATGAGAATCAGCCCCACTGAAGTCAGTGAGACTTATTTCAGAATAGACAAGAACAGAATTCTACTAGAAATATACCTTGTGAAAGCAGACAATGTAATCTTTCATATGCTTTACACAGAGGTTTGTTCCTTTGATTGCAAATGACGATTCCACTATGCATAGAATCGTGCCTGGTGTGCAAGCTTAAGGGTTAGCAAGTGTAAATAGTGTTGCAAATTTTCTCCGTGGCTAGAGTTTTAACGTGGGGCCTGGGATCACCGGTGGGTAGGCCTACAGAAATATCCCTTGGCATCCAATAGCCTTCCTGTTCCAACTGATGGTATTTATATATCATTTTAGTGCAATCAAGAAATGGGAAATTAACATATTACAAAGTCTGTGCTAGCTATTATCGTGATCAGTTTTTTCAAGAATATTTCTGGACTCCATACAGTATAGCTATTCTTAGAAAACTAAAATAATGGGTGGCTACAGCCCAGTGTTTTCTTTGGAAATATGCTCACTTTACAAAGGAAAGGAAAAGTTAGCCGAGATGGTAGAGACTATTCTTGGGAGAAAACTCACAAATTGCCTTCTGATAACCCAGACTTGGGAAACTGGTCACATCTACCCTGTAGCCATTTTGCAAAACTTTCAGCCACATTATGAGAGCATCCATAACATACCCTCTAGTCCAGTGGTTCTCAGCCTGTGGTCCAGGGGTAGTATTCACTTACCTTCGGTACCGGTTCGCAAATGTGAGCACGCACGCCTCCTCCATGTATGCACAGAGCCTTCTGCACATGCACGGAGGATCAAACATGGGACGTCCGGGCGGGTGGGCGGAGCCTCCCGCTGCCAGCGCTACCAGATTACGCAATCTGGATAGAGCCGGCTGAATTTCACCACTGATGTGGTCCACGGACTTGGGGGAGGGGGGGCATGATATCATCACAGGGGGTTCGCAAAGGAAGAAATGTTATCATTTAAACTTTGAGTTAAGTCTTGGGGGTCCATGGCCATGGTCCATGGCCACAAAAGGTATTTAAAAGGGGTCTGTCATGAAGAAAAAAACTGAGAACCACTGCTTTAGCCTAAAGGAGATCCTAATTTCTGGCTGAATATCTCTCATATGTGCCAGCTGAGAGCAGCTTTTCCTCTCACTTGGCTGTCTGATATGTGGAGGGAATGGGTGGTGGTGGGGTAGTGGGGAGAACATTTAACATGTGACTTGAAGAAGGTGGTAAAGTATTAAGCACTCTCTCCTGTAAATCATTTAACTTCTTCTCACATTATATAAATTAAAAAAAAAAAATAATCTCCAGGTTCACCTTGAAAGACTGAGGCCTCTTCTTGCGCACATTCTTGGCTTTGGCTATAGGGGGCAATAAATCAGGAACTGTAGCCAAACAGTCAGGAAGACTGAAGGATAAATTAAGGACATATTTGAGAAGAAAGACAGGAGGTAGGACCTAGAATAGAGGGTCAGAATCTAGGAAAGTATAATTGGAACTGAAGCCATTTTATAGCACTTCCAGGAGAAGTTCGGAGGCTCATAAAGTTTAGGAGGCTGGGCTGATGATCAGCAGACCCGTGTTTGAGACCCAGTTGCGGTCGCGGAATGGGGTGAGCTCCCATCACGCACTCCAGCTCTTGCCGACCCAGCAGTTTGAAAGAGGGAGACTGCAAAAATAGGTATCTCTTTAGTGGGTGATTTAACAGGGACATGAAAGGAGCCCCCAACTCTGTGCCCACCCCCCGCCAGACAATGGTGATATCACCAACTGATCTTTTCAACCCAGAAGCTTCCAACATGACTGTAGTAGTAGTAGCCCTGTCAGAACAGGGTTCCACAAACTTCATATGGCTGAAGAAGCAAAGAGAGACGCAATGTCGAAAACAAGACACAAAACAAAACAAAATATTGTTGGGATCTAAATCAATCAATCCCACAGAGAGGGCCTCCTCGGGGTGCCATCAGCCAAACAATGTAGGCTGGTGACCCCCAGGGGGAGGGCCTTCTCTGTGGGGGCACCTACCCTCTGGAATCAGTTGCCCCCAGAGATAAGGAGAATCCAAGACCTCAGTGCCTTCCGCTGTGTCCTTAAAACCCACTTTTTCCAGCAAGCTGGGCTGGCTTAAGAAGAAATTTTTAAAAGTTTTAAATTGGTTTGTGATTTTTAATTTTGGGGCCAAATTTATATATATTTTAATTGTTTTTTAATATTTGTATTTCATGTTCTTAATTCTGGCTGTACACCGCCCTGAGTCCTCAGGGAGAAGGGCGGTATATAAATTGGAAATAAAATAAAAATAAAAAATAAAATCACATCAGTGATGCTCCCTTGGAAGAAATAGAGAGAAATAAAGTTTACTATTTGGAGTGCTCATTTAGTTTGGGGAAAAAAATAATGTTGCAATTAGTCTTTTTTTTAAAGGTTTCTTTAACCCTCACAAGGAAACAAACTCCAGGCGACCTCTCTGAGCAGGAAACAAGTAATGTCAATATCATGACATTCAGACAAGGCTCACAAATTTGACACGAAGTGAGATAAGCATCAGTTCTGCTTTCTATCATCCACGACTGCAAAATGGCCATGTAGTCATCGTACAAACCCCACACTACCTATGGGAAAGGTCAGATAAAGTCCACTCTCCATTTCTAGAGAAGCAGATAGTTATGGAGAGCGTTGGTTTATTGAATCTCCCCCCCCCTTTTTTTTTTTTCTCATAAAGAAAGATTAGCAGAAACAGCCACTTCCAACTATGCACAGTAGCCTACGGGCACTTGATCTGAGATTAACTCTTCCTGCTCTTGAAGGATTTGTCTGCAGTTTTGTCAGTACAGTTTTGTGAAATGCCTGACAACCACATAGTGCTTCTTTCTATAAGGAACAGCTGTGTGGTTCACACCAAAGATCTGTCTGATCAAGCTTTCCCCCCCCCCCCTCAGTGGCCAGTTGTAGGTGAGCAGCATCTCACATGCAGAATATTATTGCAAGAAACCTCTCCTGCACCTACAGTTAAGCCTATAGCGGGCTGCCTCTGAGATCTGATCTTCCATCCCTGCATTCCCATATTATAATTATCTTACCAGGGTATTCACGCATCGCTGCTTCCTTGCCAGTTTGATGACTAGTCGCTGATCCTGTGAATTGATTTTAGCAATTACATTGGAAATGATATGGAATAATGTGGAAGCTGTGTCTCTGTAATGCCTCCACAGGCATCTGTAGTGTTTCACTCACAACAAACCTATTGCAGTCATCAAGTGATAAACTGGAATAAGTGATAAGCCCTACAGATCAGAGTGTTTTGGAGATACTACAGTGCATCTTTACCTCTGTGAAGTCTTAGTTTTTTGGCTTCTGCTGCACTCCTTATTTCTTTGTTTTTCATTTCCTCACAGTGCTTCGCATTTGAAGGCCAATAGGTGCTTCTCACTGTGCAGGGATGCAAATCTTTAAACCTTTTTTCCCTGGGTTCATGTGGCAGGCGCAACTGTTTATGTAACCATTCCACATTTTTCTCCCTGCTGAAGATAATACAGTATTACTAGCTGCACAATCACATTAAACATCTCGGAAACAAAACGCATTCTGCAAACATAATTATTAAATGTATTTATTTATTAAATTTACTTGCTGCCCATCTCACTACCCAGAGTGATTCTAAGTGGTTTACAATGGCATAAAAGCATAAATATTGCTTAACGCATTGTAAGCGGCCCTGAGTCTCCGGAGAAGGGTGGCATATAAATCAAATTTATATATATATATATATATATATATATATATATATATATATATATATATATATATATATATATTTATTAAAATTAATAACAATTAAATAAAGATTAAAAGCAAGAGCATATAAGCAGGGGCTTCTCTCTCTCTCTCTCTCTCTCTCTCTCTCTCTCTCTCTCTCTCTCTCTCTCTCTCTCTCTCTCATCATTCTGAAACAAGTAGCAATGCAAATGGATGATAGCTACTAAAACTGACTGCTACACTTACAGAACCCCTTGTCATTTGGGGTAATTACTTTATGAGTCATTTCTATTGAAGACATACAGCCTACTGAAGCAAGGTGGGAATTTCAGATCCTTTTTACCGCCAGTAAAAAAAATGTCATTGTCAATTGTTCATGAGATACTGCCCTTGAATGACTGGAAACTAAGTTTCAAGCATATATTTCAACAGAATAAAGGTGCTCCTACATATTTTAAGGATTGTATATGCTGCTGACTTTATATGCCGCTTACACGGATTACACCCCTGTATTGGGGCACCCATTACAGGGCAGACAAAGCAGACATGAGTAACTTGTATCACAAACAAGGTGAGTTCTCCAACAATACTGTTTTTGTTATATTAGGCTCCAGTGGTGGGATTCAACCGGTTTGCACCACTTTGGCCAAACTGATTGTTAAATTGCTGGCTGGCCCCTCCCCACCCCTTCCAGAAGTCCCCATGCACCCCGTTTTGGCTCCCAGGTAAGTACAGGGAGGCTTACTAGGGCCAAAACAGGGCACAGGGATGCGGCACAGCCCCCCCCCCGCGGCCCATTTTTGCTTCCAGGGGGGTGCAGGAGGCGGAGTGCTGCATGTCACACCCCCTGGCCAAGCCCTCCATGGCCACGCCCACACATCCGGTCATTAGGGCAGAGAACCGGTTGTTAAATTATTTTAATCCCACCACTGATTAAGCATCTCTTCTACAGTATTCCAAAGCTCTTGGCTTTAGCAGGAAGTTTCCATTAAAAGTTCATTTTGGAAAATAATTCTTCCCCATTTCCTAGTTTCATCCAAAGTAGATACTCATCACTCATGCTAAGGACATGATATATACTTATATATTGGTGTTTTTCAAACTTGGTAACTTTACGATGTTTGGATTTCAACCCCCAGAATTCGCCAAGATAAAAATGGCCAAGATTGAGAAACACCGCTATATATATATATATATATATTAAGGAGTAGACCACGAGTCAGCAATCTGTGGTTCTGGAGCTGCATGTAGCTCTTTCACCCCTCTGCTGTGGCTCCCTGTCACTCAAAATATGAGTCACAACCACCAATGTGTGACACCCACCAGCATGCAATTTATTGAGCTTTTCAATCCCCGGTAGGCCAACCATGGATAAATCCAAGAAAAGAAAATTTTCAGAAGAAAACAGAATGTTTAATTCAACTACATATGCTAGTTTTGTGGCCACTCAAGAAATAGTCAGGCACGAGAAGGGTTTTGTAGCTCCCGGTGTTTTCTTTTCTGTAGGAAACAGGTCCAAATGGCTCTGTTGCAATATTTTCAGGATCAGACTCAATAAAGATAATAGAAGTTATAGGTTTAAATATAATTCTCTTTAATCATAATAGGCATTCTATATTCGCTGAATATTCAAGATAGAAGCAAGGAAAAATGGGGAGGATGGCTCCTTTTATATACAAGGGGCGGAGCCAGGAATGGGAGTGGTAAAATATGAATACATTAAAGCTCAAGTAATAAGTTAACCCCTGATGTTCCATATATACATTATTTACACATTAGAGAATAAGGCATTTACATCTGACAAATCCCCCTCTAAATGCCGGTTCGTTATACAACACCAGTTACATTCAGATTCAGGACAATATAATACATATAATTTAGAAGTTAAATATTTGTGTTGTTTAGAAGGTAAGGGTTTTGTTAATATGTCAGCTAATTGTTCAGAAGTATCACAATGTATTGCTTTGATGAATCCGTCTTGAGATAGTTGTCTCACGTGCTTAAATTTTATATCAATATGCCTGGACCTTTGTCCAATTGCATCGGATCTAGAAATTTCAATGGCCGCTTTATTATCTTCATGCATAATAAATGGTAAAGTAGGTTTCTTCCAAACATCTGTGATCAAATCATTGAACCATACAAGGTTATTTGCAGCTTTAGACAAGCAAACATATTCTGCTTCTGTGGTAGAGGTGGCTACCAGTTCTTGTTTACCAGTATACCAGTAAACTGGACAATCGTTCAATAGAAAAACATAACCAGAGGTACTCTTTCTGCATGATGTATCACCAGCCCAATCTGCATCAGCATAACAAGTAATTTTTGGTTCTTTGTCATTATTGGGTTCCAATATTAAACAAAAATCTAATGTACTTTTCAGATATCTTAAAATTCTTTTGACAGCTTCCCAATGATACAAGGTTGGTTTGCTAACATATCTTGACAATAAATTGAGAGGTAATGCAATATCTGGCCTAGTCCAATTAGATATATAAAGGAGTGAACCTATAACTGATCTGTAAAATGTGTTGTCTTTAAACTCAGGGGAAGATTCATCATTGTTTCTAAGAAAATCAGTTTGCATAGGTGTGTCACATGTTTTGGCATTATTTAAGTTACATTTGTTTAGGAGTTCAATGATTTTATCTTTTTGAGTAAGTTTGAATCCCCTTTTTGTTTTGTTAATTTGTACACCAAGGTATTTATTCACTCTACCTAGTGATTTCAATGAGAAGTGTTCGTTTAACTTATTTACAAAGATTTCCCTGCTCTCTTTATGCTTTCCAATATATAAAATATCATCCACATAAATTAATACAAATTCAATATGATCATTACTCTTTTTTACAAAGAAACAGTTATCAGCAGTGGTGGCGTTGAAATCCATGGTCTTCAGTACTTTTACCAAACAATCGTACCATCTTTTGCCAGATTGCTTCAATCCGTACAGACTCTTATTTAGTAACCAAATTTCGTTCTTATTAGTGTATTGACTGTGTGGTGCTCTTACATATATTTCCTTATCTAATTTTGCATGTAAGTATGCAGTCTGTATGTCATATTGAAACACGTCTAGATTGAGTGCAGATGCTACTACAAGAGCTGTTTTGACACTCTCTGTTCTCACTGTGGGTGAATATGTGTCAGTATAGTCTTCTGGATATTTTTGTGCATAACCTTGTGCAACTAGTCTGGCCTTGTATAAGGTATTACCTCCTTCTAAATTCTTAATTTTATAAATCCACCTGGTACCTATAATTGTTTTATCCTTAGGTGCGATCGCAGGTGTGAATACATTTAATCCTTGTAAACTTTTCATTTCTTTTTCCATAGCTAGTTCCCATTTTTCTCTTTCTTCACGGGGAAGTTTCAATACTTCCTCATATGTATTAGGTGTTATTTGTTCTCCATCCATATGCATAATATAATCTTTGTATTTATTTGGTATTTGGTTTCTATTATTTCTAATATTTCTTTCAGGTTTGCTATGGTTGTCATGCAAATATCTGGCTTCCTTTTTTGTTAATGTGTCTGTCTTTATTTTATGCTGACTATTTGTCCAAGTTTTGGTTTTGTTCTTACTTTTGTTAATATTTTGATTTTCTGTTGTTCCTTCCTCGCAAGATATATTATCTTTGCTTTTATTAGGAAAAATTTCATTAAGGTGCAACTTAGACCAATTGGCCTGCTCATGAAACACAGCTGTTCTGGATACTATAAATTTGTTATTATTATCGATGAATCTGTACCCTTTGGTTCCAGTTTCGTATCCCATGAATCTTAATCTCCTGGATACGTTTTCTCCCTTTCTCCTCAATTGTTTAGGTATGTGCACATCTGCAGTAACTCCAAATATGTGCATGTGTGCTAATTTAGGTTTTCTATTGTACATCACCTCATATGGTGTCTTATTCACAATACTGGACCATGTTCTATTTTGAGTGTAATTTGAATAATGTAAGGCTTCTGACCAAAATTGTTTGCCTAAACCAGCATCCTCTAATGTGCATCTAATCATGGTTTGTAGTGTGGAGTTCTTTCTCTCTGCAATCCCATTTTGAAAGGCAGAAAATGGATTGGACGTGAAATGTAGCATCCCTCTATCCTTTAACCATTGGGAGAATTCTTTAGACATGAATTCACATCCCCTATCTGTCATAATTTGTTTTATTCTGATATTATGTTGTGTTTCTATGCGTTTGTAGAATTCCTTAAATTTCTGAAAAGTTTCATCCTTGTGCTTTAATGTGTAAACAAAACCATAACGACTGTAATCATCCACTATTGTTAGGAAGTAACGTTTTCTATAGGTAATTGATGGAGTTAATGGACCAACTAAGTCCATATGTACCAAATCAAAAATATTGTTAGTTGATCTGTTAGATTTTTTTGGTCT